>NC_081408.1:157723646-158923646 GCF_030272615.1 Cryptomeria japonica | reverse complement strand
TATCTAATAGGGAAGATAGGTTGCATCTCTCAATAATGTTTAGATCAGCCTATGCCAACTGTGGTATCAATGCCCATGGTCTCGGGAACCGCTCGTGTGACTGAACCACTCCCAATCGCTCCTGTCAAAAAGCAAAACAAGTCTAATATCAGTTTCCTTATCAAAACATAGATATCAAAATCAAAATCACATCAAAAAAACCATATCAACTTGTAATACAACTCAAGTTTTCAAAAACCATATCAAACTTGTAACACAACTCAAGTCCCCACATCATATCAATTTGTAACACAACTTAAGTTTCCAAACCATATCAACTTGTAAAACAACTCAAGTTCCACAATTATATCAGCTTGTAACACAAATCAAGCTCCACATATATTAACTTGAAACAATGCACATCAAATCAAGTTTATATCAATTCCACATCAATATCTATACATAACTTGAAAAATCGCAAATCAAACCAAGTTATCTCGGAACCCATATTGGACAAACTAGCAACACCATGATAATAGACACAGAAATGAACAATTTACACCTCTCCTGGCAAGACTGACGTTATCCTATAAATTTTCCTCATTCATGAATCATCCTATCTCACAAAATTTTCCCCGATGCGCTAAATAGACTTGTCTGCGCGCTGAAATCTTACCCACATGCTAACCTATTTCTCCCATGCACTATCCTATCTACCCTATGCACTAGACTCACTCTACATGCCACCCTTTTTTCTCCATGCACCGACTAATCTACCCTATGTGCTAAACCCATCCCATGCGCTGACCTATCCCATGTTTGCGCTACCTGTCTAACCCTATGCACTAGGTCAAACCTACGTGCTACTTACCCCTACCCATGCAACCCCCTGTACACCTTATGCGCTAGGTTTACCTGATGTGCTACCCTTTTAACCCTAAGTGCTACCCTATGTCCCTGATGTGCTAATCTATGACTATGTGTTAACTTAGCAAACCTATGTGCTACCCTAAGTTTTCAGATGCAACCTAAAATCTAAAACCTTATGCGCTATAGAATTTTTTGTATGCACTGATCGATGACCTAGATGTGCTAAAATGTGAAACCCATGTGAATAATTCCAAAAAAGTACTAAAAATGACAAAATCAAAAATCAAAAAGGGATCAAAAAGGTTGACTTACCGGTGGTCCATATGTGGCAGGCCTTTGATACCTCTGAACGTGCTCGAATCAATGTGTAGAATACAGAATAGGCATTTTGTCTTCTCTCCAAAAGTCTTTCTCTCCAAGGTCAACAAGCACAAATTAGACAAAACAATGCACTTTTCCCCTTTTATAGGGTAAAATAAAATTAGGGTTAGGGGATTGAGCATGTAATTCGCTCATGGTCTTCCTCATACCCTCGCACATGCCAATTATTGGGAGATGAATCAATTTAAGCATTCCACATAGCCATAATTTTACAATGCAAACACAATTATCAAAACAAATCAAATTTTCCAAATTTTGATTCATCTCCCAAGGGGGCATTATCAACATCGATTATCAAATCTAGGGCATGACATATCTCAAAACAACATAAAATTTTTATTTGATCATAAATCATGACGACACATCATTTTCTTTGAATTAACATGCGCACACACGTCACTTCAAAGAGGGGTAAAATGTAGACGTATAAAAATGACCATATTCTTAAATGAATATCTTATGTTCATTTCTCTATTTAATTAAATCCAATTTAATTGAATTACTCACATTCCTCTATTTAATTAAGTAAATTACTCCATTTATTTAAATTAAATTCACTAGACCTCTTTTACTATTTAATAGGATAAATCATTTTATTCAATTAAAATCCCCTATCCACTTTTTAATTAAATTCAAATTTAATTAAATAGTTTATCCTAAATTGAATAAATCTAATTTAATCAATTTTCCCAATTACAACCAAATTGAATTAAATTCATTTTATTCAATTAAAATCCTATTATCCCTCCATCCACTTTCAAAATCCTACATCTCCCACTTGCTTCCTAAACCCTATTCCTAACCCCCCTTCTAGACTCTTCTAATCACTTCCAATTAGCCTAAACCATCTCCTAAACTTTGTCACATCCCTAAGCAAGGAGAAGTCACTTCTCAAACCCTCAAAGTCTTTGAAAACCCTTAAAGTCTTCAACCGCTTAATTTTGAAAGTCTCCTAAACCATTAATGGTTAACTCAACCCTCTAACATGATTAAAGAATTTCCCTAAACTCAACCTCCATGTAACTCAAGGGTGTCCTCAAACATTCATTGCTTTGACCATGGTTATCCCTTAATTATTTTCATAAGAGTTCATCCTTTGATAAAAGATTTATCCAATGGGTAATCTTAACTTAACCTTAACCCTTACCCCCTAAAATAACCATGAGGTCTTCTCAGGCATTTAATGTCTCCAACCCCTTTTGTCAACCAACCTTATGTTGACAATTGTCACCATTTCATTGGTGCAAATTGAAAACATAGATTACCAACTTTCAAACTGCACCCTTGATTAAACCTTTCAATCCTGGCCATCCATTGCCCTTTTTTTGCTATAAATAGAGCTCTCATTCCTCCATTTTCATCATCCAAGTCTTTAGCATTACACTTATACTAAATTCCATCCAAGCTTTAATATATCATTTTGTGCTCATCATTTAGCCTCTCTTTTCAATAAGAATTAATCTAAATATGCATGTTTAGAGCATTTTCCTTATCATTTAGCTTAATCATAGACTAATATAGCATGCTAGGATAGTCTTGTTACTAATCTTGTCATCTTATAAACTAGTTTATTGCATTTATAGGATCATGCATAGCTTAGGATGCATTTCATCTTAAAATCAACCAAAGCATCCCTCGTTCTTGCATTTATCATCCCTAAACCACTTTTCTCAGTGATCTGAGAGCAAAGACATTGGTTTGAGGGACCTTGTGAGATAGAGAACCATGGAACCAACCTTGGGAAGCTGAGCCATACTTCATGACTGCATAGCTTCCACCAATAAGTCCTGTGGGTGTGTGAGCAAAGCTCCTTAGGCTTCATTTTTCACATTTTAAGTTCTATCAACCCGCTTTTCCCACATACACCACTTTAACTGACACAATTGATTTGCTTGACTATAGGAGTACCTACCTATGCTAGAGTCACGAGAGAGATTCCCATCGACTCAGAGTTTACGACCAGAGCTAACTTTTGAGGACAGAGCAGTGATTGAGGTTATGGGCTTGTGACATATTATGTATGTGCTTGATTTTTGGGCAAACATGGGGTTGCTGACTGCTTTAGCTAAGAGATGGCACTCAAAGACATGCACATTCCATTTTTTGATGGGTAAGATGACAGTCACCTTAGAGGATGTATACAGGATGCTGCGGATATTGATCAATGAGGAGTTAGTTTCTTATAATCGAGAGGGAGACATGGATGCACTGAGATGAGTGTTCTAGGATCTGGGATTGGAGATGAGGGTTGGACATGTGGTATAGGACATGATGACATAGACTTGATTGACCCTAGTGGTGGTGCTGGCAGGAGTGATCAGTGGGTTCATATGTCTGGATAAGGTGACATAGGAGTTGGTTGTGTAGCCATATGTATTTTGACATCATTGTATCATGACACTTATGATTATACATATATATGAGATTCATCCTTGTGGAAGTTATATGCATGTGTACGTATGTGATGAGATGATGTATGTCTCTATGTGATGGTTATGATATAGATGCAAATATGTACATAATGAAATGCAATATTTTTGTTCTTTTATGTTTTATGTGTTATGTATATGCAATTGTGAATGTATGAAATACAGATGAATATGATAATGCAAATACTATTTACATCATGATAATGTAAAATGTTCTAATATGTGTTGTGTGCAGGATGTGATGTAATTGTGATACCTATATGTATGTATGAAATGAGATATGTGGTAATGCAGGTGTAGCTACATGAAATACAAATGTTTTTTGGTGTGTCATTATACTCAGTCATGTGATAGCAGGCTACATGGACTCAAGAAGGATGATGGAGGTCAATCAAGAAAGGGGGATGGAAGATAGAAGATATGAAAGTGAAAGAGCTTCTTGTGCGTTATCATCATTGAGCTTTATTATGGCAAGTAGGTTATGACAATCTAGGCATATGTTTGACCCAAAAATTCATTGTACCTATTTGCATGGAGATAAGATAGTCACAAACAAGGAATGCCCCAGTTCACACTAGACTCGCAGTGTCCTCATATCCTTGGACAAGTCATAGCATTACTAAGAGACAATCCACAGACAGCAAAACAAAAATAGGTGACGATACCCCATCCTTGCCTTTCTAGTCAAAGATATCCTGGAGATAGAATCTCTAGTCAAAGACATCCCCGAAAAGCTAAAAGACATGTCACCAAAAAGATAAAATAAAAAAAAAACCAAGACTCGACACCAAAATCCACTGTAGTCCTCAAGTTTAGTGTCTGTTGTCACTTGTATAAGTCTATTTGATTGTGGTCACAATGTTTACTTTCACAAAAAGTATAGATAGCACTGAACCATAATGTTGTCTGAGTTTGTTGAAAGATTTGATTTGTTGAAGCCCATTGTTGCTGCTGTGTCTCATCTGAAACTGACTGAATCCATGAAACTGATACTGATGCTTTGCAAAAAGGATAAGATTAGGATAAACAAACACTTGAATAAGAAACCACAAGAGTCAATTGTTAGATGTTAGAAAATCATAAATTAAAAACTATCCTAAGCAAACATATCAAGAAAGACACTACTAAGCAAAAAGAAAGCTTAAGGAATCTACAAAAAGCAACTAAGCTCCTCCAAATGCTCTCTACCATGCTGGTAGCTTCTCCTTCCTTGTTCCTCTCTCCTCCAAGTTCCAAAATAGTATAGCTCTCAGTAGCCTTTTGCACTATGGATGCTTATGGAGATTCAAGATTAAAGTATTTGCTCTAAATATGAATGAAAGCTAATACCAAATGCTTTAGATACTAAGATAATTTGTTTTAAACCAAAATGACAATTATATGAGTTATTATGCTAAAATGCTCTCTACAATTCACTATAGATTAAATGCATACAAGTTTTCAAGATCTGGATTATGAAGAAATGGGCTCTATTCATAGGAAAAATGGAGCAATGGATGGTTGAGATTGAGTAATCTCAACAAGGGTCATGATTGAATGATTTGAGATCCATGTGAGGGATTTCAACCCAATCCCAGGATGACAAGTGTCAATGTGAGATAGGTTGAGAGGAGAAGAAATAAGCATTAAATGCTTGACATGACCTGTGAGTTAACTTGGGGGTTAGGGTCAAGGTTGGGTTGAGTGAATAAATTATTTATTCAAAGAATAAAGCTTTTATCCAATGGATAAACTCTTGTGCAAAGGCAAAAGGGATAACCATGGTCAAAGCAATAAATGCTTGAGGAGACACATGAGTGCAAGTTGAAATAACCATTAATGGTTATGTAAGAGCCATTAGTGGTTTTGGAAGACTTTGGAGGTTAAATTGTTGAACAAACAAAACATTGAATGCTTTTCAAAGACTTTGAAGTCTTTGAGAAGTGACTTAAAGTTGCTTAGTAATGTGACAATAATTAGGGGATGGATTAGGCTAATTAGGAAGGGGTTAGAAGAATCTAGAAGGGGGTTTAGGGATGCAAGTGGATTTGGTGGGTGAGGGAAAATAGGATTTTATTAAAATAAAATTCATTTATTTCAATAAATGTGTGCAAGTTGCATTTGTAGGAAAATGCAAGTGGGGGGAATAAATGATTTAAATAAATGTTTGATTTAATCTATTTAAAAGAGGAATAGGGGATTAAATGAAATAAATATGATTTATTCATTTAATTGATTTGAATTTGGTTTAATGAATTAATTAAAATAAATTCAATAATTTATTTAATTAATAGGAGAATATTTGAAGATAAATTAATTAAATATTAAATTAATTAACTAATGGCTAGTGGATTTTTAATTAAATAAATAACAACTATTCAATTAATTAGAATGGATAGATTTATGTGACTACATTTGCCCCTCTTTGAGATGGTACGGTTTATCACGTCATTTCAAAGAAAGAAAAATACGTGTGAGGAATATGCCCCATAAATGTTAATTTAGTGGGTGGTATGCCCCCTTGATAGATAGGCCAAAAAATTTTTAAAAATCGGGCAATCTCGCGAAAAAGAATGAAAATTGGCAAGGTGGTAGAAGAGAAAAATTAGCAATAACAGTGAAAGAATGGAAGAAAATAGAGTGAATACGGAGAAATGGGAGGCTCAAGAAGTGTACGGGGATCACAACGGTGAGTGGGGGAAAGTTACGGTGACTTGTGAAGGGTTTAAATGAGGAGAAAGGGGTGAAAATAGGATCATTTGTTACCGCGACCAGTGTGAAACTAGAGCTCTGATTGTGACATTTGAGAGGAGTGAGCAACCGTCAGGATGCCAGTACCTATTGTAGAACATCGTTATGAGTGAGTCCATCGATTCCAGCAGCCAGACAACTATGGACCAGCGGTACACAAATTTAAAATTTTGGATTTTATGCATTTTTGAAATATTTTTTGCTGAGTCCGAGATGAGTCAAGACAGTAGTGCTGAAACTATGTTTTGGTGCTTTTGTCCAATTAACTAGCGCTTTTGTGCCGCAATGGCAATATTGTGTTGTTGTTTGGGCACTAGTGAAAATACTAGCACTATTGTGTGCATGTTTAAGAACTTTTGTTTGATGAGCACTATTGAGGGGTCAATTGAGCACTTTTGTCTTTAAGCAGCGCTATTGCATAGGTCTTGTAGCGCTTTTGCAATTTTAATGCTTTTGTAGGGTTGATTAAGAACTTTTGTTAGGGGTTTAGCGCTATTGTTAGCAAGATAGCACTTTTGTTTAGGAAAATAGATGCCCCAATTTGTGTAAACAAAAATCTCCTGATGCCAATGATGGATGAAAAAGGGATGTAAAGTGAGAGTTGTTTTGAACCATAGTAGCCCTAATGAGACTTAGATCATTAGGATAAATGCCTATTGAAGTCTATGTGTGCCATGATTGCTTACCTGTTGAGACCCGAAGATACTTGATCAAAGTATCTCTTGATAGTCCAGGTTTATAATTAAGAAAGTTTGAAAATAAAACAACTGATGATGATTGATTGATGCCTGTATGCAGGAGGATCTATGCGTGTTACAATTATGCAAGAGACAACCAGTGACATAGGGGTTGCGGGATCGGCTGACAGAGGCCAAGATTGATTGTATTGCAGCAACTGGGATGTATGATGTGATGCATATGCCCATGATTCAGATGAATCATGGGTTGATTATAGCTTTAGCAGAGCGCTGACATAGTGAGACGTGCACATTTCACCTTGCACAGGGGGATATGACAGTGACTTTGGAGGATGTGTGGTGTATCCTTCATATTCCCATTTGGGGTGAGCTAGTCACCTATGACAAATCATGGGGGACTGTAGCAGTTCAGCGAGTCTTTGATGAGGACGTGTTTATTGATGATGGTTCCATAGCTTGGGAGGACATCGCAACATTGTACGAGCCTCTACTAGCAGTGTTGTCAAGCATTGTAGGAGGACTACTATGCCTAGATAGGTGATCACATGGTCTGGCCATTGGTTGGGGGTAGGTGATCAAGATGATGATTACAGAGGGGACCCAATTTGCCTGGGGACCATGCATGCTGGTGCACTTATATTAGGAGCTGCATGAGGTGGTATACTGCGGGAGGGGCTCATTAGCAGTGGGAGTGACACTACTGCACATTTGGGCATGGGAGCACTTACCAGTGACCCGACTAGTGAGTTTGAAATTTCAGGCAGTCGACCAGCCCTATATGTTTATGTATAGTGGTATGATGAGTTAGCCCCACCTGGGGAAGTTAGAGTGGTGGCGGTGGACATTGGATGATTTGGATGCCATGATCTGGAGACCTTATCTAGAGTGTGAGCCATGGGATGATGATGTGGAGGCACTATCGTATGTTTTCATAACCTGATTCCTCATTAGGAGGACATCTTATCATGTAGAGAGACAGGTGTCGGGCAGGATTCTGAGGCAATTTGGATGGTAGCAGAGACTACCTAGGCGATCGAGGGAGTATGCGAGAGTGGTCCGAGAGAGGTATGCATGGGGGCTAGTACTTCCATATGATCAGGCATTGGTAGAGTTCTGGACGCTTCAGGCAAGGCCATGGGATATATGACCGAGGGTGGTGGATGCTGGGGTGTCAAATGAGTATACACAGTACATGGTAGCTCATCCGATTCTATGGATATTGGATCCAGCAGAGCCAGTTCCTGCATGTGAGGATGAGAGGGGATGGAGACAGAGGAGGGGAGGAGGTCAAGGACTAATAGCAGGTGGAGGAGGAAGAGGAGATGGTGGGGGTGGAGGAGGAGATGGAGAAGATGGTGGAGGTGGGGGAGGAGGAGGAGGAGGAGATGGTGGAGGTGGTGGAGGTGGTGGAGGAGGAGGAGGAGATGGTGGAGGTGGCGGTTTAGGTGGCTTAGGTGGTCGGGTCCATTGGAGAGGGAGAGGCAGATTGCCATTGTGGATATCACAGGGGTCATTGTTGCCAAGAGGAGTCATATTAGGTGGCCGAGGTATGGAGAGGGAGATCCTGATGGATAAAGGGGAGGGAGCTACTGGAGAGGTACCTATGGAGACAGGGGAGGGAGTGACAGGGTGTGGTGATCCTCGGGAGCATATGCTAGCACATTTGCATACTCGACTAACAGTAGCTAAGACATGGGTGGAGGATCTGGAGGCAGAGGTTGCAGCGAGAGATGTGTAGCTATTTGCACGAGAGTCAGAGCTAACTGTAGTGTTGTGGGAGAGAGATCAGGTTGTTGACAGGGTGGTCCAATTGTAGGAGAGAGTGAGGGTTTTGGAGGGAGTAGAGGGACAGGGGCCATCTGTAGAGGCACTGGCAAGGGAGGTATAGAGAGTAGGTGGAGAGGTTGATTATTGGTGGGGCCTATATGAGTAGGTGTTACCATCTAGTCAGTGATCACTGAGCTATTCACAGATGTGACAAGCCAAATCAGAGCGATCCTAGAGGATGCAGAGCAGTGGGGGTGTGATGGGTCCTCTACAGAGAGATAGGTCAGGGGGTGCAAGAGCTAGTGGGGGTTTGATGGGGCCTGCACAGAGAGATAGATCAGATGGTGCGGGGACTAGTGGGGGAGAAAGTGGCAATGGTGGTGCAGCATCTGGTCAGAGTGGCATCTGAGAGAGCATTGTACATTTATATATTTGTATTGTTATTTTGGACTATTTCTTGGATGGCTCTTGGTAGCCGATTTTGTAGACTTCATTCTACTCTAATACATGAGATGATATATATGAGGAGATCCCATATTTTGATTATATGCATATTGTGATGTATGGATGCTATGCAGGATGGTGTTTTTATGAGTTTATTGCTTAGATGGATACGTGTATATGTATGCATTTATGAGATGATTCCTATATGCATGTTTTTATGATGATTTATGATGTTGGATACTGACATATGAATGTAGGTTTATACATGTGTGCATGTTTTGTTTGATGTAATACTTTATGTATGTAATGCCATGATGATGATGTATGCTCATGACGATTTATGAACATGATTTTGGTGTTTCCTGTTTGATATATTCGAAATGATGCATGCAATATTTTGAATGAATGGTTAGATAACGATATGCAATGATGTTAATGCAAAGAATGAATGGTTTATGTATGGATATGCATCTAGATGTTTTTTAGATGAATGTAATATGGATAAACAAAATGTAAAGTACAAATGTTTATATGATGATGTCTAAATGAATGCATATGTATAATGGATATATAAAATGGTATGAACCAATGTTTTGGAGATAAATGGTTTTATGATTTTAAATGCCTAAATATGATTAAGTAAAAATGATAATGTGATAATGTGATGATAATGCAACTTATAGTTCAATAACTGCACCTTAATGCAATTAAAAAAGGATAATGAATGTAATGTAAATGAATCCTAAAATGAGCATAATAAGATACTTAATAATGGATAAATGAATGCACCTTTCAACTAATGAATAGATAAATGAATGGGTGCAATGATAAATGAGAAAGGATGATAAAGGATGATAAAATGATAATTGATAACTAACACTAGATGAATGCATAGTAAATGGTTAATACAATCAAGGACAATTTGATCATATGAATGAATCTAATCATCATGATTATGCAATGATGCAAATGATATAAGAAGACTAATGTCAATAAATTAAATGAACTATATAAAATTTAATTAAAATGACATGAATGTACTTGATGCAAAATGCAACTAAATGTAATGATGATATGACCAGGATGAATGCAAGGTTTTTTTGAGACTTTGTATGATGCATTGATGATGTATCAGAGTACTCGGTCGCGATTGTATCCAAGACTAGCTCAATTTTCATATAGTTGTTCATATTAACTTTATTCATCAAAATAATTAATGAGTGGATGGGTGATATGCAACAAAATGCAATATATACAAATGAGATGGAATGACGATCCATAGTGCTCTATTTTCATCATTGAGCTTTAAAATGCTATAAGAAAATACAAGCATCTTGACATAATGATTCAAGATGACCAAAGTAGTTCTTACATGGATTTTGATATAGGAAGTTAATACAAATGACTTGATATAATGGATCAAGTTGACCAGAGTATTTCTTGTGGAATAGACAAGGATCATCTCCGTTTATGCATGACTTGGATCATCCTCCTTGATCTTGGGCTGATCATATCCTGAGACAAGTTCACACCTTAATAAGAGGCAAAAACCTTTATCCAAATTGGATGAGGAGGAACCAAAGAAGGATCATTGTTTGGTAAGAAAATAGTATGTACATAAAGAATAAAGAATATGGATCCTTGGTAATGGTTCATGCTCACATGGTTGAGGTATACATTGTAGTCAACAAGCCATAGTGATCTATGACTGCATTTTGCATAAGATCATGTAGCTTATTGAACTTCCCACATAGACACCATTAGTACATGCCCCAGAACTTCATCGGAATAATGCACAGACGATACAAAAACAATGCAGTAGGAACCTGATACAGATAAATGAATGACTGTACTCATAAATCAACCAAGTATTTGATAGCTTAAACAAAATTTTCTTGTCAAAGAAAATGTCATCTTGTCTTTGTTTTGGTAAGGAAGGATGCATCCTTGTTGAAGACAATTTGAGTGTTGATTTTGATTGTTTGGTTGTTTGATAAGTGGTCATTTTGTGGAGTATATCACAATGGTTGTTTGGTATCTGTGCGGATGAGTATGTACATGTTGCCATGTTTTTGATTGATTTTTGATCTTTTCTGATGTTTTTGGATTTTGTGAGATAGTTTTGAATGAAGAACTTCAATGAATCATAAGTAATGTAGAAATCCACTTCCATCAATAGGTTAAGGTCATTGCCCCCAGTATAGGCAGGACCATGAAAAAGTGAGATGCAAGACACATGAAGTACTATCTCTTTATTGTAGATCAATAACTAGCCATGGTTTGGATGAATGGATGTGTGTATGTAATGAATGTGATCGCAACAAGCCTAAAAGATAATGGAGTCATAACATTTACGAGTGGCACCTGTTTACTAGGTTTTCACCATCGCACTTACCCAAGGTACCACTAGAGTGGTTGTTCACCATTTGGATGCATGATTTTTCTTTACTCTTTTGATATTTATGTATTTTCTTCAGGTCATTTATCTAAATGTTTTTGGTATTTTTACCAATATATATGGGAGCTCGATGCTCTGTACAGCTTTTAGGTATAAAATCATTTGAGGTGCATGCTATTGATCGAATCTACTAGCGGTTCTCCTTCTAATGTAGCCAATTGATATGCCCCAGACCCAAATATAGTAGTGACAACATATGGATTCAGCCAATTTGATTCAAACTTTCCTTGATGTTCTCAATTGGGCTGGTTATGAGAATTTTCTTGAAGAACAAGATCACCTACCTTGAATGTATGAGGTCTAACTCAATGATTATAGCTTCTATTCATGCGCTACTAATAGGCTTTAAGGTGATTGTATGTAGCTTGTCACTTCTCATCAAGTAGCTCTAAGTCCCGAGGATGGGATACTTTGTATGCTTCATCATCGATGAGATTGTGCAAGGAAACCCGTAGTGATGGTATCTCAACTTCAATAGGTAAAATAGCTTATGCACCATAGACCAATGAGTATGGAGTTGTGCCTGTAGGGGTTCAAATGCTAGTTCGATACGCCCATAGTACTGGATTCAATTGAACATGCCAATCATGACCGACATCATTGACTATCTTCTTTAGGATCCTCAATATGTTTTTATTCGATGCTTCAGCGTGACCATTGCCTTGTGGGTAATAGGTAGTGGAAAAGCAATGTTGGATGTGAAATTTCTCACAAAGTTCATGGACATCTTGATTCTTGAAAGGCAGCCCATTATCTATGATGATGGACATGGGTACACCTTACTGGCAGATGATGTAATTAAGGATGAATGAGGGGATCTGCTTTCTGGTAACTTGGGTAAGTGGAACAGCTTCGATCCACTCTGTGAAGTATTCGGTGGCCGTAATAATGAATTTGTGGCGTTGGATGAAGATGGATGGATTTTACCCACAAGGTCAAGGCCCCATTGACAAAAAGGCCATGGTGTCGTGATTGGTTGCAATTCTTGTGCCGGTGCATGTATTAGGTCTCCATGAATTTGGCATTTTTTGCACTTCCTGACAAAGTAGTAGGAGTCTTTTTCCATAGATGGCCAATAGTATCCATTGCAGAGGAGTTTCTTGGCTAGTGACAGACTGCTTGCATGAGTTCCACAAATTCCTTCATGTACTTCTTCCAAGGCCTTTGTTATCTCATCCTGTTCCAGACATCAAAGGAGAGTACCATCAAGACTGCATCGGTATAGGGTTTTGGCAATAATGGTATATCAAGCAGTTTGGCAAATGAAGGTTTTATGTTGGTTATTCGATTGGTTAGGAGGAAGGGTGTGATCGTGGAGATAGGTGTAGAACTCACCGTACCATGGGGATTTGAAATTGACAAGCCGACATATCATCTTGAATTCAGGGATATCATAAGTAGGGATCCAAAGTTGTTCTACCAAGAACTCGTAGTATGTTGAATTCTACGGAAGATCTAGGAGAGATGCAATGGTAGCCATAGAGTCAGCAGCTCGATTCTGATCTCTTGGTATCTACTCAAAGGTGATAGTAGTAAATGATGCCTTTAATTTGTCCACCAAGTTTTTGTATGGCATGAGTTTGTCATCCTTGGTCTGATATTCATTAGTTGCTTGTCCAATAACCAGTTGGGAGTCACCATATACTTGTAGTTCTTATAATTTCCATTGTACAGCTAGCTTGAGTCCTGTGATCAAGGCCTCATACTCTGCTATGTTGTTGGTGCATGGAAATGTGAGCCTGTAAGACTTTGGGATGTTGTCACCTTGAGGTGTGATAAATAGAATGCCTGCCCCCAAGCCATACCTAGTGTACGAACCATCAAAGTATAGTTTCCATGGTTGTGATGTTGTGATCATGAATATCTCTTCATCTGAAAAATTGGAAATGAGGGGATGATCACCTATGAGGGGTGCATCGACCAACTAATCTACAATGACTTGTCCTTTGATAGCTTTACAGTCCACATACTCAATGTCAAATTCACTGAGAATCATCACCCATTTGGCCAAGCGACCTATCAATGCTGCTTTGCTAAGTAAATACTTGAGTGGATCAATCTTTGCAATGAGTTGTACCTTGTGTGTTAACAGATAGTGCCTTAGTTTAGTGGTTGCCAGGATTACTGCTAGGCAAGCTCGCTCAATAGGCATGCAATTTAGTTCATAGCCCACCAGTGTATGAGAGATGTAGTAAACAACACACTCTTTCCCTTCTGCATTATGTTGTGCCAATAGTACACCTAATGCTATACTTGTTACTGATATATAGAGTAATAGAGGTCTACTTGGATCTGGTGGGATCAACAATGGCATATTCATGAGATAATCTTTAAGCATCTGGAATGCTTGCTAACATATTGCATCCCATTGAAAGCAGATGTTTTTGTGTAGCAGATGTGTAAAGGGGTGACACTTATCTACTAGTTATGCAATGAATCTGTGGATGGATTGTAGCCATCCTTGTAATGTCCTTAGCTGACTGATGTTCTTTGCAGGTGGCATGTCCATGATTGCTTTTACCTTTGCTGGGTCGACCTCAATGCCTTTGCTTGAGACAATGTATCCTAGAAGCTTCCCAGAGGTTACTCCAAAGACACATTTCTTTGGGTTGAGTCAAACATGGTATTGTTCCAATCTATCAAAGATTTTATCTAATATGTTGAGATGCCCTTCTCTGGTGAGAGATTTTGTTAGTAAGTCATCTACATAATCTTCCATTACAGTATGCATCATGTCATGGAAGATGGTGGTCATTGCCCATTGATAGGTTGCTCCTGCATTCTTTAGACCGAAAGGCATTACATTCCAGTAGTATGTGCCCCATGGACATGTGAAGGCTATCTTATGTTGATCCTCTAGTGTAATTTTTATCTGATTGTATCCTGAAAAGCCATTCATGAGTGAAAGCATGACATGCCCTGCTGTTAGGTCTACTATGATGTCAATGTTTGGTAGGGGGAAGTCATCCTTAGGACATGCCTTATTCAAATCTCTAAAGTCAGTACAAATATGGATGTACCCATTTGGTTTGCCGACTGGCACAATATTGGATATCCAATCTGTATAATCAATTGGTCTAATGAAACCAACATCCAGTTTTTTCTTGAGTTCTGCTTTGACTAGTACTGCAATCTGAGGATACATCTTACGAAGCTTCTGCTTGATAGGTTTGGCTCCTTCTGCTACAGTGAGGTGATGCATGACTAAATCGGGATCAAGCCCAGGCATGTCTGCATATGACCATGCAAAGTTAATCTAATGCTTCTGAAAGAAATCTATGAATTTAGGTTGTTCCTCTGGAGTTAAAAGAGATGCCAGATGTATGAGGTGAGGAGTTTCAGGAGTCCCCACATTATATTCTTTGGTTTCCTTGATGAGAATTGTTGATCATTCCTATTGTGTGCTACAGGGAAGGATGTCAAAGGTTTAATCCTCAGGTTCCTCAGAGAGGTTTTCACCGTTGGATACACTCTTTCTTTTTACTTTTGTTGAATCAAACAGTGCCACAGTGTGTTTTTCACTAGAAGGTCCATGTTTTATTGTTATATTTTTGCAGCTGAAAGGTTTGGCATCTGCCCCGAAGTATGTTGCGCTATTAAGTTCAATGGCAAATCCAGGTTTGTGATCCCCACTTGGTATGTTATCCCATAGTTCCAAAAAGTCAATGAGTGCCTCATCGTTTTGGAAAAGGTCAAGACATGGGGGATTCAGTTGGTTCCATTCAATGAGTTCAGGATGAATAATGGGCATTACTTCATCAATTAGGTTAAGTTCATTAGATGTATCGGTGAGGGTTAAGAAGTTATGGTGAAGGTCATTGATGGTACTCTCACTATCAGAATCAGGCATAGGATGTGACGTAGGATCTGTGGAAGAAGTTTCCAGCTCAGGAACCCAATAGGTCTTTATCTATGCTTCTTTGTAAATAGGGATGTCTTTGCCAGGTGGAGGTATTGATGTGTCTTCCTCATCTGAAGTATTAAGCTAAATGGAATCAAATTCCCATTCATGTGAGTCGGTCTCTGAATCACTTTCCAGCATCTGATTACTATACCATACTAGGATGTCCTTTGTGTTAAATACTGCAAGTGTGATCAGTTGATGTACCTTTGTAGATGAAATGATTGGTGCTACAAGAAGGATGATGGGGATCAATGAATCCGATATGGGGAGTATCGGTAATGTTGACTCAACTACTTCTGCTAGAACTGCTGGTGTTGTAGATACTACTATGGGTTTTGATACAGTTGTTGCTGCTAATGGTGCTATTGATGTTATTGTTGCTGCTGATGGGATTACTGGTTTGATTGGTGGGATGATTGGCATTGTAGATGGTTGTGTTGGTATTTTGAGCCTTGGTGGGGTAGTTGCGATGGTGTTTGATGCTGCTTTAATAATGAAAGGTGTCCTCTTTGCAATAGGCTAATATAGTGGTTTGCTTGGTTTTCCTTTGAATCTGAGCTTAGGAAAGATCTTCTTTTCAAAGCTTGGGCCTGTATTATCTTTGGGATTTAATTCTAGCAGTAGTGGTTCATTTCTTCCTTGTTTGCAAGGTCCCAAAGCACTCTGACCATCATAACCCATTCTTTGCATAATGAGGAGGCCTTTGCCATATTGATCCATAGGAAGTGTAGCTTGCAGCATATCAATGGTGATGGGATCTTTATAGATCCATTCCGCTATGTCCTCATCTTTGGTTTCTTCTTCTTGACTCTTCCCAAGGATGAAAGGCGTCAAAGCACATGCTAGCATGATCAGTGGTTGCTGAAGTAACTGTTGCGGTTTGCCATGTGTTCTAGGAGAAGTGGGCATTTGTCCCACACAAAAGAGTTGACTTAAGTTGTATTCCCCAAGGCCTTCCTCCGCTATTTTCATCTTAAGCTTTTCTTTCTTGGGTATAGTGGTGTTTGAACTGGCAAGAGAGGCTGGAATTATATATGATGTGGAGGAAATGGCTTCTCTATTGTTAGGAACAATAATCTCTAGTTGATGACTGATATTATGACAATATGCAAAGGGATTTGTGTCACCTAGGATTGTAATCTCTACACTGTTATGTGGGAACTTGATACATTGATGGTAGGTAGATGGAACGGCTTGCATGGCATGTATCCAAGGTCTTCTTAACAATAGATTGTATGGCAGAGGAAGGTCCAGAACTTGACAGATGATGTGTTTCACCATAGGGCCCACTCGGATTGGTAGTACCATAGCTCCTTTGGATGAATGCTCTGCATCATCATAGGCTTTGATTGTGATCTTCTTACATGGATCCACTGATGCTATTGCATATCCCAAAGTTGTGACCAACTGTAGTGTACAAATATTTAAGCCTACTCCATTGTCAATCAAGACTCGTTTGATCATATGTTGGTTGATAAAGCCTTCAATGTGTAGTGAAGCGTTATGAGGTTGCTGGAAGGAAGAGTTGTCACTTTCAGAAAAAGTGACACAAGGTGATAACTTTAGACTTCCAACCATGGCTTGGAATTGATCTATATTTAGGTTTACAGGGATTGACGCCTCTTGGAGAGCTTGATCCAAGATTGTTTTATGAGATGGAGAAAGGCATAATAGCTCTAAAATGGATATAAGCATAGGTGTTTTGTCTAATTGTTCCACAAGATTGTACTGCTTTGGTATGGAGGTAGTGCCTTGTGGAACTTCCTTTATGGTAACCTTGTCGTGACGTGTAACAACATTGCAATTCAAGTTGGGATTTTTTATGGTTATAGTTGCAATTTGTTCACTATCATCATACAGGTGATTTACAATATAATTATACGTAGCCTGCGTATAATCAGTGGTATCAGTGCCTCTCCTAGAAGTGGAAGGACCCCTTTGATCTTGTGATGGAAGTGGATTTTTGAACATCAGATGATCATTGTTTGTTGTCTTTGGGTCATGCCCTTCGATTTCAATTTCACCTCGGTCAATAAGATCTTGAATAAGATCTTTCAATCTATGATAATTACTTATCTTGTGTCCACTCCCTTGATGGAAATCACAATGTTCAGTATCCCTCCACCATGCAGGTTTGACTTGAGGTTCATAGTTTGATGTTTTAGGTAGAGTTACCAAATTTTGAGAAACCAGTTGTCGCAACACTGTTTCAATGGGTTCCCCTAAGGGAGTGTATGTTTGCTTTTATTTTTGTTGATGAGGTCTGGGTTCATCATGAGATGTGATACGGCCTTGATTTGAAGGAACAACTGTGTTAGTCTAAGGTGGGGGATTCTATCCTGCGAATCGAACTACAGGTTGTGCACTTTTGATAGTTCTGGCATCCACAACCCCATCATTGATGATATTTTTGTTTTTGTTCCAGAAGCTTGGTTTGTCACTATTGAAGCGTGAGCAGGGACCATCCTTTAGTTCATTATAGATTTTGATAAGTCCTTTCTTGATGAGAGCTTGCTCACATTTTAAGCCCTTGGTGATCATGTCATTAAAAGAGTTTGTGTCTTTAACATCCAGGTGAAACTCCATTTCTTCGTTTAAGTTGGAAATAAATATTTCCACTAGTTCTTGTTCAGGTAACTGAAGAGAACATCTGCTAGACATTTGACACCATCGTTGCAAGAATACTAAGAATAGTTCACCTAGTTTTTGTTTAGTGTTACACAGATCAGCCATGGTGATATCACATTCAACGTTATGAGAGTAATGTGCCAAGAACTTCTGAACTAGCCCTTCAAAGGTCCTAATGCAACCTGGTAGTTAGGAAAACCATGATGTGGTTGTTCCTCCCAAGCTTTGGGGAAAAAGTCGCATTAGGTATGTGTCCTCATATGCCACTTTGAGGCAAGTTGAATGAAATTCTCTGACATGATCATGAGGATCTCCCTTTCCTCTATATTTTTCAAATTTGGGTGTTTTGAATCCTCGTGGAAAAGGTGGCATATAAAGATTCCTATCAAAGGGATAGGGACATATGTCATTGAGTGAGAATTGATTAGTTTTCACACCACTATGAAGTTGTTGGGTGATATTTTCAACTTGTTGCCACAACATCTCTATTTCATTTGGAGGAGGAGGTGATGGGTTACCTCAAGGAATGTTATATCTGATGGGATCTCTACCTCCTTCTTCATGGAGACTTTGTCATTCTGATGCTTGTCTTAATGGGGCAAGATCAAAGTTAGAGGGGAGCTTGGCTCCTTCTTGAGCGAGCTTTAAAAAGTGAGCATCCGCATTGCTCTTGAGTATTTCGTCAATAAGTCTGTTAAAGAGAGGGTTATGTTGGGCCCTTTCTATCGTTGCAAGAGTAGGAGTACTTGAGTTTTCATAATTTGCATTTCCTCCAAGTGCTTCTTGAAATTCATTTATATTTTCCTCCTCTTCTTCTTAAATTTCTATTTCTCGTTGCCTTGACTATAATCGGGTTTGAGCCATTTTGTTTATGAGTCTTTGTTGAAGTTGGGTGAAAATGATGATGAGTTGTTGATGAAATGAAAGATTGATGGTTGATGAATTGTGTTGCATGTGGATCTCTAGCACTTAAAGGTAGATGTGACCAAAATTCTTTCTTTGAATTTCTTGTTTGTTTTTGATAAGGTTTGTTGTGATAAGGTTTGTTGTGATAAGGTTTAGAGAAATCTAAGATGTGTTACAGACTTAACTACCTAGTAATGAGAGGATTCACTCATGAACTAGTTTTAACCTACGTAGATATGTCTCTTAGGATGAGCTTATCCTAGACGTAGAAAAAATCTTAAAAGTGATGGGATGTGTTGTAAGGAAGTTAAGTAGTGGAAACAACTTCCTACACTAACCTTGAGAGGAGGGTAATGAAAATTTTTTTCAGATCATTACAACAGTTACAGAAAATAGAAATAGATATAATAGCATTCATACCACAACACAATGATTTATGTGGGGAAAACCCTTTTGGGAGAAAAACCCCACCCTCCAAAAGCAGCTCAATATTTTATTCAGCAATCAAAAACAGATTATAACATACTCGCAGAGCAAGCTCTTCGCAGGAGTACCACTAATCAAAGATTCAGAGGCAACTCAATAGCCATAGGACTCTTACACACAACCTCTATCTCACACACCTCATAAATAGGAGATACAATACAAGAAACCGTCAAACGGTATTACAAAACCATGGGCTAAAACCACCCAATAAGGTGTAGCTGACCTTATCTCCCTTCTAGATGCCCTATGACATGTTAAAGCACACATCAACACATGTCGCTCCCTTTTACAACTCATTTATGTATCTGATACAAATTATTTTTTCCTATTTCAAGAGTACAAACTTCCGGATGCCATAACTTGAGAACCGGGTGTCCGATTGACGAACCGTTTGAAGCGCCGAAAAGCTCACGAAGTGCTCTATCACCTCGTAACCTGATTTACCAGTTATGGCCACTTTTTAGGGTTTTTTGGAGCTTCTAAAGTCCCCAAAATTAAGTTTAAATATTTTATTGCACCCCTCCAAGACGAAAACTTTAATATCTTCAAAACTAGCTGTGACCTTGCAACGCAACTTTACCAGAATGCTTATCTAGCCAACCAAAAACTTCAGGGAGAGTTTCACACCATTTCGTTCTTAAATGAAAACTTACTATAAATAGTAACCTCACATAAATGCAAGGTTGAGACACCATTTTTCCCAACAAATCTCCCACTTGTCGAACACCTTGCATGAGCGGAAGGGAATGTCAACACAATGAATCAATTGCTAGGGGCCATAAGGCCCATAGACTCTGAACACCATCTAAACTTCTCTATGCTCACAGCCTTAGTTAAAGCATCTGCAATATTCATCAAAGTTTCCACCTTAACCAGCTTCACCCTACCATCTTTGACCATATCTCTAACAAAATGATACTGAACATCAATATGTTTGGTCCGGGCATGAAATGTCGGGTTCTTAGCTAGGCTAATTGCACTCTGACTATCACAGTAAATTTTCACTGTACCTTGTTTTATTCCAATATCCGAACATAGTCTCTTAAGCCAAATGGCCTCTTTACAAGCATGAGTAGCTGCCATATACTCTGCTTCAGTAGTGGATAACGCAACCACAGCCTATTGCTTACTCATCCAACTAATTGCACCACCAAACAAAGTAAACACATAAGCACTGGTGGATCTTCTGCTATCAATATCACCTGCCTAATCTAAATCCACATAACCATGGATATCAAGGGAAGTCATGTTTCCAACTAAATTACCATGATAACACAAAGAATACTCTGAAGTACCCTTCAAATATCTGAAGACTCTTTTGACTGCATCCCAATGAACTCTACCAGGATTAGACATATATCTAGAAAGTACTCCCACTGCTTGGGCAATGTCTGGTCTAGTACAGACCATAGCATACATCAAGCTTCCAACTGCACTTTGGTAAGGCACTCTGCTCATGTCTTCCATCTCCAATGGGGATGTAGGACAATCCGAAACAGATAGTTTCATTCCAACTGTAAAAGGAACACTCAATGGTCTACAATTCTGCATGTTGAACCTCTGTAACACTGAATTCACATACTTACTCTGGCCTAGCCATAGCTTTCTATTCACCCTATCTCTTCTAATTTCCATCCCAAGAATGTTATTTGCTGCACCAAGATCTTTCATTTCAAATTTAGCAGTGAGCTGAGACTTCAGTTCTAAAATCATACCTTTCCCTCTACCAATGAATAACATATCATCAACATACAATGCAATGAATAAGAAATGATCACCATTAGATTTATAATAAACACAGTGATCTGATTTAGAACGTTCAAATCCCAAACTCAACACATATGTATCAAATTTCTGGTACCACATCCTAGGACTTTGTTTGAGGCCATACAAAGATTTCTTCAATTTACAAACCAAATTACTTTTGCCTTTCACCACATAGTGCTCTGGTTGTGTCATATAAATATCTTCCTCCAAATCACCATGAAGGAAAGCAGTTTTCACATCCATTTGCTCAACCTCTAAATCATAAGCAGTAGCAATAGAAAGCAAAAATCTAATGGATGTCATTTTTGCAACAGGAGAAAATATCTCACCGTAATCAACACCCTCAACCTGAGAGTAGCCTTTTGCAACCAATCTTGTTTTATACTTCTCAATGCTTCCATCTAAACCAATCTTTTTCTTGAACACCCATTTACAACCAATAGGTTTTCGTCCTTCAGGCAATGGTACAAGATCCCATGTATCATTCTTTTTCAAAGCTGCCATTTCTTCCTCCATAGCAATCTTCCAAGATTCTGCATCATTCATACCTAATGCCTCTTCTACAGATTTCGGTTCATCCACACTAGTATTCAGAGAAAAAATACATCTCCAATCATCAGGTGAATACCTTTCAGGTAGTTGGAGGTACTTCCTCCTCTTCTGAAGATTCAGAGCTAGACGAGCTCTCCTCAAATTCTTGCCTATCTAGGGGTCTCGATTCAACTCTTTCAGGTGTAGAAGGAAGTTGAATCACATCTTCTTTTTTAGTCTGTTCTGGCTGCAATGTAACAGAAGGAGACTTAATTTCTCTAAAAATAACACTTCTACTGTGAATTACCTTTTGTGCAACAGGATCCCAAAGCTTGTATCCTTTCACACCATAACTATACCCGATGAAGATACATTTCACAGCCTTGTTCTCCAACTTTGTTCGCTTCTCCTTTGGCACATGTGCATATGCCTCGCAACCAAAAACTCTAAGATGTCTCAATGAAGGCTTGTGACCTGACCATGCTTCCATAGGCGTTTTATCAACAAGAGCTGATGTAGGAGACCTGTTAATCAAGTAGCAAGCAGTGGCAATAGCTTCAGCCCAAAACTTTTGTTCGAGACCAGCACCACTCAACATACTCCTAGCCTTCTCCATTAGTGTTCTATTCATTCTTTCTGCAACTCCATTCTGCTGTGGAGAATACGGAGTTGTCTTCTGCTTGTTAATTCCACAGTCTTTACAGAATCTATCAAAATCATTAGAGTAAAACTCACCGCCATTATCAGTTCTCAAACATTTTATTTTCTTTCCAGTCTGCAACTCAACCATTGCTTTAAATTCTTTAAAACGACTAAAAACTTCAGATTTACTCTTTAGAAAATATACCCATGTCCTTCTACTAAAATCATCAATAAATGAAACATAATATGTGGATTTTCCAATCGAAGAGACATCTACTGGACCAAACACATCAGAATGGATAAGATCCAAAACACCACAAATTTTATGAGAACTTGAGTAAAACTGAACACGGTTTTGTTTTCTATAAATGCAATGCTCATAGAAATCAAAGTCAAGATTACAATCATTCAAACCTTCAACAAGATTTTTATTTTTCAAGCTCCTTAGACCCTTTTCTCCAATGTGACCAAGTCTCTAGTGCCATAACATAGTCTTCTCTGTAGGTAACTTTGCTTCAGACGAAAGAGCACCCTTAGGTACCCAAAAACCATTTCCATCTGTTGAAGGTGAAACCTTCAAATCTTCCAGTGAAGTATCCGTAGATTTACTTTTTACAGAAGTGCTATTACACTCAACAGTGTATGCTTGAAGCTTATACAAAGTGCCAAACCTGACACCTCTAGCAACTACCATAGCACCTTTAATCATCTTACATCCTGTTTCAGAAAAGACTACCTGCACACTTGCATCTATTAGTTTGCTCATAGATAACAAGTTTCATTTTAATCCAAGGATATGCAACACACCATTAATCCTTTTTATTCTACCATCAAAAAACCTGATTCTAACTTTACCTCGACCAACAATGTCTAGAGGTGAATCATCACCCAAGTACACCTTACCTCCATTAAATCCTTCATATTCAGAAAACCAATTTCTATTGGAAGTCATATGAAAAGATGCACCTGAGTCAATTAGCCAGGCATCATTACCTGCATGAGTCGCCAAAGCCACAATAAATGCATCGCCATCTTCCTTGTTGGACTCAGAATTAGAATCGAACTTTTTCTTTTTCTTCTTCTTTTCTTCTTTGCAGTCCTTATGGATGTGACCTAGTTTACTCTAATTCCAGCAAATGACTTTGGACTTTCCAGGAGATTTCGATCTCCCTTTGGATTTGGACTTGCCGCGCTTCTCATTCTTCTTGCCTTTCTCCTTAGGTCTTCCACGAATGGTTAGGGCTTCCTTTGAACTGATGGATACCTTCCTTCGCATCTCTTCACCAAGTAGGGCACCCACCACGTCTTCAGATTTCAAAACAATAGAAGTACTACCGATAGCCATAACAAGAGAATCCCATGAATCAGGCAAAGAGGAAAGCAAGATCTTACATTTCTCCTCCTCGTCCATCTTAACACTGACGGATACTAATTGAGCCACCAACATATTGAATTCTTCCAGGTGGTCTGCAATTCGTCCACCCTCTTCCATCTTCAAGGAATACAATTTCTTTCTTAAGAAAATTTGATTTAATAAAGATTTCACTTGATACATCTCACCAAGCTTAGTCCATAGCTTCTTTGCAGAGTTTTCTTCATGGACATTGATTAGAACAGAGTCTCCTAGGCACAGTCTGATTAGACCCTTGGCTTTTCGGTCCATAACATCATACTGAGCTGCCGCAGTAGGATCTGAGGGCCTTTGGACATTCGCATCAACAACATCCCAAAGATCTCAATCTATTAGCAGATCTTCCATCTTCAATTTCCACATCTCAAAATTACTTCCATTAAATTTCTCCACCTCTATTCTCCCTGACGAACTCGCCATCTAAATATTCCTGCAACAAGATCAAAAAGTGTCTTCTGCACAAGCTCCCACTCAAATTTGGATTAGTTCAAAAAACCCAACTGCTCACAATTGAAACCAAAGGTGATCAGGCTCTGATACCACTTGTAAGGAAGTTAAGTAGCGGAAAAAACTTCCTACACTAACCTTGAGAGGAGCGTAATGCAAAACTTTTTCAGATCATTACAACTGTTACAGAAAATAGAAATAGATATAATAGCATTCATACCACAACACAATGATTTACGTGGGGAAAACCCTTTCGGGAGAAAAACCCCACCCTCCAAAAGTAGCTCAATATTTTATTCAACAATCAAAAATAGATTACAACATACTCACAGAGCAAGCTCTTCACAGGAGTACCACTAATCAGAGATTCAGAGGCAACTCAATAGCCATAGGACTCTTACACACAACCTCTATCTCACACACCTCATAAATAGGAGATACAATACAAGAAACTGTCAAACGGTATTACAAAACCATGGGCTAAAACCACCCAATAGGGTGTAGCTGACCTTATCTCCCTTCTAGATGCCCTATGACATGTTAAAGCACACATCAACATGTGTCGCTCCCTTTTACAGCTCATTTATGTATCCGATACAAATTATTTTTTCCTATTTCAGGAGTACAAACTTCCGGAGGCCATAACTTGAGAACCGTGTGTCCGATTGATGAACCGTTTGAAGCATCGGAAAGCTCACGAAGTTCTCTATCACCTCGTAACCCACTTCTCTAGTTACGGCCACTTTTCAGGGTGTTTCAGAGCCTATAAAGTCCCCAAAATTAAGTTTAAATATTTTATTGCACCCCTCCAAGATGAAAACTTTAATATCTTCAAAACTAGCTGTGACCTTGCAACGCAACTTTACCGGAATGCTTATCTAACCAACCAGAAGCTTCAAGGAGAGTTTCACACCATTTCATGCTCAAATGAAAACTTACTATAAATAGTAACCTCACATAAATGCAAGGTTGAGACACCATTTTTCCCAACATGTGTTTGATTCAAGCAATATCCAAAAGAGAACTTAGGACAAGAACCTCTTAATGTTTTGAGAGTTGGAATGAATTGATGTTGAAGTGATGATGTATGAATGAGATAATGGATGAAATTTTTTAACTTCAATAAAAGCTTTGTGTCACAAATGGAACAAATTCTACCTCTTCCCTTTCGGGCGTTGGTGGCATTTCTTCAGCTATGTTGTATGTGAAAGAAACGTTTGGGAAGAAGTTGGGATTAATCTTGCCTGCTTGGTTTTTGTGATAACTCAAAGCTCTATATTACATAAAATCTCTACAGTTTAATGATTATGAATCAAATTCGTTTGTTTTGCCTTGAAGGTAGAGATGCATGTGATGTAGAAAAACTCTATGAGAGACAAAGATTTGTCTATTTAGATAGAAGAATTTCCTCCTTTTGATCAAAGCCTTTGAACTCAATAGTCTTCTTTTCAAGTTGATGTTTTGATGAATTTTCTTCTTTCTCAAGATGTGAAGAATGGTCATAAAGTTTGATACTTTTCTCTTTGTTTTTGATCTTTTTGGTTGTTTTTGAAAGATGTTTGGTTGGATGAATACTTGTTTGGATTTTTGGATTTTATGATGTTTCTTTGACAAGAAAAAAAAGCAAGCACACAAAGACAAGAATGTTGCCTTAAAGGCACAAATGAGTATGGGTCTAGATCAACCCAATCCTTGGACTTTTTATGACCCTTTCCTTTAAGTGTATTTTAGGTGCTTTTCTTTCCAAAGCCTGAAGTTGGCTCAATTTGTACTTGGTCTTTGACTCAAACGAAAACACTTCAACACTTTGTATCCCTAAGGTAAAATGGTCAGTTGTGATAAATTTAGCCCACATCTTGATATTTCTTTGACTTGGGTACTACATACTATAAAGCGAAAAATCGCGAGCGAACCCTAAGTGCTCCCTCCACCACTCCAAAGGGGAGAGGGGGTCACTTAGGATTGTCAGTTTTCACTTAGGGGAGACTTTACATTCAAAAGAGGGGTTGAAACCCACAAGATCCAATCCCACACAATGCAAGATTGGATTCTAAATGAGTTTCAAGGGTTAAGATAGCAAGGCTACCCTCTTTTGTGAAGAATGTAGATAGAAGGATCAAGCTAGGAATGCATAAAAAGTGAGAAAGATTCACTTATAAACAGAGATAGGGATATAGGATGAAGCTGCGGACCTGGATTTAGTAGTAAAATGTCGAGATGGCACTATCCTACAAATTTGAGCAAAAGTTGACAGGACGATGGTGCCCGACGTGCACATGGTCCTCTGAAAAATCCACGAAATGAAGGGGGATCTGTTCGTCTCTGCACAAGGATTCCAGATCTTCAATTTCAGCCGCGTACCTACAACCTACACATAGAAAAGCAAAGACGATTGGGGGGTTAGGGATTAGGGGTTTGCCCTTAGGTCAAACCCCGGTTTTAGAATTCACCAAGAAATGAGAAATGTTGTAAATGTAAATGACTGTAATGCAAAACAAGTACTAGTACCTTGTTGTAAGAATGTTTGTATTCTTACATGCGAAGGTGTAGATGTTGTTGTATGTTGTATGTTGTATGTGATCTCCTCTTCAATGGTTGAATCCTTGTCTTGAATGCAACACTTAGCCTTGAATGGAGACTTAGAATGATCAATTGCTTGAAGAAATGCTTGAATGCTTGAATGCTTGAATGTTTGAATGTTTGAGTATCGCTTTCGCCTTTTTTTTCCATCTCCTTTTAAAATGAGAGAGGAAATGTAGTTTATATACTTGCCAATTAGGGTTGATAGACTGATTTTTCCGACCTTAGGCCGACTAGGAAACATTATTTTCCAAATTGCAAAGATAAAGACCCGAGGCTCCAAAAGAGACCGGGCCCAAAATAGGGCCAGGGACCAAGGCACTGGGTGCCATGGTCCTGGGGGACCAGGGTGCTGGGTGCTCTGGTCCCACCTTCACGATGGTGATGCAGTTTTTGATGTCATGGACAAGTTTTGGGGTCTCCATTCAGGTTCCGTGTTGCATCACCATCGTGAAGACCCAAATGCAGTCAAAATTACAAGTGTCACAATTTTAGGATGCTACATTTAGCCCCCACTTTAGTGGGAGTATAAGCGTACACTCATACTTCTGGTAAAGTACAAGGAAACAATATTGAAAGACTTTCACCATGTCAAGGATGCAAGATACACCAAGCCCCTAGTGGACTAAGGATCTTATGACTTCAATTGACAAAGTAAAAGGGGAGATCACGAGGGAGAACCATGACTGTCAGTAGTAAGGTTCTCTCACTATGAGTCATGCAAGAGAAATACCAAAAATTTTCAAGGCAAAGCTAAGTTCGCCAAGAAATTTTCAAGTATCCTGAAGGGATAGATGGGGTGTATGCCCCCCTACATTAAAGCGATCACACAGGCCTCAACGGGGGTGATTGCTTTAAGGTAGTGATACACATAGGAAATGAGAAGGGAAAGGAGCACGTTATTGCAAAGATTTAGCCCCCAAGTGTGAGATAAGCCCAAGGATAATAGACACAAAACACAAAGCACAAGGTGACTTTGCTTTCCTCGGGGTCAGTATGCTATATGATAATTCATGTATATCATATGTATGTATGCATAATTGTTCTTCATTCCTCAATCAAGGAAGGTCACCTAGAAGAAGGGAACACATGTGTCTTTTGAGTCAACATGAGAGAGACCAAAAGAGATCTTAATGCTTTGCATCGTCCTCAAGTAGACAACACTAAGGACAACAAATAGAAGAATGAAAATAACACATAGAAGCAGTAACAAAAGAGAGGAGGAGAGAATCTGCTATGCTAATGAAACTAGTCTAGCATGTCATCTACCCCCCGATCTTGCTGATCAATGTTTCGGGAAGGCAGGGAACATGCTAGAGGAGGAACATCTAACACAACAGATGGAGCTATCACAAGATCCAAACAAGGGCTATGTTCATGTTCCAAGCCACGTTGTTCTTGTCTAGGAGCTAGGATAAGTGCTTTAGAAAATTCGTTAGATAAATGGTTATCAATATCAACAAATTCATATTCACTATCAGAAGCAAGAGAAGTAACATTTTCATCTATATCATCATCAAGATTTATAAAAATAGGATCTTTAACTCACACAGGATCAAGACCATCATGCATCTTATGTTTAGGAGATTTTGGAGAAGATGGAATAATACTAGCTAAAGGTGTTTTTGGAGATTGCAAAGTTTGAGAAGCAACTGCTTGAGCTCTAAGATGACGCTTTCATCGGCGTTCACACGCAAAACAATTTTGTCTAGTCTTAGTAGGAAGTTAAGGAGATTGAGGAGGAGGAATGTTCTCATCCTTATCACTTGGGTGTTTAGGTTGTGGTCTCTTAGGCTAGATAATAGGAGAAGGAGAAGGTCTCTTCTCTCTATAAAAGGAAGGAGGAGGAACTGCTCCATATAAAGGAGGAATATTTGGTTTAGGAAGGAGACCAAGCCCATCATGATGAGGAGGTATAGGTCTACTTTTAGAAAGTTTATTAGACATAGACATAGTCACATCCATAGGAATGGGTTGGGAATCTTCTTGAGGAAAGACATTAGTTTTATCTTTCAAAGGAAGAACTTCCTTCTCAAGAACGATAGGAATATCAAGTTTGGGTGTTCTAGGTTCACTTAGAGATAGGATCATATCTGTTTTCCACTTTTGATAAGATTTGAAAAGATGATCACTTCGTGGTGGAAGAGATTGGAATTGTTTAGGCCAAAAATAATCAATAGGAATGCTAGAAGTTCTTTCAGCTGGTTTAAAGAGACTATGATTGACAGCAACAACTTCACCATTATGGGGAAATTTCAAACACTTATGTATAGGAGAAGCAATAGCTTTCATGGAAGATTGCCAAGGATAGCCAAGCTTCACATGAAATTGTTCGGATGAAGGAATAATAGAAAAGTTCACATCAAGGGATTTGTTATGGACCTCAATAGGTAATGTAATAGAACCAATTGTAGGAGAAGAAAATGCATCAAATAATTTCACAATCACATCTATTTTGTCATAGATCACTTGATTCAATTGCAAAGTAAAAAGAAATTCTTCAGTAATAACATTAACCATGCACGAAGGATCAATAAGCACTCCACGGCAAGGTGTATTCTTGACTTTTGCAACTATGTATAAAGGACCATCAGGTGCCCTAATAGTTTCACTAGAATCAAATGTGATGGAAGGTTCTTTAGGGTTTTCTTGCTGCTCTACAAAGTTAATCACATTCGGAGTCATAGACACAAGACCATCAGATGAGAAAGAAGAATCATTAGCCTCAATCGCATTAGAGGTATGAGAAGGTAATGGATTAGTAAAAATCTGAAGATTTTGGTTAGGAGGAGCTATAGATGTATTGCCTTTATCATTCACTCCTGAAACAGAGATAGTATTATTATCAATCAAATCTTGAATTTTACCCTTTAAAGCAAAACATTTTTCAGTATCATGCCCAGGTTGACGATGAAATTGACAAAAAGATTTGTTATCAAAATAGGGTGAATTAATCTTTGCAGGATCTATTTGCCTTATAGGAGGAAGAGTAAGCACATTTTGTTCCAATAACTTATTCATAATACTATGCAATGATTCATTCAAAGGAGTAAACTTTCTTTCTTTCTTGAAAAACTTAGAAATAGGAGGCACACCTGATGCTGCATTCACATTGTTGTTGATGATGTTTTCATTGAATTTAATGGACTCTCTGTTTGGTTTAAACTTCCCAAATGGTTGTTGACTACTATCACCCTTATCACTCAGAGCCATAGGATGTGATTGTTCCATTTGACTCACAGTTAGTTGATAATTGTGAAGAGTTGCACACAACTGTTGGAAAGAAGTAAACTCAAAAAATAGAAGTTTATCTCAAATATCTTTTTGTAAATTAGAAATAAAGATTCTTTGAATATCATTGTTAGGTACTGGAAAAGAAATTTGAGCATACAAATGCTTATATCTACTAATGAAATCAGTCACTTTTTCTTTAACACCTTGTTTACAATGCATTAAATCAATCAAAGTAACTTTAGGACTTATATTGTTTTGAAATTGTTGAATAAAAGCATTTGCAAGTTGTTCGAAAGAAGTAATAGAATAAGAAGGCAACGAGCAATACCATTGTAGGGCTTTATCTCTTAATGTTCTAGTAAATAGTTTTGCAAGCAACCTTTGGTCATAAGCAAAATCAGTACATATTGTTTGAAAAGTCTTAACATGTGTTAGAGGATCACCTTTACCATTATAAAGGTCCAAATGTGGGATTTCAACATGTTTAGGATGGATAGCTCGAACAATGTCAAGAGAAAGTGGGCTCGCAACATCAAATGTGGGCACACTAAACTTAGATTGATTCATAGAGGCAATTTGTTGCTGTAAAGAAGAGATAGTTTGTGCAAGATTGTTAATGGTTGCTTCAGTCGAAGAGTTCATATTAGATGTGTTAGATTGAGATGGAGGTATTATGTTATTGAAAGAAGGTAGAGAGTAGGGTGGTGGGACACTATGATAGTTAGTCATAGGAGAGGATTGGAAAAGATGAACACTACAAGGAGGAATGGAATGGTTGAATGAATTGCCCCCTTGTGTCATGTTCATTTGTGGAGATGTAATAGGAACACTCATTGAAGGAATGAATGAAGAAGTCAGATTAAATGAAGGTAGAGGGTTAATTGAAGAAGAAGGATTTCCCCCACGACTAGTAATCATAGGTGGAATGTCTTGTATAGAAGCAGTCATTATGTTTGATGTAAAGGTAGGTATGCTAGCAATAGAAGTTGTCAAAGGAATAGAATGATTGACTTGAGTAGGAGGTTGTGTATAACCTAAAGTTTCGGCACAACTCTTCATAGGCATCACATTTGAATCCACAATGTGTGCAATACCATGCAAAATATCAATTCCATTCTTATCACTTTGAACCATACATTTTAGACCCTCAATTAAAGGAAGAGCTTGACTATCGGGGTATTCATGAGACATCCATTGGTGAAAATCATCAAATTGGTTATCTAATTTCGAAAGTTGTTCTATAGAAACCTCATGGAGAACTTCTTCATCATTAAGAGGATTAGAGGAATTACCCATGTCCTCGTTAAAAAGGCTATTCAAATTAGGTTCCATCTCCTCAGTAATTAAACCTTGGAAAGACTTAATTCTAAGGCTTCGTCTAATAGGAATAGTGTAAGTAGGGCTTATTGTTGTAAAACTCATGCACTAGAGAGGGAGAAGATTTTGAATTTTAGAGGTAGCAAATTTTAGTAAAATCAGCCAATCTCCTAGATTTAAGCTGTTAAATGCAATCATGACAATCTCCTAAAATTTCGGAAAAAATGTCAGGGACTGTGGTGCTCGGAGTGCACACGGTCCTCGCAACTTTCTTTGAAATTTGCAGGGATGAAAGTTATGATGATTTTAAAGCTAATCTGAAAAAATTGAGTGATTTTATGATCTGTAGATAGGCCAAATTAAAGTTGCAATCTCAAAATTGAACCCTACCCAGATTGTCGAAAAATGCAAAATTTGAATTTTGAAAAAGAGAGGGAAACTGAAATTTTGAATTTTATGATTTTAGAGGGAATGTTAAGAGCAATGCAAGTTTTGAAATTTAAAAGTTGACTCAATTTCATGCAAAATTCAATTTTGAAAGCGGAAATCAAAGTTGTTGTAATTAAACACTTAATCTCAAAAGTCACAAATTGCAAGAATTTGAATAAAGCACTGAAATTTCGAATGAATGCCAACACACTTTTCAGATTTAGGACAGTAAGAAACACAATTTTGACACAAAATTTCAATTTCAATAATTTTTGAATGATTAGAAGCCTTAATCCAAGAAATCACTAGACCAACTTTGACTTTAATTTTGAAAGTGTTAGAATTGATAAAATCAGCCAAAATTCTGGATTTTAGCAGGAAAATATAGTAAGATCTAGTAAGATCTAGCTCCCAAAATTTCAGAAAAAATGTCAGGGATGATGGCACTCGGTCCTCGCAACTTTTTTTCAAATTTTGAGGGATTAAAGATATTATGATTTTATTGCAGAATCCAAAGTTACAGCTGATTTGGAGATGTTTTGATCAATGAAATTATCAGTCAAAGGTTGAATCAAGAGGGTTTCAAAAATTAGGGTTTTGACACTTAAGCACTTAATTTTCAGAATTAAAGCACAAATATGAATTGATAGTTTGCAATAGAAGGGTAGATCTGAAACAAGCATTAACAATTAAACATTTCACAAGTTCAATTTTCAAAAAGAAAATTTAGGGTTTTTATGCAATCAACCTCTAAAATTTGCAAAAGATCAAACATGGAAATGTAATTAAGGAAACAAATTTTCAGATCTAACCATGACTAATCAGAAAGGATGTTCACGTCGGGTTCACCAAAATGTAAAGCTGAAAATCACGAGTGAACCCTAAGTGCTCCCTCCACCACTCCAAAGGGGAAAGGGGGTCACTTAGGATTGTCGGTTTTCACTTAGGGGAGACTTTACATTCAAAAGAGGGCTTGAAACCCACAAGATCCAATCCCACACAATGCAAGATTGGATTCTAAATGAGTTTCAAGGGTTAAGACAGCAAGGCTACCCTCTTTTGTGAAGAATGTAGATAGAAGGATCAAGCTAGGAATGCATAAAAAGTGAGAAAGATTCGCTTATAAACAGAGATAGGGATATAGGATGAAGCTGCAGACCTGGAATTAGCAGTAAAATGTTGAGATGGCGCTGTCCTACAAATTTGAGCAAAAGTTGATGAGACGATGGCGCCTAGCGTGCACACGGTCCTCCAAAAAATCTGCGAAACAAAGGGGGATCTGTTCGTCTCTGCACAAGAATTCCAGATCTTCAATTTTAGCCGTGTACCTGCAACCTACACATAGAAAAGCGAAGATGATTGGGGGGTTAGGGATTAGGGGTTTGCCCTTAGGTCAAATCCCGGTTTTAGAATTAACCAAGAAATGAGAAATGCTGTAAATGTAAATGATTGTAATGCAAAACAAGTACTAGTACCTTATTGTAAGAATGTTTGTATTCTTACATGCGAAGGTGTAGATGTTGTTGTATGTTGTATGTTGTATGTGATCTCCTCTTCAATGGTTGAATCCTTGTCTTGAATGCAACACTTAGCCTTGAATGGAGACTTAGAATGATCAATTGCTTGAAGGAATGCTTGAATGCTTAAATGTTTGAATGTTTGAGTATCGCTTTCGCCTTTTTTTTCCATCTCCTTTTAAAATGAGAGAGGAAATGTAGTTTATATACTTGCCAATTAGGGTTGATAGACTGATTTTTCCGACCTTAGGCCAACTGGGAAACATTATTTTCCAAATTGCAAACATAAAGACCCAAGGCCCCAAAAGAGACCGGGACCAAAATAGGGCCAAGGACCAGGGCGCTGGGCGCCATGGTCCTGGGGGACCAGGGCACTGGGTGCCATGGTCCTGAAGGACCAGGGCACTGGGTACTCTGGTCCCACCTCTCGGGACAGCAGGGTGCCAGGAGGATCAGGCCAGGGTGCAAGAAAATGCAGTTTTTGATGTCATGGACAAGTTTCGGGGTCTCCATTCAGGTTCCGTGTTGCATCGCCGTCGTGAAGACTGAAATGCGGTCAAAATTGCAAGTGTCACAATTTTAGGATGCTACACATACCTTATGAATCCCGTCGTGGTAGGTAAGGATGTGATATACTAGGTCTTCCACGAGTATAACAAATAGATGATCCCTATGATGAGGAAGTCACCACTTTTATCAAGCCACAAGTGACTTTTCAAAAAGATATGTTTCTACTCAAGGAAATATGTATGGTGAGTATCTTGGGAGCAAAACCATCTATGCTCTTGCACTGAATTGTATCTCAAATATTCTCAATCAGTAGAACGGGTGGGCTACTACTTAAAGGTGTTTAGTAATGTTTGATGTTTTTGGACATAAGTTCATTCTATAGTGACTCACTTAAGATCCTTGTAACTTATGGTGGGGCCCATTTGTCCTTTCAGCAAGTTACATTGTAGGAACAGCTATACCCAAGGCTACAGCTTTCGCTCTCACCTGATTTGTATAGTGGCTCGAAGGATTTACCGTGCGAGGTCATTCCCAAGAGTGATGTGTCTCTTGGGAGGCCTCTCTTAAAAATATAAACTTTGAGTGTTACTAACACTTTTCTCTTGCACCTAGGACCATGAAAGCCAAGGGAGAGGATAGTGCGTGTTAGAAGTAGGACCACTCGACCAACTCTTTTGCACAAGTGTGCCAATCACGAAATACACTTGTTCTTTTTAACTTGCCATCGCAATGTGTTTTAACTATCTGGAGATGTTGCTCCAACAATAATGGTGTTCTTTTTAACTTCAAATGCAAAGTTTTGAGTAAACTAGAACTTTGAAAATCCTGGTCAACTTAATTTGAAGCACGTATGCATGAAGAAAAATCGCTTGGCAAAAATTGAAACAAGTTGATTGTGAGTTTTATTTGCACCAAAAGGGAAGTGCGGATTGTGAATTCTTAGTTTGATGCAAGAAAGAAATTTGTTTTGTCTTGTTTTAAGCACCAAATAAAGTGAACCTAACTTGCAAGAAAACAAATTTGTTTTGTTCAATTTTAAAGCACTAAAAATGCATGATCCTAACTTGCAAGGAAATGAAAGTTGTTTTTGTCCAATTTTAATTTTTTGATTTTTAGGTAAGTTAGCTTTAGACCTGCACAAAAAGCGGACAATTAGTAAAAAATGAACCTATGGTGGGCTTCTACAAGCCTAATTTTTTTTTACTTTTTTGGTTACAGGGTCTTTTTTACAATGTTCTGTTACAATAGCACTACTCTGTGTTTAAACAAAAGCACTATTTAACACAAACGCGCTAATATAAATACAACAATGCTAAAAAGAAAAAAATTGACAGCAACTACAAAAGTGCCACAACAATTTCAAAAGCACGAAAAAAAGTTTAAAAGCGCTAAAACAATGTCAATAGCACCAAACTTGGTACAATAGCATTATTGTAAGAACAATAGTGCTAGAATAACATGTTGCAATAGTGCTACAACACGATCAAAAGCGCTAAAGCGCGACCTGTGTGTCAATTTCAACATTCAAACATGTTAGTTGGTTTTTATTAAAAAAAGTTGGGTGTTTGGATTCACGTCGGGTTCACCAAATGATGCTTTGCAAAAAGGACAAGGTTAGGATAAACAAACACCTAAACAAGAAACCACAAGAGTCAATTGTTAGATGTTAGAAAATCATAAATTAAAAACTATCCTAAGCAAGCATATCAAGAAAGACACTACTAAACAAAAAGAAAGCTTAAGGAATCTACAAAAAGCAACTAAGCTCCTCCAAATGCTCTCTACCATGCTGGTAGCTTCTCCTTCCTTCCTCTCTTATCCAAGTTCCAAAATAGTGTAGCTCTCAGGAGCTTTTTGCACTATGGATGCTTATGGAGATTCAAGATTAAAGTATTTGCTCTAAATATTAATGAAAGCTAATACTAAATGCTTTAGATACTAAGATGATTTGTTTTAAACCAAAATGACAATTATATGAGTTATTATGCTAAAATTCTGTCTACAATTCACTATAGATTAAATGCATACAAGTTTTCAAGATCTGGATTATGAAGAAATGGGCTCTATTTATAGAAAAATGGAGCAATGGATGGTTGAGATTGAGTAATCTCAACAAGGGTCAAGATTGAATGATTTGAGATCCATGTGAGGGCTTTCAACCCAATTCCAAGATGACAAGTGTCAATGTGAGATAGGTTGAGAGGAGACGGAATAAGCATTAAATGCTTGACATGACCTGTGAGTTAACTTGGGGGTTAGGGTCAAGGTTGGGTTTAGTGAATAAATTCTTTATTCAAAGAATAAAGCTTTTATCCAATGGATAAACTCTTGTGCAAAGGCAAAAGGGATAACCATGGTCAAAGCAATAAATGCTTGAGGAGACACATGAGTGCAAGTTGAAATAACCATAAATGGTTATGTAAGAGCCATTAATGGTTATGCAAGAGCCATTAGTGGTTTTGGAAGACTTTGGAGGTTAAATTGTTGAACACACAAAGCATTAAATGCTTTTCAAAGACTTTGAAGTCTTTGAGAAGTGACTTAAAGTTGCTTAGTAATGTGACAATAATTAGGGAATGGATTAGGCTAATTAGGAAGGGGTTAGAAGAATCTAGAAGGGGGTTTAGGGATGCAAGTGGATTTGATGGGTGAGGGAAAATAGGATTTTATTAAAATAAAATTCATTTATTTCAATAAATGTGTGCAAGTTGCATTTGCAGGAAAATGCAAGTGGGGGGAATAAATGATTTAAATAAATGTTTGATTTAATTTATTTAAAAGAGGAATAGGGGATTAAATGAAATAAATATGATTTATTCATTTAATTGATTTGAATTTGGTTTAATGAATTAATTAAAATAAATTGAATAATTTATTTAATTAATAGGAGAATATTTGAAGATAAATTAATTAAATATTAATTTAATTAGAATGGATAGATTTATGTGACTACAGATATTTTATTGCGGATTGTACGTGGATAGACTGAAGAAAAGTGGAAGAACTGTACTCCTCATAATAGGTGATGCTCTCAATTCCACACACATTACTAGAAGTAGGATTTGCCTTAGCCATAGATAGGAGCTGATTTATTATGGATGGAACGGTGAAAAGGAAGGATTATTATGGATGGTGAACCAATCTTCGTAGATCAATAACAAGCCATGATGGTTATGGGTATGTTTATTATGGATCAATAGGTTGTGAGTGTGTGCAAAGCGACAAGATGAAATGGAATCCTAAAGGAGGGAGGATCAATGTCTCTACACATGGCACCGATAACCCGGTTTTCACCATGGTACTTGCCCAGGGCACCACCGAAGTGGTTTTCACCATTGGACAAATTATTATTTTTTTTTTCAATTTTTTAATTTTTTTGTGTCACAAGGTGCCTATTTGCCAGGTTTTCACCAAGTAACAATTTTGTATTTTTACGATTTTTTTTGTGTTTTTGAATTAGGATATTCTGATGAGCTATGTGTAAAACCTATGAAGGTACATGCTATTGATAGGATCCTCCAAAGGTTCACCCTCTAGAGTTGAGAGCTGATATGCACTAGATCCATATGCTGCTGTGATGATGTAAGGACCAAGCCAGTTTGGTTCGAACTTGCCCTTCTTCTCTCTATCTTGCTGATATTTAGGATTTTCTCTGAGAACCAAGTCCCCTACCTCAAATGTACAAGGCTGAACCTTATGATTGTAACCGCAACATTCCTTGACTGAATGACGTGTAGCTCGAGTGACTATCTTCCTTGATAAAGGAACTGAGATAGAATTACTAATGTGTGGATTACGTAGGCCCATATGTGTGTTACCTGAAGAAGTTTGGGCATCCCTACTAACAAATTTCTTTGAGGAAGTTCCATTAAAGTTCCATGATGTATCACCAAGAGGGGATGGATGTATGGAATAAGCGGATGAGTGATGAAGGCTTATGATTGTGAAAAGAAGTGAAAGTAACATGACATGATGGAGACTTAGGATTAACAAGTGTGATGTTTGACTTAAAATTTTAGAACTTTTGGCCCTAGTTATTTTGATATTAGGGGAGATCAACTCTTGTTCTTTTTCTTTCATAGGATTTTTATCCTTGACTTTGATTTTTGCAGAGTCCAATAGCTTTTGATTTTGATTTGGACTAAAGGACTTTTCTTTAGTTTTGACTTTTAGATTTTTCTTTTCAAAGCTTTATTTTTCATCCCCAATGAGTATGGGCTTTTGTAATTCTTGTTGATCCAAGTCTAGGAGTAGAGTGGAAATGGAATGACTGGATGATATGGTAAAGCTATGTGATTTATCAAGAGAGCTAGTGATATGCTCAATAGATTCTTCGTTGGAACCACTCTTAGGACTATTGATATCAAGAGATGCTTGCACCAGTAGAGGAGATTTGCATTCAGACTTAGTAGCCACAACACTAGGTGGTTCACACCCAATTCCTTGGTCTTGCATACTGCTTATAGACTATTCCTATTGACTAGATGTCTTAACAGATAGTGGGAGTTGATCAATATGAAAGATATACTCACCACATCCTAGGTCTTTAATCTTAAACTTTTCTTTGATCTCTGCTTGTTTTGATGTAAAATCTTTCAATGATTCTAGATCCACATACGTTGATGAAGGAATAGCTTCTCTATTAACTGGAATTGTTATTTCTGATCTAGGTTGTAGATTGTTGCAATATATGAATGGATTTGGATCAGCTTTAACGGTCACTTCAACTCCATTGTGTGGAAACTTGATACATCGATGATATGTAGATGGGACTATGCTCATCTCATGAATCCATGGATGTCCCAAAAGTATGTTGTATGTGATATCTAGGTCTAGGACTTGACAAATCACATCCTTCATAACTAGCCCAACTCTGAGAGGTAAGGTGACTGTGCCTTTGGATGAACGCTCTTTGTCATCATATGCTTCTATGGTCATTTTGTTTGTAGAATTCACAACTTTATCTGAATATCCCAATTGTTTAATAGTGCTCAATGTACAAATGTTTAGACCTGCTCCTCCATCTATCAGGACTCATTTTATTTGATGTTTGTGTAGGAAGGCTTCAACGAGTAAAGGTGCATTATGTGGTTGGCTCACGAAGGCATCGCCAGCTTCTGTGAATGTTGAGGAGTGTGGAATGGAAAGGTATCCCACCATGGCTTGAAAGTGGTCCACATTCAAATCAGTAGGGACAGAAGTATCTCTCAAGATTTTGTCAAGAATGGCTTTATGTGTGGGGGATATGCATAAGAGCTCAAGGATTGAGATAAGTGCAAGCGTATTCCCCAATTGTTCTACAAGGTCATACTCAGGTTTAGTTGATGAGGCAGTGGTGTTTTTAGCTAGAGCACCTTGCAAAATGAATTTACCTCGATGAGTTGTGACATTACATTCAGAGGTAGGTTCAGAAGAAGATCTGATGCCTTTTAGGACAATCTTGGGTCTTTGGGTAGAATTCTTAGGCATTTTATCCTTGATGATAATGGTAGAGACATAGTTGTCCATCAAAATGTGATTGATAGTTGAATCATAGTTATAAGATGCTCTTGTATAATTGGTTTGATCATCTGTGGCTTTAGCTTTTCCCTTGTCATGTTTTGGGAATGGTTCCTTAAACATCTCATGTTCTTGATTGGATGAGTGTCCTTCAATCTCAATGTCACCTCTATCAATAAGATCTTGTATGATGTTCTTCAATCGATGGTAATTTCCTATCTTGTGGCCCTTGCTCTTATGAATTCACAATATTCATCATCATTCCACCAATTTGGTTTAACCTTTGGCTCATATGGAGGCAAATATGGGATTGTTATTATTTTGTTTGCCACTAGCTTTTTGAAAACTGACTCTAGTGGTTCTCCCAATGGGGTGTACTTCTGTCATGATCTATAAGTTGTTTGAGTATTCACTTGATTGTTTGTAGATCTTGATCCCAAAAAAATAATTTTGGGTCGCACTATATTAGCATCCACAACACCATCATTGACTGTGTTTTTGTTTTTATTCCAAAATCTTGGCTTGTCTTTTCCTTTATAGTCCTCTTTGTTTTCTTTGAATATTTTGATGATGCCTTGCTCAATTAGGACCTTTCCTGTCACTAAGCCTTTTTCAATGACATCCTTGAAGGTGGATAAACAAGCTTTTCTTAGGTCATAACCAATGTCTTTGTTGACATTCTTAGTGAACATTTCTACCATTAAATTTTTGTGGAATTTCACAAGAGCATCTGCTGGCTAGATTCCTCCATCTTTGTAAAAATGATGAAAAAGATTCTCCATCCTTTTGTTTGGTGTTGCACAAAGTAGTGACTAATATGTTTGTCTCTATGTTGTATGAGAAATGTTGAATAAATGCCTCTGCTAAGTCACCCCTTGACTTAATTCCAGGTGGGAGTTGGGAGAACCATTCCATAGCTTGATCACCTAAGCTTTGTGGGAATAATCTCATCAAATATGTCTCTTCTGCTGCTACCTCAATGCAAGCTATGAAAAATTGTCTTATATGTTCCTTAGGATCTCCTTTTCCTCTATACTTATCAAACCTAGGTGTCACAAAGTGTGTAGGAAATGGAGGCATTGGAATGCTCTTGTCAAATGGATAAGGACATATGTCTCTCATTGTGTAAGTTGGCCTCGGTGAATTAATGTCCTCCGTTTTCTTTTGCAAGTCCTTAATTTGTTGTTCCAAATTGTTCTTAGGTGGAGACTGACTTCTTGGACCATACCCCATGCCTAAAGCACTGAGTGGAGGAGCATGTTCCATATATGGATGGTATTGATCATAGACATGTTCATATGGAGGAGGTCTATAATGATGGTGCATATATGGACCACTTGGTATAGAGTCATGGTGAGGAATGGAATATCTGCTTTGTCCATGTATACCACACTCTATAGGCATGTCATGAGTTTGTTCTAGTGTGTTTCCCCCAAATTTGACATGGGGTTTCCTTGTGTACAAATTTTGATCATGCCTTTGGATATCCAATTGCTTTGGTGGTTGGTCCTTAGCATTGGTATGTGCTTGAGTATATTTTTCTCTAGAAGACTTCCATAATGGTCTGTGAAGATGAGTATCATATGCTTGACCATGTGTGTATGGGACCTCTGGTTTTTGAAACAAAGATGATGGTGATTTAGGCACAAGATGTGGTCCTCTATTTCCTCCACTATTAGGCCTCCTTTGATCCATGTTGAGGTGAGGTTGTTGCAAATGTCAATTTTCCATTATTTGAGACAAGTCAAAATCATGAGGGATCTTGGCTACACTTTGTGCCATCACTTGTAAGAAATATTGTCTATCTCTCCTCATTATTTCCTGAACCAATCGATTAAAACGGGGATCTATAATAGAGTCTTCCACTTCTGTTGAATGTATGGAAAAGTTATCCATATTGTCATTGTGTGTATCATTGTTGTTTATAGTGTCCATGTTCTCAACATTTGGAATGTTTCTATAGGCATCCATGTTAGGTAATGTAGTATGATCAGAATTGAAAAAGATATCATTGTCATACTCATAAGAACTCATGTTTGCGAACTCTTGAACCTCTTTAGCTTCTCTCCTAGATTTTTGGCAATGGGTTTCAACCATGAACTAGGTATTGACCAATATGTGTGAGACTAGATGAAAATGGAAAGAAAGGAAAGACCAAGAGTTGGATGGAATGTAAATGAATCTGAAGTGTACTTGCAATGTCCAAAGTGTAAAACCAAGTATGTATGTAGTAGAGTAGGTGTGGCTTCCAAAGAGATGATAGTTACTCTTGATGAGGTAAGTTGACCTTGACTCTAAGTAAGACCAAATGAGACCTAAAGGTGATAGACCTTGATGAGGGCACATAGAAAAATGTTGTTGTATGTAATGTGTTGACAAAGTATGTTGAGGACAAGCAAGTGACCTTTTGACTCAAGTTTAGATAAATGTGAATGTAATGCAAGGTGTAAAACTATGATAGACTTTGTGAGACCCAAAGACATGTTGAATGCTAGATGAAAATCTAGACAAATAACTTAGGAAGCTCAAGAATTTTGAAACTGATTGTTCTTGTTTGTTGGACTGTAAATTTTTCCAATTTGTGAAGTTGTTTGTTGTGACCAAATCTGAATTTTTGACTATTTTTCATGACAAGAGGACACAATGTTGATGAGGACTCAATGTTTGCAAGTGTTTAGACTCAAAATGACTCCAAGAAAATTATGTTGTTTGATGTAAAATTGTTTTGCCTACACTTGAAGACACAAAAGACACAATGTTTTGATGTTTGGTCTTGAATGTTTGATTGCTCAAAATAAGACAAGCACAATTCTTATGGTTGGCCAAGACAATAGTTGTTGATTCTCACATGAGGCTATGCTATTCAGAGCGGATACTTAGATGCTTGACCCCACTAGCTCCACCCTCGGCACTCACTTCTCGAGGCAGCCAAGCATTAGTCCCCATAAAAAATCCTCGTGGAAAACTTTGTATCTCTACTAAGAACCATATGTGTGTGTGCCGCTCCAAAGGTCCGACCTCCTACCCCAACAACTAGAAGGTTTTTGGCTTCTAAAACAAAAAGGTGCTAGTAAGGGCATCTGCTCATGTGGCCATACATGTGACACTTTCAGCTCTATAGATACAGAAGGCTCCCAACTGATAGGGGTTACGTCCTACAACTGATCAAATAAATTTGATCAAACGGGTTTATGGGGAGACATAGTGTTGGTATAAACTAATCAGCACATGTTATCCATAGTTTTCACAATGAATACAATTGTTTATAGTGGTTTGGAAGAGGATGACTTTTCCTTGCCACCACTTGGGTCGTTCTTTCCTCACTAGTAGTCTTAATGACCACATGGGGAGACAGGCCCTCTAAAGATGAAACAAAAAGAGCCTATTGCTCAAGACACAAAGGACACTAGTTCAATTTTAGTGCACCAATTGAAGTGTTTGCTAGTCTATGAAAACAAAGCACACAATAAAGATCAAAAACCCTTGCCAAGGTCCTGTAACAAAGATCTATTAGTAGTTTGGATTGTTCCAAATGATCTCCCCTTTTTGTAAGCACACAAGTTAGGTAAATTTTAGATCCAAAAGAATTTGTGAAATAGGGGCCTTCGACAAAATGATTTTGCTTTCAAGACAAGTTGCACCAATTTCATTAGCTAGATCTGAAGATGTTAGCACAAAATAAACCAGATCTGAAACATTAAATGCAAGACAAAATGGCAAAAAATGAAAACCTTAAATGAGGAATTTTTAAATTTTTTTTGAAAACACAGACGTGATTTTACCCTACACAGACGCAATTCTACCCTACATAGACGCGATTCTGTAACACCGACGCGTTTTAACACCTCACAAATGTGTTTCTACAAAAAAAATGCAAAACAAAAAATCCTGCAGAGCACAAACGTGATTAAAATGATCACAGATGTGACTAGATCTCATAGACATGATTAAATTGCTAACAGACATGCCTATAATGAAAACCTATAATCTGGAAAATAAAAATATTGTCAGAAACACAAACACGATTCAGAGGTTCATAGACGTGATTCGGGAACATAGACATGACCCTGCAATCTACAATAAAAAGTAAAATAATGTCGAAGATGCAGATGCGATTCTAGATGTCACAGACGCAACAAAAAATAAAAAATGCAATCTCAAAATGCGCAAACACGAAAATGTCAAAATGTTGTTGAAAATGTCAGATCTGCAACTTCAAAAACACAAAATCTGCAACAAAAGATGTTAAATACAAAAGGGACAAGGGTCCCACCGGGAGTGCCAAAATGTATACAGTGAAAATGGATACACCAATAATTGAAAGAATAAATGAATTCAACCAGAAAACCCTAGCCTAACAACAACAAAGATCCACCATAACATATGAAGATTACCTAAGACAATGCAAATCAAATGAAATCACAAAGATTATACCATCACATGTCCAATAGGGTTCGAATCTCCATTCCTCCTATCTCCATTGATCTTGCTTGATATATTTGCTCTCAAATTTTATGTGCACAAGAGCTCAACAAAGAATGGAAATGTGGTTGCAAGTAGGATTGCATATGAAAGTTCAAAGGCGTAGTGTAATCGAGTAATCATCGGGATGATTAGAATGTATATGTCCAGAGGTTCAACTCATTAGGGTTGATAATGAAGGAAGCATCTCCTTATATAGAAGACACCATATGAAATGGATGGATAAGATTGAGAGGTGTAAAAGATAAATGGTCGGCTATGATTAGAGGGTAGGTAAAGAAAATAATAAAATAATGAAAGGGTAGGTAGTGTATGAATAAAGAGATGAATGAATGTGTCATGGGTAGAAAAGGTTAATGAATTAATTAAATAAATAAAGATTTATTTAATTAATAGAGGAAGTGGGATCAATTAAATAAATAAGATATTTATTTAATTTAGAAAAAGGATAATTTAAATAAATAAATGTATTTATTTAAATGAGAAATAAGGCTAGAAGAGGATAAATGAATTAATTAAATAAATAAAGATATTTATTTAATTAGACATGACAATTTTAGGTGTCTACACTAACAAATATTTTTTTAATTATAAAATTGAATATAAATATAGATTTAAACTCTTAAATAAATTAAATTTGAAAAAGTAAAACTATAATTCAAATAAAAGATTAAAAATAAAGTAACATAAATTATATTAAAATTGATACAATTTACATTTTAACTTTCACAATAAACATAACAAGTTAAATCATAGTAAAAAAGTTAAAAATACAAAAAAACAACATATTAAAAAGGATTTTAAAAAATTAAATTTTTTTATGTAATTTTTTAATTACCTTTTGATATCATAAATAATATCAAATATAGGATAGTGACTTTTCCTATATATAAACAAGAGACACAATGTGTTAAGTTCCTAGTACCAATATTGTAGTTAGTTAAGAGTAGGTATAAAGATAAAGATAGAGATGAGAATCGATATATGGAGATAGGTAGACATAGATATATAGTGGTAGAGAGATGCAAAGATTATGATATATAGATAGACGAAGTGATTAAAGAATAAATATCGAGGGATCGAGAGAAAGTGTCAAAGAGATTTAGATATATAAGTTTAGGAAGAGGGAGAAAGAGAGAGTGATGGACTGATAGATAGAGGGTGTCATGTCTAGAGATAATAAGGGAGAGAGGAAGATGGAGATAGAGAGAAAGAGGGAGTGAAATGGATAGATAGATATAGAGGGATAGATAAAGATAAGGATGGGGAGACATAGAGGAGGAGAGAGAGGGAGAGATAGAGATAGAAATAGATATAAGTTATGAGATAAAGAGATTGATAGATCAAGATATAGAAGATATAAGGGAGGAGAGGGAGAGGGAGAGATAGATTAATAGATAGGGAGGAAGTGATATACATTGCAGAGATATAGAGAGATATAGGGGGTGATGTATAAAGAGAGGGAGGAATTGGAGAGATAGATAAAGATATAAAAAAAGATATACAAAGAATTTTGTGAAAAATTGGAAGTGAGCTAAAAAAAAGGGAATGAAAGTTAGAGGTAGAGGGGGCAAGAGCAAGAGATAAATGAAGTAATATTATACTAAGAAATACTTTAACCTAATATATTCAAACTATAATTATTTATAAATAGAAAAAGTATTTAAGCAAGCATAATCTATTTAACTTAAATGATAATTTAAAAAAAATCTATATTGAAGATATATTAAAATTTAACATAGAATAAGCTAAATACAAGTTAGAATATATCATAATCTATATAAATAACACATATTAAATCTATTAGGTTAATTAATAACTAAATAAAAAAGTTAAAAGTAATTTTTGAACTAATGAGAAGTAAATTTTAAGAAGACATACTTAAAAAATATAATTAATATATTACAAACAATATTAAGAGAGATATACCCAATATTAGAAACAAAATAATATTAAAAAATAAATTAAATTTTTTAGATAAAAATCACACTTTAAATAAAATATTACAATAAAGATAAATTGTTAGTTTAAAATAAAATAATATATTTTAAAAAAGTAAATAAAATAATATATTTTAAAAAATAAATAAAATAAGAAATAAATTTGCAAATAACAACTTGAATATGAATATCATATTGTTTATTATGATTGATTATTCTATATTATTATAATAGTTACTAAAATTTGTGAGGGTTAACTAAAAAAACAAATGTACTATTAAACTGTTAACTAACTATAAATTAACACTTTAGATCATAAATCTAATAATTTATCATAAAACTTGAAAAACCGATGAACTATTTTTAATATCTGAAAAAATAAATCAAAAAATATAACAATCATAAAATAAGATGTATATTTAAAAAATAAATCTAAAAAATAATTCCTTTAAAAATTTACAAATAACAAAAGAAAACAAAAAAAATGAAAACTAAAATATATTAGTTACATAATACAAAGGTAAATCAACTTTTCAAATTTCATACCTTTAAATTAAAGAAATTCACTAAAATAAGAGTCATTTAGAAATTAATAGATATAAAAAAAAAATTAAGAAAAACAAATTCTAAAATTTTCAGAATACTTACAAAAACAATACAGTAAAATAATAATAATAATAATAAATAATCAAATAAATTTTATATAGATAAACAATAATGTAAATAAACAACGAAATGAAAAATGCAAATACAACTACGAAAGGCAGAAACTCTTTTGCGAAACCCCCGCGATATCTACACAGGTTTGGGAGGCATCTTGGGCAATGGAAGAACAGTTTTTCTCCTCTAGAGGCTCACGATAGTGCTACTCACTTAGAGAATTGTCTTAATGTCCTTACCCCAAAAGTTACAGGGGCTAATTTAATAACTCTAAAGCTCAATGAAATTAGCAGAAGGGCCCTGGGGGCATTGTCCGGCTATTTCCCTACCCTAACTCATTCAGAAGATCCCTCTGCTTCTTCGGCTGTGAACACATGGCAACAAACTACAAGAATGGTAGGGTCTCCCTATAAAATTCAGGAAACTACTTTATTTCAGAAGAAGGAGGCTCCCCTCAATTACTTAAGAGACATATTGTCATCTCGATGCCCTAATAAAACAAGATCTCCTATCTTGCAGACAGAGACTCTCTCAAGGAACTATGTAAATGTGGCTTCTGGAGAAAACAGAACCAAACTTGGGGTTAGAAAAACCTCATCATTTATCCCAAATTTTTACACCAGAAGAAGGGAGGATTTTTACCCTAAGCAAGGTCCTTTAAACTTTCAAAAGTCATCTGGCTTCAATATAGATAATATTATGATTATAAGTAATAATCATACAGATGAATTGTGGGAATGTTACAATGCTCGTGGGCTCTTTGGCAAATGGTTTAGTTATGGTGCCTCGACCTTGGAGATCCAAAAATTGTTGAAATCCCTCACAGGAAATCAAATAAGTATCATGAGCTTAGAGAACAATTTTTTATTTATCAATTGCAATATTGTGGATCTTGAAAACAATTTACTTAAAAATAATCATAGATATTTTAAGGGCTATTGCTTTAAATTTTTTAATTGGAAACCTAATTTCTCCCCTAAAGATGTTGAGAAACTTAGGGTTCCAAAGTGGATTCAATTTTCTAATATGCTGGTCAAATTAATCCATTGTAATGTCCTTAAAAAATTAGGAGATTTTATAGGAGGTTTTGAGGGTTTGGAGGATAGCTATCTAGAATCCTCTGATATCAAAATTTTAGCCAACATTGAGATAGGAAAATCAACATTTGATCCCATCAAAATTATCACAAACCACTCAATTTATGAAATCAAACTAGAGATCCTCGCGAAAGACTTCACTCCAAGGACTGGAATCTCCCCTTCTCAGGGGTCAAAGAAAACATGCCATAAGGCATCTAAGGAGGTGGATTTGAACATTAAATTCAACCCTATGGGAGGTTTTCTATCTAACAAAAAATATCTTGGAACTATGGAACCAAATAACACACATAGAAAATCAGAAAGTAAGGAAAATGAAATCTCACTTGCTGTACCAGTAGAGGAATAGAGGAGGATAGCTCCTACGAATAAATAGAATTTATCGCCAATTTCTATACCAGCAACTGACATAGCTCTTATAGATTTAAACATTGAAGGAGAAACTAATGGCTCCCTTATTTCTGAAATCACCCCAATTCACCAGGAGGCTTTATTAGCTCAAAATAAGATCATGTTGGAGGAAAATAAAACACTAAGCAACCTGGCTTTAAGTATGGAAGATAGGGTTAAAGATAAAAAAAAAAAAAGGGAAAAGAAAAAGAATAAGAACAAAAAAGGAAAAGGGAGAAACAAAAAATGAAAGAACAAAAAGGGAAAAAATCACATAACAGATAATAGCATCAAGGAGATGGGTGTAGATGAAAGAAGAGCCCTTGAAGATAAATGCATACTTGAGTATGTGGGTAACTCTGTTATAGATGACTTTGTTGAGTTATTCATTAATGAGATAGCTGATGAGGAAGAACTTGCACTACAGAAAACATTGTTAGCCAGAGAGTTGTGCAAACCCATCTCTGAGGATATGGCCATCCCCCCCTTTTGTGATGTGGCAAACGAAAATATGGAATGCCTAGGGATCACTAACACTATGGAGCATTGCTCCCCCCCAGACTTTGCTGCTGACCAAAAAAAGTGTGGAAGGAAATCCATTTCTGAATTACTCACCAGGGCTGGAAGTGTGGTGGGTCAAACTAAAATTACTAATCTTTTTGAGGTAGGGAAGGGGAAGATCCTTCCCAATGAACTATGAAACTACTTACATGGAATGTTAGGGGCGTGAATGCTCCTAACAAGAAGCATATCTTAAAATGATGCATTGCCAAATACAACTTGGAATTATTCTTAATACATGAGACCAAACTAAATAATAGTGAATTAACAAACTTAAAGAGAAAAATAGGTATCAGAGAACTTGAAGGGCAAATTGCCTCTAGAGCATCTGGTGGACTAGCCATCATTTGGGACCCGAGGCAAGTTTCCTTCAAACTTATAAGGAAGACCTTGAATTGGATGTGTGGAAGGGTTTTAAGAATCAAAAGCAACTTAAAGTTCATAATAATTAATGTTTATGGCCCCACACAAACACAGGCAAAAAAACAAGTCTAGGATGAAATTGAGAATTTCCTTCTAAGCAAAACTGAACAAACCTACCTAATTGGTGGGGACTTCAATGCAATTTTGGATCCCAAGGAAAAGTGGGGTGGCAATAACAAAATGACTCAATCATGCTTAGATTTTAGGAATTGGACGTATAAATGTAACTTGCTGGAATTAACAGCCGGGAATGAAGCCTTCACCTGGAACAATAGGAGACAAGGCTTCTGCAACATTACAGAAAAATTGGACAGATTCTTCCTGTATGGAAATCTGTCACAGTCTTCTGAAACCTTTTTCCTCCCCCTCTCTGGATCAGATCATTTCCTGGTCCAACTAATAATAACAGAAGCTCTAAAACTGACAAAAACCCCCTTTTGCTTTGAAAAAATGTGGCTCAGAGATGAAAATCTATTACAACTTATTGAAAATTGGTGGAATGAAACTAAAGTCATAGGCTCCAAGAATTTCAAAGTAGTAACCAAACTTAAAAAGATTAAGCAACAATTAACAATGTGGAATAAAGAACACTTTGGAAATATCTTTTCACAAAAAACAGAGTTTGAAAAGGAGATGGAGATTATCAAAGAAGAGGTGATCAAGTATGGGATGAACAACATCTTATATCAAAGGGAAAAAATCAATTTGGTACGTTATGAAGAAATTTTAGCTCGTGAAGAAATTTATTGGAAACAGAAATCGAGGGACAACTGGCTTGAAGCTGGTGACAAAAATACAAGTTTCTTTCATAATAGTACTAAACATCGTAGAACTATAAACAAAATCAACAAGATCAAATTGGCATTGAGGGACTTTACTGAAAACCCTGAGCTAATTGTTGAAGCTACAGTGGGGTATTTTGAGACTATCCTTAATAATAGGAAGGGCTCCAAATGGACTAAGGAGAGTGACTTTTTAAAAAATATCCCAAAATTAATATCAAAAGAACATAACTTAATGCTTAACAAAAAATTAATAGTAGAAGAAGTAGAATCAGCCTTATTCCAAATGGGTCCAGATAAGGCTCCTAGTCCTGATGGGTTCCCGACTCACTTATATCAAAAATGTTGGGGCTTCATGGGTTTGGAAATTACCGAGGCCTTAGAGGGGATGAGAAACTCTAGGAAAATTCTCAGAGAACTTAACAATACATTCATATCCCTAATCCCAAAGAAGGAGATCATGGATAGTTTTGAGGACTATCACCCAATAGCCTTATGTAACACTAACTATAAATTACTCACTAAAACAATGGCAAATAGATTACTAACCCTCCTCCCCATAATAATAAGGGAGGAACAAACAGGTTTTGTGCTTAATAGATCCATTTATGATGGTATAATCATTGCTTAGGAAGCTATTCACACAATACAAAACAACAAAGCACCAAGTATGTTGATTAAATTGGATATTAAAAAAGCATATGATAAAGTAGATTGGCACTTTCTTTGCAAATCTCTGGAATCTTTTGGGTTTAATAAGAAATGGATTAATTTGGTCTTTAAATGTATCGCTACACTGAGGATCTCAATCCTTGTCAATGGGGCCTCGGAAGGCTTCTTTGAAATTTCTAGAGGCCTCAGACAAGGGGATCTCCTCTCCCCCTTCCTCTTCATTATGATGGTTGAATCTCTAGGGAGAATGATTAATTAGGCTAGAGAAAAGGCTCAGCTTACTGGTATCAAAATCACCTCTAACATGGAGCCCATTACCCATCAACAATTTGTTGATGATGCCATGTTGTTTGGGTCAAGCAGCCCATTGGAGGCTAAAACAATTAAAAAAATCTTGAATAACTACACTAGCATCTTTGGTCAAGAAATTAATACTATGAAGTCTAATATAACCTTCTTTAACACAAATGATGAACTTCGAACAAAAATTCTGAAAATCCTTAAATACAAAGTAGGAGAATTGCCATGTAAATACTTGGGTTTCCCCATAGACAAAGGTACTAGATCCTCCAATCTCTGGAATCAGGTTGTGACCAAGATTACAAATAGAATATCCTCTTGGAAAGGGAAATGGCTTTCCTCTATAGGGAAGGCCACTATGATCAAGGCAGTCCTCTCGGCTATGCCTATTTACCAACTCTCATGTATGGATCTCCCTGCATCCAAGAGAATGGAGATTACTAGACATATATGGACTTTTTTTGGCAAGGTTCTGAAGACAATTTTAGACTTCTGCTGATTGCTTGGGATAAGATTTTCTTACCCAAAGAAATGGGAGTTTTGGGCATCAAAGACCTTTTCATCCAGAGCAAAGCATTGGTGGCCAAGTTAGTATGGCGTATGTATTCTAACCCCAATGCTAAATGGGCATGCACCATTTTTAACAAATATCTACACAACCTAGATCCTATATGCATCTTTAGGACTGCTCACCCCGCTAAGGGCTCTAGAAGCTAGAACTTTTTGTTAGATTGTAGAAGCATCATATCTGATAAGTTAACTTGGTGCATTGGCAATGGGCATGATGCCCTATTTTGGAGAGACTCCTAGGGAGCCTACCCTCCCCTCAACACTCTTCATAATTTCAATTCAATCATACCCACTCTTGAAGGACTCTGGGGTACTCATGTAAAAGATTATATAGAAGAATTTAGCATCAGGCATCTGAAAAAATGGAGATGGAAATCAATGAAGCATCTCAATATTCTGGCCCACGAGCAATCCTTCCTATCTAAGATCTTGGCCTCAAGAATTATTGCCCTAGCTCCTGATTCAAACAAATTGATATGGGCTAGATCCAAAAAGGGAAGATATGAAACAAAGGAGGGCTACAAACACATGCTAAATAAAAATCATATTCCACACCCCAATCTACCCTTAACTTTGTGTTGGGATAAGAGGTGCCTTCTGAAAGTAGGTTTTTTTTGCATGGTTGGCTATTCAAAACTAAATCCTCACTTCTGATACTTTTAGGAAACTTGGATATGAAGGACCGAGTAGGTGTCCTTTATGTGAAAAGGATGAAGAAAATTCTAATCACCTTTTGGTAACCTATGATTACACTCATAATTGCTGGGGTTGGTTAAGAAAGTAGTTGATCTGGTATTCCCCTATTCCTAATAATATTTTTGATCTATTCCACGCATGGCCAATCCGAAATATTGGGTGTATGTTTGAAAATTTATGGATCATTGCCCCATCCATAATGATCTGGGAAATTTGGAAGGAAAGAAATAGGAGGATTTTCAAAGATAGCAAAATGCAATGGTATCAATTGATCAATAAAATTGAAGCCACCATAGTTGAAATAATAAATAACCAAACCCTAAATTATCAGAGAGACATCAATATGTCATATTAGGATGAAAAAATGAGACTAAGATGGAAAGGTCTAAAGATTCCCCCCTTCATTGGTAAAGGCCCCCCATCAAATGGGCTATCTCATAAGGAGTGTAAATGGATCCCTCCTATCAGTGGATGGTTTAAATTAAACTTTGATGGTGCCTCATGGGGTAACCCTGGGAAGGTGGGTCTAGGATGCTACCTCCACAACTCAAATGGGGACGAGGTGGCCTTTATGGCTCTACCCTATGGCACATGCACAAATAATGTTGTAGAAATGCAAGCACTTGATGCAGGAATAAACTTAGGCATTATACTTAATATTAAGAGGATTGTCATTGAAGGTGATTCGACCATTATCATCAATGCCCTTAGAAAAGGGGCTATGCCTGATTGGAGACTAAATGCTTCCCTAGCAAAAATAATGACAAACATAAAAAAGTTTGATAGGGTCATCTTTAACCACATTTACAAGGAAGGCAATAGAAGAGTTGACTCCCTCACCGATATGGGAGCTGATGGAAAGACAATAATTAATGTAGCTCCCAACATTAACCCTTAAAAATTATTACAAATAATGGCTGCCATATTAGTAGGAGCTAATTATAAGCATCTATGGCTCAACAGGAATCATCTAACTTTCTTAACAACTTCACCAGAACCTCCTCAATCTTTGAAGCTTGCAGTCAAACTCTCAGACGAGTCATCATACACACCTATTAATCTATGTATATATATATATATATCCATTTATATATATAAACACTAATATATATAGACATATAATTAAAATCATATATATTCATATTCACATATAAAACATCATCTTATTCATGCTTATATATACATCTATATTTATATACATACATATATATATATATATATATATATATATATATATATATATATATATATATACATATATATATATATATATATATATATACATATATATATATATATATATATATATATATATATATATATATATATATATATATATATATATATATATATATATACATATACAAAAACATTTACATATATATATATATATATATATATATCTATATATATATATTTAAACATATATTTTATATATATATATATATATAATAAATATATAGGTATATATATATTTTCATTATACATTATAATAACAACAATATATTTTTAAATCATTCACACAATACGGACTATATAGATACCTGTAAGTAGATATATGGGGAGGGATATATATATATATATATATATATATATATATATATATATATATATATATATATATATATATATACAAGTATTCATATAATCTATTTATAAATAAGTATATTTTTCATATATATTAACCTGGATATCCAAATTATCCAAAACTCACACTTATAGTAAAATACAGATCAAAACTTACCTATGTTAACTGCAGACACTCTTTTAACTATCTTTAGATACTTATATAATAATAAATAGATATTTTACATTCACTTACATCTAAAAAACTCATACTTAGATATAATCGAAGCACCAGATTAAGATATATATATATATTGTATCTCATTTATTTTATAAACCCGAAGTAAATATCACTAATCAATAAACATTTTCTTGCTTAAAATGTACTCTATCTTAACCAAAAAACAAATATAGAAATTTCTAGTTAAAAACAAATGATTAAGGATCTACCTTTAAAATCTTGAGTATCACTATCAGTGGCCTATACGTCCTTTAACTCATAAATTAGAGGCTGATCATTAATTGAGCGATTGGTGGCACCCAGATTATGGATTAATTAACTCACAGTTAGGAGCACTTGAACATCATAAATTGGCAAGATCCCCATGTAATCCTAATAATTATGATATGTTAGGGCTTCAGTATGAAGTGTACTCGCTTGTTCTTCTGTCAAAATTAATTCGGGCTCTTCAACACGATTTCAACTCAGATGGCGCATCATTCAAGGATATGTGTTATTTTGTAACCAATGAAATCCTTCCAAAGTGGGTATTGGCATGAATGTTTTTAGAATGAGCAAACTTAGCTCTTTTAAAACATTCAGCTACTAACCTTAGCTTCAGTTTTAACAGTTGATGCTCTATAGTTTTACTGAGACCTTGTGTTGTGAAAAATCAAGCGATGGATACCCCGATTAAAGTTCAAAGAGGCAAATGGATTTTGAAGGGGCCATCACTAGAGACCGCCTCAAGTGCATCATGCGTCTTCCTCATACCTTAGTGATTGATATTGTTGAGAACATCCGGGGCCCGAATTTTCTCACAAATTCAGATAGAACTAGGGCCAACACGAACGTGGCCGCCATGTTTCTCGTTGTGACTATGAGCTCCACCAAAAACCATGAAGATACTAGTGCTCTATGTAGAGAGGTCTTCACTGCCTCTATTTTGGGTGATCTTGAGAAGGTTTTAGTCAATATTGACAATGAATGGACTATTCCGTGACTAAGGAGTTATGACATTCTCATTCAGAATAATAGGTCACTACCTCGACTCCCTGTCATTTCCACGGATGGTGTACCTGTATCCATGAAAAGGCTCGAGGTAATCAACAGAAATGTCAACTTTCTACTTTTCTTATTCCATGTGAGACACCCTCCAAAACCTACTTGGTTTGAGGACTTCCTCAGAGCTGAGGGTCTGGTTCTGGAGGATGAAAGTGCTTCTTCTTCATCTTCTGGGGCAGATTGATGTGGCTCTGCTTTCTGGGGGAGTTTGGTTCTATTTTTTAAATTAATATAGAGCTATGTGGCTTGGGCTTAAATTGTAACTTAAGAATCAGATCACAGGGGTGATCCTAGTAGACTTCTAAGTAAAACAGGGTTCATTCTATAGTTAACAGAAACCAGGGCTTAGATAGAAAATAGTATCAAATCTTTAAAAACAAACTAAAGTAACATATAGGACACTAAATTAGCGTGATAATAATCCTATAAATTACTATGACTTAATAGGAATGAAGGAATATCTACTATATAGACATACATCAGCATTTTGCTTTGAATACCCAACAATTGGAATAGATACTCTAGATACTTACAACATCTGGTTGCATAATTCTAGTGGTATTTTGCTTTGAATACCCTGCTATTTAAATAAATACTCTAGATATTTGCAAGCATCTAGATGCATAATTCTAGTGGTATTTACTCACTATAGTAATGATGAATGGTTTATTTTGATTTATTTTGGATGCCACCTGCTGAAGTTTTAATGCCATCTGCTGATGTTTTCTATATTTTGATATCCCCCTATCATTTTTCAAGTCGGTGGACTACATGTGGCTAAAATGCAAATTGTGAATAACCATCCATTCCATCATCTCCTTTTGCTATAAATCTACAGGGTAAGGTAGGCTGGATTGACTAAATCTCCTTTTCCTACTCTTGTTGTTGTAGCCTGGATCTTACCCTTTATTAAGGACAACGTCTAGGAGCATAAACAAGAGTTGGAAAACTGAGGATTATTTGGTTGGTCGGGTCTCTGGTCAATCTTGTTCTAACCTAGTTGTAATTGGTATCTCAATTCTATCTCTTAAATTTCACTATTTTATAATCTGAAAGGATAGGTTTTCTCTAGAAATGGCTTGAGGGTAGGTATCTAGCAATGAATTTTCAAATGATATAAATGTCCGGATGACACTAACAAAACTGCCAAGTGTTTGAGTAACTGACAATGCAGGCCAAACAGGTTATTAGGGGCAATTAAGGAGTGACTCTAAATAACTAAAGAACAACTCCATAATCAAAGCTGTGAGAAGTTGAGGAATATTATTAAATGATTATTGAAAGCATTACTTTTGGGCTTGTAAGGAAAGGGAAAAATAAAAAACCCTCCCACCTGATCACCCTGCCCCGGGGTGTTGATGTATCAATACTGTAACTAATGTAAGAGATTTGCTGGACTATGGTCCTAGGCATGGCCGAAGGTTTTCTCGCCTCCACTCTTTCCTACCGGTGCCCGCACGAGTGGAGTAATGTATAATTCCAAAAATGAATAATAAAAGTTTTGGCCTCGACCTCTTACCGATCAAAAAAATAATAATAAATAATCAAATAAAACAAATTAAATTTTCCATAATTTGAGAATTACTCTAAATTTATTTTAAATAAAATTCCAACCTCTTCAAAACTAAATTATAGCTAAATTATATCAATTACATAATAAAAAACATTAATTAACTTTTCAAAATTCATAAATTTAAATTAAGTAAATCTATTAAAAAATATAATAAAAAAATAATGCTACCAAAATATAATAATAAATAATCAAATAAAATAATATGATATTTTATCATAGCTCTCTTGATATTCATATTTATTTTAATGCTAAAGCTTGTATATGCAATAATGTGATGTTACAGATTCAAGTACATGCTAATAAAGTGGCACTTGAAATGGCCCTCTTGCAATTTCTTCTGGATCACTAGGGTATTGCCCCTTATACTATTGCTAGGATTCTGCTAGACCCTTCTTCCTTCAGTGACAATTTTCTAGTTTATGGTCATTAGCGTGGTTGCAACTCTTCTACCAGTGGCTCCCACATACCTCACTCTCGAGCTCCTCACCACCACTCTTTGTTACCCCTAGACCATCATTGGCATTAGTGTCAAAAAGGAATTTTCATGAAAGTTTGACCCTTGGCATAGTTATACATGAGATATATTATTAGTGACTAAGTCACTCGGTGATTAAAAAAAGGCAAAGGTTTTGAAGTCACTTTAAGTGACTAGGGAACATGACATCTTTTGGTCCCCACCAATAAGGTATTCTTTGTAAGAAAAGTATTTTATATATTCCCATCAAAATACCTTGTGTTATGTGGTGGTTGGTTGAGGAACTCTTGAAAAGCACTTGTTTTTTTCTTTTGCATTTCATTTGCAGTTTGAGTTGTCATTGGTCTTCAAACCCTAGGGCTAGGGCACAACATTTTTTTCAGTTGTCAAAGCATTTCATTTATATAGTGGTCTTGAATAAGGTAATGTTGAACCTAGATAAGGTGAAGTTGAGCTCAAACAAGGTGAAGTGAAGCTAAAGATGAGACTGAGGTGTTTACTGGAAGTCAAGGACATGATACCCCAAAGAGAAGAAAATATTTTTCACGTGTATCAAATCCCTATCTTTCTAGTCTTGCTATCTTTCCACAATTTATTTTGTTTGTTAACTATTTTTGATTAAGTAAAAATAGGTTTTAAGGGACCTGAAACCCATTTACATTCGAAATATGTTCAGGAAAGAAACAAAACACAATAGCTGCAAAAGACTAGCAAAAAAACCAGCAATAGAGAAAAGGACAACAAGAGGCCAACAAGAAATTGACCCCAAGCCTAGTATAACAAGAAATTTAAAAACTCTTCATTGTTTCTTCTGCATCCTACACCAAGAGCATCATTGCCTTGGCTGCTTCCCTCAAGTCAGTTTTTTCCTAAGCAATCTGACTCTCTTTCATTTTCGTGTCCTTCTCAGCCATAGTCTGCCTAGTTCTGCGCCTAGGGGTCTGGTGGGTTAGGCTGGAGGTAGGAGCATCTTCAATAATTACCGGGTTCTTCTCCTGGTTTTTCTTTTCCAGATGATTCACCAGTGCATTCATATTCTGGGAGGAGACTTTAAGAACTTGGAGGCTGTGATTGATAAGGTTTTTGAAGGCTTTCTCATTTCAGGCAATCCGGGCATTAACATTGTCCTTTTCCTCCTCCACCTGTTCCTTCATGATTTTAATAACGTCCTCCAAATGTTTTAGGTCACCTTTTATCAGATCTTTCTCCAGCTAGTCTTCCATTTCCATTTCCTCCTCTACTTCACTATTTTCTATCTCCTCGTTCTATTTCCCAAAGTCATACATCTGCATCAGCTTGTTGATCTTAACTTCTAGCTCCCTTTGTTTACCCTGTGTGCTGGTGATGTTTTCAACCACCCACTTCTGAAAATTGAAGAATTCAAGGGTGTAGTTGTGGGAGGTGTCCGAAATGCTATCTACAGAGTCCTTGCTCTATTCAGTCTCCTCCACATGAGGGTTTTCATCTTCCTTAGGCTTCAGAGCCTCTTTCTCACTTTTCGAGCCCTTAGGGTTGGGGTGACGATTCTCAAAATTTCCCCCTTCCTCTCCTTCCCCATAGTTCTCCTCCTTGTTAAGCTCCATTTTAGAATCAGTTTCCTTATCCTTTCCCTCTTCTTCATCAAAATGCACATCCTTTTCATCCTCCTCGGTGTCAACCTTCCTTTTTTTATGGGTAGGGGTGCTAGGCTCCCCAATTGAATTAGAATCAATGCATTTTTCAGATATCTGAGCATTGATGATCAAAGGATCATCCTTGGTAGCCCTAGTCTTATCCTTAATATGTTCATAAATCAATAGAATGAGTCCCTGGTGTGCTAGAGGATAGGAGCTGGGCTTTTTTGCATGGTCAGTCAGGCTCTTGTTTAGAGAGGAGGCTAAATAGAAGGGTAAAGATATTTTAGCCCCATGGCAGAAGTGGTTCAGGATAGCAAAATGATAGTTGTAAATTTTCGTAAATCTGCCATCCACAGTCAAATATTCCATTAAAGCCCTAAGAACGTTTTGCCAGAAAGGTTTTACCTATTGGGGGGTGTAGTATGATATGTTGTCCTTCTTCGCCAGGTTGCCTTTCTCGTCCTCCATCTTCGAGAAATTTTTGAAAGCCTTAGCAGCATACTTTCTATCCCTATAGAATTTTGTCCCCTCCATCTTGACTCTCGTGACCTTCGAGATCAAATTTTCATCGATTTGCCAAATTTCCCCAAACATGGTAGCCTTGTTATTGCTCTAGCTTTTAACAAAACCATGAGACACAAAGTTTCGACTACCATGGAGCTTCTCCATATAATCAGTGAAACCATGTCTGTGGAGCCTTCTCCACACATTTCTTTCACTCTTCCAGTTCTCACAACCTAAAGGCTCATTCCTGTTTAGGTTGCCTCCCATTCTACTTTCCAAATAATGATATCCTCTGTTGCAGGTCTCAATCCATGGATAAAGCTCTGATTTTCTAGTTTCCCCTTGTAAAGACTCTTTCATAGTTTTGAGATTGCTACTCATGTTCATACAAACCCAGCTATTATTACTATTATCTTTTGCACACATATGATCTTGGTTATGATGCCGAGAAACACTCATCATCTGGTAGTTCATCCACCCCAAAAATCTATCATTGGTACTCGATCCCCAGAAATCAATCATGATATTAGCTTGATCCATTGAGGTGATCAAAGTGTAATTGCTCCTTAATCTCCCATTTGATGTGATTTTCCCCTATGTATTTGACATCCTTCTCCAATTTGACCCCTTCATTGGCAAGGATATTCGCTACCTTATTGCCCTCTCTAAGGGTGTGGGTTATAATAATGCTATCATAGTTACTTAGAATATCTTTAGCATCTTTAATAATATTGGCAATATTCTAGGAAACAGAATTAATACCTTTGATGGCTTGTATTATATTTAAAGAGTCCCCTTCAAGCCAAATTTTTTTGAATTTGAATTCTTGAGCTAACTGGAGACTCTTTAGCATGGCCATAGCTTCAGTCACATGGTTATTTTGGGTTCCAAAAGGGGAAGCAAAAGTAGCAATGCAAATTCCTTGATCATTTCTAATAACTCGACCTCCACCACCCTTTCTAGGGTTCCCTTTAGCCGCACCATCAAAATTAACCTTTATCCAGTCATAATCAGGAAACCTCCATACAATGTTATCTCTATTCTTCTTATTGTCCGATCTGTAGACCTTATGTATTAGGTTCCATTCAGTAAGGATGTATTTTTCCATATCATTCATATCAATAATAGCCCATTGCTAATTATTCTTGTGAGGAATGTTGATGTTCTCCTTTATAGCCCTGCATATTTTTTCAAAGACTACCTGAGTATTTGAAAAAATATGCAGGGCTATATTTGTTTGTTAACTGTTGTTAAAAGTAGTATGTCTTTATTTGAATAAAGATTACTATGTGTTTCTGGATTTGTTTTGGAAAGTTCAAGGTATTTTTTTAAAAAACTTTAAGGGCTTCAAAAAAAAATTTTAAGGATGAAAAGGGTTGATGTTCTAGCTGTCTTTTGTGAAAAGCTTCATGTTCTTTAGTATTTAAAAAAAAAAAACCCCTAGTGAAACTTACGGGTATGGATTATATGGTTCTGAATGTATTCTTGCTCAGAACCCTAGTTAAGGGTATGTGAAATGCTTTAAGTTTCATTATTGTTTTTAGTGTCTTCTTCGGCTATGTTTGTCTTGAATTTTTTAGAACCCTAACCAAGGGTCTTCCATGACATACACCATGGGGTTTTTTTTTGTGATTAGTTTATCTAGACGGGTAGTTATGCTCTATTGTGTTTGTAGTGATCGAATTAATTTTTCAAATTTGGTAAAATATGATAGTTATGTTTTGAATAACTGTAATCTTTTCTTCAATCAAAAGAGAGATCATTTTTGATATTGTGAAGATTTGCAAAAGCTAATTCTTATTATGTGAAATGAAGTTGAAAGAAGACATCCCTTGAGATTCTCTCTATGATTTTTTGAAGGCATATAATACCACTGTTATATCATGATCAGTTTTTAAAGAATTTGTGAGTAATGATATGCAAAAGCTTCTACAATAAGATTCACTGGAATATATTATGTTGTACTTTACATATGTGAGCATTTGAGCTATCTATATGATATAACTGTGTATATTTTTCATATTCATTAATGTACTACATATGAATTGAAAGAACTATTATTTTTAAGTCTGAATGTCGTGAGACTAGAAAATGTAAAAGAAGTGAAACAGAGGAAAAACTTTCTATGTAATTTCAGTCAATTTGTTGAGAAACATTCATAAGCTAGTGAGGCATTTGAAAAAGTCTCTCAGTGAGACACATGAAACAGCCAGTGAGGCATTTAAAATTTTTAATTGATAAGCCAATGAGGAATTTTTTGAGTGGTTTTATTCTTCAAGAGGGTTTCCACTCAGGACATACTCTTTGTCATTTTCTTTATGTGTGTTGTATTTATTTCTGCTATCAATTTTGAGTGTAGTTTATTGCTTCTAATAAGTCAATATTTAAAGAGTAGTGAAAAATGTTGAAATTGATCATAAGCACTGATTCACCCCCCCCTCAGTGCTTAAAGTACTCAAATAATTGGTATCAGAGCCAAACCCTTGTTGTCTTGCATTATGCTAAGGGGTTTCTAGGTAGGAGTACTTCGATGGCAAATCAAGAAGGTTTGTCCACTAGTAGGGCACCTTTGTTTGATGGTACTAGCTATGCTTTTTGGAAATTTAGAATTCAAAAGCATATAACCTCTCTAGGCTATGAGGTTTGGGTTGTAGTTAAAACTGCATATATCTCTTCCACTTCCCCCTCAACCCCTGATGAGAAAAAAATTGATGAATGTGATGCAAAGGCTTCAAATACTATTTGATGTGGTCTGTCAAATGATGTTTTGGTCAAAATCATGAACTGAAAGAATGCAAAATACATTTGGGATAAACTCTTCAGAATATATAAGGGTGATGATAAAGTTAAAGAGGCAAAACTTTAGACCTATAGGGATAGATTTGAAAGCCTTAAAATGACTGAAGAAGAGAAAATAGCTAATTTCTTTCTTAGATTCTCAAAATTTGTCAACTCAATTCGGGGTCTTGGTGAAACATTAGAAGAAAACGTAGTTGTGAAAAAGATACTGAGGTCTTTGACACCTAAATTTTATTCAAAAGTCTTTGCCTTAGAAGAAAGAGACTTGAATAAACTTACTATCAATGAGATGCATGGTATTTTAACTGCCTGTGGAATGATATTTTGTGAAGATGTTCCAACAAATAAAGAAACTACTTTCAAAAATCAAAAGAGAGATAATGAATACGAGTCTAATAAACCTGATGATGAGGAGTCTATCTTTGTTATAGTCTTAGAAGAGAATCATTTAGATATATAGGAAAATTCCCCTTTAAGTGCTTCAACTATGGCAAAATCGACCACTATTTTGCACAATGTCAAAACAAAGAAGCTACAAGTGATGATGACGATGGTAGAAGGCAAGGAAAGAAAAAAACTTATTTAGAATAAAAGGAAAACATCCTTCAAAAAGAAGAAGAGCTTTTATGTTGACATAATAGATAGTTGTTCAAGTGAGCCTCTTAAAGGATATGAAACTTTGTTTATGGCTATTATTGAAGCTCAAGAAGAGATCCTTTCAGAACATTCCTGAATTTGAAATTGACCTTGAGGGGGAGATTAAATGTTCTCTCAAAGAAATTAAAAAAACTTAGAAAAGAATGTGTATCTATAAAGGATCAGAATCAAAATGATACCAAACTCATATCTAATCTTACTCTCTAGTTAGAATAAAAGAAAAATATTCTTGAAGTCACTCAAGGAAGACTGATTAATAAAGTGAAAGAATGCCACTTCATAGAAGAAAATCTTATTGTTCTTCAAGGAAAACTTAAACTATATGAGAGCAGTGATAAATCATCTACTCTAATGAGTAGTTCCAATTATTACAAGGGTAAAGGCATCCAAACATCCATTGATGGTGAGTCCTAGAATCATGCTGTTGCTAGCAAGTTCACTAACAAAACAAGTAATTTTTCTAGATATCACTTTCATTTCTTTGGTTATTTTTTTAATTGTCAACAATTTGGGCAAAAAGAAAATACATGCAGAGTTATGTCTATAAAAAAATCTAGTTTTGTTAATGACAATTTATACAAATTCCTCAGTAATATTAGATGTTATCATTGTAAAAACCTAGGACACATAGCTTCTATCTATAAATCAAATTCTATAAAACAATTCAGTAAATCTGATCAACATATCAAATCCAAATTGATTTGGAAACCTAAGAAAAACGTAGAAGCCTTAATTGTTCAAATTGTCTTGCATTATGTCAGAAAGAATATTTGGGTTGTGGACAGTGGCTATTCACACCAGATGAGAAGATATAAAAGTGAATTTGTTAACCTTGAAACCTACTCAGGAGGATCTATTAGATTTGGAAATGATCATTGTATTCCCATTATAGGCAAAGGTACTATTCTCCTGGATAATGATACACTAGTGCATGATGTCTATTATCTAGAAGGTATGTCTCATAACCTACTTAGTGTGAGATAAATCTATGCTAATGGCTTTGATGTTACCTTTAATGTGCTTGGATGTGAAATAAAAAAGAAATCTTTCAAAACTATAGCAACAAGGTTCAAAACTAATGGAAAAATTTATAATTTCCATGAAAATTCCAGTAGTAAAGATCCCAGTGTATGTTTCATGAGTCAAGTTGATGAAGTCAAACTCTAGCATAGAAGGCTAGTTCACATTAACTATGATAATCTGGTGAAAATCAACAAAAAATCAGAATGTCAGAAAGTTGCCAATCCTTTCAAAACCAGATAATGTAGTATGTAAAGAGTGCCAAGAAGGAAAGAAAACAAGAATTAGCCACAAACCTAAAAAGTATTTATCTACCAAACCATTGCAAATGCACACTAAATTGTGTGGTCCTACAAGGACAAAATACCTAAACAATGAGAAGTATTTTATGCTTTTCATTAATGACCACACAAGGATGACTTGGGTGACCTTTCTGAAGCTAAAGCATAAGCTTTTAGTAGGTTTAAATTTTTTAAGGAAAATGGTAGAAAATGAATCTGATTTAATAATAAAATGCCTAAGATCTGACAAAGGGGGAGAATATACTTCACAAGAATTTATTGACTATTGTGAAGAAGATGGTATCGATTTAGGCAATATTCAGCCTCAAGAACACCACAACAAAATGTTGTTGTTGAACAAAAAATAGAACAATAAAAGAAATGGCAAGAACAATGTTAGAAGATGCAGATCTCTCAAATACCTACTAGAAAGAAGCAGTTCATATTCGTTTCTATAGTCACATAAATCTGTCCACTTAATTAAATAAATATTTAGTATTTATTTGACTATTTAACCATCAATCAATAATTAATTAAATTAATATTTAATTAATTCATCTTAACCCTCTTCTCCTATTAATTAAATAAATTATTCAATTTATTTGATTTAATTCACTTAACCAAATTCAGACCATTAATTAAATAAATAAGTCATATTTGTTTAATTAAATCTTCTCTCACATTTAAATAAATTAATATTTATTTAAATCCCCCAAAATCACATCTCTCACATTTAAATAAATTAACATTTATTTTAATCACCTTTATCCTCCACCCACTTGTATTTTCCTACAAATGCAAGTTGCACAACTATTTTAAATAAATCATTTATTTAAATCACCTTTATCCTCCACCCACTTGTATTTTCCTACAAATACAAGTTGCACAGCTATTTTAAATAAATTATTTATTTAAAATCCTATTTATCCTCACCCACTTGAAACCTTTAATGGTTTCCCTTAAAGTCATCAAACTTAATGGCTTCCTTCTAGAGTCTTCTCAAGCCTTTAATGGTTTCCCTTAAAGTCTTCAAACTTAATGGCTTCCTTCTAGAGTCTTTTTAAGCCTTTAATGGTTTCCCTTAAAGTCTTCAAACTTCATGGCTTCTTTCTAGAGTCTTCTGAAGCCTTTAATGGTTTCCCTCAAGGTCTTCAAGCACTTAATGTTTTATCTTCCTTTCTCTCATTTAAATAAATTAATATTTATTTGAATATTTACCCAAATGCAAATTACACCATTTAATTGAAATAAATGATTTTATTTTAATTGAAAATCCCAAAATTCCTCCCACTTGCATTCTCTTACAAAATCCACTTGCATGCCTAAATCCCTTCTAGATTCTTCTAACCCCCTCCTAATTAGCCTAATCCATCTCCTAAATATTGTCACATTCCTAAGCAACTTGGAGTCACTTCTCAAAGCCCTCAAAGTCTTTGAAAGACATTTAAGGCTTTAAGTCTTCAAATGGTTAAACCTCTAAAGTCTTCCAAACCATTAAAGGCTCTTACATAACCATTTATGGTTAACTCACCTTTTACCTTTGGTTAGAGACTTTCCTCTAGCTTAACCATCCTTTTGACTCATGGGTCTCTTCAAAGCATTTATTTCTTTGACTAGGGTAACCATCATGTCCCCTCAAGCATTTAATACTCCCGATCTCTCCTCTCAAGCCTCCACATGGTGACACTTGTCAACATGGGATTGGGTTGAAAGTCTCACATGGATTGAATATCTTTCAATCCTAACCCTTGTTAAGATTTCTCAATCTTAACCCTTCATTTCCCCATTTCTTCTATAAATAGAACCCTTCTCCTCAAGCAAAGGAGGAAGCATTAGAGTATTGTTGTTATACTGGTATTAGCATAGAGCTTTTTCATAGCATCACTATCTACACTTGCATAGCATTTATTTATCATTTTCAACCATCTTGAATCTCCATATGGCATCCATGGCCAGTGCTAAAAGCTGAGAGCTACACTCATGTGGAACTTGGAGAGGAGAGGAACAAGGGAGGAGAAACTATGAGCATCTTGATTAGCTATTTTATTATATGTTTATATGCTTTCTATTTCATGCTTAATATCTCTCTTCATATGCCTGTTTAGGATAATCTTTTGTTACTAACACTAACGTTTGTTTCTTGTTCTCTTGTGTGTATTGCCATCAAACATATTTTCTAATCCTTTTTGCAGAGTATCATATGGTGAACCCGATGTGAATCAAACACCCATACTCATTTGTGCCTTTTGAGGCAACATTCTTATGTTTTTGCGCTTGCTTTGTTTTCTTGTCAAAGAAGAATAAAACATCAAAATCCATCAAAACAAGTATTCATCCAACACAAACATTTTTCAGAAACCAACAAACAACAAAACAAAAGATCAAACACAAAGAGAAAAGTATCCAAATTTATGACCATTCTTCACATCTTGAGAAAGAAGAATCCTCATCAATACATCAACTTGATAAAAAGACCATTAAGCTCCAAGGCTTTGATCAAAAGAAGGAAATTCTTGTATCTCAATAGACAAATATTTGTCTCTCATAGAGCTTTTCTACGTCACATGTGTCTATACCTTCAAGGAAAATCAAATGAATTTGATCCAGAATCATTGAACCGCAGAGCTTTTATGCAATATATAGTTTTGAGTTTTCACAAAAACCAAGGAGGCAAGATCAATCCTCATTTCTTTCCACATAGTTGTGTCACATGCAATGTAGCTCGGGAAGAACCACCAACTCCTAAACAAGAAGGTGAACAGTTTGTCCCTTTTGTAACACAAAGCTTTTATTGAAGTTAACCATTTCATCCATTTCTCACCTTCACCTCATCACTTCATTTTTCAACTCTAAACATTAAGAGGTTCTTGTCCTAAAGTTATCTTTTAGATATTGCTTGAATCAAACACAAAAAATCACTTTTAGATTGTTTCTACATCTAGGATAAGCTCATCCTAAAGAGACATATCTATGCAGGTTAAAACTAGTTTATGAGTGAATCTTCTCATTACTAGGTAGTTAAGTCTATAACACATTTCAGATTTCTCTACACCTTATCATGTCAAACCTTATCAAAATAAACAAGCAATTCAAAGAAGAAAACTTTGGTAATATCTACCTTTAAGTGCTAGAGATCCACATGCAAAACAACACACCAACCATCAATCTTTCATTTCATCAAAAACTCATCATCATTTTCACTCAACAAAAACTCATAAACAAAATGGCTCATACCCGATCACAATCAAGGCAGCAAGAAATAGAAATTGAAGAAGAAGAGGAGGAAAATATCAATGAATTTCAAGAAGCACTTGGAGGAAATGCGAATGATGAAAACCCAAGTACTCTTACTCCTGCAACAATAGAAAGGGCTCAGCACAACCCTCTCTTTAACCGATTTTTTGATGAAATACTCAGGAGCAATGTGGATGCTCACTTTTTAAAGCTTGCTCAAGAATGAGCTAAACTCCCCTCTGACTTTGATCTTGCACAACTAAGACAAGCATTAGAATGACAAAGTCACCATGAAGAAGAAAGAGGTAGAGATCCCACCAAATATAACATTCCTTGAGGCAACCCACCTCCTCCTCCTCCAAATGACATAGAGATGTTGTGGCAACAAGTTGAAAATCTCACCCAACAACTTCATAGTGGTGTAAAGACTAATCAATTTTCACTCAATAATAGTTGTCCCTATCCCTTTGATAGGAATCTTTATATGCCACCTTTTCCACAAGGGTTTGAAACACCCAAGTTCAAAAAATATAGAGGAAAAGGAGATCCTCGTGATCATGTCAGAGAATTCCATTCATCCTATCTCGAAGTAGCATACGAAGATACATACCTCATGCTCCTTTTTCCCCAAAGCTTGGGAGGAACAACCACATCATGGTTTTCCCAATTACCAAGTGGCATTAGGACCTTTGAAGAGCTATTTCAAAAGTTCTTGGCACATTACTCTCATAACATTGAACGTGATATCACCATGGCGGATCTTTGTAACACTAAACAAAAACTAGGTGAACTATTCTTAGTTTTCCTGCAACAATGGTGTCAAATGTCTAGCAGATGTTCTCTTCAATTGCCTGAACAAGAACTAGTGGAAATATTTATTTCCAACTTAAATGACGAAATGGAATTTCACCTAGATGTAAAAGACACAGACTCTTTCAATGACATAATCACCAAAGGCTTAAAATGTGAGCAGGCTCTTATCAAGAAAGGACTTATCAAAATCTACAATGAACCAAAAGATGGCCCTCATCCACGCTTCAATAGTGACAAACCAAACTTCAGGAACAAAAACAAAAATGTCATCAACGACGGGGTTGTGGATGCAAGAACTATCAAAAGTGCACAACCTATAGTTCGATTTGCAGGACAAAATCCCCCACCTAAGACTAACATAGTTGCTCCTCCAAATCAAGGATGCATCACATCTCAAGATGAACCTAGACCATGTCAACAAAAACCAAAGAAAAAATACACTCCCTTAGGTGAACCCATCAAAACAGTATTACGACAATTGGTTTCTCAAAACCTGGTAACCCTACCTAGAACATCAAACTATGAACCTCAAGTCAAACTTACATGGTGGAGAGATACTAAACACTGTGATTTTCATCAAGGAAAAGGACACAAGACAAGCAATTGTCATAGATTAAAAGATCTTATTCAAGATCTTATTGACCAAGGTGATATTGAAATCGAAGGACATGACCCAAAGACAAAAAACAATGATCATCTGATGTTCAAAAATCCACTTCCATCACAAGATCAAAGGTGTCCTTCCACTTCCAAGAGAAACATTGATAACATTGATTATACGCAAGCCACGTATAATTACATTGTGAATCACCTGTATGATGCCAGTGAACAAATTGCAACTATTACCATCAAAAATCCACTGAGTTTTGATTCCAATGTTGTTACACGTCATGGCAAGATTACCATAAAGGCAGCTCTACAAGGCACCACCTCCATACCAAAGTAGTACAATCTTATGGAACAATTAGACAAAACACCTATGCTTATATCCATTTTAGAGCTATTGCGCATATCTCCATCTCATAAAACAATCTTGGATCAAGCTCTCCAAGAGGCGTCAGTCCCTGCTAACTTGAATATAGATCAATTCCAAGCCATGGTTGGAAGTCTAAGATCATCCCCTTGTCTCACTTTTTCCGAAAGTGACAACTCATCCTTCCAGCAACCTCATAATGCCTCACTACACATTGAAGGATTTATCAACCAACATGGGATCAAGCGAGTCTTGATCAATAATGGAGCTAGCTTGAATATTTGTGCACTACAATCCATGCAAGGAAATCATAATCAAAGCTTATGATGATGCAAAGCGTTCATCCAAAGGAGTTGTTGTACTACCAATCCAAGTGGGCCCGATGGTGAAGCACATCATATGTCATGTTCTGGACCTTCCTCTACCATACAAGTTGTTGTTGGGAAGACCTTGGATACACACCATGCATGTCATTCCATCCACTTACCATCAATGTATCTAGTTCCCACATAATGGTGCAGAAATCACAATCCTGGGTGATGCAAACCCCTTTCCATATTGTCATAACATAAGTCATCAACCAGATATTACCATTCCCAATAATAGAGAAGCCATCTCCTCCACATCATAAGTAAGTCCAGCTTCCCTCTCCATTTCAAACACTATTATACCCAAGCAAGAGAAGCTCAAGATGAAAATTGCAGAGGAAGGTCCAGGAGAATACAATCTAAGCCAACTCTTTTGTGTTGGACAAATGCCTACTTCTCCTAAAACACATGGCAAACCTCAACAAGTACTTCAAATGGCACTAGTTAAACTAGCATGTGCATTGACACCTTTCATCCTTGGAAAAAGTCAAGAAGAGGAAACCAAAGATGAAGACATAGCAGAATGGATCTATAAGGATCCTATCACCACCAACATTCCACAAGCTCAGCTTCCCATAGATCAATATGGCAAAGATCTTCTCATTATGCAAAGATTGAGATATGATGGTCAAAGTGCTTTGGGGTACTGTAAACAAGGGTGACATGAGCCGCTACTGTCGGAATTACAACCCAAAGAAAATGCAGGCTTAGGCTTTCAAAAAGAGATCTTTCCTAAGCTCAAATTTAAAGGAAAAACCCAACAAATTGTTATATCAACCTACTACAAAGAGGTCACCTTTGATTATAAAAGAAGCACCCCAAACCATTACAACTATCTTATTGAACCCAAAGATCCCAACAAAACCATCCACAATGACAGTTGTCCCATCAATAAAACCAATAACACCATCAGCAATAGTGATAAGATCAATAGTCCCATTAGCACCGTAACTATCTCCGAATACCCAGCAATATCTGCAACACTAGCAGTTCTAGTAGAAGCAGTAGAATGAACACTCCCAATGATCCCTATATTGAATTCATTGATCCCCCTCATCCTTCCTGTAGCACCGATCATTTCATCCAAAAAGGTACATCAACCGATCACACCTGTAGTGTTTAATTCAAAGGATATCCCAGTATGGTATAGTAACCGGTTACTAGAAAGCGACTTAGAGACTGACTCACATGAGTGGGAATTTGATTCTGTTCAACTTAATACTTCAGATGAGGAAGACACATCACTACCTCCACCTCGCAAAGACATCCTTGTTTATGGAGAAGCACAGATAAAGACCTCTTGGGTTCCTGAGCTGGAAACTTCTTCCACAGACCCTATGTCATATCCTACACGTGATGCTGACAGGGAGAGTACTATCAATGACCTTCACCACAATGTATTAACCCTCACTAACACATCTAACGAACTTAACCTAATCGATGAGGTAATGCCCATTATCCATCCTGAATTCATCGAATGGAACCAACCTAATCCCCTATGTCTTGACCTTTTCTGAAATGATGAGGCAATCATTGACTTTTTGGAACTATGAGATAACATACCAAGCAAGGATCACAAAGTTGGATTTGCCATAGAACTTAATAGTGCAGCATACTTTGGGGCAAATGCCAAACCTTTCAGCTATAAAAATATAACAATAAAACATGGATCTTCCAGTGAAAACCACACGGTGGCATTGTTTAATTCAACAAAAGTAAAAAGAAAGAGTGTATCCAATGGTGAAAACCTCTCTGAGGCACCTAAGGATGAAAGGTTTGATATCCTTTCCTATAGCACACAACAGGAATGATCAACGATTCTCATTGAAGAAACAAAAGAATACAATGTGGCGACTCCTAAAACTCCTCACCTCATACATCTAGCATCTCTTTTAACTTCAGAGGAACGGCCCAAGTTTGTCAAATTCTTCCAGAAACGCAAGATCAATTTTGCATGGTCATATGTAGACATGCTTGGTCTTGATCTAGATTTAGTCATGCATCACCTCATAGTAGCAAAGGAAGCCAAACTTGTCAAGTAGAAGCTTCGTAAGATGCATCCTCAGATTGCAGTATTAGTCAAAGCAGAACTTAAGAAACTTCTGGATGTTGGTTTCATTTGACCAATTGATTATGCAGATTGGATATCCAGCATTGTTCCTATTGGCAAACCAAAAGGGGGCATGCGCATTTGTATTGACTTCAGAGATCTAAACAAGGCATGTCCTAAGGATGACTTCCCCCTCCCAAATATCAACATCATAATGGACCTAACAGCAGGACATGCCATGCTTTAACTCATGGATGGCTTTTCAGGATACAATCAGATAAAGATCGCACTAGAGGATCAACATAAGATAGCCTTCACATGTCCATGGGGCACATACTGTTACTACTTATCAAATTCCCATTAGTTTTATATCCAAAGTCATTCTATATACTCTAGTCAGTTACTACTACTAAAATATTTAGTCGGTATGCATAGTCTAGTCAGTTACAGAAGAAAGCAGTCACAGAACACAGTATACACCGAGCTGTCTACTGAGTATCTTTTTATGTCTACCAAGCAACAAAGATGACACACCGAGTTGATATACATCGAATGAAACATGTTACGAGATACATTAAACCTGGACATGCATATGAAAACATGTTACAAGATCAAGGCACATCTAACCGTTACCACATTGGAAATTGCACTAGAAGATTGTGTATGATTTTGAGGTTATCTAACCAATGAAATAATTTGCATGTTTATTCATTTGACAAATCAAATTTGTAAGATCAAAGCAATGAATGGATCAATGACATAAGAGATCTATTTATACAGTATGAGTTACATGTGTATGTATGAGTGTAAGAAGATTGTTACAAAGACATAGAGGTCACCGAGAAGGTTTTCAAAGAACAGTTAAAGAAAAGAGTAAACAGAAGGGTTTACCGAATTACTATATGAGTTACCGAGGTATGCTATAAGCAAGGTAACTTATTCTGAGCACCTAGAATTTTCTATAACATTCTAGATGTAAAGTTGCAGATATTTATAATGATTTTATTTTAATATTTTGAAGTTGTAAGAGATACGTCTAATTGGGTAAAAGACTCTAATCTAGTCTATAAATTGTAAATCCTCTAACCAAGTACAACATTTAGTTTAAGTGTTGTAAAATCCTTTAGCAAGGTAGATCTAACAGATCTTGATACTCCTAACAAGGTAAGCTATCAGAAATAGCTAAACATGTAGCTCTAACCGAGCATCTTTATTATTGCAGTAGTGAAGTTGTGGGTGCCATCCCCACCGTAATTTTTCTCTCTAACCAAGAGTTTCTGTGTAACCAAAATATATGTGTTATGGAGTGAATCATGTATGGTTGTTATCTATTTGCTTTAACTTTATTTTATGTTACTACACTATTCTATTTATGCATAACAGTAAAGTTATTATTCAAGAAAAGTTTTGAAGTACTGATTCACCCCTCCCCTCTCAGTAAATTAGCTTTCCATATTGGGCCTAACAATTGGTATCAGAGCTTGAATCTTGGAAAAGGGTTTAACTACCTAAAGAGAAAGATCTTACCAATGGAAGGCTATAAACAATCTTGGAGGATTGTGTATCTGCAAGAAGAGCTGGATCATGCTAATCAAGTGATTGCAGACATGCAAAGGCAAATGCAAAAATCTCTGAAAGTAAGAAGAAGATTATCTAATGATTTTCAGGACTCTCAAGAGTTAGTGGAACAAATTGAGACATCATCTGAGAATAGTATATCTGAAGAGACTGAAGAAAGGATTGGAATATTGAAAGAAAACAACAAAGCACTGGTTGATCAACTAAAAGCAATGAAAAGAGAACATGAACATTTCAGCACATAGTGGACTGAAAATCTTGATACATTGAGGACAACCAAGGATAAAGTAAGAGATCTAGAAAGAGAGAAACAACAACTTGAAGCTTCAGTATCTGATAAGAATGATGAAATCATAAGATTGACTGGGATTCAACAAAATATGTCAAATCAACTAGGTTATGCACATCATGAAGCAATTCTGAAAGATGATGAGAATCAAGCATTGAAACTTGAAGTATCAAGGTTGCCCGATGAACTTGAAACAAAGAAGAAATCCAAAGAAACACTGAAGAAGAGTTATGAAGCATCAAAAATGCTGGATGAACAACTGAATACAAGATGACCCTACAAAGATGCAGAACTCAGTTACAAAGGAAAAGACTCTACCGAGAAGGGAATCTGTACCACTGAGAGAGGAGAATCATCAAAGCAAGTTGGAATCGAGAAGAACATCAAAGGAAAGAAGCCTATTTGCAACTACTGTGGAAATTAGGGTCACACTGCCAAAATATGCCAAATCAGAAAAGGTAAGCAACCGAATGTCACTAAGTCCAATGGTTATTGTTACAATTGCAGTAAATATGTCAGATCAACTAGGTTATGCACATCATGAAGCAATTCTGAAAGATGATGAGAATCAAGCATTGAAACTTGAAGTATCAAGGCTAACTGATGAACTTGAAACAGAGAATAAATCCAAAGAAACGGTGAAGAAGAGTTATGAAGCATCAAAAATGTTGGATGAACAATTGAATACAAGACAAACCTACAAAGATGTAGGACTTGGTTATAAAGGAAAAGACTCTACCAAGAAGGGAATCCGTACTACCAAGAGAGGAGAATCATCAAAGCAAGCTAGAATCAAGAAGAACATCAAAGGAAAGAAGCCTATTTGCAACTACTGTGGAAATCAAGGTCAGACTGCCAACATATGCCAAATCAGAAAAGGTAAGCAACTAAATGTCACTAAGTCCAATGGTTATTGTTACAATTGCAATAAATATGGTTACACATCTAATCAATGTAGGACAAAGTCTATTAACAATTATTAGAAGGAAAAATTCAAAGGGTTTTGTAAAAACTACAATAGATATGGACATAGTACCTAGAAGTGTTGGTTTAAGAAAAAGAACTACATATGGTCTGCACACTGAGCAAATACTAGAGGTTACCGAACTCACACAGATCCTTACCGACAATATGCAGCAGTACCATGGGATTACAATACAAGGATATGGTGCGAATGTTGTGGAAGATATGGACATATAAGTGCCAACTGTTTTATAAGGTTTGGAATGAACAACAAAAGATCATGGAGAAATCTTGGTATGGCATGTTTTCATTGTCACAAAGTTGGACATTTAGCTAGAGATTGCAGAGATCAACCTAGAAAAAAAACTAAAGAAATAAAAGAGAAATAAAAGATGATTTGGAGAAAGAAAGAAATTGTGTCAAATGAACAAAGCACCTTACCTACGGAGTTAGGTACACCTATTCCAAATTAATCAGTAAAGGTATGAAGGGACTACATTCTCTAAAGGTTAAAATCATAATAGTTCCTATTCTATTATGTACTAAATTCAAAATCCGCATAGTTAAGATGTATTAGTAAGTTTGAAATTCTATCAAAGTCTTTTGAAGCACTTTACAAGAAACCTGTCAAGTCGGTGAATATAGGAAGCCTGTCAAGTTGGTAAATTAAGGAAGCTTGGTTACTCAGTTAAAGCAAAAAGGAGAGGAAATCAGTTAAAGAGGAACTGAGTGCATTTAATGTTTAAACCTAACCCGCACGGAGCCCGATAAGGTATTTTGTGTACTTAAAAGCATTTTCGCGGTCATTTACATTCACCAAGTTTTCGAAAGAGCAGATCAGAGTGAATCAAGGTGATAGAACTTCATTCAAAGTGAATCCAAGGTATTTACATCAAATCTCATCACACTGTCAAGCTAGTTTACCGATCTTATCAAATTGTTATTATCTCCTGAGTGTGAAGTATCTGTCATTTGTAAACCATCAAACCCTAAGGATAGTTTGCTAAGTTTTACCTAAAATCTACAATGGCACCCAAGATCCAAGATCCCATTATTGTCAAGAATGTAGAGAAGCCCTCACTGAAATACACTTTGACTCCTAAAGTTGTCTCTGAACCGGATGACAAAACCGCCTTTTCACTCATCTGAGATCGAGTCTTGTTAGTTGAAGATGTGAGATTCTTCACCAAATGTCATGTTCAAGAACTCAATCATGTTGAGATTAGAGACACATATGATGAATTATGTATCGATGGTGTATTGAACAGCAAGTATGAACACATCAGAATTAATGGATTGACTGAAGCCCTAACCTACCCTCATGTGTTCAAGCCCCAATGGGTTAAGTTTTCTTTGAGTAGAGTGCATGATGATTTCATGTGGCTAGAAGAGCAACCATTTAAAATCACTAAGGAAATCATTCATTTGATTACCAATTACCCTATCCATGATCATGCCCGAGCACAGAAGATGATATCATAGAAGGAATTGATCAATTTAATTGAAGTAGAATCCCATTACAGAGGTCTGAAGTTAAATAGTGTCACTGATGTAGAGTTAAAATTTTCTATTAGAGTAATTGGTTACTGTTTCTTCCAATCAGCAAGGGAAAACAGTGTACCCTATGCAGCAGTAGACTTAGCATACAAAATTGTTAAGAAAGGCATGAAAGTTGACTTATGTGAAGTGTTATTGAAGAACTTGTTTGAGAATTTGAACACAATAAGGAAGCTGAAGAAAAACAACTCAGAAAATACACTGAAGTTTGGTTCACTTCTTGTATGCATGTTTTTCTACTTTGAAAAATTCTTTCCAATAGTCGGTAAAGCAGTTTGGGAGCTACACCGACCAATCACCAATTAGATCAATGACTTCATCAAGATGTGAGGAGATAACTTTAATGATATCATGGATGATTACTTCAGTAAGTTTCAAGAGAAAATGCATAACAGGTACTGGATCCCACCCCGGCTAGTAGAGAAATATAAAGATGATATAGGCTTTGAGGTAGACACCGATTGCTGTTATGTGAATGTTGTGGAACCGAGGACTCAATCTTTTCCTCCTATGGGTTACGAGATTGACTTTGATATCACACAACAACAAATTGATGCATATCTTATATTACCAAGGCATGCTACCAAGCTGAGGTATGGAACCTATGAAGAGGTAAAGGGAAAAGTAAAAATGAGCATTGTAGTACCCAAAGCTACAAGGAAGGCAACCGAGATGATTAAGGCATTGACAGAGAAATTCAGAGAAGACTCTACCTCTACACTTATCAAAGGCACTCTTTCCATCACTGTAGAAGAATCAGAAGCTCAGGAGGCAGCAATAACATTGAGTACTGAATTGCCAAAGGGTAAAGTGTTAAAAAGAAAGAAACATGACACTTAAAAGGCCCTACCAACTCCACCAACAAAGAGACCTAACACAAGAGCATCTGCAACATCACCGAGTAAGAAAAAAAAGAGTGTTACTGCTCCCAAGGTACAAAAACATACAAGAAATCTACTCAGAGACTCATTTTGGAAAAAGAGTCTAGTGATACAGAATTCGAAGATGCAAACAAATTCCAAATTGTCAAGAGCCAGAAGGTAAATATACATAGTGTTGAAAAATTCTATGCCAATCTAAAAGAATATGGTGGATTTGCAGGATTTAGATATGTCAAGTATGAGACTAGGAATAATGATGAGAAGAGACAAATTGAAGAAGCTATTATTGGCACACTTCTTAAGTTTTGGCTAGCTCCATTAGAACTAGTAAAGTCACTTCCAAATGAACTTTACTTGCATATTGATAATAGGTGGAAATATGCAATGGACTCAGAGAAACAAATTAGAGAAAGAATTCTAGTCCATTTATTTCCTGATATGTCTGTAGTAGAAATAAAGGAACATTTGACAACCTACAATTCAAAATTTCTTGTCAAACAAAGAGCCTTAAAACTGATGAATGGGCTATATATTGATGTGGAAAATGAGACAAAAGCAAAATGGCAGGAAATCTTCAAAATCAAGGATGTCGGTGAACAATCTAAAGTTGAAATTGTTGATGTCATGAAGCATGATCCTAATGTCACTGGGCAAGGCTCTAATGCTACCAAGCAAGACTCGGCTGACACTATTCAAAATGATGAAGATGTCATGGATGCAGAAGCACCAGAGCAGGAGATGATAGAAGGCACTACATATGCAAAACTTGTATCTAGTGAATCCATTTTAGAACAAGTTCAGCCTTACCTAGTATCAATCAACCTGTCTCTACTGATGCTCCTTAGGATACAACACAAAGAACCGAAGGTCACAAGTCTACAATAGAGGAAGGTACAAGTCAAGAATAGACCTCTCAAGCACCCTCAAGCACTGAAAATGTAGCAGCTGAGACTCCCAGTACCGAGACACCAAAAGACACCACAGCAGCTACAGGAACCGACCAAAGTGTTGCCTCTACCGAGAAACCTACCAAGGGTCAGCAAGCCTCTCAAGCTATTGTCTTGGTCCAACCTACCAAAGGTAAAGAGAAGAAGGTGAAAAAGTATAGTTTCATAGTTGATTTATCTAAATCAATAGTGTTGCCCAATGTGGATATCTCAAAATTAAAGGGGCAAGCACTCATTGATTTTGGTGAACTATGCAAAGCAAAGGCCAAACAAGAAAAACAAATGGCCATTCAAAAGAAGAATAAAGTACTTCAGAAGGTGAAGACACTACTAATTGATATGCTACCTTCAGCTACAGTGTCAACCGATGCAACCATCCATATTCAACTGGATGAGCTCCTTAATCAAATAGAAACATCTGGAGTTGATGCATCTGAGTACTTGAGCAAGCTAAAAGATAAAGAGCTCACTACTAAAATGATAGAAGAAGTACATAAATCCATTGATATTGGCAAGATAAAACTTGTCCAATTTATTTTTGAGTTGTCCCCTCAACTCAAGCACATTCTTTCATTATTTCAGAAACTCTGTACATTTTCTTTATTCATTAAGGATATTAAAAATAAAATAGAAGCCACTGAGAAAGAGATCACCGATCTCTCAAATAAGTTTACCCCAGAGCCAAATTCAATTCAAAATTTTTATACCAAGCTACAACAACTCATGGTTCAACAATTGGAACTGTGAAATGAAGAACACAAGATCAAGATGGACATAATGACACTTCAGACATTATTCCTTCCTCATCTTTCATCCATTCAAGAATAGCTCAACTGAGCTACATACCTCTCTACTAAACAAGAGGGAAGCACTTTAGATGGCTTAATTTCATTATTGGCTGATATTAATGCACAAAATTCTTTAATGGATAGTGTAAAGGATGCCCTCTCTGTTGCTCTCACTGAAGCTAAGACAAAGTATAAATCCATTGTTGATCAGCTGCCACCTCCAAATGGTAACTAAATTTTGATGTTTGTCAAAAAGGGGGAGTGTATAGTATTCAAAGTATCAACCAATAGGAGTATAGTATACAGGGGGAGTATACCGAGCAGAATGCACAGAATGAGCAGAGTATGTAGAGTATCCAAGAGCAGTGAACCAAGCAGTGAATAGAGCAGAATGAGCAAAGATCAAGAGCAGCAGACTGATCAGAATTTTGTATAGTACATTGATAAGGGGAGTATATATTTAATATACTATTTCATTGACTAATGTATATACTGTATGTTTAGTCAAAATTTTGTAAAGTATATAGATTTTTGAGTAATGACTTTGAAAGTAGTTTTGTCAAACATCTCAACTAATGTCAAAAGGGGAGATTGTTACTACTTATCAAATTGCCATAAGTTTTCTATCCAAAGTCATTCTATATACTCTAGTTGGTTACTACTACCAAAATATTTAGTCGGTATGCACAGTCTGGTCGGTTATAGAAGAAAGTAGTCACAGAGCATAGTATACACCAAGCTGTCTACCGAGTATCTTTTTATGTCTACCGAGCAGCAAAGATGACACACCGAGTTGATATACACCGAGTGAAACGTGTTACCAGATACATTGAACCTGGACATGCATACAAAAATGTGTTACAAGATCGAGGCACATCTAAGCGTTATCACATTGGAAATTGCACTAGAAGATTGTGTATGATTTTGAGGTCATCTAACCAATGAAATAATTTGAATCATTATTCATTCAACAAACCATGTTTGTACGATCGAAGCAATGAATGGATCACTGACATAAGAGATCTATTTATATAGCATGAGTTACATGTGTATGTATGAGTGTAAGAAGACTATTATAGAGACACAGAGGTCACTGAGAAGGTTTTCAAAGAACAGTTAAAGAACAAAGTAAACAGAAGGATTTACCAAGTTACTATATGGGTTACCAAGGTATGCTATAAGCAAGGTAACTTATTCTGAGCACATAGAATCTGCTATAACATTCTAGATGTAAAGTTGCAGATATTTGTAATGATTTTATTGTAATATTTTGAAGTTGTAAGAGATACCTCTAACAGGGTAAAAGACTCTAATCAAGTCTATAAATTGTAAAGCCTCTAACCAAGTACAACATTTAGTTTAAGTGTTGTAAAATCCTTTAGCAAGGTAGATCTAATAGATCTTGATACTCCTAACAGGGTAAGCTTTCAGAAATAGCTAAACATGTAGCTCTAACCGAGCATCTTTATTATTACAGTAGTCAAGTTGTGGGTACCATCCCCATCGCAGTTTTTCTCTCTAACTAAGAGTTTCTGCATAACCAAAATATATGTGTTATGGAGTGAATCATGTATGATTGTTATCTATTTGCTTTAACTTTATTTTATGTTACTACACTATTCTATTTATGCATATCAGTAAAGTTATTATTCAAGAAAAGTTTTGAAGTACTAATTCACCCCTCCCCTCTTAGTACATTAGCTTTCCATATTGGGCCTAACACATATTGCTGGAATGTAATGCCTTTTGGTCTAAAGAATGTAGGAGTGACCTATCAATGAGCAATGACTACTATCTTGCATGATATGATGCATACTATGATGGAAGATTATGTTGATGACTTACTAGCAAAATCACTTACCAGAGAAGGTCATCTCAACATATTGAATAAAATCTTTGATAGACTAGAATAATATCATGTTTGACTCAACCCAAAGAAATGTGTCTTTGGAGTAACCTTAGGAAGCTTCTAGGATACATTGTCTCAAGCAAAGGTATTGAGGTTGATCCAGCGAAGGTCAAAGCAATCATGGACATGCCACCACCAAAGAACATCAGTCAGCTAAGGACATTACAAGGACGGCTACAATCCATCCGAAGATTCATTGCACAACTAGTAGATAAGTGTCACCCCTTTACACATCTGCTACACAAAAACATCTGCTTTCAGTGGGATACTAGATGCCAACAAGCATTCCAGATGCTTAAAGACTATCTCATGAATACACCATTGCTGATCCCACCAGATCCAAGCAGACCTCTGTTACTTTATATCTCAGCAACAAGTACAGCATTGGGTGCACTACTAGCACAACATAATGTAGAAGGGAAAGAGTGTGTTGTTTACTACATCTCTCACACACTAGTTGGATATGAACTCAATTACACGCCTATTGAGTGAGCTTGCCTAGCAGTAATTTTGGCAACCACTAACCTAAGACACTATCTATTAACACACAAGGTACAACTCATTGCAAAGATTGATCCACTCAAATACTTACTCAGCAAAGCAGCATTGATAGGCTGCTTGGCCAAATGGGTGATGATTCTCAGTGAATTTGACATCGAGTATGTGGACTATAAGGCTATCATAGGTTAGGTCATTGCAGATCAATTGGCTGATGTGCCACTCATAGGCAATCATCCTCTCATTTCCAATTTTCTAGATGAAGAGATATTCTTGATCATAGAAGCACAATCATGGAAGTTGTACTTTGATGATTCATACACTAGGCATGGCTCGGGGGTAGGCATTCTATTTATCACACTTCAAGGTGACAGCATCTCGAAATCTTATAGGCTCACATTTCCATGCACAAACAACATAGCTGAATATGAGGCCTTAATTACAGGACTTAGGTTCATCTTACAATAGAAGTTACAAGAGCTACAAGTATATAGAGATTCCCAGCTAGTCATTTGACAAGTAATAGATGAATATTAGACCAATGATGATAAACTCATGCCATACAAGCAAATGGTGGAAAAATTAAAGGCATCATTTACTACTATCACCTTTGAGCAAATACCCAGAGATCAGAATCAAGCTACTAATGCTATGGCTACCATCGCATCTCTCCTAGATCTTCCACAAAATTCAACACACTTTGAGTTCTTGGTAGAATAGCTTTGGATCCCCGCTTATGATATCCTTGAATTTGAGATGATATGTCATCTTGTTGGTTCCAAATCCCCATGGTATGGTGAGTTCTACCCCTATCTCTATGATCACACCCTTCCTCCTAACCAATCAAATAACCAACATAAAGCCTTCATTTGGCAAACTGCTCCATATACCATTATTGCTGAAACCCTATACCGATGCAGTCTTGATGGTACTCTCCTTCGATGTCTAGAACAAGATGAGATAACAAAGGCCTTGGAAGAAGTACATGAAGGAATTTATGGGACTCACTCAAGTGGCCCGTCACTAGCCAAGAAGATCATACGAGCTGGATATTATTGGCCATCCATGGAAAAAGACTCCTACTACTTTGTCAAAAAATGAAAGAAATGTCAAGTTCATGGAGACTTGATCATGCACCAGCATAGGAATTACAACCAATCACAACATCATGGCCCTTTTGTCAATCGGGACTTGACCTTGTGCGTAAAATCCATCCATCTTCATCCAACAACCACAAATTCATTATTACCACCACCGAATACTTCACAAAGTGGATCAAAGTTGTTCCACTTACGCAAGTTACTGGCAAGTAGATCACCTCATTCATCCTCAATTACATCATCTACTGATAACGGTCTTCCTTTCAAAAATCAGGATGTTCATGAACTCTATGAGAAATTTCACATCTAACATCGCTTTTCCACTCCCTATTATCCACAAGGCAATGGTCAGGCCGAAGTGTCAAATAAGAACATATTAAGAATCCTAAAGAAGATAGTGAATGATGTCGGTTGTGATTGGCACGTTCAATTGAATCTAGCACTATGGGCATATCGAACTAGTATTCAAACCCCTACAAGCACAAATCCATACTCACTAGTCTATGGTGCAGAAGCTATCTTACCTATTAAGGTCGAGATACCATCACTACGGGTTTCCTTGCATAATCTAATAGATGATGAAGCCTATAGGGTATCACATCTTTAGGACTTAGAGCTACTTGATGAGAAATGACAAGTTGCATACAATCACCTCAAAGCTTATCAGCAGCACATGAGCAAAAGCTATAATCACCGAGTTAGACCTCATACATTTGAGGTAGGTGATCTTGTTTTACGAGAGAATCCTCATAACCAACCCAACCAAGAGCATTAGGGAAAGTTCACATCAAACTAGCTGGGTCCATATGTTATCATTGCTATATTTGGGTCCGAGGCATATCAATTGGCTACTTCAGAAGGAGAACCACTAGCAGATCTGATCAATAGCATGCACCTCAAATGGTTTTATACATAAGCTATACAGAGCATCAGGCTCCCATACATACCGGAAAAAAACCAAAAACATTCAGAAAAATGTCTTGAAGAAAATACAAAAACATCAAAATAGTAAAGAAAAATCATGCATCCAAATGGTGAACAACCACTCCAGTGGCACCTTAGGTAAGTGAGATGGTGAAAACCTAGCAAATAGGAACTACTCATAAAGGCTATGGCTCCATTGTCTTTCAAGCTTGTTGCGATCACAATCATTACATACACACATCCATCAGTCCAACACCAAGGCTTGTTATTGATCTGCAATCAAGAAAAGTACTTCATGCATCTTGCATCCCACTTTTTCATGGTCCCACCTATACTAGGGGCAATGCCCTTAACCTATTGATGGAAGTGGATTCCTGCATTACTTGTGATTCGTTGAGTTCTTCATTTAAAACTATCTCACAAAATCCAAAAACATTCAAAACTGTCTCTCCAAATACCAAAAACATTGGAAAACTATCTCACTAAATACCAAAAACATTGGAAAACAATCATCAAAATACAAAAACATTGGAAAACTATCTCACAAAATCCAAAAACATTTCAAAAACATCAAACAAAAAAAAACATGGCAACACCTTATACATACTCATCTGAGCAGACACCAAGCAAACCTTGTGAAATACTCAAATGATGACCACTTATCAAATTGACCAAACAACCAACATCAACACACAAACTGTCTTAACAAGGATGCATCCTTCCTTACCAAAACAAAGACATGATGACATCTTCTTTGACAAGAAAATTTTGTTTAAGCTATCAAATACTTGGTTGATTTGTAGTTTATTCATTCATTTATATATATTAGGTTCCTACGCTACTCTGGGATATCCACAAGTGATTAGAGTGGCTGGGATGGTTTCTAAGCATTGTTTGAATGTCTTCTATGAATTATTCTGATGAAGTTCTGGGGCATGTACTAATGGTGTCTACATGGTAAGTTCACTAAGTTATGTGATCATATGCAAAATATAGTCATAGATCACTACAACTTGCTAACTACAACGTATACCTCAACCATATGATCATGAACCATTATTGAGGATTCTTTATTCTTTATTCTTTATATATGTTGTTGGCTTGTAGGTACAATGCTCTTTCTTTTGTTCCTCCTACCTCATCCACACTGGATAAAGGTTTTATCTCTTATTACGGTATGAAATTGTCTCAGGATATGATCAACCCAAGATCAAGGAGGATGATCCAAGTCATGCATGAAAGGAGATGATCCTTGTCTATTTTGCAAGCAATACTTAGGTCAACTTGATCCATTATATCAAGTTGCTTGTATTAACTTGCTATATCAAAATCCATGTAAGGAATACTCAGGTCATCTTGAATCATTGTGTCAAGTTGCTTGTATTTTCTTACAACATTTTAATGCTCAATGATGAAAATAAAGTACTATGGATCATCATTTCATCTCATCTATATATATTGCATTTCATTGCATTCCATCCATCCATATATTCATAATAGATGCATATCATGCATACATAGTAATGACAATAGATACTCTATTTTCCTCTTCTTCCATAGGAATGGGTCATAGGTCCTCCATTTCTTCTATCTTACATCAAACCCCCCCACCCTCGCTATCTTGATCATCAACATCATCACAATCCCTTCATCGTGTCCCATCAACCCAATCAAGCCATGTTCATCACCATCCATCTCTAACAAGAGGGGCTGTGTTTCCCATCCTCAGTCACCCAATCAAGCAAGTTACTCTATCTGCATAGGTACCTCTACTCACACACACCTAGACTATCAATAGATACTCTGATCAAGTATCTTCAGGTCTGAACAGATAATCGATCATGGTAATCCTAGACTACATCAGACATTTATCATAATGACCTAGTCTCAATGGGGCTGCTATGATTAACCACAACCATCCATCACACACACACACTATCAATTGACCAACCAATCAAACACAATCCCATAGACAATTACATCAATTGTCTAAGTCTCAACGAGTATTTTACTTTATATACCTTGACTTCATTGGGCAATTACATCAATTGTCTAAGTCACATCAGGTCACTTTGATTCACTACTCAGACTTTATCATGTCCAAGTGAACAACTAACATCAACTGTCATGCTTTGACTCAACCAGGGTAATTTAACCCATTGCACCAGATTGGCCAACCATTTTGATCAATTATATAGCATCAATCAAAAGCACAACACCACATTTGCACTGTATCTCCTGCATAACCTATGAGTACTCACTGGCTTGCCATTTCTCCATATTCACTCTATTTTCTTCCATTCTTTCACCGTTATTGCTAATTTCTTCTATTCGACCTCCCCTCCACTTCTCATCTTTTTTTGAGAGATCGCCCGATTTTTTGAAATTTTTCGACCCATCTCTCGAGGGGGCATACCAGCCACTAAATTAACATTTATGGGGCATATCTCTTCACACCTATTGTTCTTTCTTTGAAACGACGCGATAAAACCGCACCGTCTCAAAGAGGGGCAAATGTAGTCATATAAATCTGTCCACTTAATTAAATATATATTTAGTATTTATTTGATTATTTAACCATCAAACAATAATCAATTAAATTAATATTTAATTAATTCATCTTAACCCTCTTCTCCTATTAATTAAATAAATTATTCAATTTATTTCATTTAATTCACTTAATCAAATTCAGACCATTAATTAAATAAATAAGTCATATTTGTTTAATTAAATCTTCTCTCACATTTAAATAAATTAATATTTATTTAAATCCCTCAAAATCCCATCTCTCACATTTAAATAAATTAACATTTATTTAAATCACCTTTATCCTCCACCCACTTGTATTTTCCTACAAATGCAAGTTGCACAACTATTTTAAATAAATTATTTATTTAAATCGCCTTTATCCTCCACCCACTTGTATTTTCCTACAAATGCAAGTTGCAAAACTATTTTAAATAAATTATTTATTTAAATCGCCTTTATCCTCCACCCACTTGTATTTTCCTACAAATGCAAGTTGCACAAATATTTTGAAGAAATCATTTATTTAAATCACCTTTATCCTACACCCACTTGTATTTTCCTACAAATGCAAGTTGCACAACTATTTTAAATAAATTATTTATTTAAAATCCTATTTATCCTCACCCACTTGAAACCTTTAATGGTTTCCCTTAAAGTCATCAAACTTAATGGCTTCGTTCTAGAGTCTTCTCAAGCCTTTAATGGTTTCCCTTAAAGTCTTCAAACTTAATGGCTTCCTTCTAGAGTCTTCTTAAGCCTTTAATGGTTTCCCTTAAAAGTCTTCAAACTTAATGGTTTCTTTCTAGAGTCTTCTTAAGCCTTTAATGGTTTCCCTCAAAGTCTTCAAGCACTTAATGCTTTATCTTCCTTTTTCTCATTTAAATAAATTAATATTTATTTGAATATTTACCCAAATGCAAATTACAACATTTAATTGAAATAAATGATTTTATTTTAATTGAAAATCCCAAAATTCCTCCCACTTGCATTCTCCTACAAAATCCATTTGCATGCCTAAATCCCTTCTAGATTCTTCTAACCCCTTCCTAATTAGCCTAATCCATCCCCTAAAAATTGTCACATTCCTAAGCAACTTGGAGTCACTTCTCAAAGCCCTCAAAGTCTTTGAAAGACATTTAAGGCTTTAAGTCTTCAAATGGTTAAACCTCTAAAGTCTTACAAACCATTAAAGGCTCTTACATAACCATTTATGGTTAACTCACCTTTTACCTTTGGTTAGAGACTTTCCTCTACCTTAACCATCCTTTTGACTCATGGGTCTCTTCAAAGCATTTATTTCTTTGACTAGGGTAACCATCATGTCCCCTCAAGCATTTAATGCTCCTTATCTTTCCTCTCAAGCCTCCTCATGGTGATGCTTGTCAACATGGGATTGGGTTGAAATTCTCACATGGATTGAATATCTTTCAATCATAACCCTTGTTAAGATTGCTCAATCTTAACCCTTCATTTCCCCATTTCTTCTATAAATAGAACCCTTCTCCTCAAGCAAAGGAGGAAACATTAGAGTATTGTTGTTATATTGGTATTAGCATAGAGCTTTTTCATAGCATCACTATCTACACTTGCATAGCATTTATTTATCATTTTCAACCATCTTGAATCTCCATATGGCATCCATGGCTAGTGCTAAAAGCTGAGAGCTACACTCATGTGGAACTTAGAGAGGAGAGGAACAAGGGAGGAGCAACTATGAGCATCTTGATTAGCTATTTTATTCTATGTTTATATGCTTTCTATTTCATGCTTAATATCTCTTTTGATATGCCTGTATAGGATAATCTTTTGTTGCTAACACTAATGTTTGTTTATTGTGATCTTGTGTGTGTTGCCATCAAACAGATTTTCTAATCTTTTTTGTAGAGCATCAGTTTCTATATCTTGAAAAGAGTTTAACTAAGAGTGAACAAAAATTACTCCTTATGAACTTTGGTGTGGAACTTCAGCTAATGTTGGTTATTTTAAAAATTTTGGTAGAAAATACTAATTAATAGAGACAGTTACAGTATTAGCAGTTTTAAATCACATTGTTATGAGGGAATAGTCTTAGGTTATTCCACTCATAGTAAAGCCTACAAATGCTATAACAAAAGACTGAAAAGAGTAATTGAAAGCTCTAATGTTAAAGTTGATGAGGCTTTCAGCACTAATGAAAAGAAGCTTGTTGATAATATTATTGTTACAATACCTTAATATAAACAAAAAACTGAAAATGAAAAGTATCAAGGAAATTATCCTAGGTCAGATGAGGAAAATGAACCAAATGTGTCAAATAAACTTATGCCATCTACACCAATTAGATCCACAAAGTTACTACAAAAGAATCATCTCTGAGAATAGATAATAGATGGTACAACCACTAAAATTCTAACCAAAAGAAAAGATGCAATGCTAATAATAGGGTTTATTTTTGTTTATTATCTCAGCCTGAGCCCAAAACCTATGTAGAAGACAATAAAGATTTTTTTTTATCAAGGCTATGGATGAGGAACTTGATCAAATAGAAAAGAACAAGACTTGGGAGCTTGTTCCTAAGCCCTCAAGTAAAAATGGAATTGGAGCCAAGTGGGGTTTTAGAACTAAACTAGATGATAAGGGAAATGGTGTCAAAAATAAAGCTATCCTTGTATGCAAAGGGTACTCCCAAATTGAAGGAATAGATTATGATGAAACTTTTGCACTACTGGCACAACTTGAAGCCATTAGAATATTTTCTAGCTTCTTCTATTTATAAAAACTTTAAAGTTTTCTAGATGGAGGTAAAAAATTCTTTTCTAAATGGTGACCTTACCTTAAGATAGAGGTTTACATGGAACAACCTAAAGGTTTTGTGTGTACAGGCATGGAAGATCATGTGTTCAGACTAAGGAAATCCTTGTATGTCTTAAAAAAGGCTCCAAGATCCTAGTATGCTAAGTTAGACAAGCATTTCCAAGAACAGGGTTTCATAAAAGATGTTGTAGACAACAACTTATACTTCAAACAAAAAGGTGATAAGTTATTGTTGTCTATGTAGATGATATCATATTTGGCAGTGATAATACTCATTTTTTCTTGAAATTTCAAAAAATTATGAAATCTAAATTTGAAATGTCAATGTTAGGTGAACTTTCATTTTTTCTTGGCTTACAAGTCAGTCAATTAGAAAAAGGGATATTCATATCTCAATCTAAGTATTACAAGGAAATGCTAGAAAAATTTCAAATGATTGGATGTAAACTTGTTGGTACACCTATGGAAATAAGTTACAAACTTCAACAAGAAGTTGATCAACCAGATGTGGATCACACAATGCACAAATCCATTAATGGTAGTCTATTATATTTGACTGCTACATGACCTAACATTATGCACTCAATCTGTTTGGTTTCAAGATTGTAATCAACACCTAAAACACATCATTTGAATGTTGTAAAAATAATTATGAAAACATTTCTGGTACACTTGATTTTTGCCTATGGTATCCAAGACATAATGACTTTACTTTTCCTGCATATACTGATGTAGATTGGGCAGGATACTTAGATGACAGGAAAAAAACTTTAGGTGGTACCTTTTTCTTAGGAGACGAACTGATGGCTTGGCACAGTAAGAAACAAAATTTTGTATCCTTATCTACTACTAAAGCATAATATGTTGCAGCTGCTACTTGCTGCATATAGGTTTTATGGATGCTTCAAACCTTACAAGACATTAACATTGATGTTCCTAAACTAGTGCATATACTCTATGATAACATGAGTGCTATCAATATCTCCAGGAACCCTATTCAACACTCCTAAAATAAGCACATTTATATAAATTATCATTTTCTTTGTGAAAAGGCTTGGAATATTGGCGTGGTGTTAGATTATGTGTCTTCCAACAATCAAGTAGCTGATATCTTTACCAAGGCCTTACCAAAAGAAGTTTTATAGTTTTTGAGGGACAAGCTTGGTGTTTTCCCTCTCAGTTCTATTTAGTAATTTACTCCCATTCATGGAGAAAGAGGAAGCATTTATTTCACATCTTTTACCCCCGTGGCATTTTGTGGCATTAATAATGCTCTAAAGTAAATGTATGATGCATTCATATATCATATTTGTATGCATCATGTGTTTTCCTTTAGACCTTGATTGGTTTCATCTTATCTCCTTTTTCATTGCTATCAAAAGGGGGAGATTTGGCAATTCCCTGTGATTTTTAGTGATTTTTGTTCACAGTTCGGTTCAGGTTTCAGTTTGGTTTAGATTTCTTGTTTAGATTCTAGTGATGCTTATCAGTGATTGGTTGGTTTTTGTGTATGATTGGTTTCACAGTGAGTGACTGTTTTGGTCATATCTTACATTTGATTGTTTTGTTTATAGTATTTCATGGTTATATTATAGTGCTATCTTGTGATGATATATATTTCTAATGACTTTTGGTCATATCTTGCAGTTGACTGTGTTGTTGATAGTATTTCATGGTTATATTATAGTGCTATCTTGTTATGATATACATTTCTAATATCATTCTTGTGTCATGCCATCTGCTAGGAAAACATATGTATGTTTCAGTGTTCTGATGATTCTCTGATTTGTGCAGTAATATGGGAATTCACACATGTATTGTGTATTTAGTTTCAGTAGTGACATTCAGGTATATTGTGATGATTTTGGTCAAACTTATTAGATTTGACAACAATGCCAGAGGGGGAGTTTGTTACCCCTAAGGCATTTTTGGCATTACCATCAAAAAGGTATTTTCATGAAACTTTGATCCTTGGCATAGTTATACATGGGATATATTATTAGTCACTAAGTCACTTGGTGATTAAAAAAGGCAAAGGTTTTGAAGTCACTTTAAGTGACTAGGGAACATGAAATCTTTTGGTCCCCACCAACAAGGTATTTGTTGTAAGAAAATTATTTTATACATTCCCATCAAAATAACTTGTGTTATGTGGCAGTTGGTTGAGGATCTCTCGAAAAGAACTTCATTTTTTCTTTTGCATTTCATTTGCACTCTGAGTTGTCATTGGTCTTGAAACCCTAGAGCTAGGGCACAACTTTTTTTATTGATTGTGAAAGCATTTCATTTTTACATTGGTCTTGAATAAGGTGATGTTGAGCTTGGATAAGATGAAGTTGAGCTCGAACAAGGTGAAGTGGAGATGAAGATGAGACTGAGGTGGTTACTAGAATTCAAGGACAGGATAACTGAAACAGAAGAAAATACTTTCAGGTGTGCCAAATCCCTATCTTTCTAGTCTTGGTATCTTTCCACAATTTGTTTTGTTTGTTAACTATTGTTAAGAGTAGTATGTCTTTGTTTGTACAAAGATTATTATATGTTCTTGGATTTGTTTTGGAAATTTCAAGGGATTTTGTTTTGAAAATTTTAAGGGTTTCAAAAGTATTTTTAAAGGATGAAAAGGGTTGATGTTCTAGCTATCTTTTTGTGAGAAGTTTCATGTTCTTTAGTTTTTTTTTTAAATCCTAGTCAAAGTTACATGTATGGATTATATGATTGCAAATGTATTCTTGCTTGGAACCCTAGTTAAGGGTCTGTAAAATGCTTAGTTTCAATTATGTTTTCAGTGTCTTCTTCGGGTATGTTTGTCTTGAATTTTTCTAAACCCTAACTAAGGGTCTTCCATGAAATACTGCATGGGTTTTTTTTTTTTTTTTTAATCACATGGGCAGTTATATGCTCTATTGTTTTTGTAGTGACCGAATTACTTTTTCAGATTTGGTAAAAGATGATAGTTATGTTTTGAATAACTGTAATTTCTTCAAACAAATGAGAGATCAATTTTTATAGTGTGGAGATTTTCAGAAGCTAAGGTTTATTATGTGAAATGTAGTTGAAGAAGACATTCCTTGATATTCTCTTTGTGATTTTTTGAATGCTTACAATACCACTATTATATCATGATCAGATTGTAAAGATTTTGTGAGTAATGATATGTAAAAGCTTCTACAATAAGATTTACTGCAATATATTTTTTTGTTCTTTACATATGCACAATATGTTTGTATATGTGAGCATCTGAGCTCTCTATATGATAGAACTATGCATATTTTCTATACACATTAATATATTACATATGAATTGAAAGAACTATTGTTTCTATGTCTCAATGTTATGAGGCTAGAAAATGTAGAAAAAGTGAAACAGAGGCAAAACTCTGTATGTAATTTCAATCAATTTGTTGAGAAACATTGTTAAGCCAATGAGGCATTCATAAGCCAATGAGACATTTGAAAAAGTCTATTGAAGTGAGATAGCATCCTCAGTGAGACACATGCAATAGCTAGTGAGGCATTTGTAAAAGTTTATTATTAAGCCAGTGAGGCATTTTTCGAGTGGTCTTATTCTCTAAGAGGGTTTCCACTCCACGGGGGCTTCATTGGATAGGCAATATTATACCAGATGCATTCATATTGGGGGGTTTAATATCCCAAAAATGAGGGTGCAATATATTGCCTATTGGTGAAAATAGGGGGATTTTAATTTTAGTTATGAAAAAATACAATATTTAGTGAAAATAGGGTGGCTTTTAATTCAGACTATGTATTGGGAGAGGGTGACAAAAAAGGATTTTAGGGCAATGTTTTTTGAAAATAGGGGGAATCTTTAGTATGCCATGAACGTGCATGCTATACCCCAGGGTCACTAAGTGAAGCCATCGTGTTCCACTCAGGACATAGTCTGTGTTATTTTCTTTATGTGTGTTGTACTTACTTTTACTATCAATTGTGAGTGCACTTTACTACTTCTAATAAGTCAATCTTTAAAGAGCATCTAATTTTTTTTGAAATTGATCACAAGCACTGATTCACCCCCCCTTCTCATTTCTTATAGTACTCCAACATTCCGGCTGAGAGAGAGACTTTTTGTACCATGCTCTACCTCTCCACCCCGGGGGGGCTCTACCTTCAGGTGGCCTGCAGGTAGTGATGCTTCTTTCGCTCTTGGTAGTTCTGGTTGGCCCAATTCTTCTAAAAGGTTTCCTTAGTTTTCTCTTACATTTTCTCCGGCAAGAGAAGATAAAGATAAGAAAGATGAGGTTGCAGAGGATAGGTGGTCTCCTTGTGACCCCCCTGACCCCATTGATGTATGAGGTAAAAAAGATGATATGGATCCACCTCCTCCATCCGTTGCTACTCCTTTAGTTGCTTAGGATTTTTCTTGATGTTTCTAGATCTTTGGGTTAGGCCTACATGTTTTGGCTATTTCTAACTATGTTTGTGTGACTCTCGAGGAGTGACTTTTTCCTCCCACTTTTTTTTTTTGTGAATAGTGTAATCTTTTACTTATTTAATGGATATGCTTATTCATAAAAAAATAACTCTAAATTAACTAAATATAAAGAATACTGCAATGTCAAAAATATTATGATTTAAAAATAATAGTAAATAATAAAATAAATTGTCTATAAAATGAAAATAATTGTCAAAAATCTAATCTAAATTCCAACTTTTATACTACATCTATTTACTTTTATCTTAATAATTTAAACCATCATTTAAATAAATTGTTTGTTTAATTAATTTAATCATTTAATAGGTATACATACTTTTCTCATCTCATTCAACACTCTCTTGAAGTGCTAATTTTTTTAATATTCTCTACTTAGGTTTTGTCGTGCTCATTTATACAAAAGAGTTATGATAGGTATTGGATTGTAAATTATCAACTGAAAACCAACATGAGATTTTGGACTTTTTTTCTCCATTGACGTGTGAGTGTGCTATTCACAGATATTCACCGTGCAAATGAACAAGTCAAACATGAAAACTATCTTAGTATTTTCCTGATTTTTTAAATAAAAAAAATTAAAAGAAAAAAATTATAAGTGAATAAAAAATAAAATATTTTTTTTTGATATAATTTTGAAAGCAAATTAATTGAGTGAGATGAAACATTAGTTTTTCTTATAAAGAGGTAGGTGGGGCTCACAATTTCTCACCTACTGACTCATCGTTACATTAAATTAAAAAAGGATTTCAAATATAGATTCTATCAATAACTTGTATAAAAATAAATGAAAACCAAAATTATAAATTAAGAATATCCACTATCTAAAAGGAAAAAAATGGAATAAATATTGTGTACTTCCTTGCTAGATAAAAACTCGACTCATCATTCACATTATCTAGCCATCAAATTAGGAGTTAAAAGAATATTCATTTGCATGGCGATTCTTTTGATTTTGTCATTATCGTATAAATATATATATGCGGGTCCGATAAGAAATATGGAAATATTGTCCTCTAGCTAGACCCATCAATTTCAACGTCAAAATAGTCTAACTTTCACGTCACATATAATTATTAAAAATTAGAATATAATTATTTAATATTTATAATAAAAAATTAGTTCAAAATAAAATTATTTTAATATAATATGAATGGAGAGAGGAGGAGTTGGTAGATTAAAACAATGGTATTAGATTTAAAAAATATCAGCTGAATCAGCATGTATGACCGTTCAAACCTAGGTTAGCTGGTTGGAAAGCAAAGTATAAGTGAACAAAAAATAAAATATTTTTTTTTTGACATAATTTTGAAAGCAAATTAATTGAGTGAGATGAAACATTAGTTTTTCTTATAAAGAGGTAGGTGGGGCTCACAATTTCTCACCTACTGACTCATGGTTACATTAAATTAAAAAAAGATTTCAAATATAGATTCTATCAATAACTTGTATAAAAATAAATGAAAACAAAAATTATAAATTAAGAATATCCACTATCTAAAAGGAAAAAAATGGAATAAATATTGTGTACTCATCATTCACATTATCTAGCCATCAAATTAGGAGTTAAAAGAATATTCATTTGCATGGCGATTTTTTTGATTTTGTCATTATCGTACCAGACAGCACTCTAATGTATAAAAATATATATGGAAGTATTGTCCTCTAGCTAGACCAGTCAATTTCAATGCCAAAATAGTCTAACTTTCGCGTCACATATAATTATTAAAAATTATAATATAATTATTTAATATTTATAATAAAAAATTAGTTCAAAATAAAATTATTTTAACATAATATGAATGGAGAGAGGAGGAGTTGGTAGATTGAAACTATGGTATTAGATTTAAAAAATATTAGCTGAATCAGCATATATGACCATTCAAACATACGTTAGCTGGATGGAAAGCAACACGAATGCAAGCAATTGGACAACCATTTTTTTTAAAACTACCTTTCATTTTCATTCTGTAAAAGAGGATTGTAGGTACTAAATTTAATAATTTTAAAGATTTTTTAGTAATAATTTTATAATTTTTCTTTTTTGGGAATAATTTGTAAAAAGTTACTTTAAATTTGCGCTTGTGCTCCTCTCCACAGAAAACCATTTTTTTTCATTGTTTGTGGTAAGTTAAAGCCACATGGGATCGATTTTTCTTTTCAATGATTATGGTTAGTTAGAGTCACATGGGATCGAGTTTAATTTATTAGGAATTGCTTTGTATAAATTTGATGAATAATATTCATACCTAAACTAACGTGGTCTCATGATTTTTTGTAAGTCAATATCTAAATTTTAAAAAGGAAAATGTTTCCATAAACAAAGAGAATCTATGGATTGATTTTATAAAATATATTTATCATTACCTAATAATAGTTAATATTAATTAAGGTTTTTAATATTTTAAATTTAAAGCTTTCATAATATCATTTAATAATATTAGAATAAAAAATATAACATTATTTTTAAAATAATAATATGATTTTTTTTTATTCTATAGTTTATTATTTTAAGTTGAATGATTAATAATTTAATGTCTTTTTAAAAATCTATTGCAAATATAACTTATTATTGTTTTGAAAGATCATCATATAGGTTATAATTATAAAATTTATAACAGTTGTAATTTTAGATTGAAATGAAATTGAAAACTATTATTCCTATTCTCATAATCAATACATACTATTTTGGGAAAGGATTTTAATGATCAGGTAAGGAAGTGAGCGAGCGTAGCAGTTTCATTGTGCAAGCAGATTCTCCATTTTAATTCAATTTTCTCTGCCATTCCGTCCTGAACAAGATACAAGTTCAAATTGCAGCCTCTGGCAAGAGCACAATAGAGATTATACAGCAATAGTGGAGACAATAAAACACAGGTTTGGAGCTTTGATCGTCATTATTTTCAGAAATTTATCATAGACACATTTGAATTCTCATGCAGATCAGCAATGAGGTTTCTAAGAGTAGAAGGCGAGGTTTCAGAGGCTTCTACAGTAAGATTGGAGGTTTAGTTGTAGCGGTTTGTGAATTCCAGGGAAGTTTTAGGGTTTGTGTTGCTGATTTTCGCATTTGCATTTGAAGAGCAAAAGATCAAGGGTTCATGATAGCAGAGCAGAGCATTTCATTCCTTTTTTCCTCAATTCCTTATTCAAAAAAAAATCCAAGCACGAACAGGGAGGAATAGAAGGAGTGAAAAGGAAGAGGTGATAATGAAGGAGTGGGAAGTGCAGAGCAGAGGCGCTGATAGCGAAGAAGCGGGAGGTGCAAAGAAGAGGCACTGATAGCGAAGAAGCGGGAGAAGCAGAGGAGAGGAATAATTTTTCTTTTTTCTAGAGAGGATCTCATGATTGTGAACTTGTGTAAGGCATTTGCAGAAGTGAAAAGCCTGTGATGAGCAATGTGGACACCTCAGTGATGATGTGGAGGAGATAAACTCCTCCACGCGGTTTACCTTCTTATCTCTGTGCTTTCATTAATCAGCATTTACTTTGATTTGATTTTGTCTGGTATTTAAATGTGCTCGATCGACATCTCAACCTAACCCTTAATCGCACCTCCCTGGTCACTCATGTGACCCATTTGTGGCCTCCGATGGAACCAGAGTTGGATGGCGGTGCCTTTAATTCCCCTAGCCCTGTCAATCAGGTCCATTCCAATGAAAAAAAACCTTTGTCGAGACTGTTGCTCTGTCTGCTCATGGAGTCCACCCTAGTGCGAGATTTTTAAAGACCCCTTGAGGCGAACAACCTGGTGAGGAAGGTAAGAGCCCTACCATGCCCTCAAATTATTTCTGCATTTTGCCAAATGATGAGATGTTGAAAGAAATTGTTTCCAAAAAATCTAGGTTAAGAGATACTACCATTTTCTTTGCTTGTGTTAATATTGAGAAATGCCTGCCTACGAAATTCCTAGATGATTGGTTTCATAATCTCTGGAATTTGAAATTAGGGCTTAAGATTTCATTCTGTAGGTAAGTCCAGAAAGGTCTTTATATTATCTTTTTTAATAATCATGAATCCCAAGTTGAAATCCTTAAACAACAATACTGGACTATCGGGAACACCTCCTTTCGTGGCCTAGCCTGGTCTTCAAAGGCTGTCAATGAGGAAGTTCTTGTGTTATGGTTGATGAAACAATGCGTTTAGTCCCTAACCTTGATGCAAGAATACTTATCTCCATCAAACCTAGGGTTGACATCCCTCCACTTCTAAACCTTAACATTGGTGAGGAAATGTTTGTTTGCCCTGTTGAAATACTTGGAGGACTAAACGCCTATTTTTTGTGCAAAAAAGAAGGGTATCTTCAAAAGAACTGCCCAATCATTAACCGCAGGAAGCAAAAGAATAACACTAACCTAGCAGGAGCATCTCAAAACCCTAGCACCGATAAGGAGTCGATCCCAAACCCACGCAACCCTCATTCCGCTGGAAACAATACTAACCCTAAAGATAATCCCACTTTAAGATCGACTCTTGGCCTCATCCCTGTTGAACTAAATCCAATGAATGTTGACTCCACTACCGAACCCCTCAACCATGCTTCTGTTCCCACCAAAATTTCTAAGGGTTAGCCTTTTGACTGTTTTCAAACAGTCACATCAAGAAAGCAAAAATGAAAGAATTCCCAACAACTCGCCTTGAATCAAATCCAAGCTGGTGATCAAATTACCAATCAGTTGACAACCACTAGCAAATACCCCATCCCGATGAATCATGACATAATAAATGCTTCAAAAAATCCGACCACCTCCTTGGTTAAAAATATGGTTAAAAATTTAGAGAAGTCTAATCGTGGTGTTGGTGATGCTAGCATGAGTGATAATCCTGCGAAAATGACGCTCAGGTCTAGGACCCCCAAATGATTTGATTTCTCATTATTTGCAGAAGTTACCCCTGATGTTAACACCTCCAACCCCACGATAGCATCTATGCTAAATGAAATAGAGGACAACCATATTATTGAAGTTATCTATGCTAATAAGGGTCTAGAAGACATTAAGTCTAGCTCAATGCTCCTTGGCTTTCTAGGCTACCAAGTGCATGGGTCAAACATTGTAGAAACATCAGATGGTAAAAATGAGCTAATTGAGCTTAGTGAGGAAGACGATTACCTCCTGAAAGGTTCCTCCATGGCTAAAAAGAAATGCAGACCTGTTGGTTCCAAGAATATAAAAAAGTTTGGAGATCAAAATGGTCTCCCAAATAGTCCCTCTTAATCCCCTTTTCTCATGAAATACATCTCATGGAATATTAGAGGCTTGGAGTCGCCTGATAGGAAGTTTGTTATTAAAAGGTTTCTAAATTGTCATAAACATCTAGACTTTTTGATGCTTCAAGAGCTTAAATCTGTTGAGTTCTCCCTTGACACTGCGCTTGATTTTATTTGGAGAGATGCGATCAAAATATGCACCAATCATCCTAAGGGAAAGGGTGGATTTGGTATCCTCATTAACCCTAAGTGGGCAAATCACATTAAGGATAGGGGCATCTCCCCATGTAACAGAGTGGTCTGGGCCTCCCTAGATATTAGAGGCTCTTGTTTTGGGGTATGTTCTATATATGCACCTAATGATCATAGGGAAAGAGTGTCCCTCTAGAATTGGTTGGTGGCCCTTTCGAGTATCCCCTAGGTCATGGCTGGAGACTTTAACATGATTGAAAACCAAGATGACAAGGTTGGGGCTATCCCTTTCGAATGGAAGTGCCAAGAGAAACCTCACTGGGATAGGTTTAAACAATGCATGCAGTTATTTGATCCCCTTGAGGGTAGCAAATATGAATCCTTCACCCTATGGTAAACTTGGTGCAACTTTCAGCAAGGCCCTAGCTGAATCTATTCCAGATTAGACAAGTTCTATGCTAATAAATATTTCTTCTCCTTCTCCCCTAACCACTTGGGGAACTCGGTGGCTATTTTTCTAGTGACCTTATCCAACCATTTCCCTATCATTATTGTCATCAATACTAGGAACTCCATCCCTAACAACAATCCTTTCAATAAGAAGTCTATCCTAAATACCTCCCTACTAAATGACAACGATGCCCTAACTACCATTAAAATGGTTAGACTCTTTAACATTCACTCTCAACATCCCCAATCCCACACCCTCAGATGGAACAGAAACGTCTCCTCTTGGCATAAAATATTCCAAACTATTGGCTAGAAGAAAGCCAAGGATCTCAGGTTTGTGGAAAAAACTCTCACTAATTGGCTCCACTCCTTGGAGCATGAAATTCAACTGCATCCTTCCTCCTCTGTCCTAGCGGAATGGGTCTCTCAGGATAGACACATTCTTAGGAAACATCAACAGGTCAAAATCAGGGGTGCCTTCATCAGAGCCCGTAATCATTGGCTCAAATTTGGAGACAAAGGCTCTAAAGTCTTCTTCAATCTCCTTAAACAAAAACAAAATAGAGAAAAAATTGACAGAATCATAGTTGAGGATAAGGAACTCCTGAACATCAATGAGATCAAAGATGCTTTTGAAATGTTTTATAAGACCCTCTTTACCTCGGAGGATAGTGAAGCATCAAAAGATGCTAGAAATAGGTGTAGTAACATTATCCCAAGAAGGATCTCCAAGAATGAAGCTCTCCCTCTCAAGAACAAAATTTCTATGACAGAAATTGTTGATGCCATTAAGGCCCTCAAGGATGATAAGGCCCCAGGCCCCAATGGACTTCCTCCTGAGTTCTACAAAACCAATATTGAGTGGGTCACCAAAGACCTATATGACATATACACCGAAGCATTTGATAATGGCACCCTTGGGGAGTCCATCAATAGGGGCATTGTTAAACTTATCCCAAAAGATGGGGACAAAGCCCTCATAAAAAATTGGAGGCCAATTACCCTCCTTAACATTTCCTATAAAATCCCAACCAAAGCCCTAGCCTCTCGCCTTGAGAAAATCCTTCCCAGCTTCATCTGCTCTACCCAAATAGAATTCATTAAAGGTAGGTATATATTGGAGAACCTTGTCACTAGTTGGGAATCTATCGAATGGGCCAAGACCTCAAATCAAGATACTGCCATGTTCCTTGTGGACTTTGAGAAAGCCTATGATAGGGTGGAATGGGACTTCATCCTCATGATGCTCAGAGCCTTTGGTTTCCCTAGAGCGTTTTGTAAATATGTTCAAATTCTCCTCAAAGATGCCTCTACCCTGGTTGAAGTTAATGGGTCACTCTCCTAGCCTATTCCTCTTTCTACATCTATTAGACAAGGTTGCCCCCTTGCCCCTGCTCTATTTGTCATTGCCTCAGATGCCCTCTTTTACCTCCTAAGAGATGATACCCTATCCCCTAAAGTTCATGGCATTAAGATGCTAGATGACTCTTAATTGCTCAACATACAATTTGCTGATGACACTGTGCTCTTCCTGGAGCTCTCTAGGCATAACATTGACTCCCTCAATCAAAAACTTGCAACCTTTGCCAAGGCCTCTGGTGCTCGTATCTCCAATTCCAAATCTATTCTGCTTGGGTGGAAAGAGGATGCCCTAGACTGGCTTCAACAATGTGGATACTCATGAGGAGGACCCAATAAAATAGTAAGATACCTTGGTATCCCTTTTTTTGTCTCTCCCTCTCTCAAAGACATGTGGGTTTGGGTCAAAGAAAAGATTGACAAAAAACTTAACAAATGGGACAATAGGGTTCTATCCTTGGCTGGTAGGATCCAAGTCTGCTAGAAAATCCTCTCCTATAGTTTATACTACTCCTCTGTCTAGATGTTCAACAACTACCAAATTTATGAGATCCAAAACTCTATCAGGCGCTTCCTATGGTCTGATGGTAAGGGTAAAAGAAAGGCCCACATGGTCAAATGGATCTGGTACCACATAGATAAGAAACTTGGTGGGCTGGGACTTAAGGATCTCAAAGCACAAGGAATTTCTCTGGCTACCAAGTGGATATTTCATGCCTTGGAAGGACAAGAACCCTGGAAGATTCTTGTCAGAAATAACATACAAAATGGCATCCCCAAGTCTGCCAAATCTTGGAAAGCCCTCCCCTTTAGTGATCTGGTAGCAGGTGGATTCTCTGTGTCTGTTCAAGGAACTTGGGTGTTTAAGTCCATCTGGAAACCCTGGGAGCATGTGTGTAAACTTATTGCCAACTCTAATATTGACTGCAATAACACCTTGCATGGGGAAAGGTCACTATGGTGGAACCTCTACCATAACTCTAAACCCCTTGCTTTAACCCAAGGATGCTCTATTAGGTGCTGGTATAATAAGGGCATTAAATATCTCATGGACATCTTGGAACATGATAATCTCATCAGCTAGGAGGATCTTAGCAATAAGTTTGGCCTCCCTGCCTCGCATAAGAGAACCTACAATATGATTAAGAATGCTTGTGCTTGTCTAGATCTTCCTAGGAACACTGATGTAGATGCTCACAAATACGTCTCATTCTGATTGAAGGATGGCTCCCTCCTCTCCAAGGTCAAAGCCAAATCTATTTACAAACTTCTCACTCATGATACCACAGTGATTTAACTCCCTTTGGTATATTGTCCTTAATACCTCTGCCTAGCAGAAAATGTTTGAGAAATTATGGAAGTCCCCCATCCCCCCTAAAATCAAAATGCTTCAGGTGGCAACTAATGTTGGATAGACTGCCTATTAGGAATAACTATGCTGCCTTCGACCTATGCTCTGTATGTAGGAAGCCTGAGACTATGTGGCACATCTTTTTTTATTGCATTTTTGCCAAAGAGGTCTAGCTGATGATTGGAATCTCCATTACTAAAAATGTTTGTAATCTCCATTACTGAACATGTTTGTAATCTCCATTACTGAACATGTTTGTACTCTTGATATTATTACTGGATTCATTCATGGCCTCAAGAAGGATGCTAACCTGTTCTGGCAAATTCTTTCTTCTTTCATACTTTGGTTTATTTAGAAACTTAGAAATGAGCAAAAATTCCAAGGTACTAATATGACTCTTACTGGGTTTTTTAAGAAACTCACACATTATAAAATTGTTGTGCAGGTATGTTTTTTGATGAATGTTGAGAGGGAGAAGCTGTTGCATTTCCTCAGGGATGGTCAGGCAACCATGTTCATATATGAGATGAAGGATGGCTTTGAATGGGCTAGAATTGTGGAGAACTAGACTGCATTCGATGAGGCTCTAAAGAAGCTGATCAAGGAACTCAGGGATAACAGAGGTCCCTACTTTGATAAGTTTGAGATGTTTACCCAGGTCCTAGAGCGGAAGAAGGTGGTGTGGATGGAAGGCCCACAAGGATGGACAACATGGTTGGAAAACTAGGATGAGATTCTATAATAGGTGTTTAGTAGCTCTTTAGTTGATGTTTATGGATCACTGTATATACTCTCTCTCGTAACCTTTTTTTTGGTAGGAGGATGTCTATGTTCAGTCGGATAATCTCTCTGGTTGATGGCTGAGGCTCTTCCTCCCATGCTTGTTTTTGTATAGACTCACCTTATTTTGGTCTCTCGATATTTAATATAAAAAAAAATACATACTATTCCTCTAAATTATAATCTAATAATTATGGTCTCTCAATATATGTATGTATGTATGTATGTTTTGTGTGTGTGCATACATACATATATAAAATATACAGAAATACATATATATAATATATAGCAAATATTAATTTTATATTATTATATACACACATTTGTACTAAAAAAAAAATGATAACCATAAAAAAAAGAAAAAAAAATAAATCTAATAATACTTTTTGTAATTAATATATTTAACTATTACTCTAACCACTTTATAAAATACTTATTAGTGGTTGCAATTTTAGAAGGTGCAAAGATGTGCCAATAAGGAATTCAAAAGAATGCCATCATTATCTTCTACCTACATCTAAATGATAAGCACACCTAACTGCATAAAAAGTATACTCTTTCAAATATAAAAAATGTAAAGCATTATTCAATTTCATTTTGTAACTAAATAAATTAAATATTAAGTCATTTTAACATATACAAATATTACTCAAACATAAAACAAAAATAACCTACAACTATAAAATATATAATTTTTCATTTATCATTTTAATCCATATTTGTTTATTAACATCGTACTTTTGACAACAAAACTAAAAAAGCTTATGATAAAATAGTTAGACCCGTCAATTTCAGCGCTTAAAAATTTTAAGCTTCCCGTCACATGGAGGCATCTATTCTAGCTCCAAAAAGACAGTACGGAGTGACTAACATGCGTGTTAGTCACGCGTTTTACACCATCGATTTTGCTTTTAACGGTCGCGATTGACTAACCTGTCACTAACACGTACGAAAGGTCTGTTTTGGAGCTAGAATAGTCGTGGCCTTATCACATATCCCCCACTTCCTAGTATTCCCATGTCAATGTCAATGTCTAAGTTTGGAAAATGAAGTGACTTGTGTGACCAACTTGTATTTATTCATTAAATGACGTAGTCTATGCACTCATATACACATTTTTTATTTATTAAATCAATTCAAAATACAATTGTTTTCATATAATGTGAATGGAGAGAGAATAGGTAGGTAGATTAAAATAATGATATTAGATTTAAAAATTATTTTAATATTTAATATTTCTTTATCTTTCATTTTGTTTAATTATTTAAATATTTAATATTTCTTTATCTTTCATTTTTTTTAATTAATAAAAAACATCTTGATTCTAGCTGGAAAGCAATACGAATGCAAGGAATAATATTATAATTTTTTGGGGGAATAATTTTTAGAAAATTAAGTAAAATAGATTTAAATTTGGGCTTATTCCTTATGGAAAAACATTTTTTTTTCTTTGGTTTTGATTTACTAGCATATATATCTTAAATTTTAATTTAAGATATATATGCTAGTAAATCAGAACCAATGAAAAACTTTTTTTTTTTCATTGGTTCTGATTGACTAGCATATATATCTTAAATTTTAATTTAAGCTATATAAAATAAATCAATATATAATTATATAGTATCTTTTTATTAAAATAAATTATATTATAGTATTATTAAATTATTACATAGAGATACATGAAATTATATATATGTATTTAGACTATTTTTTATAATATATATGTGTTGCAAGATCAAAGCAAATACTAAAATCTAAGATTATTAAAGTTTATTTAATGATAATATAACACTTCATTTAATCAGGACTATTATGGCTATGGTTAGTATTCGGGTTAAGGTTAAGGTTATGGTAAGGGTTAAGGTTCACATCATGATTTGGGTTAGGTTTATGATTAGGGTTGGGGATTATGATTAGGGTTATGATAATGGTTAGGATTACCATTAATGTTAGGTTTCTGTTTGGGTTTAGGATTATGGTAAGGGTTAGGGTTTACACTTACAGTTAGGATTATGGTTATGGTTAGGGTTATGGTTATGGTTTATTATTACGGTTAAATTTATGGTTAGGGTTTAGTGTCAAGGTTACAATTATGTTTAGGGTTTATATAGCAAATATAGTGTTACGGTAAGGATAATTACAGTTAGGGTTAGGGTTAGAATTATAATTGGGGATATTTTCATGATTAGGATTTGGTTTATGATTATGTTTTGGATTAGGGTTAAGGTTAGTATTATGGTCACAATTAAGGTTTATATCATGGTTAGGGTTATGATTAGGATTATGGTTTGGTTAAGGTGTATATCATGGTTAGGGTTAGCATCAAGGTTAGGGTTAGGGTTTATAATTGTAGTTAGGATTATGGTTAAGGTTAAGGTTTAGTGTTAAGGTTAAGTTTATGGTTAGGGTTACAATTACATTTAGGGTTTACATCAAAGTTAGGGTTAGAATTAGAAGTTATGGTTCAATTACATTAAGGTTAGGGTTAAATTAGTATTATTTAGATGATTTAGGATTAGGGTTTGGGCTAGATTAAGGTTAGGAATATAGTAGGATTAAAGTTTAATTTGGGTTAGGGTTAACTTTAGGGCAAGATTATTGTTAGGGTTAAGTTTTAGGATTATGGTTAGGATTACGATTAGGGTTAGGGTTAGGGTTAGGGTTTATAGTTAAGTTTATTGTTTACATCATAGTTGGGGTCAAGGTTAGGTTTAGGAGTATTGTTAGGGTTGGGTTCGGGTTAGGGTTAGGGTTGGGTTCAGGTTAGGGTTAGGGTTAGGGTTGGGTTCAAGTTAGGATTAGGTTTAGGGTTATGATTTACATCATGGTTGGCGTTGGAGTTAGGGTTAGGTTTTTTTTTAGGCTTAGAGATACAATTATGGTTAGGATTATGGATAGGGTTAGGGTTTACATCATGGTTAGGGTTAAGGTTAGGGGTTAGTGTTAAGATTAATGTTAGTGTTTATATCATGGTTAGGGTTAGGTTTAGGATTTACAGCATGGTTAGGGTTAATGTTATGGTTAGGTTAAGGTTTACATCCTGGTTTGGGTTAGGTTTATGATTAGGGTTAAGGTTTATGAGTAGGGTTATGATAATGGTTAGGATTGCCATCAATCTTAGGTTTCAGTTTGGGTTTAGGATTATGGTAAGGGTTAGGGTTTATCCTTACAATTAGGATTATGGTTAGGGTTATGGTTATGGTTTACTATCAAGGTTACAATTATGTTTAGGGTTTATATAGTAAATATAGGCTTACAGTAAGCATAATTACATTTAGGGTTAGGGTTCTAATTATAATTGGGGATATGGTTAGGATTAGGATTTGGTTTATGATTATATTTTGGATTAGGGTTAAGGTTAGTATTATGGTCACAATTAAGGTTTATATCATGGTTAGGGTTATGATTAGGGTTAGGGTTTGGTTAGGGTGTATATCATGGTTAGGGTTAGCATCAAGTTTAGGGTTTGATTAAGAATATGGTTAGGGTTTACAATTGCAATTAGGACTATGGTTAGGGTTAATGTTAAGTTTATGGTTAGGGTTTAGTGTTAGGGTTACAATTACGTTTAGGGTTTACATCAAAGTTAAGGTTAGAATTAGGGTTATGGTTCAATAACATTAAGGTTAGGGATAAATTAGTATTATTTAGATCAATTAGGATTAGAGTTTGGGCTAGATTAAAGTTAGGAATATATTAGGATTAAAGTTTAATTTGGGTTAGGGTTAAGTTTAGGACAAGATTATTGTTAGGGTTAATTTTTAGGATTATGGTTAGATTAGTGTTAGGATTAGTGTTAGGGTTAGGGTTAGGATTATGATTAGGGTTACGGTTAGGGTTAGGGTTTATAGTTAATTTTATTGTTTACATCATGGTTGGGGTTAAGGTTAGGTTTAGGATTATGGTTAGGATTAGGGTTAGGGTCACAGTTAGGATAACGATTAGGGTTAGGTTTTACATCATAGCTAGAGGGTTAAGTTTAGGGTTGGGTTCAAGTTAGGGTCATGATTAACATCATGTTTAGAGTTAGGTTTAGGATTAGGGTTAGGGTGAGGATATAATTAGGATTAGGGTTTTAAGATTAAGAATAGGGTTAATGTTAGGGTTTAGGGTTAGGATTAGGATTATGGATATGATTTACTCTTAGGATAAGGGACATGTTATGGGTTATGGTTTGGATTAGGGTTTCAGTTAGGGTTACGATTAGGATTAGGTATTAGGGTTAGGACTAAGGATTGTTGTTAGGGTTAGGGTTTAAGGTTATGGTTAGGGTTAGGGTTAGGGTTTAGAGTTATGGTTAGGATTAGGTTAGGGTTATGGTTTACATCATGGTTGGCATTGGAGTTAGGGTTAGTTTATTTTTAGGCTTAGGGTTACAATTATGGTTAGGATTATAGATAGGGTTAGGGTTTACATCATGGTTAGGGGTTAGTGTTAGGATTAATGTTAGTGTTTATATCATGGTTAGGGTTAGGTTTAGGATTTGCATCATGGTTAGGGTTAAGATTAGGATTATCATTAGGGCCAGGGCTTAAGATTAAGGGCCGGGCTAGGATTATGCTTGGGTTAGGGTTAGTGCTTAGGTTATAGTTAGGTTTAGGATTATAATTATAGTTATGGTTAGAATTGGGATATACATCATGTTTAGGATTAGGGTTTACATCATGGTTAGGATTATGAATAGGGTAAAGGTGACATCATGGTTAGGGTTAGTTGTAAGGTTTTTTTTATGGAAATGACTACCCAACCCTTAGGATGTGGCAAGATATTAACACCATTCATATATTATTAATGCATTGTAATAGATGTTTGGTGCATCCTAAGGGGTTGTATATCCATTCCCTATTTTTAGGGTTAGGGTTTAGGGTTTTGATTAGGTTAGGTTAGAGTTAGGGTTAGGATTATGATTAGGGTAATGGTTCAGAGTTATAGTTAGGTCCTGGTTTACGTCATGGTTCGATTTAGGGTTAGGGTTAAGGTTAGGATTATAGATAGGTTTATGATTTACATCATGGTTAGGGTTAGGGTTAGGGTTAAGGGTTAGTATTAGGATTAATGTTAGTGTTTACATCACGGTTAGGGTTAGGGTTTTGGTTAGGATTTACACCATGCTTATGGTTATTGTTAAGATTATGGATAGGGTTAGGGCCTAGGATTATGGTTAGATTTAGGGTTAAAATCATGGTTATGGTTAGGGTTATAGTTTGAGAGAGGATTTAGGATTAGGATTATGATCATAGTTAGGGTCTACATCATTGTTAAGATTAGGGTTATTTTTTAGGGTTTGGGTTATGATTAGGTTTACAATTATAATTACAATGACTAAAGTATAATTAGGGTTAACATTTGGGCTAGAGTTTAATTAATAGTAGGGAACATTTGGGTTAAAGGTTATAGTTAATTAGAGTTAGTGTTTAATTATTGAAAGGGTTTAAGTATATTTAGGGTTAGGATTAGAGGTCAATTAGGGCTATTATTCAATTACATTAGGGCTAATATTTAACTATGTTTAGATTAGGGTTGAATTTTTAGCTAGAGCTTAATTCTAGGGTTATAGTTAAGCTTAGGGTTAGACTATTGTTAGGTTTCAATTATGATAAGATTAGGTTATTGGCATGGTTCAATTAGGTATAAATTATGGATATTGTCAAGGCTAGGGTTTGATGATGGTAAGCATTTAATTATAGTTAGGGTTAGTATTATATTTTAACGTAGGTTAAAGAGAAGTTTTATGATTCAATTACATTAGGGTTAGGGTTAAATTAGGATTATGGTTCAATTAGGTTATAGTTTTGGGCTAAAATTCAATTAGGATTAGGTTTCAAGCAAATATATGTATATTATATGGTATTTCAATGGAGTTACTAATTAAGTTTTTGGTTAGAGATATAATTAGATTTAGGGTTATTATTAGGTTAGGCTTAGGGTTAGGATTAAAGTTAAGATTAAAGTTAAGTGTGTATAATTATGGTTAGAATTATTGGTAGGGTTAGGGAAAGGGGTATGGAATTTAATTATATGAACCTAAATATCTATATTTAAGGAGTCAATATGTCTATTAAATTGATGTAAAAAAATTATACCTAAAAAAATATCCCTTTCATTTAATATCTATAATTTTCGATCAAGTTAAATACAATAATAAAAGTTTCCATAAATTTATCAAATTTTAATTTATCTTTATCAAGAGAAAAAAGTAATAGAATACATAATATTATTAAAGATATAACTAATTTTTAAAAAAATGAATTTATAAATATTTTTTATTTATTTTATTTATATCTCATATTGTTGATTATTTCTTATTAAGTTAAAATATTATTATTCTTATTATTTTATTTAAATAATTTTAATGTATAATTTATATTGATTTTAATAATGAGAACACTTATCAATTACATCTTTAAGGGTAATAAGAAATGGAACTCTTTTTATTATTAATAAATCCAATTCTAAAGATAATTTTGTTTCAATATTTTTGTTTTCATTTTTATTAATTTTTAATAACAAACTATTATTCTTTTAGAATTAGTCATAGTAATGACTCCCTATAAATATGGGGTAATTCCAACTTATAATAAAAAGCTCTTTTTCTTTCCAAATTATTCATAGTAATGACTCCTATAAATCTAGATCACTACAACTTGTTACCATAATTTTTTTCTATAACTTATTAAGTTTGGTATCTTTTTTTTTAAGACATACTAAGTTCTACATCTTTCCTTATTTACTACATTGTGATATTTGTCTTAATTATAATAAAATACCCATTCTTTCTAAATTACTCATAGTAATGAGTCCCTATTAATATGGGATCACTACAACCTATTACCCTATTTTTTACCTAAAACTTACTAAATTTTGTATTTATGTATTTATTTGTAAAACTTACTAACTTACATTTATTATTTTGAGAATTAACTTGCTTTATCTAAAATTTGCATGTTATATTTTATTATTCTTAAAAATCAATTAATGTTAAAGTTGATACCAAATTTAATAAGAAAGATAAAATTACAATAATGTTCGACCTTGAACCTTTTAATGTGATTGAAAAATTAATACATAAGTTTATTAATAGTTGAATTTTTAAAAATGTCTATGTGCAAATAAATTTAATACAATAAATATATTAATGGTAAGAATCTAATTGAAAAATACTTTTCTATAAAAGTTAAATTTGCAGAATTCTTTGGTTATTTGTGGCCCTTTGTAATGGGCCGTTACTAATGAGCCAACAACGTTACTTGGCCTTTATTCACTAAACTTGAATGGTTGCATGCATTTCTCACAAGAAAACTTCCATTCCAAAATGCTTTAGTGAATCTTCATACCCCAACATGATGCGTGTATCAAAATTCCAAGTACATTCTATCAATTTGTATGTTAAATTCAAAATGCGTGATCTTCCAGCCTCCATTCTAAATTTTAAAGTCTCAAATCCTAAGCCCAAAATAGTGAATCCTGTAGATATGTAAATACCTATATTCAGAAAGCCACTTATGTATCATATTACCGGCATCAAATTCCAGAAACCTAAATTTGAAATGATAAATCTGCATACACACTATGAAGTAAAATTAAAATGCAAGCCCAATTAACTGCATGAATTCTAACAATCTGAATATGTAATTTTATAATTTTATTTTCCTTTTATCTTTTCAAGTAAATGATATATACATAAATTTGAATGTAAATATTAAAACTTGAATTGAATGACATTTTACCTCAAAATTGAAATGGTTGTGCCAAGTGCAGTATCTGCAAACAAATATCCTTAGCAATGATGATTTATCCCTTAGAGTTCAAATCTAGAATAGAAGAACACTCTGGGCTGCAAGAAATACATTTTACCTTCGTGTTGTGGGCTCTCATATTAAAACGAACTCTTAGAGGTGTTAATGCGAGTGAGTGTAAGAATATACAACAATTGCATGGCAAATAGATTTAACACAAATGACTCCACCATTTTTTGTATAAACATTGAAATGAAGAGTAAACAAAATCTTTTGTCATCAATGGAGGAAGATAAAATGAAGGGCTTACCAAATGCGAGTTTTTACCATGCAAATTGATTTCCTTCCAAACCTAACTAATAGTCACTAATGTAACATTACTAATTGAAACTGATATATTTGCTTACAAAATGAATTACAGTGACTCTAGATTTGTAGAGAAAGTGTAATTATACAAACATTAATTTGTTGTTTCGAGAAGATTTTTAAAGAAAACCTGCTATTATTGTTATAATCCGCATCAACCATCATTGTTGAATAGAAATTTCATGGTAATATTTGTTTTTTTTATAAGTGTTCATCTCACTCTTCCTATTCTCGACTTCCATATGTTTTAAATTTTGTATAACATGCGATTAATGCCATGTGTCTGTAACTACCTTTTCCGTCCACCACTTTGAGTTTGTACCTATCGTTTGGCATTCTCCATTTAACATATGTAACTGTTCAAAATATCAAAAAAATCTTTTTTCTTTCACGGATATGTTGACATTGTATAGAACACTTCTCAAAATTATATAGAACGTCAAGGTATCAAGACCTTCGCTAATGATCTCTTTGTTTCAGATTTGAGGTTTACAAGGGTAGGTTTGTCCAATGGCTCTTGGATTTTGAAGATTAATTGTTGTCTTGAGAGATGCAAAGAGCAGCCAAAATTGGTAATTCTGCCTAAGATGATTGTTGAAGATGTTGAATATTTCTCAAAGCACTCGTTATACTGCAATTTTTGGGGGATGAGGGTTTCTCTATAGTTTTTGGAGAATTGGGCTTAGAGGACTTGGGCACCGGAAGGGGAAATGGATGTTATGTTTTTGGAAAATAATTACTTCATGGTAATCAACACTAGTGATCCTATCATGGGAGGTGATACGGTTTTCTTTGAGTCGAATAAACCTAATGACTTCAAGAAGGATGTGGTAGTTTGGAACTACTAAATTGAAGGTGGAGTGGTGAAATTCATGGAAAAAATGTGTGGACATGACAAAGAACTTTCCATCCAATTTGCAATCTCATGGAACAATCGCATAGTGGTTATTGTAGGGATTTCCTTTGAGGTCACTGAGGAAACTATTGCCAATGCGAGTGGACTATCTCTGGAAGGAAGAAGATGGAAGCAAGTAAGTCATATGGCTAAGAACAAAGGCCTTAACAAATTCTTCAAAAGGAAGGAGGATCCAGTCAAACTTCAAGGCAGTTTTGTCAGAAGGGAGCTCAAATAGCCATGGGATATGGTATGTTTAATGTTCATGAAGTATTTCAATCTCGAAGATTATCATTAAGTTTTATATATTACTACCTATTTCCCTTGTTAAATCACTTCAGAAACAATGATCTATCATGTTTTCTTTTCTATCTATTACATTCTATGAAAAAATCAATTAAATAGGCCCTTTACCCAAAAAATAAAGACAAACCATCTATCCCCCTCCACCAACATCTAATTTATAGGCTCTACCACTATCATTTGGATTTATATCCCCCTAGAAACATAATGCTTATTCAACCCACTTTGGATGCCTCTCATCCTTTGGTGGCATTTGCGAGTAGAATGGCCCCTTCTAGATTTTTCCAACTCTCCACTAAAGCTTTTGATTCCTCCCTGATCTCTCTTCCTCTGTTACTATTGCCAAGTTGACCCCTCCCACCATCCCTTCACTCACTATTGTGAAGGATAGGAAATCTTCTTGCTCTAAGGGCAAGGGCAAATCTACTAGGAAACATAAAGACTAGGTCATGAAAACTAAGGGTAGAAGAAGGTTTCATAGGCTTGCCTTCAAGGGTGTGGGTGAGAAGAAGGATGAGACCTAGAAAGCTATTGAAATTGAGGAGGACTTTGAGGAGGGTGAGGGTGCTGATATGCAAAGGAACCTATGGGAGATAAGCCTGACACCCAAATTTTGGATAGTGTTAACATGGAGGACCCTGGTCCCGCTCTAGGACCTGATGATTTAAACATAAGCAATGATAAGGCAACTAATAATTTGGATGATTGAGCCTCAAAGAGCCCTATGAAAAATGTGGACTTCATTATTTGGATGGCTTATGAGCTAGTCAGGGGGTCTAGAATGATGAAGATGTTGTTGCAGAAGGCAGAGGTAAGGAAAATAAAATGAATGTGAATAAGAAGAATAAGAAAAAAGACAAGGGTCTCTCTCCCAAGGAGATGGAACATCAAGGGATTCAAAAGGACAAAGATATGAATTCCATGGATCACCCTAGGAGGAAGAGTTGAAGGCTCTCAATTGTGATGACCGTGAGCTAAGGAACTGACTCGATGTTTGGGGGTGAAGGAGAAAATTTAGAAGTTGGAACATGAAATTAGAGAGATTAATAACAAGTTGGATACCAAGGACAGGAATCTTGTTAGTATCAACAAATTTTCCATTTGTGTTATGCTTAACTCTGCACTGACTCTCTGCCTCCTCCATGACAAAAATTGCTAAAGATGATGTTAATAAGCAGGCTACTTAAGAACTCTAGAACTTCCTCTCTAAGGATTGGGATAAAATTAAAGATATGACTGAGGTCCATAATTGGCCCCTTATTTCTTATTTTTCTAGTAGTTGTTGGGTTCTCTTTGTTGGACTCTCTGGTATGCCCCGTTGCTTATATTTTTGCTAAACTCTTGGTTCAAAATTTGTTTTTGATGTTTTGATGTTGTTTAGGTGATGTTGATAGTCTTTAACTATGTTAAGGGCTAGCGCCCCAGTTAACACCACTTTTCAAATCAAAAACATTAATTGAAAGATAAATTCAATACTAACAAATATTTTTTTAATTATAAAATTGAATATCAATATAGAGTTAAACTCTTAAATAAATTAAATTTGAAAAATTAAAACTATAATTCAAATAAAAGATTTAAAATAAAGTAACATAAATTATATTAAAATTGATACAATTTACATTTTAACTTTCACAATAAAAATAACAAATATAGGATAGTGACTTTTCCTATATATAAACAAGAGACACAATGCATCAAGTTCCTAGTACCAATATTGTAGTTAGTTAAGAGTAGGTAGAAAGATAAAGATAGAGATGAGAATTGATATATGGAGATAGGTACACATAGATATATAGTGGTAGAGAGATGTAAAGATAAAGATATATAGATAGGAGAAGTGCTTAAAGAATAAATATCGAGGGATCGAGACAAAGTGGTGAAGAGATTTATATATAGAATTTTATGAAGAGGGAGAAAGATAGATTAGATAGAGGGAGTGAAATAGAGAGAGGAAGATGGAGATAGAGAGAAAGAGGGAGTGAAATGGATAGATAGATATAGAGGGATAGATAAAGATAAGGATGGGGAGATATAGGGGAGGAGAGAGAGGGAGAGATAGAGATAGAAATAGATATAAGTTATGAGATAAAAGGATCGATAGATCAAGATATAGAAGATATAAGGGAGGAGAGGGAGAGGGAGTTATATACATTGCAGAGATATAGAGAGATATAGGGGGTGATGTATAAAGAGAGGGAGGAATTGGAGAGATAGATAAAGATATAAAAAATGATATACAAAGATGTTTGTGAAAGATTTGAAGTGAGCTAGTAAAAAAAGGGAATGGAAGTTAGAGGTAGAGGGGGCAAGAGTGAGAGATAAATGAGGTGATATTATACTAAGAAATACTTTAATCTAATATATTCAAACTATACTCATTTATAAAAAGAAAAAGTATTTAAGCAAGCATAATCTATTGAACTTAAATGATAATTTTAAAAAAATCTATATTAAAGATATATTATAATTTAACATAGAATAAGTTAAATACAAAGTTAGAATATATCATAATCTAAATAAATAACACATATTAAATCTATTAATTTAATTAATAACTAAATAAAAAAGTAAAAAGTAATTTTTAAACTAATGAGAACTAAATTTTAAGAAGACATATACTTAAAAATTGTAATTAATATATTACAAACAATATTAAGAGAGATATACACAATATTAGAAACAAAATAATATTAAAAAATAAATTATTATTTTTAGATGAAAATCATACTTTAAATAAAATATTAAAATAAAGATAAATTACATCGAAATTATTAGTTTAAAATAAAATAATATATTTTTAAAAAGTAAATAAAATAAGAAATAAATTTGCAAATAACAACTGAATATGAAAACAAGTGCCACATAGTGGCTATTACTTGCCTTGTTTTTAGTATAGTTTCAATAATAATTACAATTTAATTTATTAACTGGAAAAAATTAAATTAAATTAATAAGGAAAAAGAATAAGTAAGTCTTGAAATGAAATGTCTTCTGAAAGCTATATTTTAAAAAAAAATTTAAAGAATAAGTGATATATTTTTATATTAATTTTTTTCTAAAATAGTAATATAATAATAATAATTTTATACTAATTTTAAAGTATTATAATAATAATAAAAATATGTGATATATTAAAAATAATTTAATATTAATAGAAATATAATATAAGATGGTATAATAATATTGTAATTTTAATTATTATAGTATTTTTTTATTATTATATTATCTTACATAATGTATTTTTGTTATTATTTTTAAATAATTTATAATTTAAATTTAAAAAAAAGTATTATAATTCTATTTAATATTTTTTTAAGGAATGCTTCAATTTTAATTTTTCGGATAGAGGAAAGCATAATATATAAATTAAAATAAAAGATTACATATGATAAAATGTTTTAGATCCATGTGATAAAATTAAAAATTATTTTATTCCTATATAAACAACCTTTTTATTTATTAAATATTTATCTTATTTTAGTTTTGAATTTTTAAAATTATTTAAGACTTTTATTATAGATGTTTCATTTGCTAAAGAGTTAGTTTAAGTAAATAATTATTTTTTTAAGAAAATAAAATAAAATAATTTTTAAGTGAGTAAAATAACTATAAATAATAGTAATTTTTGAGTAAACAATCTAAATAAATTAAAATTATTTTTCAAAAATTTTTAAGTAAAAAAATTAAATCGAAGTAAAGTAAAATATATCTATTCTATAATTAAATGAACTTTCAATGAATAAATAATTATTTGTTAACATGGACAAAGTTAGAATTTGGATTACATTTAGAATTAGGGCTAGACTAAAATTTGGATTACATTTAGAATTAGGGCTAGGTTTACAATTAGAGTTATGATAAACTTTAGAGTTAGGGTTAGAATGCCATATCAATCCAAAAACAAAATTTGATACCTTAGTTTTTAAAATTTTACAAATGAACCTTTGAATTCAAAATAACATTAGTTGATGTAGAATGAATGTCTCCTTTTTTCAAATGTGTATGTATTTTTGAATTTTTGTAACAAGCTAAATGTACAAATTTAAGTACGTATAAGATTAATTTAATTACTGAAAGCAAATAAAAGACTGTTGGATGAACTCAAGTTCTATAAAGTTAACAAATATTATGTTGCTTCCGAGAAATCTATTATGCTGCATCTGAGAAATCCGTGTATAATAGGGAAAAAAGTATTAGCTAATCACTTACAAGAGAAATATTTTTTTTTAATTATAAAGTTAACAAATATGCATGTATACTTTTAAATAAATTTAAAAATTTAAGGGTGGTGAATTGGCGAGTATTAGCGAATTGGCAAATTGTTAGATCAGCAAATTGGTGAATTGTTAGTTCAGTGAATTGGCGAATATCAACAGATCAGTGAATTGGCGAATATCAGTAGATCAGCAAATTTAACATCAGAAACTAGAGGGTCTAAAACTAGCAAAAATCAATAGATCAGCAAATTTAAATATCTAATTTAACATTGGAAACTAGATGGTCTAAAATCAGTAGATTAGCGAACTTATCAAAGGGAATCAGACCTTCAAAATCACAAAAAATAAGAAGGAGAAGGGTTGATCATAGATCAAAGCCCTTATCGCTTGTAAACAAGGGTCTTTAGGACATCCTTTTAGCGTCTCTAAGTGCAGTGAAAGAAGACCCAGAAGGTGAAGGGCATTACATTCAATAGAAGACATATCAGATTTTGTTTGTCACTTGGCTTCCATCTACTGCAAACACTACTAATGCTTCCGCACTCAACAACACTTCCAGACCTGATAAGCCTAGAATTTAAATCCCCAAGATCAACAAGTTGGCAATGGCAAACAGATAGAAGTTGCAGAGGAGGTGCAAGTTTTCTAGAGGAGTGCTCGCCATGCAATCACAGAGGTGCTAGGGAGATGAGGCGGTGGCAGATCCACCTCCTCCCAAAGATCCATTTGGCATGCATGCAGGACACACTACGCAGTGGGTTTTTCGTAGAGGAAAATGGGTTGTTGCCCTAGTTTTTCCTGTGTGCAATGGTAGGGGAATCACATCTGAATTTCCTTCCTCTGTGTATTTCAAAGGGTTTTTTTGACAAAATGGAAATTGAGGTAAAAATTTGAGAAATTGTCAGGAGAATGGCCAAAAGCGGTTTCATCATGCTAGGGCTTTTGACAATAAGGCTCGGCTTGGCCTATCGAGAGACTCTGCTAATTCACAGCCATTAAAAAAGAGCTCAGAAGGTCAAGATCCGAATGTTGTTTTGCCCTCACAGCCTGCTTCATCACCAGTTTTGTTAATTGATGCCTCGGATGTTACTTTAGGAAAGAAGGCACATGATCTTTGAGCTTTGGTAATTGTTATCCAAGTTTGGGGTGACTCTCTTCCTCTGTCTAATCTCCATTTTAAAATACATGCACATTGGTATGGCACTTTATATTTCCATGTTCTCTCTTCAAGTTTGTTCATTGTTATTTTTTATTCTACATCTGCTAGAGATAAGGCATTTTGTGTTCCATTTTTCTGGCTTGGAAAAAATCTGATCTTTGTAGAAACTTGGAAGCCCTTTCTTGCTTCCTCTAGGGTTGGTCCAAAACAGGTCCCCACCTGGTTTAAAATTCCTTTTTTGCCATCAGAATTTGTTGAATCTGATATTTTAACTAAGATTGGGGATTCTTTTGGCAAATTTTTGTTGTCTCATTCAGCATTTGAGGATGGGGTAGTGGTGGTAAAAATTTGTGTTTTAATTTCACCTAAACTTTCTCTGCCAAAGTTTTGTAATATTCAGTCTCCTTTTGGTCTTTTGTGTCAAAATTTGTTAAATGATTCTAGGAATTTTGGTTGTTCTTTGGTGACTATGGACTCTCCTTTGTTTTTTCACATGAAAACCATACAATTTGGCTCAGGTATTATTGATTCCTCTTTTGATAGGGATGCAAAGTTGTTTATTTTGAGTAAGAACCATTTAGATATATCTGCTACTAATTTACCTTCCCCTAAAAAGGCTACATTCATGCCTGAAGCTTCGGCAGAGGCTTCTCTACGTTCTATTCCTCCCTCGAGGACTGGGTGTGTGAAGGGTTCTTTTTTGAATAATTCTAATGTTGCTATTGATGCTTTACCTATGGGAAAGTCTTTTGCTAAGCTTGGGAAAGTTTTAGGGTCTGAGATACAATTTCTTGAAGGGCTGAATACCTCAAAACATCCTGTGGATGTTGATGTTGTCCCAGATGAGCATCTTATTGCTCAGGTGCAAGATATTGCTAATACAAATAAGGTCTCTCTCAATTCTGATCTTGCCAATAAAGTGATCTCTTCAATCTCAGTTGATTTGGGTACTCTAGAAAATGACTTGGCTTCTTTTCCCACTACAAATTCCTTTGATGTTCTTAATCTGGATAAAGTCGTACTGACATAGGATCCTAGGCCATCTTCGGCTCTCATTCTTTTGGATAAGGTAGAGGGTCGGGTGGCTTCGTCTCTAGAGAATAGATTTCATCTAGATACTTCTTTGGGCAATTTTGGTCTTCCTATATTACAAACCCCTCTTTCTCCCATATTGTCAACTCCTGGGAAAAGAGGTCGTAAACCCAAATCTTTTAAAACTAGTCTTGAAATTGATGTGGGAATTTAGTCAACTCTTCTTTCCTCTTTGGAAATTTCTAGAAAGAAGAGATCCAAAAAACACTTTAGTCCACCAATCACAAGAGGCTTGGCAACTAAGCGTAGTCTTCACAAGACCTTTTTGGCAAGTAAGGTTTCTCCGGTTTCTCTGAAAATCTCAAGGAGAGTAGATGCCTCCCCTCAGGGCCAATGAGGATTTTATCCTGGAATGTTAGGGGCTTAAATGCCCCTAACAAGCAACGCTTGATTAAGTCACAATTGGACTTAATGAAGTGTGATGTGTTCATGATTCAAGAAACTAAGTTAAATCTCTCTTTGGCTGATAGGTTATTCTCTTCCTGGAAAGCATGGAATTTTTGTGCTTCTTCCTCTTCAGGTGCTTCTGGGCATCTTGCGTTTCTTTGGAAAGATTCTAGTGTTCATTTCTCATTAATTGCTTCTGCATCCAACTGGATGCTTGGTTTGGTCAAAAGTAGGATATCTAACTTAAAATTTTGGTTCTTTAATGTTTATGGGCCATCTGGGGTTTTAGAAAAATGAAACCATTGGGAATTTTTGGCTTCCCTTGCTGCCCCGCTATGCAATGTTTTTTCTAATTTTTGGGGGGGATTTTAATGCAATTACTAGTTTGAATGAAAAGGTTGGGGGAATCATCCCTAACAAGCATTCTATGTTAGTTTTTGCTTCTTCATTCAGTCTTTAAATTTAGTTGATTGTAAACTCCTTAATGGAAAATTTACATGGACCAACATGCGTAGGGACTTTTGCCAAATTGCTGAGAGATTGGATTGTTTTCTAGTTTCAAAAAACTGGTTCAGTTCGGGACAAGACTTTGTTTCCTCAATTCTACCCTTTATTGGTTCTGATCATCTTCCTATTCAATTTACTATTTTTGAGGACAGGGCTCCTCGGAAGTTACCTTTTAAGTTTGAGCCAATGTGGTTTCAGGATCAATCTTTCCTACCTTCATTAAAGCAATAGTGGTGTTCTACTCCATTTTTTCCTAGATCCTGAATGTTTTAGCTTGTTAAGAAGATGGGTTTCTTAAAACATAAGATTAAGGTGTGGAATGTATCACATTTCAAGAATATTTTTTGGGGAAAAGGCTAGGATTTAGGAAGAAATTGAACAAATTAATAAGACCATTATAGCTTTAGGAATGTCCTCTCTTTTATATGATAGGTTGAAGTTGTTGAATTTTCAACTTTCTGAGACTTTAGCTAGGGAAGAATCTTATTGGAGGCAGAAGTCTAGAGATCTTTGGCTTTCCAATGGGGATAGAAATACTAAGTTTTTCCATTCCTCAACCAAGCTCAAGAGGCAGCGTAATCGAATTTCCTACATTATGGACTCTAATGGAAACAATTTGGTAGATGAGGACAAGATTGCTTCCAAAGCTGTTAGGTTCTTTAAGTCACTTCTTACAGTGGATCCAATTGTGTTAGATAATGAGATTGTGCAATCGATCCCCTCTTTAGTTTCTCAAGAAGATAATTAGAACCTTATGGCTCACTTTACTCTAGCTGAACTAAAAGAGATAGTCTTCTCCATGCATCCGAAGAAGGCTCCGGGTCTAGATGGGTTTACGACACTATTCTTTCAAAAGTGTTGGGAGTTTATAGCGAATGACGTATTTCTAACCTTGGAGGAATCTAGAAGAAATAGGTCTATTCTTAGAGAGCTTAATACTACTCTTATTGCTATCATTTCGAAGGTGGATACTCCTACTTTGTTCTCGGATTTTCATCCAATTGCCTTGTGCACTACTTTATATAAAATCTTTACTGAGGCAATTTCAGTTACGCTATCTAGGCTCCTCCCTTGGATTGTGTCCCTAGAACAGGGAGGATTTGTTCCTGGTCAGGAAACATCTGAAGGTGCAATTGTAGCTCACAAAGTTCTGCACTCCATTTCTCAACAAAAGGTTCCAGCTATGATACTTAAGCTAGACATGCTGAAGGCTTATGATCAGGTCAATTGGCAGGCTCTCAGGGTTGTTTTATATCATCTGGGCTTTTCGTGCTGCTGGGTAAAGTGGGTGTTTTCTTGTATATCTTCTGCTCATTTTTCAGTTTTGGTTAATGGTTCCCCATCAGGGTTTTCTTCTTCCTCTCAGGGACTTAGGCAAGGGGATCCTTTGTCTCCTTTTCTATTTATCCTTTTCATAGAAGCATTAAGTAGGGCCATCTCTACTGCTATAGCTTCTGGTTTATGGTTAGGTATTAGAATAGATGGTCTCCCTTCTCCGCAATCTCATTGCTTATTTGTGGATGATACGCTTCTGTTCAGGGTAGCCTCTCTAAGGGAGGCTCATGTTATTAAGAAAATTATCTATGATCATGCATCTTTTTCTAGACAAAGTGTTAATAATCATAAATCCAACATCCTTTTTGTGAATGTCTCCCCTCTAGTTAAAAATAGACTCGTCTGCTTTTGGAGTTTCCAAGTTGGGACCCTTCCATGTGTATACATGGGCATTCCTTTTTTTCTAGGGTCGGATAAGACTTCCTTTTGGAACAAAATTGTTGATTCAATATCCTCCCGAATCTCTTCCTGGAATCATAAGTGGCTGATGACGGCTGGTAAAATTCTTTTAATTAAGTCAGTTTTGAATGCCATCCCCACATATTTCATGTCCATTTTGTAGGCTCCCCCCCAAGTTATTAAGAACATTAGGGTCTCCCTTAGGACCTTTCTTTGGAATGATAACCTGGGTGATAAGCCGAGGATTCCTCTCTTGGCTTGGGACAAAATTTGTCATCCCAAAGAGCTGGGGGTGCGGGCATTCATAATTTAGCTGCTCAGAATAAGGCTTTGGGGGAAAAATTGGTTTGGAATTTATATGCTAACCCTCATAGTAAATGGGCTGCCATCATGTTTGCTAAGTATTTAAGGGGTGATTACAAAGAAAGGATTTTTACTGCTTCATCTCTTCCAAAAGGTTCAGCTTTTTGGAATTTTTTGGTTTCATGTAGGATGGTTATTTTACCACATCTATCCTGGGTTGTCAATAATGGGAAGAAATTCTGGTTTTGGGCTGAATTCTGGAATGGGCACTCTGCCCTTTCAGCTATCTAAGACTGGTCCCCTTTTTCTGGTATTCTATTAGAATTTTGGGGGCCTTTTGTTGCCAATTATTTTGACATTGTCTCCTCTGGTCCTTGTGTGATTGCAAAATGGAAGATTATCCCTCCCTTGTCAATTGATATTAATCTTATTCTTGCTTTTGTGGAATAACTTCACAAAAGACCCCTTGTTTTCCAAAATAAAGAGGACTCCTTGGTTTGGATTAAGAGTGCTGCTAGTTCTTATTCAATTAAAGAAGGTTATAATTCTTTAGTTCAAACTTCTCCATCCCCTTGCTGGCCTACTAAGCATTTTTGGCACCCGGCTTGTCTTCCTAAAGCAGGGTCATTTGCTTGGTTGGCAGTCCAAGATAAGGTTCTCACTGGAATACACTTGGATAGACTTGGGATTATGGTTGTATTTCCTTGTGTCTTTTGTGGTCATTGTATGGAATCCATGGATCATCTTTTCTTATTTTGTCCATTTTCTTCTGAGTGTTGGTATTGGTTATTTGGCATGCTTGGCTGGTCTTCTGTGATAGGTCCCAGTCTTCTTTCACATTTCATGGCCTGGCCCTTGTTGTTTTCCTCATCATTTTATTCATCCCTTTGGGTTGTGGCCCCATCACTAGTAATTTGGAATTTTTGGCTTGAAATAAATTTAAGAATTTTTAATCATAAAAATGCCACTTTCTCTGAAGTAATTGGTAAAATTCAAACCTCCATCAGTGAGGTGGTTCTTTTGTTCATTCATAAAAACTTAGATCATCTCATTTCTTTCTCTCATTGGGATAATTAGGTTACTTGGAAATGGTCCACACTTCATCTAATGCCTTCCCATGGGGCTGTATCAGGAGGTCTATCTTCTTTGATTAAACTAACATTGGCCTGATGGAATCCTCCTCCATTCCCTTCATTCAAACTTCAATTTGATGGAGCCTCAAAGGGGAATTTGGGAAAGTCTGGTATTGGAGTAGTTATTTTTTATCATTCTTCAAAAGTCATCAAATCTGTGGGTAAACAAATTGGACATGGTACCAATAACACGACTGAGTTTCAATCTTTATCCTTTGGGCTTGATATCGCTCTTTCATTAAACATTAAAGACATTGTTATTGAAGGCGATTCCATGGTCGTGTTTCAAGTGGTTGTAGCCAAGAAATGTCTATCTTGGCATCTTCAATATTTCTTAGATCACATTCTTCAGTAGTTAAAATGCTTTTCCACTTTTTCTATTTCGCATTTTTTTAGGGAGATCAACGTCATTGCGTATTTTTTAGCAAATAAGGCTATTGTGGAGGGTGTCAATTTCCTGGAGGTCTCTCCCTCGGACATTCCTGCGTCTTGCATGAATATGCTTTCTTTATAGGTGGTCCTCCTTCTTGAAATCATACTTCACTATCTATGCTTCATTAGTATACATAGTAAAGATGTTGGCCTTCATGACAATTTTGAGATGCCTAATGTATTTGTACCTTCTCATGTCTCCTTGCTTTATGTGATGGTTACTTCCCTATATGGCTATAGGGGGGATGTTGTCCTACCTTATGGCAACATTCCTATTGTAGTCATATTTGGTAGTTCCTTCACACAAAGTCTGGAGGTAGGAGGGGTACCTTTGGTTTGGATGGTGGATTTTTCTTTGGTTTGGAGGGGTATCTTTTGGTTTGGTTTGGTTATCTTGGTTGGCTGGCTATTTTGAATTTTTTTTATAAGTTTGGGATCTCTTTGGCTTATGGAAACCATTACATATTAATTAGTACTTGTATGACATGGGTACTTGCATAATATCTATTTGATCCTCTATTTTTGGTAATCATTTTTTATTGCGATTGGTTGTTGGTTGCCTTCCTATCGGGCTTTCGTACCTTAAGCACTTTTTTTTTGCTATTCGCTTCATTTGGTATCATGATCTATTGGTGATTCAGGTAGTTGTTCTAATGATTGGGGATATTATGCTATTCACTAGCTTTATCATTGTGTGATCATCCTCATATTAGCAGGTTTCTTTCATGATGTGATAATTATGACATGGTGATCCTGTTTTCAATTATATTCATTATTGGTGGGGACTTATGGCTATCATTCGATCTTTGTCTTTCTTTTCACTCTAACATCATGTTCTATTTTCTATGGAGAATTCTTGCCAAATTCGGTGGATGGTGGCTTTTTTGAGGAATTGGAATGAGTAGTTAATGTGGATCTCTTATTCTTGGTTCTCTCATGGCTTTGAGTTTTGTTTTCTTTAGAGCTTTGGATTCTTGTGGTGTTTAGATAGGCTAGATTTTGGGGTGATGGCTCTTTTTTTTGGTGGACATTCTTGACTTCATCTTCAGATGCTTCCTGTTAGATTGATTCTTACAACTTCCTTTATATCTAATGCCAATGGCAATGCATTGCAATGTATCTGGGAGGTTTTGGTATGCCTATGGGCTTTTTGTAATGGGTAGATAGGCTTATGTTTTCTTAAGCAATACTTAAGGGTTTTCTTACAGGTTCTTTCCCTACAATGCTCTCTGAACCAGACACATGTAAATATATATAAAGTCATCCACTTTAATAAAAAAAAATAAAAATTAAAAGAAAGAAAAATATTTGTTTATGATTGGTCAAAATAATTTTTTTTAATAACTATTTAAGCATAACAAAAAAAAAATTCATTACAAACAAATGTACTATTAATATTAAAACAAATGCACTATTAAACTATTAACTAACTATAAATTAACACTTTAGATCATAAATCTAATAATTTATTATAAAACTTGAAAAACCGATGAACAATTTTTAATATCTGAAAAAATAAATAAAAAAATATTACAATTATAAAATAATATTTATATTTAAAAAATAAATCTAAAAACTAATTCCTTTAAAAATTTACAAATAGCTAAAGAAAACAAAAAAGTGAATTTAACTAAACTATATTAGTTAAATAATACAAAGGTAAATTAACTTTTCAAATTTCATACATTTAAATTAAAGAAATTCACTAAAATAAAAGTCATTTAGAAATTAATAGATATAAAAAAAAAATGAAGAAAAAAAAATTCTAGAATTTTCAAAATACTTACAAAAATAATACAGCAAAATAATAATAATAATAAATAATCAAATAAAATAAATAAAATTTTTTATAATATGAGAATTACTTTAATTTTAAAAAAAATAAAATTCCAACCTCTTCAAAACTAAATTTGATCAATTAAAGAGTAAAAGGATAAATTAACTTTTTAAAATTTATACATTTAAATTAAGTGAATATATAGAAAATTACAATGTAAAAAATAATACAATCAAAAAGTAATAATAAATAATAAAATAAAAATCTCTTCAAATTGAAAATAATTTTAAAAAATTGAAAATAAATTCTAACATCTTTATAGCTAAATTATATCAATTACATAATAAAAAACATAAATTAACTTTTCAAAATTCATACATATAAATTAACTAAATATATTAAAAAATATAATAAAAAAATAATGATACCAAAATATAATAATAAATAATCAAATAAAATAATATGATATTTTATCATAGCTCTCTTGATGTTCATGTTTCTTTTTATGCTAAAGCTTGTATATGCAATAATGTGATGTTACAGATTCAAGTACATGCTAATAAAGTGCCACTTGAAGTGACCCTCTTACAATTGCTTCTGGACCACTAGGGTAATGCCCCTTATACAATTTCTAGGATTTTGCTAGACCCTTCTTCCTTTAGTGACCATCCTTCTTCCTTGAGTGACCATTTTCTGGTCTGTGGTCATTGGCATGGTTGTAACTCTTCTACTGGTGGCTCTTGCACACCTTACTCTCAAGATCCTTGCCACCACTCTATGTTACCCCTAAAGCATTATTTCCATTAGTGTCAAAATAGAATTTTCATGAAAGTTTGACCCTTGGCTTAGTTATACATGAGATATATTATTAGTGACTAAGTCACTCGGTGATTAAAAAAAGGCAAAGCTTTTGAAGTCACTTTAAGTGACTAGGGAACATGACATCTTTTGGTCCCCACCAACAAGGTATCTATTGTAAGAAAAGTATTTTATATATTCCCATCAAAATACCTTGTGTTACATGAGGAACTCTTGAAAAGAACTTCTTTTTTTCTTTTGCATTTCATTTGCAGTTTGAGTTGTCATTGGTCTTCAAACCCTAGAGCTAGGGCACGACATTTTTTTCAATTGTGAAAGAATTTGATTTATACAGTGGTCTTGAATAAGGTAATGTTGAGCCTAGATAAGGTGAAGTTGAGCTCGAACAAGATGAAGTGAAGCTAAAGACAAGACTGAGGTGTTTACTGGAAGTCAAGGACATCATACCCCAAAGAGAAGAAAATATTTTCAGGTGTATCAAATCCCTATCTTTCTAGTCTTGCTATCTTTCAACAATTTATTTTGTTTGTTAATTGTTGTTAAGAGTAGTATGTCTTTGTTTGTATAAATATTAGTATGTGTTTGTGGATTTGTTTTGGAAAGTTCAAGGTATTTATTTTTTAAATTTTAAGGGTTTCAAAAAGATTTTTAAAGGACGAAAAGGGTTGATGTTCTAACTGTCTTTTGTGAAAAGCTTCATATTCTTTAGTATTTAAAAAAAAAAAAAAAGCCCTAGTCAAGGTTACAGGTATGGATTACATGGTTTTGAATGTATTCTTGCTTGGAACCCTAGTTAAGGGTTTGTGAAATTCTTTAAGTTTCAATATTCTTTTCAGTGTCTTCTTCGGGTATGTTTGTCTTGAATTTTTTAAAACCCTAACCAAGGGTCTACCATGACATACTCCACGGGGTTTTTTTTGTGATTAGTTTATCTAGACGGGCAGTTATGCTTTGTTGTGTTTGTAGTGATTGAATTAATTTTCAGATTTGGTAAAATATGATAGTTATGTTTTTAATAACTATAATCTTTTCTTCAATCAAAAGAGAGATCAGTTTTGATACTATGGACATTTGCAAAAGCTAATTCTTATTATGTGAAATGAAGTTGAAAGAAGACATCCCTTGAGATTCTCTTTGTGATTTTTTGAAGGCATAGAATACCATTGTTATATCATCATCAGATTGTAAAGAATTTGTGACTAATGATATGTAAAAGCTTCTACAATACGATTCACTAGAATATATTATGTTGTCCTTTACATATGCACAATCTGCTTGTATATGTGAGTATTTGAGCTCTCTATATGATAGAACTATGTATATTTTTCATACACATTAATGTATTACATATGAGTTCAAAGAACTATTGTTTCTAAGTCTCAATGTTGTGAGACTAGAAAATGTAAAAGAAGTGAAACAGAGGCAAAAATTTGTATGTAATTTCAGTCAATTTGTTGAGAAACATTCATAAGCCAGTGAGGCATTTGAAAAAGTCTCTTAGTGAGATAGCATCATCAGTGAGACACATGAAATAGCCAATGAGGCATTTGTACTTTTGTATTGATAAGCCAATGAGGCCTTTTTCAAGTGGTTTTATTCCTCAAGAGGGTTTCCACTCAGGACACACTATTTTTCATTTTCTTTATGTGTGTTGTATTTATTTCTGCTATCAATTCTGAGTGCACTTTATAGCTTCTAATAAGTCAATATTTAAAGAGTAGCTAAAAATGTTGAAATTGATCATAAGCACTGATTCACCCCCCCTTTGAGTTCTTATAGTACTCAAATAATTGGTATCAGTGTCAAACCCTTGTTGTCTTGCATTGTGCAGAGGGGTTTCTAGGTAGGAGTACTTCAATGGTGAATCAAGAAGGTTTGTCCATTAGTAGGGCACCTTTGTTTGATGGTTCTAGTTATGCTTTTTGGAAATTTATAATGCAAAAGCATATAACCTCTCTAGCTATGATGTTTGGGTTGCAGTTAAAACTACATATATCTCTTCCACTTCCCCCTCAAACCTTATGAATGTGATGCAAAGGCTTTAAATACTATTTGATGTGGTCTGTCAAATGATGTTTTGGTCAAAATCATGAACTCCAAGAATGCAAAATCCATTTGGGATAAAATCTCCAGCATATATGAGGGTGATGATAAAGTTAAAGAGGGAAAAATTCAAACCTATAGGGATAGATTTGAAAGCCTTAAAATGACTAAAGAAGAGAAAATAGCTAATTTCTTTCTTAGAATCTCAGAAGTTGTCAACTCAATTCAAGGTGTTGGTGAAACATCAGAAAAAAAGGTAGTTGTGAAAAAGGTACTGAGGTCTTTGACACCTAAATATAATTTAAAAGTCTTATCCTTATAAGAGAGAGACTTGAATAGACTTGCTATTGATGAGATGCATGGTATTTTAATTGCCTATGAAATGATAATTTGTGAAGATGTTCCAACAAATAAAGAAACTGCTTTCAAAACTCAAAAGAGAGATAATGAATATGAGTCTGATAAACCTAATGATGAGGAGTCTATCTTTGTTAGTCATCTTAGAAGAGAATCATGTAGATATACAGGGAAATCCCCCTTTAAGTGCTTCAACTATGGCAAAATCGACCACTATTTTGCACAATGTCCAAATAAAGAAGCTACAAGTGATGATGACAATGGCAGAAGGCAAGGAAAGAAAAAAACTTATTTAGAATAAAAGGAAAACATCCTTGAAAAAGAAGAAGAGCTTTTATGTTGACATAATAGATAGTTGTTCAAGTGAGTCTCTTGAAGGATTTGAAAGTTTGTTTATGGCTATTATTGATGCTCAAGAAGAGATCATTTTAGAACATTCCTAAATCTAAAATTGACCTTGAGGGAGAGCTTAAATGTGCTCTCAAAGAAATTTAGAAACTTAGAATAGAATCTGTATCTATAAAGGATCAAAATCACAATGATACCAAATTCATATTTGATCTTACTCTCTAGTTATAAGAAAGGAAAAAGATTCTTGAAGTCCCTCAAGGAAGACTGATCAATAAAGAGAAAGAATGTCACTTCGTAGAAGAAAATATTATTGTTCTTCAAGGAAAACTTAAACTATATGAGAGCAGTGATAAATCATCTACTCTGATGAGTAGTCCCAATGATTACAAGGGTAAAGGCATTGAAACGTTCATTGATGGTGAGTCCTCAAATCATGCTACTGGTAGCAAGTTCACTAACAGAACAAGTAAGTTTTCTAGATATTGCTTTCATTTCTTTGGTTATTTTTTTAATTACCAACAATTTGGGAAAAAAGAAAATACATGCTGAGTTATGTCTATAAAAAAATCTAGTTTTGCTAATGACAATTTATACAAATTCCTGAGTAATATCAGATGTTATCATTGTAAAAACCTAGGACACATAGCTGCTATCTATAAATCAAATTCTATAAAACAATTCAGTAAATCTGATCAACATATCAGATCCAAGTTGATTTGGAAACCTAAGAAAAAGGTAGAAGCCTTAATTGTTCAAATTGCCTTGCATTATGTCAAAAAGAATCTTTGGGTTGTGGACAGTGGTTGTTCACACCACATGAGAAGATATAAAAGTGAATTTATTGACCTTGAAACCTACTCAGGAGGATTTGTTAGATTTGGAAATGATCATTGTATTCCCATTGTAGGCAAAGGTACTATTCTCCTAGATAATGATACACTGGTGCATGATGTCTATTATCTAGAAGGTATTGCTCATAACCTACTTAGTGTGAGTTAAATTTGTGGTAATGGCTTTGATGTTACCTTTAATGTGCTTGGATGTGAAATAAAAAAGAAATCTGGAAAATCAGTAGCAATAGGGTTCAAAACTAATGGAAAATTTTATAATCTCCATGAAAATTCCAGCAGTAAAGATCCTAGTGTATGTTTCATGAGTCAAGTTGATGAAGTTAGACTCTAGAATAGAAGGCTAGGACACATTAACTATGATAATCTGGTGAAAATCAACAAAAAATAAGAATGTCAGAAAGTAACCAATCCTTTCAAAACCAGATAATGTTGTATGTAAAGAGTGCCAAGAAGGAAATAAATCAAGAATTAGCCACAAACCTAATAAGTATTTATCTACCAAACCATTGCAAATGCACACTGATTTGTGTGGTCCTACAAGGAAAAAATCTCTAAACTATGAGAAGTATTTTATGCTTTTCATTGATGACTACACAAGGATGACTTGGGTGACCTTTCTGAAACTAAAGCATAAGCTTTTAGTAGGTTTAAATTTTTAAAAGAAAATGGTAGAAAATGAATTTGATTTAACAATAAAATGCCTAAGTTCTAACAAAGGGGGAGAATATACTTCACAAGAATTTATTGACTATTGTGAAGAACATGGTATCAATTTAGACAATATTCAGCCTCAAGAACATCACAACAAAATGGTATTGTTGAACAAAAAAAATAGAACAATAAAAGAAATGCAAGAACAATGTTAGAAGATGCAGGTCTCTCAAATACCTACTAGAAAGAAGCAGTTCATATTTATTTCTATATCTTAAATAGAGTTCAACTAAGAGTGAAGAAAAAATACACTCCTTATGAACTTTGGTATGGAACTTCAGCGAATGTTGGTTATTTTAAAATTTTTGGTAGTAAATACTAATTAAGAGAGATGGTTACAGTATTAGCAATTTTAAATCATGTTGTTATGAGGGAATAGTCTTAGGTTATTCCACTCATAGTAAAGCCTACAAATTCTATACCAAAAGACTGAAAAGAGTAATTGAAAGCTCTAATGTTAAAGTTGATGAGGCTTTCAACACTAATGAAAAGAAACTTGATAATATTACTGTTACAATACCAGAATATAAATAGAAAACTGAAAATGAAAAGTATCAGGGAAATTATCCTAGATCAAATGAGGAAAATGAACCAAATGTGTCAAATAAACTTATGCCATCTACACCAATCAGATCCACAAAGTTATTGCAAAAGATTCATCCCCAAGAATAGATAATAGATAATACAACCACTGAAATTCTAACCAAAAGAAAAGATGCAAATTCTAATAATCGGGTTTATTTGTGTTTATTATCTCAGCTTGAGCCCAAAACCTTTGCAGAAGACAATAAACATATTTTTTGGATCAAGGCTATGCATGAAAAACTTGATCAAATAGAAAAGAACAAGACTTGGGAGCTTGTTCCTAAGCCCTCAAGTAAAAATGTAATTGGAGCTAAGTGGGTTTTTAGAAATAAACTAGATGATAAGGGAAATGGTGTCAAAAATAAAGCTATCCTTGTATGCAAAGGGTATTCCCAAATTGAAGGAATAGATTATGATGAAACTTCTGCACTAGTAGCACAACTTGAAGCCATTACAATTTTTTCTAGCTTTTTCTATGTATAAAAACTTTAAAGTTTTCTAGATGGAGGTAAAAACTTCTTTTCTAAATGGTGACCTTACCTTAAGAAAGAGGTTTAGATGGAACAACTTGAAGGGTTTGTGTGTGCAGGCAAGGAAGATCATGTGTTCAGACTAAGGAAATCCTTGTATGGCTTAAAAAAGGCTCCAAGATCCTGGTATGCTAAGTTAGACAAGCATTTTCAAGAATAGGGTTTCATAAGAGATGTTGTATACAAAAAATTATACTTCAAACAAAAAGGTGATAAGTTGTTGTTGTCTATGTAGATGATATCATATTTGGCAATGATAATACTGATTTTTTCTCAAAATTTTCAAAAAATTATGAAATCTAAATTTGAAATGTCAATGATAGGTGAACTTTCATTTTTTCTTGGCTGACAAGTCAATCAATTAGAAAAAGGGATATTTATATCTCAATCTAAGTATGCCAAGGAAATGCTAGAATTTTTTTAAATGATTGGGTGTAAACCTATTGGTACACCTATGGAAATAAGTTGCAAATTTCAACAAGAAGTTGATCAACCAGATGTGGATCACACAATGCACAAATCCATTAATGGCAGTCTATTATATTTGACTGCTACACAACCTAACATTATGCACTCAATCTATTTGGTTTCAAGATTTTAATCAACACCTAAAACATCTCATTTGAATGTTGTAAAAATAATTATGAAATACATTTCTGGTAAACTTGATTTTGGCCTATGGTATCGAAGACATAATGACTTTACTTTGACTACATATACTGATGCAGATTGGGCAGGATACCTAGATGACAAGAAAAGCACTTCAGGTGGTACCTTTTTCTTGGGAGATAGACTGATAGCTTGGCACAGTAAGAAACAAAATTTTGTATCCTTATCCATTGCTAAAGAAGAATATGTTGCAGCTGCTACTTGCTGCATATAGGTGTTATGGATGCTTCAAACCTTGCAAGACATTAATATTGATGTTCCTAAACTAGTGCATAACCTCTATGATAACATGAGTGCTATCAATATCTCCAAGAACCTTGTTCAACACTCTTGAACTAAGCACATTGATATCAATTATCATTTTCTTCATGAAAAGGCCTTGAATAATGGCGTGGTGTTAGATTATGTGTCTCCCAACAATCAAGTAGCTGATATCTTTACCAAGGCCTTACCAAAAGAAGTTTTATAATTGTTGAGGGACAAGCTTGGTGTTTTCCCTCTTAGTTCTATTTAGTAATTTACTCCCATTCATGGAGAAAGGGGAAGCATTTGTTTCACATCTCTTACCCCCATGGCATTTTGTGGCATTAATAGTGCTCTAAATTAAATGTATGATGCATTTGTATATCATATCTATATGCATCATGTGTTTGCCTTCAAACCTTGATTGGTTTCATCTTATCTCCTTTTTCATTACTATCAAAAGGGGGAGATTTGGCAATTCTCTATAATTTTTAGTGATTTTTGTTCACAGTTCAGTTCAGGTTTTCGTTTGGTTCAGATTTCTTGTTTAGATTTTAGTGATGCTTATCAGTGATTGGTCGGTTTTTGTGTATGATTGGTTTCACAGTAAGTGACTTTTTTGGTCATATCTTATAGTTGACTATTTTGTTTATAGTATTTCATGGTTATATTACAGTGCTATCTTGTGATGATATACATTTCTAATGACTGTTTTGGTCATATCTTGCAGTTGACTATGTTGTTGATAATATTTCATGGTTATATTATAGTGCTGTCTTGTTATGATATACATTTCTAATATCGTTCTTGTATCATGCCATCTGCTAGGGAAACATATGCATGTTTCAGTGTTCTAATGATTCTCTGATTTGTGCACTGATATGGGAATTCACACAAGGATTGTGTATTCAGTTTCAGTAGTGACATTCATGTATACTGTGATGATTTTGGTCAAACTTGTTAGATTTTACAATAATGTCAGAGGGGGGATTTGTTACCCCTAAGGCATTTTTGGCATTACTGTCAAAAATGTATTTTCAGGAATCTTTGACCCTTGGCATAGTTATACATGAGATATATTATTAGTCACTAAGTCACTTGGTGATTAAAAAAAGGCAAAGGTTTTGAAGTCACTTTAAGTGACTAGGGAACATGAAATCTTTTGGTCCCCACCAACAAGGAATTTGTTGTAAGAAAAGTATTTTATACATTCCCATCAAAATACGTTGTGTTATGTGGCAGTTGGTTGAGGATCTCTCAAAATGAACTTCATTTTTTCTTTTGCATTTCATTTGCACTCTGAGTTGTCATTGGTCTTCAAAACCTAGAGCTAGGGCACAACTTTGTTTTGATTGTGAAAGCATTTCATTTTTACATCGGTCTTGAATAAGGTGGTGTTGAGCCTAGATAAGGTGAAGTTGAGCTCGAACAAGGTGAAGTGGAGAAGAAGATGAGACTGAGGTGGTTACTGGAAGTCAAGGATAGGATAATCAAAAGAGAAGAAAATATTTTCAGGTGTACCAAATCCCTATCTTTCTGGTCTTGCTATCTTTCCACAATTTGTTTTGTTTGTTAACTATTGTTAAGAGTCATATGTCTTTGTTTGTACAAAGATTAATATGCGTTTATGTATTTGTTTTGGAAAGTTCAAGGGATTTTGTTTTGAAAATTTTAAGGGTTTCAAAAAGACTTTTAATTGATGAAAAGGGTTGATGTTCTAACTATCTTTTAATGAAAATTTCCATGTTCTTTAGTTTTTTTTAAAAAAACCCTAGTGGAAGTTACGGGTATGGATTATACGGTTGCAAATGTATTCTTGCTTGGAACCCTAGTTAAGCGTCTGTGAAATGCTTAATTTCAATATTGTTTTTAGTGTCTTCTTTGGGTATGTTTGTCTTGAATTTTTCTAAACCCTAACCAAGGGTCTTCCACGACATACTGCATGGGTTTTTTTTTTATTATTTTATATACATGGGGAGTTATATGCTCTATTATTTTTGCAGTGACCGAATTATTTTTTCAAATTTGGTAAAAGATGACAGTTATGTTTTGAATAACTGTAATCTTTTCTTCAAACAAAAGAGAGATCATTTTTGATACTGTGGAGATTTTCAGAAGCTAAGGCTTATTACGTGAAATGTAGTTGAAAGAAGACATCCATTGAGATTCTCTTTGTGATTTTTTGAATGCTTATAATACCACTGTTATATATGATCAGATTGTAAATATTTTGTGAGTAATGATATGTAAAAGTTTCTACAATAAGATTCATTGTAATATATTTTGTTGTACTTCACATATGCACAATCCGATTGTATATGTGAGCATGTGAGCTCTCTATATGATGGAACTGTGTATATTTTTTATACACATTAATGCATTACATATGAATTGAAAGAACTATTGATTCTAAGTCTCAATGTTATGAGACTAGAAAATGTAGAACAAGTGAAACAAAGGCAAAAATCTGTATGTAATTCTAGTCAATTTGTTGAGAAACATTGTTTAGCCAGTGAGGCATTCAAAAAAGTCTATTGAACTGAGATATCATCATCAGTGAGACACATGCAATAGCCATTGAGTCATTTGTAAAAGTTTATTATTAAGCTAGTGAGGCATTTTTTGACTGGTCTTATTCTCGAGGAGGGTTTCCACTCCACGGGGGCTTCACTGGTTATGCAATATTATATCAGGTGCATTCATATTGGGGGGTTTAATATCCCAAGAATGAGGGTGCAATATATTGCCTATCGGTGAAAATAGGGGGGGATTTTAAGTTCAACAATGAAAAAATACAATATTTGGTGAAAACAGGGTGGCTTTTAATTCAGACTATGTATTGGGAGAGGGTGACAAAAAAGGATTTTAGGGCAATGTTTTTTGAAAATAGGGGGAATCTTTAGTATGCCATGAACGCACATGCTATAACCTAGGGTCACTAAGTGAAGCCCCCGTGTTCCACTTTGGACATAGTCTGTGTCATTTTCTTTATGTGTGTTGTACTTACTTTTACTATCAATTATGAGTGCACTTTACTGCTTCTAATAAGTCAATCTTTAAAGAGCAACTAATTTTTTTTGAAATTGATCATAAGCACTGATTCACCCCCCCTTCTCATTTCTTATAGTACTCCAACACTCTGGTGGAGAGAGAGACTTTCTGTACCACTCTCTACCTCTCCACCCTGGGGGGCCTCTACCTTCAGGTGGCTTACAAGTAGTGGTGCTTCTTTGGCTCTTGGTAGTTCTGGTTGGCCCAATTCTTCTAAAGGGTTTCCCTAGTTTTCTCTCACAATTTCTCCAGCAAGAGAAGATAAAGATGAGAAAGATGAGGTTGCAAAGGATAGGTGATCTCCTTGTGACCCCCCTGACCCCACTAATGTATGAGGTTAAAAAGATGATATGGATTCACCTCCTCCATCTATAGCTACTCCTTTAGCTGCTTAGGATTTTTCTTGATGTCTCTAGATCTTTGGCCTAGGCCTATGTTTTTTGGCTATTTCTAAGTATGTTTGTGTGACTCTTAGGGAGTTACTTTTTCCTCCCACTTTTTTTTTCGTGAATAGTGTAATCTTTTACTTATTTAATGGATATGCATATTCATCAAAAAAATAACTCTAAATTAACTAAATATAAAGAATACTGCAATGGCAAAAATATTACGATTTAAAAATAATAGTAAATAATAAAATAAATCGTCTATAAAATGAAAATAATCCTCAAAAATCTAAATCTAAATTCCAACTTTTATACTACATCTATTTACTTTTATTTTAATAATTTCAACCATCATTTAATATGCATTTTACTTAAGTATATTGAAGTTGGGAAAAGTGACGTTGTTAATAAGGATTAGGAGGATGCTAACGAAAGTCCTTGAAGTTTTAATTTTTTTAATATTCTCTACTTTAATTTTTGTCATAATTTACAAAATATTAGAAAACTATCTTAATGTTTTCCTCATTTTTTAAATAAAAAAATTAAAAGAAAAAAATTATAAGTGAATAAAAAATAAAAAATTCTTTTTGACATAATTTTGAAAGTAAATTAATTGAGTGAGATGAAACATTAGTTTTGGCTATAAATAGGTAGGTGGGACTCACAATTTCTCATCTATTGACTCATTGTTACATGCAAACCATACGACTGCTAGTATTTATCATTATGGATTATGACTTTTTTAGACATGTTAAAGATCCAAAAAGAATTGCTTAAGTTAAAGTCACATGGGATCGATTTTAATTTACTGGGAATTTCCATGTATTATATAAATATTATACATTTCCCTCTGGAAAAAAATAATGTCTTGCCAGCATTGTTTATGGCTGCATATATGACCGTTTAAACCTAGGTTAGCTGGATGGAACGCAACACGAATGCAAGCAATTGGACAACCATATTTTTAAAACAGCCTTTCATTTTCATTTTCATTTTCATTCTGTAATAAATTTAAATAATTTTTTAGTAATAATTTTATATTTTTTTTTGGGGAATAATTTGTAGAAAGTTACTTTAAATTTGGGCTTGTGCTCCTCTCCACAGAAAACCATTTTTTTTCATTGTTTGTGGTAAGCTAAAGCCACATGGGCTCAATTTTTTTTTTTCAATGATTGTGGTTAGTTAGAGTCACATGAGATCGAGTTTAATTTATTAGGAATTGCTTTGTATAAATTTGATGAATAATATTCATACCTAAATTAACGTGGTCTCATGGTAAGTCAATATCTAAATTTAAAAAAAGGAAAATGTTTCCATAAATAAAGAGAAGTTATGGATTGATTTTATAAAATATATTGATCATCACCTAGTAACAGTTAATATTAATTAAGGTTTTTAATATTTTAAATTTAAATCATTCATAATATCATTTAATATTAGAATAAAAAATATAACATTATTTTTAAAATAATAATATGACTTCTTATTTTATAGTTTACTAGTTTAAGTTGAATGATTAATAATTTAATGTCTTTTTAAAATCTATTTTAAATTTAACTTATTATTGTTTTGAAAGATCATCATATAGGTTATAATTGTAAAATTAATAAGAGTTGCAATTTTGGATCATAGCATTTATATATTTGAAATGAAATTGAAAACTATTATTCCTATTCTCATAATGAATACATACTATTTCTCTAAAAATAAAATCTAATAATTATAATCTCTCTATGTATGTATGTATGTATGTATGTATGTATGTATGCATGTATGTATGTATGTATGTATGTATGTATGTATGTATGTATGTATGTATCTATTTATTTATTTTTTAATAAGTAAATAGCTGCAGAGGGGCAACACCCCTGTATTAAACAAAAAGGAGAATAAAAGGCCTAATTTAATAAGAGCGGTAGGGGGAAAGAATAATGAAGAAAAACCCCTACCTTAGCTCTAGTCCTTAGAAAAGAAAAACCAACACTGAGGTTGGGTGAGTACAACTATATACCGACCTCTTAAGAATAAAGAGGTTATAAGACAAAAAATAGACAATCTAAAAAAGTAGAGAGACCGAGGACCGAGAGACAACCAGAGTCAAAGAGAATCTTCAAAAGCATCATCCACAAGTGCATTAGCCGCATCTAGGACAATGGGACATTCAATGCCACAATTCAAATGAGTTGTCGATTCTGCCTTCTCCTTAGGGAGCCAATAGTCATTTTGAAACCACTATTCACCCAACCCAAAACCCCAGACATTTTCATCCACCATATCACCATTCTCCAAGATCCCAAGGTCATTAGTCCCCACTAGATCTTCATCATAGAGAAATTTTTCCCTCCATTCCGATGTGAAACCGCTTTGTATACCATCCTCTTTTAGAAGGAAATCAATATTCTTGGAGATGACAAGCTAGGTTGCTTGGAGGGATTCGAAATCCAGGGAATTAACAATCACAAGCTTCTTCACCTCTGCTCCATTGCTAAGTGACATATAATAATTTTGGGGAAGTGGAATTCTAATATTTGCATAAATATTGTCCAAAAAAACATCTATTTTCCCCAACAGGTGGTGCTTGAATATCATCTGAGTTAGCAGTTTTTCTTTCTACTGACTAGTCCCCATATAGATTATCATTGCAAGAAAAAAGGCTGAAATATCAGCATTGGCTCTGTACCTGTGGTAAGCCATAAGAAATTCCTTTCCTAGAATCCTCTTTAGGCTATGGAGAATAAGACGATGTCGAGAGAATATGACCTCTTACAGTCGTCTATCCGTGATTTCACCCAGGAAAGCCATCTAGCGACAAGTAGCTTCAAGGAGGATTGGGGTCTCCATACTGAGATGCCAAGAAAGGAAAAAACATTATGGTGGAAAGAAAGGGTATTCCATTGTTAAATAGCAAGGATTCAATCTAGAGAATACGACACCCTACAAACACTACAAATCCATTAAAAACCCACGCGCATGAGCTCCTCTTATCCAGCTAACCGTCTGCTCCAAAGCTCCTCAACTTGGTGTCGACCAACTTTAAGCATCAAGTGATCATAAACAAATCTTGAAAGGATCCAGTCGTAACTAGATAATCATAAAGTACATTTGTATTTAATAGGACATGAGTAAAAAATTGGCACTAATCAATGGTGTCGGTAATGCATCACATCACGTTGATATGAAGAGACCTTAACAGGTTAACAGGGCAGACGGTCGATCATTCCACTGGAAACCAAAACCAAAAAGTGGAGAGGGGGAACTGCAGCTACCGGGGAGTAGAGCACCAGTTTGCTTCACAACCAGAAGAGGTAGGAGGAACCGAAGTGAGCACAACTATCAATAGACCCAACTGGAGCACGCCAAAATTCAAAGGACCCAACCAGAGAGTGAGGAGAGCATGTCAATCGACCCAACAAAAAATCATCATCAGTGGATATTCAGGAGGGGTCACTAATGACTAAAGCCAATTTCAAAAGTCTATCGGCTTCACCATTCCCTTCTCTGTAGATATGGCTAATCCAAAATTCATCAAAAGTAGCTAGCAGCGCCAGGATCGATTGAATCCACTGGTTAAGGTGCCAACTAGGGATGCTATTGCAATGGATCACATTAATGACATTTAGTGAATCAGCCTCCAAATGAATTTTCTGCACCCCTAGTTCCTTCCCTAGCTGAAGACCTCTTAATGTCACTCTGAATTCCACTTCATTATTAGTAGCCACTCCAATCTTTTCAGAGATTTCTTTTATACAAAGACCATCAGAGTCCCTCAGAATGCAACCAATACCAGTTTGGCCCGGATTTCCTGTAGAAGCACCATCAAAGTTTACCTTGCTCCACCCAACCTCTGGCGCTTCCCAAATCACCCCCACCCTTGGATTGGTCTAATCCACCAAAGTGCCAAGTCCGAAAATCAGAGGGATGAGTATGTTTGGATGAACCTTCTTAATCTTACCATCCCAGTCCATGACCAAATTTTTCTTAAGTGTTTTGGATTGGGCTGCCACATTCAGGAGCTCAGTTAGGTCGATCTCAATTTTCCCACAAAGAGATAGAAGGCTCATTTCTTTACCCTGGAAGATTCTATGATTCTTTTCTTTCTAAATTTTGCAAATTAGAAGTGATGGGAGGATGAGGAGCAAATCAGAAAAAAAATGCCTTTCCTACTAGGTTAGGCCATTGCCAAAACCGCTAATCCAACCCTACTAGGAAGGGGCCGAAGATTCTCAGTTTTCCCATGAAATGCCACCAACAGTGGCTGAAGAATTTGCAATGGAGAAGAAAATGATCTGCAGTCTCTTCCTGATCTAGACATAAAGAACATCTATTGGGACCATTGATACCCATTGAATGGAGCCTTTCTTGAGTTAAGATTTTTCTCTGGCAAGCCAACCAGGAAAAGGAACCCACTTTGGGAAGAAGGTGTTGGTGCCAAAAGAGATTAGCAGGCCAGTCTTTTTTGTCTATAGCCGCTTCTTTCAGTTTGTAGCCAAAGCATACCTTGTATTTTCTATCAAAGGAGCCACACCACCTAATAATATCCTTATCAAGGGAAGGGAAAATAATCCTTTTATTGAGAATGTCAGTAAATAAGTCCTTCTGAAGCTGATCCAAGTCCAACTAATCCAAGGAGCTCCATTTCCATACAACAATACCATTTTCTTGTATCGGATAACCATAATCATAGATATTGTGCCCCCAGAGGCGACAGACTTCTTCTATAACCGATTGTAGAGAGGGGTTGTGACATAGGGTAGCTTCACCAGACCAAGAATAAAACCAAAAGGAGGCATCCCTGCCATTCCTGACGTCCTAGGTAACCTGATCGCTTATGATTTCCTTGCTATCCACATTAAAATTCTAGATAGCTAAACCCCTGGGAGGGTTGTTGATAGTTAGAATCCTTTTGGGTTCTAGGGAGTCTAGATATTTATGTTTCAAAAGCCTTGCCCATTTTTGCTTCCTACTGTTACAAATTTCCCAAACTAGCTTAGCACCTATTGCTAGATTCATAATTGAGAGTTCGTGAATACCAGCACCACCTGCCCTTTTTGGTTGGCAGATCTTTTTCTAGGCTATCAGGGGAAATTTACCTTTGTCATCTGACCCATTCCAAAGGAAATTTCTCATTAGAGAAATCAATTCATCTTCAATTCCCATCGGTAGTCACCGGAAAGCCATGGAAAAAACTAGTAGCACTGAAAGGAATGACTTTATCATAGTGAGTTTCCCAGCAAAGGATAACCACTTGCCTTTCCAAGATTGAAGCTTAGATTTGTACTTATCAATAAGGTTCTTCCAATAGTGATATCTATTACTGCCAATGAAGAGAGGGGTTCCAAGAAACTTCCCTTGGAAATTAGCGACTCTGAGATTGAGAATCCTTGATAATACCGCTTGCAAGTTGAGCGGAGTGTTGACAAAAAACACTTCAGATTTGTGCCAGTTGATTTTCTGACCGGAAGCCAAATAGTAATCATCAAGGAAATTTTTTCTTGTTCTAGCTTCCCTCCTACAGGCTGAACCAAATAGAATGGTGTCATTAGCAAATTGAAGATGAGTCATTTTTTCAATTCCTATTGCCACATTAACTCCAACCCAATGACTATCTTGTTGGAGAGCTTTTATGGATCGACCTAAAGCTTCAGCCATTATGATAAACAAAAAAGGTGATAGTGGATCACCTTTTCTGATACCTCTTGTCAAAAGAAGAAACCGTGGGATGAGCCATTAACTAGAACAAAGAATTTGGGGGTAGAGAAACAACTCATGACCCAAGTGAGCCATTCCTTGCAGAAGCCCAATTTATTGAGAACATCAAATAAGAAATCCCTGTCCACCATATCATAAGCTTTCAGAATGTCCATTTTAAAAATCATATAGGAGTGCTTGGTCTTCCTAGCTGTGTGAAGTGTTTCATGGGCAACGATAATCCCTTCCACAATGGAGCTTCTAGGGGCAAACCCTCTTTGTTCATCTGATATGATGTGTTTAAGGAGGGGCTTCAATTTGTTAGCTATGATCTTTGTTACAATCTTATATATAGTATTGCATAGAGAGATAGGCCTAAAGTCACTCATTTGTTGTGTATTTTTCTTCTTCAGAATTAGATTCAAAAAGGTGTGATTGATGGCCCCTAACATAGTCATCTTCTTTCTTGATTCTTCTACTACAAGTTGTAAATCTTGAGCAATGATATCCCAAAAATGATGGAAGAAAGTGGTAGGGAAACCATCCAAGCTAGGAGTCTTATCTGGTTTCAACAAAGGGTGATATTCCTTACTTCATCAATTGAAATAGGAGTACAGAGAGCTATGTTTTGATTAGTGGAAATGACGGATGGGATCGAGTTCAGAATTATGGCTCTTACTTCCTAGTTGACCTGATGGTCACCATTCAGCAAAGAGTCTAAGAATATTATAGCTTCCTATGCAATGTCCTTGTAATTACTTACAGTGACTCCATCCAGGCTCATAATCTTTGATATTTTGTTTCTATTTCAATTGGTAATGGCCGACCAGTGGAAGAACTTGGTGTTTTTGTCACCTTCCTTTAACCATAACTCCCTTGATTTTTGATGCCAGTGGATTTCCTCACATTGAAGGATCTCATTTAGATCAGATTTGAGTGAATTTTCTTTGATAAATAGATGCTCAGTCATTCTTGAAGATATAACAGAGTTGGTTAAGTCTACCAATTCAACCTTAATTCTTAATTTCTCCATATGAATATTCTTGAAATGGTTCTTATTTCATTCTTTGATCTTGACCTTGATATACTTGAATTTTTTATTGTGAATGAGAAGTCTCGAATGATTCCCCAAAACCGGTTCATTCCACCACTCTGCTATAAGATAATATAGTTCAAGCACTCTGAGCCACATTTTCTCAAACCAGAATGGGGTGCCTCCCTTCGCTTGATCCAAGGCAACCTCCAGACAAATCAGGTAGTGATCTGATCTAGTGAGTGATAGAATTGATGATTCTAAGGCTAGATTTTGACCTAACCACTCACTAGAAATAAAGAACCTATCCAGCTATTTAGCAATGTTAGTAAAGCCCATTCTCTAGTTCATGCATGTGAAAATTCTATTTTTCGGAACAATGTCTAAGAGGTGATTCTTCGCAGCAAATTCCAAAAAGTCCTTTGGGGATGTACCAGTCCTCTGAATACCCCCAATTTTCTCGGTGCCAGAAATCCCCAGCTACCACACAACTACCATTGGTGATACTATTAAGCTTAATGGATAGGAGGTTCTAGAGAGCCCATTTATCACCAACAGAAGATGGTCCATAAACATTGAAGAGATAGAAGTTCACATTTCATCCAAGAATAGTGACCAAGCAATGTTGCCAATCCTTATCTTCCCCCACAAGAGAGATCTTAACATTCATGGGGTTCCAAATGATTCCCAAGCCACCAGAGGCTCCATCTGATTACCTAAAAAATCTCATTCCACTGTTTCCAAACTCTCATTTTGGCATCAATCTCAGCCTTGCTCCATTTAGTTTCCTATTTGGTGTCATCAATCTAGCACTTAATCAAGTACCATTTTTTAGGGGCATTGATGCCCCTAATGTTCCAAGATAGGAGTCTCATAGCTCCTGGGGAAGGGCATTTCCCTTCCCTAAATTAAGTTTGGTTTGACCACTCGCAGCACCAGCTACTGCTAGTATGAATTTTTTGGACTTGCACCCCCGCACACCTTTTGGCTTAAAATTTGGTTTGTCAATAGCTGAATCTGATTTTCCAAAACCTTTTGGAGTACCCTCCAATATAAACTCTGAGTCAGGTTCAAAGTCCTCCTCCCCCTCCGAGGAGGAGGTTTCAATTTCACCATCTTCTAGTTCAATGCCTATCGAGGAGTAGAGCTTCCCTCTCATCTCCCCTATAGTGTCATTCTCCATACCTTGAGGGTACAGATTGCCATCTTCAATTTCTAGTTGATTCTTAGGCACAAAGGGGGAGGGTGGAAGTGAGTCCGCTATCTTGGATTCAATGTTTACCTATAGGGATTTGGTCTTCTCCATAAGTGTGAGAAGATCTTGTTGGCTCTCGCATTGACCAAAGGAGGGGGGAACTATGATCAAAGGGGTTGCCTCTATTAGTGTAACATTCTCCTTATCCAAAGTATCATTGCAAAAGGCATCCCCAGTGTCAATGACAGTGGGAGGTTCTGGTTACAGTTTTACCTCAATAGGAGATTACATACAAGAATAATTTTGTTGTATCATAGCCAAGACATCACAACTAATACTGGTATGATCAAAGGAGAAGCATTTAGGGCAAATATGTAGCTGATCTTCCCTATCAATCTTTTGAATCTAGATCTTCCATGCCCCAATAATTATGACTTCATCTGGGATCTTGTTGATTTGATTTGTGCTAATACAGATTTTGAGAAGGCTTGCCCATAGTTTATCCTCCAAGATGTCATCTATCGATACAAAGGTACCAAGGTTTTTGCATATATCCTTAATGACATCGATGTGCCAATAATCTGAGGGACAATTATATAGTCTTATCCATACCTTGTCATCTGGCAAGACATATGTCCGAGGATTGAAATTGGGCTGCCAATTAGTGATGTGAACTTCAATACCATCTAACATGTATGGACCTTTATTTTTGGCTTGCCATTTCTCCTCATTACTCATAAATTCAATCATATAGAAATCATTTGGGAGAATATTAATGTTAATATCCATTCCCCACTGCTCTCTACACTAGGATTCAAAGTTGTCCTTAACACGCTTTCCACCACCCCAATTGATAAAAAGACAAGACTCAAGCAAATTTGACCTAGCAGAATTAATTTTATTCTCATCCAAAAAGATAGTGGGTTTTGAGCTTTTTCTTACCAGTTTAATAAAATGGGATCACTGAGGGAGAGAGGTTTCTCTTCGAAAGTCAGGGTGTCTTTCAAGATTCGGTCGAGGGGTCCAATTTTTCAGATGGAAGTTGGATCTCCAAAACCTGGCTTGGTCCACCCTTAAGTTAACTTGCCTGAAGCACCCATTCCACTTTTGAAAATTACAATGATCAGTCAAGGGAACCAAAAAAGAGTCGGTCTGAGGAGTGCCTCTCTTGAGTGGCGCATTGGAAGTGTTAGGTTCAAGCGGTGGATACCAGTTTTGGGGGCCCTCGGATGCGGGATGCTTAACCTTGCAGAACCATCCTTTGTTATTCCAAATGAAACCATTTGCCTTCCACTTGTGCGGGTCAATAGGGTAGTAGTTACCACTTGAATAGGGATCTCCATAGTTCAACCGTGAACTGGAATATTTGGAGCCCTGGAACCTATCTGTTTTCCCTGCATTAACCGATTGCTAGAAAACATGCAATCTACTTGTCTCAATGGGAAAGGTAATGTCCGCTTCATCGCTCCAAGATCCAACCTTCATAGACTGGCCACCAGAATACTGCACATCGGTAATCCTTCTCTTCTCACCAGTGCCACTTCTACTACCCTCGAGTGTCACCATTTCACTCACTTCACTTCTATACTGTTTATTTGAAATCCATCTATGTATTTATTATATACACACATTTGTACTAAAAAAATTTATATCCCATCCAAAAAGGGAAAAAAATTAAATCTAATAATAATTTTTGTAATTAATATATTTAATTATTGCTCTAACCATTTTATAAAATACTTATTAGTGGTTGAATTTTAGAAGGTGCAAGGATGTGTCAATAAGGAAATCAAGAGAATGTCATCATTATCCTCTACCTACATCTAAATGATAAGCATGCCTAACTACATAATATGTATACTCTTTCAAATATAAAAAATGTTAAACATTATACAATTTCAATTTGTAACCAAATAAATGAAATATTAAGTCATTTTAACATATACAAATATTACTCAAACATAAAAAAAAAAACTATAAAATATAGGGGAAGAGCACCAGTAGTTGAGCACCCTAGCTTTGTGCTTCTCAAAATCCTACGTGGAAATTTAAAATCACTCACATTGTTTTATAGTAGATTACTTGGAAAGTCCTTTCTTATAACTAAGCTTTCAGCACCACATCATCAAGTATGGTCCCACATTAGCTGCTTTTTGCCAAGGTGTCCAAAACAGCCCCAAAAAAAAACGTGAGACCAATAGGCGTGCAAAAGAGGCCCCAATAGTTGTGCAGCTCATATGGCATCACCTAATTGGTTACTTTTTATAATATTAGTACATTTCCTAACAACTATTGGTACATTTCCTAACAAAAATTGATATTTTATATTTTAAACAATAGATTTTATTTGTTCAATTTTTGGAACAAAAGGTATCAACAACCCTCACAACAATTGGTACATGCTCAACTACCGATTCTCTTCCCCTATAATTTTTCATTTATCATTTTAATCCATATTTGTTTATTAACATCATACTTTTGACAACTACCAAGATAGAACAAAACCAATAAAGCTAATGATAAAATTGTTAGACCCATCAATTTTAGTGCTTAAAAATTTGATTTTACCAATAAAATTATTACATTTATATTATTATTTTTTGTTTATTTTCTAATTTTTTGACAAAGATAAATGGGTTTTACATGGACCTGAAACCAAAAGTTTTACAAAATCTGGCCATCAACCAAAAGGACAGGAACCAATAGCAAAATAGGGGACCACCCAGAATAGACCCAAAAACAAAAAAGACACAAACAGATAAGACGAAACAAAAAAAAACACTCAATGAAGAGAGTGCACTAGATCCTTGTTCTTCTGGAGGGAAATCCTGTTGATTTCCTCCAGCTCCTCCATAATGAATCTGGAGGTACCCTTGTTGCTGCTCTTGCTTCTGGTTCTGGAACTAGGGCTAGTGGTATTGTTGTCACCAGCAGCCATATCTTCACCTCCAAGTTCTTTCACTGGATCACTCATAACTCCACCATGTCAACCCAGGGAGCCATAAGCTCTTTTCTGTTGTAACCTCCATCTACCATCTTGGTAACTCTTGAGCGCTCCTTGTGCTTGTCAAAGAAACTCGTCAAGTCCTCTTCCCAGTTTTCCTATCTCTATAAAATCTTCTGCCATTCATTGCCAGACCAATGGCCATCGCCACTAGGGATTCATATTTTCCTTGGTCCCTTGATCATTTTTTGAGCTGTAATCATCGTGAGTTCGGTTGAACTCATCTCTATTATGCTCTTCTTCTCAACATTTGTAGTGGTAATTCCCAACAATGAAGTTTTGGCTATCAGTTCACTGTTAGATTCCTCTCCCTTTTTCTCTGATGATTGTGTAGAAATACTTATCTCAGTTTGAACTTCCTTTTCCTTCTCTCCTTCCTGATTTTTCTCTTTATCTTTCTCCTCTAGTTTATTTTCCCTAATATCATCTTCTTTTGCACCGGTGGCTTTGCCACTTTGTGTAGCATCTGTTACTGTTGACTCCACATTTTTTGTATCCACAACCTATTCATTTTGATCTAGAGGAATATTGTCCTAAACATCTATAACCTATTCATTATGTACACTAGTTTTTTGTGCCTATATCTCCTCTTTATCCTGTACATTTTCTTCTGCCTAAGATTTTGCTTTTAATTTCTTGACATCTTTCAAAATTTTGAATGGGCTATCCACTACATCTTTGCCTTTGCCATCAATCGGGATGTCTATAATGTTTGACTTAGGATTAGCTTCTAGTGATGTAAATAAATCAGGGTGGTCAATAAATAATTGAACCCATGCCTCATTGGTTTCACTAATTATTTCTTTAACTTTACTTGCCATAAGGCTAACTGTCCTTGCCTGCTTTGGAAAATTGTTCTATTAGTAGTTTCAAGACACCTATCCATCTCCTCTGAGGTAATTGAACCATAATTAGTTAATAATCCTTGAATCTTTATGTGTTGGTCTTCCTCTATAGTAGATAGTCCTCTAGCATTTTTGCTTTGCAATGTCTAATAAAGCCTTCTTATATAAGTCTAAGTGTAACAAAACTGCTTCCTCAATTTGTTTTTTCTCATCATCATCCTAATGTTCATAATAATGTTGAATGTTCTTTAACATACCATCCTTTTTTATCTCATCTATTAAATCAGCATAAGACATGGGTAGAATAATAGTTACATTACAGGTTTCAATAGCTTCATCTATGTCTTCCTTCTTCTTCTTCTTGCCGGATGATGCAGGAGTTTCTTTTACTGGCCTTTTCTTCTGAGTAGGCTTCCTTTTAGCTGTCTTACTTGTTGGTATCTTAAAGGTTACCTTCCTTGCCGACTGCTTCCTTGTCTTCTTAGCTTTCTCCTTTGGGTCTTCTACCTTCTTTCTCTCCACCCTCTTGAAAGATAAAGGAATTTCATCCTCAGTCTCAATATCTGAATTAATTGGTGCAATGAGAGCTTTAGATTGTTTCCTCTTCTTGACTTCTTTGGCTGATGAGGCTTCAATTATAGTCTTAATATATTTTGAGACTTTTTCAACAAATTGACTTACTTTTCTTTGTTGTCTTTCTCTCTTCTTCTAATTAAATTCTGTTTTAAGTTCAAGTTCTTTTTGCTTGGTAGTTCCAAATGAGTTTTTAGATTCATTTGTCAATGCATCTATAAGAATCTTAGCATATGCATCCAAAATGATTGCATCTACCCCATAACCCATTTATTCAATCCATATCTTCTAAGGTATCACAACTTCCATAAGAGTTTCATCCTTTTTCACCATGAAACAAATTTCAATTGAGTATTTCTCAACTATGTGCTTTGGAATTCTTTCCCTTGACATCATGGCTTTCTAAAATAATTTGAAGTATCCTAAAAATTTGTCATCTCTTTGGTTCCCCAAAATGGTGATAGCACCCTTAATCTACTTGCCTACTGGTATATCAAAGGCCCATTGCCTTTTTCCCAAACTCGATATCTCATTGAAAAAGAAAAGTATTAGGCACACTATTAGATTTCGATACTAGAAAACTCCTTTCTTTTCTCCCTTGATCTCGCCTAAGTTCATAATCAACTCCTCTTTCATCCATTCACACAGATCATACTTTTCATCCTTCTTCAACATTTGATAAGCAAGAAAAATGTAGGACCTAGAAACTGAGTTAAGTCAGTTAGATTGGGTTACCTTGTAACCTATAATCATGATGATGAATTTGACATCCTTGCCAGTAATGGCACTTACTCTAATTGACTAACTATCAGAGGTTGCAGCTGTGATCTTGTTGATTTGATCATTTGATATCTTCTTCTCTGGTTTCTGACCTATCTGAGGTAAGTCAGTGGTATCCCTGATTAATTCCTTGGTGATCTTGTGGGGTCTATCCAGCCAAATAAATTCACCATGAACTCTTCTCAGCATGTACCAGATTATTTCATCCTCAAACTCAAAAGTATCCAAGATTCCAGTTAACCCTAGGTCTACAATATGTTTGAATTTTGGCTTGATGATTCCAGAGTCCTTCAATAGTTCAGATATGTACATTGATTTGAATTTAGTTATTCCCAAGTTCTCTAGATTGTAGTGGATGTAAGCTCTGACATCCTCAACATAAACAATGCCTTCCAAAACCCTCAAAAAAGTGCCAACTCAATCATCTAGAGTTGCAATATGAGGGTATCTTTTTAATATTCATCTCAGATGATCCTTAACCTCTACTACAGTGGGATTTGCAATGAAAGTGGGGATAAAAGAAGATCCAACCTCCATTCCGAATGATTGAATTGTGAAAATTACCTGGAAATAATTATCTGTGAAAAACCTAGATATCTCTTTTGAATGAAATTGAAATAGCTGATGGTTGCTTTTGATCACTTTGAATCACCTTTGACTCGCTCTGTATCACTCTGAATGCAAGGTGGACATACTGAAGTGAATTCTTCCTTTTATTCTTTGAAAAACCCTAATCCGCCATTGACATAAATGCCTTCCAGTGAGACATTCAGGATCTCGATTCAACATGTATATGTCAAATAAACTTTCTCTGATGTCTAAAAATTCCTTTCAGATCTCTTTCACAGGGAATATGAAGGATTTTCATGAAATTTTCCTACCCCTAAGGTATTTGCCTCAATTGTCAGATGAGCTTCCTGCTAGTGTAGGAACATTTTGCTCTTCCAGTTGAGTAACCAAAGTAGTTTGATCTCTTGATTGATCATCTAACTTCTTGACCCATCTCTTGGTATAATTACACTGGATTTCATTGATCTTTTTCTTTCCTTTATCATTTGATCCATTATTGCTAACCGGTGGATTTTTATAGTACAAAACTTAGCTATGTGTCCAATCTTGTTCCATTAATAGCATGTAACATTGTTCATTTGAATTGATTTTCTATATCTAGGATAATTGCTTAACCTGCACTGATTAGCCATATGTCCACAATCTTCTATCTTATGACCTTACTTATTTCATTTGGAACATTGACTGGGGACAATTATAATTTTGATTTGCTCTATTTCTACATTGTCTAGCCATATGACTAAATTTATTACAAACAAAGAATCTACCATTGAATTTGTGAGCATTGAGCTACCTTACCAGTGTCCTCTTGTTCTAGTTGTTCTGATCATTCTGCATATCGGATGTTTGATCTTCATTTGTAGTACCGGAGCTCTAACCTTGTTCAAATCAAAGTCCTCTAGAGTCCTTATTCTTCCTTTGGCTCTCCAATAATTCATTAATTTGTACTGAACTAGCCTTGAATTTGTCCTTATACTCATTTGCAATTGTCATATCATCTCTTAGGATTGTGATGTCTCTTTCAAGTTCTTGTTCATTGTTTTGGAATTGCACTAATTTTGTTCTCAACACATTATTTTAACGAGCCAACCTGATGCATTCTTCAGATCTGTCCTTTAATGCTATAGCAAGGTCTTCCTCCTTTTTCTTTCAGTATTCAATTTCTTTTTCCATCCTCATAGTTAGGGCTTGCATTTTTTTCTCCATAGCTTCATTTTCTTGACTCATCTTCTGAAATAGGTTCTTTAGAGTATCCTTTTCTTCATCATTTTGATCTTGGAATTGTTCCCATAGTTCCTTCCTTTTGGCTTGAGCATTAGATAGATTTTCTTGCAGGGTGAAAATGAATTCTTTTGTAGATCTCAGTTCATCTTCTAGCTTTATGTTATTAAATATTTTAGCTTCAAAATCTTCAAGAGCAACTTAAAGTTGCTTCCTCAAACACATCTCCATGGATTCCGGATTCAAGATCTCCCTCAAGCTATTAGGCTTCCTTTGAGGCACAATTCTCTAATACCAATTGTTGGAATCCAAGAACACTGAGAGGGGGGGGGGTGAATCAATGTTCTATCGAAATATTAGATTTTATCCTTATCAAAGAATTCATTCATCAACCAGTAAACATAAATACATATAATTGAAACAAATAATGCAATCACATAAATGAACACCATAACACAGAAAATTTATAAGTGGAAAACCTTAATGAGGAAAAGCCATGGTGGGATTTGTGACCCACAATATCAATTCACTAGCCATATGAAGATATATTACATATAATAGGGGCATGCACATATAGGAAGGCACATTGCCTAGATCACACTACTCATCACCAAGAGTCTCACTGACTACAATCACTTTCTAATAGAAAACTAAAAAACTGAACTCATATAATGCATCTGTTATGCCTGATTGAGTTCTAGTTAAGGCTCTAACTATTCCGGTTCTTAAACCTAAACCCTTGCTGGAATAAATTACACCTTATGAGTACCTTAGAAATCATCTACAGATCATTACAGAATACTGCTTTCACATACAAATGATCTCGGATACATAAACTTCACATTTTAGATCTTATCACAAATGTTATATATCCTTACAAACATTTATGCCATATGTCAGCTTACATACAAAATGATAATACATGTCAACTCATTATAAATATATATGAATTATAAAATGATTTATCGAATGCTACCCTTTGCCGGATCTCCAAGTGATGTCGGCTTCCCATGCCAACTTAGATACAAAATGATAATACATGTCAGCTCATTACAAATATATATAAATTATAAAATGATTTACCAGATACTACCCTTTGCCAAATCTCCAAGTGATTTTGGCTTCCCATGCTAGTACCTAGTTTACCGATTACCTTTGAAATCCTTGATGCCGGTGAAGTGTCTGCTAGATGTCGATGAACCAAAATATGTTGCCAATGTTGCCATCAATGACAACATAAGAAACTGAATGAGTATCAATTGCCAACAATATTATCTCTTACACAGTTTCTTTTAACTAATATCTTATCATTGTAAAATCAATACAAGAATTGACTATAGCTTTCTAACATCATTTAAGAACAACAATTAAGTCTATTATCCCTCAAAAAAAGGTTTCATGTAAAGAAGGTATGTCAAATAGTACATTTTCTCACTTATTAGAGGACTCATTTTCTTTGTTATGACTTTGTAATATAGAGAAAAAAGATTTATATTATACTAGTAATATTTTACTATGATAATTTAATTATAGAAAACATGAGTTAGTTGTCTTAACAAAAGAGTTCTCAATGTTGAATTTTATAACACAAGTATCTATTAGATAAAATAACATATAAAACACCTTCCACAAATAAGAGAAACGAGTGCCCTATAGTGGCAAGTACTTTCCTTTATAGTATTGTAATTAAAATATTTGTTGTAGTTCTTAATTATTATAATTTTCAATTATTTTTATTTTAAAATTATATATTTTTAATTATATTTTTATAGCATTAACTATAACTCTCACTTGAATAAAATAATATTAATAAGTATAATATAATATAAACATTGGCCTATCAATGGACCTCTCGTCATTGATCTAGATTCCAAAGGGAAGGAAGGATGAGAATAAGTAACAGGTATTATATGCATCATTTAATGAATATGTTTATGTGCCATAAGTATTAGACTCTTATTACTATTATTTGCTTTGTTAAGTTTTTAGACTCTTTATCTCTTCATACTACTAGCTATATTTTAGGTAGATGGTTATTAGTTTAGAATAGTATGTTTGTCACACAAACATGATGAATTTTGAGTGTTTTTGAGAGAGGTTGGATGTTGTTCTTGTGCTAGTTGTGTGATGTCAGATTCTATGATGTTTCCCTCTGATTTTTCTATTCTATAGGATTCAGGGTCTTCTCCCTACTAACTTAATAAAAAAACTTGTGAAACATTCATTTTCTTCAAGTCCCTTAAAATCCTTACTACAAACATATTGTGCACTATGTACTTTTTAATAATGTAGCATTGGTTTCTTCTAGTCCAATTATCGATAGCAACTATACAATTCCATATGATTTGGCCCATGCATAATATAAATTTCTTTGTATGTCTAAGGTACATTCCCTTCCTACCCAAAGAGTACATCAAATAAGAAGTCATATAGAATCTTCTAATTTCCTTTATTGTTGTTAATTTGTCATGTAAATTTTCAGTTTTACTTTGGGACTAGTGAACCATATCTTGATTTTACAACATAGTATGAATGAAATAAAATATTCTAAATAAATGTTTACATTCTAGTTTTAGTAGTGTAGGCCATCTTTAATTTTGATCAATACTACTTGACGAAGTAGGACATGAAATTTCTCTATAATAGGCTTTGTGTGAGGTCTTCTAAAAGTTTACCTTCAGGAGTAGAAAATCTTTCTTGTTTTGCACTTTTTTTATATAAATAATATTACCTTGGAGGTTCAATAGTTGTGTGGAATCCTCTTGCTTCTAGTATCCCATCATTAACCATTCTCTTAGTCTTGTTAGTAGTTGTGATTCCATGCACCTTGAGCTAGAAGTATTCTAATCCTAAATGTCCTAGGTTTCTATCAAAGATGGAGTCACATGTTCAATAGTTTTTAATTATAATAGATTAATTCCTTTGAACACATACCACATTTATCTAACTAACTATAGACATGAAATCATGTAAGGAAACAAACAACATCCATTAAATTCAAATTTGTAACTATTATCTTTCTTCATAAAAAAATTTACTTATTATAACCTTTTGGAAAGAATTAGTGGATATCTAGAATATTGATGTTTACTTTTGAACTCCTTCCAAAAAAAACTTAAAATGTGTTTAGTGTTTCCTTTTGCATAAATTTGATTAGATTTTACATTTGAAAGTCTAGTTATAAATATCATCTACACAAATATTATTACATTAGAATTTTAGGTGATCATGTACCTATAAATTGAAAATTTTTATAATGTTGGTGATGTTCTTATATGGAGCCTAATCAAACTTAGAGGTTAAATTTTCCCTAATTCTATCGGTGCGGTTTCCCCCTATATTTTTTTATGGGGGTTTGAAGGAAGCACCCCCAAGTTGGGGTCAAGGGGCATCACATTTTGTAACCCTAATTTTGTAACTGACATAAGTCATGAAAAAAGGGCTAAGGTTAGGGTTTTCAATAGAGAACTTGTAGCATTTTGCAGCAGTATTGAGCTGCAAGGGGATTGCTAGCTGTAATCGGTTTTGATTTACTAGATAATAAGATTGGACTCTCTATTTGGTGGATGTAGCTCGAGATTGGGTGAACCACGTTAAATATTGTCTGTTCGCTATAATTATTTTTGTGTTTTTTTCATTCCTGTGTTTTATAATTATTTGCATATAATTGATACTTTCTGCATGTAATTCCTAACAAGTGGCATCAGAGTGGCTTGTGTTCAATTATCATCTATAGGAAGATCTCATGGTTGAGTGTGAGTCTCATGGTTAAGTGGGAGCAATGGAAGATGAGGTTAAATTGAAGGTAGATAAATTCAATGGGCAGAACTATCAATTATGGAAGATAAAGATGGAGGATTATCTCTATCAAAAGGATTTACAGAGGTTGTTGGAAGGAATAGTTAATAAAGTGGCAACAATAAGTGATGAGGATTGGAAATTACTGGACAAAAAGGCAATGGGAACCATTCGGTTGTGCCTAGCACCATCCATGGCATTCAATATAATAGAAGCGAAGACAACAGTTGACTTGATGAAAGATTTGGAAAAATTGTATGAACAACCCTCAGCCTCAAATAAGGTATTTCTCATGAAGTGTTTGTTTAATCTAAAAATGAATGAAGGTGGATATATGACAAATCATTTAAATGATTTTAATACGATTACCAGTCAATTAACTTTTGTAAAGGTAAATTTTGATAAAGAAGTTAGGGCTCTCTTATTATTATGCTCTTTGCCTAAAAGCTGCAATAGTTTGGTAATGGAAATTAGTAACTCTATTTCTGGTTCAAATACTATGAAATTTGATGATGTTGTTGGTGTTATTCTGAGTAAGGAACTATGCATGGAAAGATTAGGTGGATCCACATCAGGTAGGGTTTTGAATGCAGAAAGTAGGGGTAGATCAAAGGAGAGAGGAAAAGGTTATGGAGGTCATGGGAAGTCATGAGGAAAATCAAAGCACAAGAGGTCCCAATCTAGAGGACTAAAAGATTTCTAGTATTGTGGGAAGCCAGGTCATCTAAAGAAAGATTGTTGGTCTAGGAAGAATAAAGAAGGAGAAAAACAAGAGGGTAATATGGAGGCGAATGTGGTAAGTAATAAATCTGAAGAAGATGCTTTGATTATTTCCCTAGATAATGTTGATGATTGATGGGTTTTAGATTCAGGAGCTTCATTTCATGCTACTCCCCATAGAAGTTATTTTCTTGATTATGTCCAACGGGATTTTGGGCTAGTTTATTTGGGAGATAATGAACCTTGTAAGATTATTGGAAAGGGAAGAATTAAGATTAAGTTACAGAATGGGAATCATTGGCTACTACAAGAGGTAAGGCATGTTCTAAGGCTGATTAGGAATTTAATTTCAATGGGGTAGCTAGGTGATGAAGGTTGCACAGTTACTTTTAATGATAAAAAATGGAAGGTTTCAATGGGTGCCTTGATAGTAGCAAAAGGTGTGAAAGTAGGAACCTTATATCTTTGTATAGGTCATATTTTTCCTTCTACTTTAGTTTTTGTTAGGTCCCAAAGACAATTGAGAGGGGGAGGGGGGGTTGAATCAGTTGTCAATTAACTTCAAACCCAAAACTAACTTGACCAAACTTAATGCATAATAGCGGTAAACCAAACTTTATACCAGTAAATAGTTTTAACAGTTAATTGCAATACCACTAAAGTTTAATGCATGAAACAAAAAGACAAATAACATCCACAACACATAAAATAGATATTTGTATGTGGAATCCTTGTAAGGGGAAAAACCATGGTGGGAAACCTTACCCACAATTAGATGATACTACTACAGATAGTATGTGTGTACAATATGGAGTCTACACATGCAAAAAGGCCAACTGCCTAGAGCTCGCTACTCAATCATCAAATGGGAGTCACACTGACTACAATTGGATGGTTAAATCCAATGATAATGTACTACTCAGAATAGCATCTTCATATGTTGGATTCAGTACTGGTTAAGCCCTGATTTGCCTTCTTCAAAAGCCTCCTTGAATCTTGAATGATGTCTGCATGTATAGCTCTTCTTATAGCCACATATACCTTATTATATTCCTTTTCCTCACCTATATTGATCTCACAAATGAGATCTTACATATATACCAAAACCTAAGACCAAGTGAGTAGGTCGGCTCACTAAAGATATTACAATAATAATCAATTAAAAATGAATCAATATGTGATGCATCATTTTGGCTCAATGCATTTACAATAATAAAAAATCATCTTCATAATATGTTGTGTTGATCTGGAATGAATGATGCTTGTCGGTGCATAACCTAGACCTATTTGTCGGTAATAACAAATATGCATACCTTATTAGATCAATGATCAAATCACCAAAAAAAGGTGTCTAAATAATGTCTTCGACATAACCAAGTAATCTCCAAGTCATCCCAAGTGCCAATGAACAATATAATGTGTCGATGAACCAGATACCGGAGACTGTGCATAAGTCATTGAACATGTTGGTGAACATAACAAAGAATCTCCAAGTGCTGCTAAGTTTGACAAGTGTTGACATGAATGAAAAAACCAGTGCAACACATCCAAAATACCAACAATCTCCCCCTTTTGCATTGATGGAAACACAAGATGGAAAAACCATCTAAGTGCCAAAGCAGAAATGCCAAAAACCAAAAACCAACAATCTCTAAAAGAGATCATTAACCAGAAATCAAAATACAGATATAGAGAGTAACAATCTCTCCCAATAAATAATGTCTCCCAAAAAAGATAATGTGTTTTTCCATAGATATCTCTCCCCCTTTGAAATCAAATGCTAAAGCAGTACAAAACTAGATTCAAATAGTTCATTAAAAAATACCAATTTATCAATTTATCCAACTACTCCCCCTAAGAAGTATCTCTCCTCATCAAAGTCGGAAAAAGATTTCTCTGTTAATTCTATTGGTTGATGATAAACATCAACTGTCTGAGTCTCTACTAGTGGGGGTATAACCCCAAGCTACTCTTTGAGATATTCAAAAGTTTCCTTAGGCAAAGGTTTAGTAAAAATATCTGCAATCTTCTCTTTAGTATTCACATAAACCAATTTCACCTCTTTTCCTTCAATATTCTCTTTTAGAAAATTGAATTTGATAGAAACGTGTTTATTTTTTGAGTGAAATACCAGATTCTTAGATATATCAATTGCTACCATATTATCACAGTAAATTGTTATAGGCTCTTTGCATTTTACCTTTATGTCCTTCAACATTTGCTTGATCCATAATACCTAGGTACAATTAGTTGTTGCTGCAACATATTCCGATTCTAATGTTGATAAAGATGTGCAACTTTGTTTCTTACTCAACCAAGATATTAATCTACTACCAAGAAAGAATGCTCCACCAGTGGTGCTCTTTCTATCATCTACATCTCCTACCCAATTTGTATATGTGTATGTAAATAAATCAAAATTTTCATCTTTAGGATACCATAAACCAAGATTTGTAGTGCCTTGTAGATACCGAAAAATCCTTTTCACTGCTGATTCATGATTTTCTTTAGGATTACTCTAAAATCTTGAAACAATACATACTATATTCATAATATCAGGTCTTGTTTGTGTCAAATACAGTAAACCTCCTATCATAGATTTGTATCTTGTTAGATTAACAGGTGTTGATTCATCCTTCAATGATAGTTTATCAGTTGTAGTCATAGGTGTACTTACCAGTTTAGAGTTTTCCATGCCAAATTTCTTTAGTAATTCCTTCAAGTACTTTGATTGACTTATGAATATACCTTTATCAGTCTATGAAATCTATAATCCTAAAAAGAATTTTATCTCCCCAATCATAGACATTTCAAATTCTTCCTGCATCTTGTTAGAAAAGTCCTTACATAATCCATCTTCTCCTCCAAAAATTATATGATCAACAAAAACTTTTATAACCAATATGTCATCATTAGTCACTTTGAAATATAGATTGATGTCAGCATTACCTTTAGTGTAACCAATCTTCAAAAGATATTTGTCCAATCTAGCATACCAAGCTCTAGGAGCTTGTTTTAATCCATATAAAGCTTTCCTTAACCTGGACACCATATCTTTGTCATTTGTTAATGAAAATCCATTAGGTTGTTCAATGTAAACTTCCTCTTCAAGATCACCATTTAGAAATGCACATTTAACATCCATTTGATATACTTTATAGTTCTTGTGTGTTGCAAAAGCTAAGAATAATATGACTACCTCAATTCTAGCTACCGGTGCAGAGCTTTCATTATAATCAACTCCTTCTTTCTATGAATATCCCTTACACACTAATATTTATTTGTTTTTGATTACCTTACCATCTTCATTAAGTTTATTTTTGAATACCCATTTAGTTCCAATTACATTTTTGTCTTTAGGTTGGGGAACCAATGTCCATGTGTTATTCTTTTCAATTTGTTCCAATTCATCTTCCATAGCTTTAATCCATTGTTTATCTTCACATGCCTCATTAATTGATGTTGGTTCAATTTGAGAAATAAGACACGCCTCTTCATTTGCCAGTCTTCCTCTAGTCATAACACCTTGATACTTATTCCCAATTATCTGATTTTCAGAGTGATTCAATCTTACATACCGGGGTGTTTTTACTTATTGTTCTTCAGTCACTATGGAATTTTTAAATGATGTCGGTCTGATTGGATCAACATTCTGTACCGGTGTACTCATTGTATGTTCATTTGATATTATCTCTATGGCCGGTTTAGAGTCCATGTACCTTGAATTACCTCTAAACTGTTCATCAATCTTCACATTTGCACTCTCAATAATTTTCTCCAATCTCTTGTTAAAACATCTATATGCCTTGCTCTTAGACGAATAACCAAGAAATATTCCTTCATCACTTCTAGGATCAAATTTTCCAATATACTCATCTCTTCAAATATAACATTTACTTCCAAATATTATGAAATATTTAAGAGTAGGAGTATTACCAAACCATAGTTCATGAGGGGTCTTACCAGTTTCACCTTTGATGTGAACTTTGTTGAATGTGTAAACTATTGTACTCACTACTTCTCTCCAATATACATGAGGTAGATTTGCTTCTAATAACATACTTCTAGCTGCATCTAGAATAGTTTTGTTCTTCCTTTCCACAACTCCATTTTGCTGGGGTCTCCAAGGTGTTGATAGTTGTCTTTTGATTCCATTCACTTCACAGAATGTATTAAATTCCTTAGATGTGATTTCACCTTATTGATCTAATCTGAAGCATTTAATTTTCTTACTGGTTTCATTTTCTACCATCACCTTGAATAGTTTGAATTTCCCAAGGACATCTAATTTCTCTTTGAGAAAAGTAACCCAACACATTCTAGAATAGTCATCAATGATTAGCATAAAATATCTATCTCCTTGTAAACTTCTAGTTCTTGCTGGACCACATAAATCAGTATGAATTAAGTCAAGAACATTATTGGATTTTTCTGGAATACTCTTAAAAGTTGTTCTAACTTTCTTTCCAAATTTACATTTCTTACATATCGAATTGTGAGGTCTAACAATCTTTGGTAAATCCCTTACTGCCTTAGTTTTACTAATTTTTACAATGCAATCAAAATTTACATGACAAAGTCTCTTATGTCATAACCAACTTTCATCAATATGTGCAATCAAGCATGCTTTCTCATTTTTATTCAAATGAAAGATATTACCTCTAGTCTGATTACTAGTTGCAATTTCTAAGCCAGTTCTATTCATGATTTTGCATTTACCATTCTTGAATTGTAATTGAAACCCTTTTTCAACTAATTGACCAACACTTAGAATATTATGCTTCAAACCTTCAACATAGTAAACATTATCAGTATTGTGCTTACCATCAAAAGATATAGTGCCTTTTCCTTTGATCAAACAAGCTTTATCATCTCCAAATCTTACTAGATCTCCATTGTATTCCTGAAAGGTTAAGATTTTCTTTTATCACTAGTCATATGATGTGAACCTCTAGAATCAATGATCCATTCATCCTTATCATTCATGAATTGTAATTGAAACCCTTTTTCAACTAATCGACCAACACTTAGAAGATTATGCTTCAAACCTTCATCATAGTAAACATTATCAGTATTGTGTTTACCGTCAAAAGATAGTGCCTTTTCCTTTGATCAAACAAGCTTTATCATCTACAGATCTTACTAGACCTCCATTGTATTCCTGAAAGGTTAAGATTTTCTCGTATCACCAGTCATATGATGTGAACATCTAGAATCAACGATCCACTCATCCTTATCTTCAATTTTAGCTTCCAAGGCCTACTCTACCAGTTGAACAATAGGTGTCGGTTGATCTTCTATTATAGCAACAAAAACCCATCCATTGTCTATTGGTTCCTTATCAGAATCATCAATAACTCCTTCATCAGCATAGTACAATGATTTGTCTCTATTCTTCTTAAATATGTATCTCTGATATTACGGGTTAGGCTTATATGTTCTTTTAGCTTCTTCTTTCAATCTTGCATCTCTATCATGACACCTAGATGCCATATGACCAATTTTATTGTAGATAAAACATTTAAATGGTGCTTTACCTTCATAATTACTTCCAACTGGACCTTTAGGCACTTTCCTTGTAAAATAGTGCTTCAAGCTCTTCCAATTCTTCATTCTCTTTTCTGATTTCTTCAAGTTCCCTTGCATAAAAGGCTTTCCAATCAGATTTATCAGATGATGATGATGATGTTGTAGATGATGATGATGTTGTAGACGATGATGATGCCTTGAAAGCTAAGTCTATCTTAATACTAGCAACAAGACCAAATTCCTCAAGTTCAAAACCTGAAAGTTTTCCAACCAAAGTGTCTCTAGATACTGATGCATTAGGCATTGTTCTTAATTCATTTATAGAAATTACTTTCATTTTATATGCTGGTGGCAATGCTCTTAAAACTTTAGAGACAATTTCTTCTTCACTTAAGGATCCTCCACAACATTGTATACGCAAAACAATTTCATTTACTCTTTCCATAAAAGCATAAATCCTTTCATCTTCTTCCATCTTCAGATTTTCATACTTGACCTGGAAGCATTCCAGTTTTGCAATTTTGACTATGGTATCACCTTCATTCAATGTTTCCAATTTGTCCTAAATAGCTTTAGCAGTAGATCTGTCTGATAATCCAATGATTTGTTGATCTGACAATGCGCTCAAAAGTGCTTCTCTTGCTTTGCAATCATTTTCCTCATCTTTAGCCAAGGTTGGTGGATTAGGTTGACCTTGAGTAGGAGAAACATAGCCATTATCTATAACATCCCATATGTCCTTTCCAATGCAATTCAGATGTGTCTCCATTCTGATCTTCCATATACCATCGTTAGTTCCATCAAGTTTCAAACTCTCCTTCCTGAAATAGTTAGTAGACATAAGATCTCCTCAAGCTATTAAACTTTTATAAAGAGAGGACTAGGGTCTAATACCAATTGTTAGGTCCTAGAGACAACTGAGAGGGGGGGTGAATCAGTTGTCAATTGATTTCAAACCCAAAACTAACTTAACCAAACTTAATGCATAATATCGGTAAACCAAACTTTATGTCGGTAAACAATTTTAACAGTTAATTACAATACTGGTAAAATTTAATGCATGAAACAAAAAGACAAATAACATCCACAACACATAACACATATTTGTATGTGGAAACCCTAAAGGGGAAAAACCATGGTGGGAAACCTTACCCACAATCAAATGATACTCTATAGATAGTATGTGTGTAAAATATGGAGTCTGCACATGCAAAAAGGCCAACTTCCTAGAGCTCACTGCTCAATCACAAAATGGGAGTCACACTGACTACAATTGGATGGTTAAATCCAATGATAATATACTACTCAAAATAGCATCTTCATATGCTAGATTCAGTACCAGTTAAGCTCTGATTTTCCTTCTTCAAAAGCCTCCTTGAATCTTGAATGATGCCTTTGTGTATAGCTCTTCTTATATTTGCATATGGCTTATTATATTCATTTTCCTCACCTATATTGATCTCAAAAATGAGATCTTACATAAATACCAAAACCTAAGACCAAATGAGTAGGTTGGCTCACTAAAGATATTACAATAATAATCAATTACAAATGAATCAATATGTGATGCATCATGTTGGTTCAATGCATTTACAATAATAACAAATCATCTTCATATTGTGTCGTGTTGATCTGGAATGAATAATGCTTGTCGCTGCATAACCTAGACCTATTTTTTGGTAACAACAAATATGCAAACCTGATTATATCAATGACCAAATCACCAAAACAAAGTGTCCAAACAATGTCTTTGACATAACCAAGTAATCTCCAAGTCATCCCAAGTGCCGGTGAACAATATAACCTGTCGATGAACCAGATACTGGTGACTGTGCATAAGTCACTAAACATGCTCGTGAACATAACCAAGAATCTCCAAGTGCTGCTAAGTTTGACAAGTGTTGTAATCAATGACAAAAATAGTGAAACACATCCAAAATACAAACAGTTGTTGCATAGAAAACCCAAATACTTTCAGGAAGAGTTGATGCTGGTTTGAACAAAGAAACTAAAACAGTTGTTGCAAGTTCTGGGACAACACTATAGCATAACAAACTTGTTGATATGAGTGAAAAAGGTATGAAGTTATCACATTCTAAAAAGGTTTTACAAGGTCTGAAATGTATTAATATAGTTTTTTGTGAAAGTTGTGCGTATGGAAAACAAAAGCGAGTTAGGATTCTTAAGGATGGGAAGCAAAAAAAAGATAAAAAGTTGGAGCTTGTACATACAAATGTATGGGGATTGACTCAGGTATCTTCTCTTGGTGGCTCTCGGTATTATGTTACATTCATAGATGATGAAACTAGGAAAGTTTGGATTTATTTCCTTAGGCAAAAATATGATGTATTTGAAACATTTAAGAAATGGAGAAGATTGGTTGAGAATGAGATAGGTAAAAGATTAAAATGTCTCTGATCTGATAGTGGTGGTGGGTATTGCAACAAATAATTTGAGGATTATTGTTCCATTAATAGAATTCATAGGTATAAAATGATTCCAAGAACTCCATAAGAAAATGGAGTGGCTGAGTGCATGAATAGGACAATAATGGAGCATGCAAGGACCATGAGATTATTGGACACAATGGATCACTGAGAGGGGGGTGAATCATTGATTTAAACTCTTTTTCTTCAAAAAGAAGATACCAATAAAGTAGAGGAAAAAATGAGTGCTATCGGGTAATATAAACAATGCAAGTAGAGTGTGTCAAAGGACTTGCTAAAACATTAACATACTACAAGTACAAGAATACATCACATAGAACCAGATATATATACTAGGAAAACCCAATGTGGGAAAAACCTAGGTGAGAATAGCTGCTAGAGATCTTCTGCTCCAATCAAGCCTCAGAATGAAACTCTAATTACAAAATTTAGGGCACCAACCCAAGGAGAGCCAACCCCTGATTTATGAGCACCAACTCAAAGGAACACCAACCCCTGCATAATTTATAGGCTACAACTTAAAGGAGCTACAACACCTACACTAAGCTACAACTTAGTGAAAACAATTTAAAACTGAGATATACATATGAATCACTATTGCAAATGAAGTTTTGGAACCTTACAATATTCTCCTCTGTCGGTTTCACCCTTACTGGTCTGTATTCTCTCTACCCACTCTGCAACTTGACTTTGCTGATCACCTTTCTCAATCCCACCTCACAATGTCTTCCTCCTCTCAACTCACACTTAATCACTCTTAATTGGACATAAATTCTACCAGTTTGTCACTTCTGTGTTCAATGCACTCTTCACCAGTTGTTCCTTATACCGGTTCACTCTGCTTCTTCTTGTGAATCAATACTTTGCACATAAACACTTCAAGTGTTTTTCTCTTCGGCTCTCAAACAAAAATATCACTCTTGTCTTCTTACTGCAGCAACAACAATCACAGTCTCAAGTCATGATGTTTAAACTTGAGCTTTCCCACCAAGAATCAATTCAAACTTGGGGCGGTTAGGGTTTCTTCACTCGATTAAATCAGCATGAGATCCAATACAGTCTATCTTGGATCGATCACCTATACTCGAGGAATGCATCTGTACATGTTTTCCATTATCCAATGCATACTTTCTAAAGATATCAATCTCGTACATGATTTTCTACCTTGAAATCTATCGACTCATAAAAAGCTTAGTTGTTTCCTTCTCAAGATCTTCTTGTAGTCTGATTTCTTTTCTTAGATCAAGGTGCCAACTACTCCCTGATATTTCTCTTTCATTCTTTCTTCCTCGCTCCACATCAATCAGTTACCATCTCATGATTTGTGGTTGTTTCACTAATATCTACTAACATTTTTAACAACCAAGTCGATGGAGGCTTTACCAACCTCCGCATGTTTTCCACCTCAGCTCCACATGGCATCACAATGGTCAATCACTTAGCTCACATACCCAAGGTCATTTTATACTTGATCATTCAAAAAACTCATACTGGTACACTCCTTTACTAGTGAGACCTTCTCCTTCTACTAACTGGTAGTGCACACTACACTGGTAACACATCTTCACCTCTGGTCGTTTGTGATAACTTTAACATTCTGCCTCTTCATTAGAAATAGGTAGCCAACCTCCATAATGGTTTATGCTCTATAGGTTGTCACTCAACATGCTAACACATACATGCATCTCACCTCATATCGATGAAGTCACTGATAGTCTCAATAACTACTTGTCTTCCACCATATTGGTTGACAAGTCTTCATGTTAATCTTCTCAATACTTTATTTGTCTTTCACCATACCGGTACATGCTTCTTCATACCGGATGACATACCTCTATCGGTAGCCTACCTGCAATACCAGTTGACATCAATGACAACTCAATGCCAACAATCTCCCCCTTTGGCATTGATGTCAATATTCCTTTTTTGGTTTCTCTCCCCCTTTGACAACAATGGCAAAGGAAATGATAGTCTGACAACAATAATCTCTCCCTTGATGACATCTAGTTAAGACACTCTCTCCCCCTATGTCCATGCTTCATGACTCAAGACTCCCCTTGAATCATGCATCGTCTCATGAATTTAAGTGCTACCAGATGGTGGGACAACTCCCATTTTTTGTCTCAAGTACTCAAAAGGACCAAATGGAAGTGGCTTGGTAAATATGTCAACAATCTCCTCACCAGTGGGAACATATTCTACCATAACCCCCATGTTTTCTACCTTCTCCCTCAAGAAGTGATACTTGATTGCAATGTGTTTTATTATTGAGTGCATTACTGGATTCTTGGAGATGTTGATTGCACTTGAGTTATCATACCAGATTGGAATGGGTTCCCGTATCTCCACTTGTATGTCTTTTAGTGTTTACTTCATCCATAGAACCTATGAGAAACATGTAGCAGCTGCGATATATTTTGCCTTAGCAGTAGATAATGATACTAAATCTTGCTTCTTGTTGTGCCATGATACTAACTCTTCTCCTAATTAGAAAGCACCTCCACTTGTACTTTTTCGGTCATCTATATTTCTTGCCCAATTTGTATCAGTATAAGCTTGCAAAGAGAAGTCTCCTCTCTTTGGATACCACAAACCATAGCTGATTGTTCCTTGTAGATACCTAAAGATTCTTCTGACTACATTTAGGTGAGACTATTTAGGAGTAGTTTGGAATCTTGCTACTGTAGACACCTAAAATTGTCATGTCTAATTAAATAAATATTTTATTTATTTAATTACTTTAGCTTAATTCTTCTATTAATTAAATAAATCTTTATTTATTTAATTAATTCATTTATCCCCTTCTAGCCTTATTTCTCATTTAAATAAATACATTTATTTATTTAAATTATCCCTTTCCTAAATTAAATAAATATTTTATTTATTTAATTACCCTACTTCTTCTATTAATTAAATAAATCTTTATTTATTTAATTAATTCATTAACCTTTTCTACACATGACACATGTCATTCATCTCTTATTTCCTACACTACCTACCCCTTTCATTATTTTGGTATTTCTTATACCTACCCTCTAATCCTAGCCGACCTCTCTTTTTACACCTCTCAATCTTAACCCTCCATTTTCTATTGTGTCTTCTATTTAAGGAGATGCTTTCTTCATTACCAGGGACCCTAATGACTGATTTTGGAGGACTTGGCTACACTACGATCCTACTTGCAACCACATTCCGTTCTTTGTTGAGCTCTTGTGCATACAAAAATCTGAGAGCAAGCATATCAAACAAGATCAATGGAGATAGGAAGAATGGAGATCAAAAACCCTAGTGGACATGTGATGGTATAATCTTTGTGATTTATTGAGTTATTTTGCATTGTCTTAGGTTATCTTCATATGTTATGGTGGATCTTTGTTCATTGTTAGGCTAGGGTTTGGTGGTTGAATCCATTTTAGTCTTTCAATATTGTTGTTTATTGCTATCCATTTTCACCATATACATTTTGGCACGCCCGGTGGGACTCTTGTCCCTTTGCATTTAACATTTTGTTGCAGATTTTGAATTTTTGAAGTTGCAGATCGGACGATTTCGACGACATTTTAGGTTTTTTTCGCGTCTGCGAGTGTTCGGATCGCGTTTTTGTATTTCAGAGGCGTCTGTGACATCTTTTATCGCGTCTGTGTTTCTGTCATTTTCTATTTTTGCAGGTTTCCGAAAGTCGCGTCTGTGATCCCGAATCGCGTCTGTGAACCATACGATCGCGTCTGAAGAATATAGAGGCGTCTGTGTTCTGAAATCACGTCTGCAAATCACATAATCGCGTCTGTGTCGGACAGACGCGTCTGTGTCTGGTATAACAGCGTCTGTGCATTCTGTTTTTGCAAATTTGTTTCAAGTTTTTCGATTCGGCTTTTCGGATTTTGTACTTAGGGTTTTCAGATCTGGTTTATTTTTGGCTAACCTTTGCAGATCTAGCTAACCTGGTTTGTGCAGCTTGCTTTGGAGGCAAATACGTTTTTGTTGAAGGCCCCTTTTCACAAAGTCTTTTTGGGTTTTTCTTAAAATTTACCTAACTTGTGTGTTTGCAGGAAGGGGTTATCATTTGAAACAACCCAAACTACTAACAATTTTGTTGCAGGGCCTTAGCTAGGGTTTTGTAATTTTATTTGTGTGCCTTGTCTTCATAGCTTAGCAAACACTTCAATTGGTGCACTAAAATTGAACCATTGTCTTTTGTGTCTTGAGCAAATAGGCTCTTTGTGTTTATTCTTTAGAGGGCCTGTCTTCCCGTGTGGTCATTAGGACTACTAGTGAGAAGAGAACGACCCAAGTGGTAGCAAAAGAAAAGCCATCTTCTTCCAAGCCACTATAATCAAATGTATTCATGGTGAAAACTATGAATAACGTGTGCTGATTAGTTCATACCGACACTATGTCTCCCCATAAACCCGTTTGATCAAATTTATTTGATCATTTGTAGGGCGTAACCCCTACCGGCTGGGAGCCTTCTGTATTTACAGAGCTGAAAGTGCCGCATGTATGGCCACACGAGCGGATGCCCTTACTAGCACCTCATTGTTTTAGATGCCCAAATCCTTCTAGTTGTTGAGGCAGGAGGTCGGACCTCTGGTAGCGGCCCACACACATACGGTTCTTAGTAGAGATACAAAGTTCGCCATGGGGAGTTTTCATGGGGACTGATGCTTGGCTGACCCGAGAAGTGAGTGCCGAGGGTGGAGCCAGTGAGGTCAAGCATCTAAGTATCCGCTCTGAATAGCGTAGCCTCGGGGGTAAAACCCCATGTGGGATCAACAATTATTGTCCTGGCCAGCCATAAGAATTGTGCTTGACTTATGATAAACATTCAAACAATCAAGACAAAACAGCAAAACATTGTGTCTTTTGTGTCTTCAAGTGTATGCAAAAAACTTTTTACATCAAACAACACACTTTTTGGAGTCTAAACAGTCTGCAAACATTGGGTCATCAACACTGTGTCCTCTTGTCACGAAAAACAGTCGAAAAATCAGATTTGGTCACAGCAAAACAAATTCACAGATAGGAAAGATTGCACTAAGGTTACAGAAACGCGTCTGTGTCTGTTAAAACCGCGTCTGTGTCTAATAAACGCGTCTGTGAAGTACAGAATAGCGTCTGTGTTTTTATCAGCGTCTGTGTCGAACAGAGACACGTCTGTGTCTGGAAATAGCGTCTGTGAAGTATACAGGCGCGTCTGTGTCCACAATTGCAAAAATCTGTCAGTCTTAGCAAACATCAACAGGAAATCTCAGAATCACGTTTGTGTCAAACAGAATAGCGTCTGTGTCTTAAAACCGCGTCTGTGAAGTATACAGAGGCGTCTGTGTCAGGATTTGAAAAAAGTTTAACAGTCAAGCAAACAAAGAAATCAGTTTCGGCACACTTGAGCTTCCTAGGTTATCTCTTCAGGTTCATCTAGCATTCAGCCTGTTCTAAGGTCTTACACAGTCCATCATTGCTTCATACCTCATTTTACAGTCATACTTGTCTAAACTTGAGTCAAAAGTCACTTGCTTGTCCTCACTATACTTTGTCAACACACTACATACTACAACACTTTGCTAAGTGATCCCTCATCAAGGTTTCTTACCTTTGGGTCTCATTTGGTCTTACTTAGAGTCAAGGTCAGCTTACCTCATCAAGAGAAACTATCCTCTCTTTGGAAGTCACACCTACTCTACAACATACATACTTGGTCTTACACTTTAGACATTGCAAGTAAACTTCAGATTCATTTACACTCCATACAACTCTTGGTCTTACATACCCTTGTCATTTTCGTCTAAGTCTCTCACATATTGGTCTAACACCTAGTTCATGGTTGAAACCCGTCTTCAAAAATCTAGGAGAAAAGCTAAAGAAGCTCAAGGACCCGTAAACATGAGTTCTTATGAGTATGACAATGATGTCTTCTACAATCCTGAGCACACTACATTACCAGACATGAATGTTTATAGACACAATCCAAATATGGAAAGCGCAAACGCTATACACAACGCTACACACAATGATAATGTGGACAATTCTTCAATACTATCAGCAGACATACAAGAATCTATAATGGATCCTCAATTCAATAGATTGGTTGAAGAGATAATGAGGAGGGATCGTCAATACTTTCTAAACATGATGGCACAAAGTGGAGCTAAGATACCACATGATTTTGACTTATCTCAACTTATGGAAAGTAGACCTTCACAACAAACTCAACCAAATAGTGGAGGACCAAATAATATGATGCCGGAGTCACCATCAGTTTTGCTTCAGAAACCAGCAATCCCACATACACAAGCTCAAATGCACGATACTTACACTCAAAGACCATCATGGAGGCCTTATGTTCAAACACATGCTCAAGATATAGGTCAACCAAGACAAATGGATACTCAAGGACTTCCTCAAAATTTTGACACAAGAAGACCTCATGCCAAAATTGGGGGCAACACAATGGAAAATGAAAGGCCCATTGAATATGGTTTATACACACAAAACAGATATGGGGTTCCTCAACAAGAAATTATGCCAAGTGCTCCATACATGTCGCAACAATATAGACCTCCATATGGACATGTCTACGATCAGTATCATCCATACATGCAACAGGCTCCTCCTCAAATGGGTGTTTCAAACATGGGATATGCTACAAGAAATCCATCTCCTCCCAAAAATAATTTGGAGCAACAAATTAGAGATCTACAAAAGAAAGTGGAAGACATGGGCACATCAAAACCCACATATACTATGAGAGATATATGCCCTTATCCCTTTGATAAGAGCATTCCCATGCCTCCGTTTCCTCCGCACTTTGCAACACCGAAATTTGACAAATATAGAGGGAGAGGAGATCCCAAGGCACACATAAGACAATTCTTCACAGCTTGCATTGAGGTAGCGGCAGAAGAAACATACTTAATGAGGTTGTTCCCACAGAGCTTAGGAGATCAAGCGATGGAATGGTTTTCTCAATTACCTCCTGGTATTAAGTCATGGGGTGACTTGGCAGAGGCATTCATTCAACATTTCTCTTACAACATTGAAACAGATGTCTCAGTTACTACCTTGTGCAATACGAAACAAAAAGAAGGAGAATCTTTTGCGTCATTTTTGCAAAGATGGAGGAACTTAGCTAGCAGATGCTCTTGTGAAATCCCGCAAAAACAAATGGTGGAAATGTTCACACAAAATGTTAACAAGGCTATTGGTTATGATCTCAGAAAAGCTTGTTTGTCTACATTCAAGGATGTCATTGAAAAGGGCCTAGCAACAGAAAGAGTCTTAATTGAACAAGGAGTTATCAAACTATTCAGAGAAAACAAAGAGGACTTTAAGGGAAAAGACAAACCAAAGTTTTGGAACAAGAACAAGAACACAGTTAATGATGGTGTTGTGGATGCTAACACAGTGAGACCAAAGTTCATCTTTTCTGGATCAAATTCTACCAACAATCAAGTGAACAATCAAACAGCTTCCAAACCACGAAGGAAGTACACTCCATTGGGAGAACCACTTGAATCAGTATTCAAAAAGCTTGTAGCAAACAAAGTGATCACGGTCCCAGATTTTCCTCCATATGAACCAAAGGTAAAACCGAATTGGTGGAATGATGATGAATATTGTGAATTTCATAAGAGCAAGGGTCACAAGACAAGTAATTGCCATCGATTGAAAAACATTGTACAAGATCTCATTGACAGAGGAGATATTGAGATTGAGGGACATTCATCTAACCAAGAGCATGAGGTGTTTAAGGAACCATTCCCAAAACATGACAAGGGAAAAGGCAAAGTCACAGATGATCAAGCCAATTACACCAGAACATCTTACAATTATGATTCCACTATTAACCACATCTCAATGGACAATCATATTTCTACCATTACTATCAAAAATAAAAATCCTGAGAATCCTCCTCAGCGACCTAAAATTGTCCTAAAAGGCGTGGGATCTTCATCCGAAGCTACCTCTGAATGTCATGTTACAACTCGTCGAGGTAAGATCACATTGCCAGGAACCTCTTCTAAGAATACCAATCTTCCGTCAACTAAGCCTGAGTACGATCTTGTAGAGCAATTAGGGAAAACACCCGCACTCATCTCTATTCTTGAGCTCTTACGTATATCTCCTGCACATAAAGCTGTCCTTGACAAAACCTTGAGAGATACTGCTGTCCCTACGGATCTAAACGTGGATCAGTTTCAAGCCATGGTGGGATACCTATCCGTTCCACACTCCCTCACATTTACAGAAGCCGATGACGCCTCCATAAGTCAGCCTCACAATGCACCTCTACATATTGAAGCCTTCATACATAAACACCGAATAAAACGAGTCCTGATAGATGGAGGAGCAGGTCTTAATATTTGTACATTGAGCACCATCAGACAATTGGGATATTCTGACAAAGCTGTGAATGCTACAAACCAAATCACTATTAAGGCTTATGATGATGAAGAGCGCTCGTCCAAGGGCACGGTCATCTTACCACTCAGAATAGGGCCAGTAACAAAGGACGTGATTTGTCAAGTCCTGGATCTAGACCTCACGTATAACATATTGCTAGGACGTCCATGGATTCATGAAATGAGAGCGGTCCCATCAACATACCATCAGTGCATAAAATTTCCTCATAATGGAGTCGAGGTAACGGTCAATGGTGATCCAAATCCATTCATATATTGCAATAACTTGAGATCACATACTGAGATTATCATTCCCAGCAATCGTGAGGCTACTCCTTCTTCAGCATATATTGATCCTGAGTCATTAAAGCCCTCGACATCCAAACAAGGTGAACTTAGAGCCAAGTTTCAAGACAAAGGCATGGGAGAATACACTCTGAATCAAACAATGTTCTTACGACAAGTCATGAACTCCCCCAAGGAATATGGGCGACCACATCCAAATAAGCAAATCTCCATCATGCTCCTCAAATGGGATCCTACCGTCTTTCAAAAATGGGGCGAACTAGAGGAAGAAAGTTTATATAAAATGCTATATAAGGACGCTGAAGATGATACACATGATCAAATTATAATACCCTGTGAAAACTATGGTAAAGGTTTCAAAATTCTGCAGAGATTCGGGTATGATGGAAAAAGTCCTCTCGGACTACGCAAAGAAGGTGTCATGGAGCCTCTACAACCTGAGCTAACTACAAGAAGGGAACGCTCTAAGGGGCTTGGTTTTCTAAACCCCAAGATTCAACACAAGAAAACAAAACAGGTATGGCAAGTCAAAGTGGCTGAAGTTCAACAAGAGGATAATTATTCCACAGACTCCAATGAGTGGGAATGGGGTTCAGACAAATCCTCCAGCGATTATGAACTTAATGAGACATTTAGAGAGCCAGATGAACCTACAGAGGAGGAGGAGTTTTACAAGAAATTCAGAGTTGGTCAAGAACCGACCCATAAGGATCCCGCACAAGCTTCGTTTCAGGGCCCTAGGTCAGGATCACATAGGATGAGGACACCTGTCCCTGAGGGTGCTACTAGTGATGATAATTTGGACTCACTCACGATCGACACTGATGAGGAGAGTGCCATTGACGACCTCGATGACTACCTTGACATACCTGAATATAACCACATCTTCACTATTAGCCTTGCGGATTCTAAAAACACTAAAGACCTTCCCCTCGTTCACCCCCAACTCATTGACTGGGATCAGGATGGACCACCACAGATCGATACATTTCAAAATGACGAAGCTATTGTTGATTATCTTGGCATTCGCGATGATCTTCCTCTTGGAGACCATAAAGCAGGATACGCCATAGAGCTAAATAACATGGCATACTTTGGTGAGGGTGTCGGGCCTTCTAGTCGCAAAAATGTGAAAATAAAGACAAAACAAGGGTCTTATGGCGAAAACCACACTGTGGCGCTCTCTGACTCTAAAAAAGTAAAAAGAAAGGACGTATCTGAGGGTGAAAACCTCTCTGAGGCGCCCGAAGATGGAAGGCTTGACATTCTCCCAGCATCATACGAGGAAAAATCATCCATGTTGGTAGAGGAGACTATAAAGACAAACATTGGTACAGCCGAGGTTCCACACAACATATTTTTGGCTCAATCATTGACAGAGGCCGAGAAAGCAAGGTTCATAAGCTTCTTTAAGGCACGACAAGTCAACTTCGCATGGTCTTATGCTGATATGCCTGGACTAGACCCCGACTTAGTAATGCATCATTTAACAGTCAAACCGGGGGCAAAACCAGTAAAACAGAAATTGAGAAAAATGCATCCACAGGTGGCATTATTAGTCAAGGCAGAGCTGGAGAAATTACTAGATGTCGGATTCATACGCCCAATTGATTATCCTGAATGGATTTCCAACTTAGTGCCTGTTAGCAAACCAGATCGCAGCATCCGAATATGTACAGATTTCAGGGATATCAACAAGGCTTGTCCGAAGGATGATTTCCCATTACCAAACATTGATTTAATTGTTGATCTCACAGCAGGCCATGAGATGTTATCTTTAATGGACGGATTCTCTGGATATAATCAGATCAGGATTGCACCTGAAGATCAACATAAAACATCATTCACTTGTCCATGGGGAACCTTCTGCTGGAATGTCATGCCCTTTGGGCTGAAAAATGCAGGTGCCACGTATCAACGAGCCATGACTACTATCTTCCATGATCTCATGCATGTAAAGGTGGAAGATTATGTCGACGACCTTTTGGTTAAATCAATAGACAGAAATACACACTTGGACATACTTTCAGTTGCTTTTGATAGGCTGGAAAAATACAAGGTAAGATTAAATCCAAAGAAATGTGTCTTTGGAGTAACCTCCGGAAAGCTCCTAGGATTCATTGTGTCTAAAAGAGGAATAGAAGCGGATCCAGCAAAAGTCAAGGCTATCTTGGACATGCCGCCACCCAAGAATATCAGTCAACTTCGGTCTTTACAAGGGAGACTCCAGTCCATACGAAGATTCATAGCACAACTTGCAGATAAGTGTAATCCTTTCCAGCACCTGCTACACAAAAACATTAAGTTCAAATGGGACGAGAACTGTCAACAGGCTTTTCAGGCACTTAAAGACTATCTTTTGAACCCGCCAGTTTTGATGCCACCAATTCCGAATCAACCATTGCTACTTTACATATCAGCTACTCCAACAGCACTGGGGGCACTACTAGCACAGCAAATACCTGACGGCAAGGAAAAAGCAGTCTACTATATCAGTCGCACATTGGTGGGATATGAGCTCAACTACACACCAATTGAGCGTGCATGTCTCGCTGTGGTCTTCGCTTCACAAAAATTACGACATTATATGCTCACTCACAAGACCAAGTTGATTGCCAGAATTGATCCACTAAAATATCTGCTCAACAAAGCTACACTTACTGGGCGACTGGCCAAGTGGGTAATGATTTTGAGTGAATTCGACATAGAATACGTGGACAGAAAAGCAATCAAAGGACAAGCCATTGCAGATCAACTGGCAGATGCTCCCATGATAGATGATGTTCCTCTACAGTCAGAATTTCCAGATGAGTCCATTCTAACAATATCACCTGCAAAGCCATGGCAACTATACTTTGATGGCTCATACACACAGCACGGGGCAGGAGCGGGTATACTCTTTATAACTCCCCAAGGCGATTCTATACCAAAGTCATACCGCTTATCATTTCCTTGCACCAACAATATAGCGGAATACGAGGCATTAACAACGGGGTTAAGAATTGCAGTTCAGTGGAAGATCCAGGAACTTCGTGTTTTTGGCGATTCTCAACTTGTCATCCGTCAAGCAACTGATGATTATCAAACAAAAGATGAAAAGCTAATGCCTTACAAACAACTGGTAGATGATCTGAAACAACACTTTGCAAAGATAGAGTTTGAGCAGATACCAAGAGAACAGAATCGCGCTGCTGATGCCATGGCTACAATTGCTTCACTCATTGACCTACCACAAAATGAGACCTATTATGAGTTCCTGGTTGACAACCTGCTGATTCCGTCATATGAGATCACTCTCACGGAAATGATATGTGTTGTTGGTCCTGAATCCCAGTTATATGGTTCCATATTCACATACCTTCGCGACAACATTTTACCTCCCGATTTATCGAACAACCAACGCCGCACTTTCATCCGCCAATCCTCCCGATACGTTATCCTAGCTGATATCCTATACCGACGAGGTCTAGATGGCACCCTCCTTAGATGTTTAGAGAGTGACGAAGCTCAGATTGCGTTACGAGAAGTGCACGAAGGGATATGTGGTCCGCATACTAGTGGTCCTACCTTGGCCAAGAAACTCATCAGGACTGGATACTACTGGCCTACTATGGAAAAAGATGCATATCAGTTTGTCAAGAAGTGTAAGCAGTGTCAAATTCATGGAGACCTCATACACGCACCAGCACAAGAACTACAGCCACTTGCATCTCCTTGGCCCTTTTGTCAGTGGGGACTCGATCTCATAGGCAAGATTCACCCTCCTTCTTCCAACGGACATAAATTCATTATCACAGCCACAGAGTATTTCACAAAGTGGATTGAAGCCGTGCCTCTCACACAAGTTACTGGGAAACAAATCGCTACTTTCATCCTGAACTACATCATTTGCCGATACGGGATTCCTACTTCCATTATTACCGACAACGGGCGTCCTTTCAAGAATCAGGATGTTCATGAACTCTGTGAGCGATTCCATATCTCTCATCGTTTCTCCACACCATATTACCCCCAAGGTAATGGCCAAGCTGAGGCGTCTAACAAAACAATCCTCAAAATACTTAAAAAGACAGTCGACGACGCTGGCCGTAACTGGCATGTCCAACTCAATCCCGCACTTTGGGCATATCGTACCAGTGTCCGCACACCTACAGGAGCTACACCTTACTCACTTGTCTATGGTGCTGAAGCCATCTTGCCTATTGAGGTCGAGTTACCTTCTTTACGGGTCTCCTTGAGAAACATAATCAACGATGAAGACTACAGGGTCTCTCGCTTACAAGAACTAGAACTGTTGGAGGAACGACGACACACTGCTTTTAATCATCTCAAGGCTTACCAACAACGAATGAGTCGCAGTTACAATCACAAGGTCAAGCCTCGCACATTTGAGGTAGGTGACTTAGTCCTCAGAGAGAACCCCAAGAATCAGCAAGATAGAGAAAAGAAGGGCAAATTTGAACCCAACTGGCTTGGTCCTTACATCATCACAGCAGCATATGGATCTGGGGCATATCAGCTCTCAACTACAGAAGGTGAATCTTTGGAGGACCCTATCAATAGCATGCACCTTCGCAGGTTCTACACATAAGCTCTTTTTAAGTATCCTAATGCAAAAATACAAAAAAATCAAAAAAATTCAAAAATACAAAAAAAAAATTATAAAAACAAAAAAATTGTTACTTGGTGAAAACCTGGCAAACAGGCGCCTTGTGACAACAAAAAAATTGCAAAATCCAAGAAAGTAAAGAGAAATAATTTCGTCCAACGGTGAAAACCACTTCGGTGGCGCCCTGGGCAAGTACCATGGTGAAAACTGGGTCACCAGCGCCATGCGTAGGGACTTTGCTCCTCCCTCTTTCAGGATTCCCTTTCATTCTTTCACTTCGCACACAATCACGACCAATTCACTCACAATAAACTTACCCATGCCCATCATGGCTTGTTATTGATCTACCCGAGATTGGTTAGCCATTCATAATAAATCAGATCCTATCTGTGACTACGGCCAATTCCTGCGTCTAGTAATGGGTGTGGAACTGAGAACATCACATGTTTCGAGGAGTACAGTTTCTTTCAGCTCTCTTCAGTCTATCCGCGCACAATTCGCAATAAAGCAACATTTTGCATCGCAGATCCGCAATAAAGTTCCATCTTCTCCACAATAAGGTATCAGTTTCATGGATTCAGTCAGTTTCCAAGGAGACACAGCAGCAACAATGGGCTTCAACAAAATCAAATCTTTTAACAGACTCAGACAACATATGGTTCAGTGCTATCTATCCTTTTTGTGAAAGTGAACATTGTGACCACAATCAAAATTTGACTTAAACAAGTGACAAGAGACACAAACTTGAAGACTACAGTGGATGTGGGTGTCGAGTCTTGGTTTTCTTTTGGTTTTATCTTTTTGGTGACATGTCTTTTAGCTTTTCCGGGATGTCTTTGACTAGAGATTCTATCTCCAGGATGTCTTTGACTAGAAAGGCGAGGATGGGGTATCGTCACTTATTTGCATTTGCTGTCTGTGGATTGTCTTTTAGTAATACTATGACTTGTCCAAGGATATGAGGACACTGTGAGTCTAGTGTGAACTGGGGCATTCCTTGTTTGTGACTGTCTTATCTCCATGCAAACAGGTACAATGACTTTCTGGGCCGAACATATGCCTCGATTGTCATAACCTATTCTGCCATAATAAAGCTCAATGATGATAACGCACAAGAAGCTCTTTCACGTTCATATCTTCTGTCTTCCATCCCCCTTTCTTGATTGACTTCCATTGTCCTTCTCGAGTCCGCGTAGCCCGCTATCACATGACTGAGTATAATGACACACCAAAAACATGTGCATTTCATATAGTTGCACCTGCATCACCACATATAAGCATTTCATACATATAGATATTATAATGGCATCACATCCTGCATACAACACATGTTAGCACATCTCACATTTTCATTATATAAATAATCATTTGCATCATATACATTTTCATTTGCATCATGCATCACATATACAACTTAAAAGAACAAAAATATATGGCCTTGCATCATATAAGCATCCATATCATAAAACATGCATCACATAAGAACATCTCATCACATAAGGTACACATGCATATAGCTGCCGCAAAAGATGAATCATCTCATATATATAATCAATCAAATGTGTCATAATACAATGATGTCAAAAGAATCATATGGCTACAAAAGAATCACCCGCAGGTGTCTACAATACAACAATGATACATCTACTGATACAATGGGAGCCCACTATAGCTATGAGGAACTCCCTCCCTCGGAGCCGCCTCGCCTCGACGGAGTCTGAGCTGTAGATGGCCCTGCCCCTGGATCCCCCTGTCCCTCTGGTGGTGGTGGAGGCCCCATAACCCCACCGCTGGATGCCTGTCTCCTGCGGCTCCCTCCCGTAGCCGTCGCTGTGCGCGACGACCTCTGGAAGCTCCTAGCCCGCTGCTCTGCTGGCACGGCTGCATAATATAGATCCCTCCAGTAGGCGATCTCCTCTCCCGCTCGCAAAACATAGGCGTAGCCTGCCCCTGCATCCTCTGCTGCCCGCCTACCTGCCCTCAGAGCTGTCTCGGCCTCGGTATATCTCTGGATGGCCTGATCCCTCTCCCGCTCTGTGTCTCGGACCCTGATCCTGAGGTGGTTCCTCTCTCGAACCAAATCCTCAATCTCATCTGCCTGGCCCTGGCAGATCTCCCGCAACCTCACCACCTCATCCTCCTCGGAGTCTCCGCTCTCCGCCCCTGCCTGTGGCTCCCCCTCTACAGGTGCCTGTCCCTGTGCCTCTGCCTGCACCTGTCCCTGTGCCTGTATAGGTACCTGTGGCTGTCCCTGTCTCTGTCCCTGTGGCTGTACCTGTCTCTGTCCCTCTCTGGGACCCTGCGCTGCTGGCACCTGTAGGGGCAGTCCACCCCGTCCTCTCACCACTGGAGCTGCTCTCTCCTGACCTCCCTCCCTCCGAGGTGCTACCCGTCTCTCTCCCACCACTCCCCTCCGCCTCCGCCGGCCCCTACCTGCATCCCCTCCTCCCTCATCATCATCTCCTCCACCCTCCCCATCCACTGGCTCTGCCGGATCTGTCAACCTCGGAAATGGATGCTCTGCCCAGTACGCAGAGTACTCTGCGTCCATCCCTGCATCATCTACCTCTGGCCACATGTCCCATGGCATCGGCATCATCTCTGCTAGCTGCATCACTGCCTGATCATAAGATAGCAGTGGGCCAAACTGCACCTGATCTCTAACAGTACGGGCATACATACCCGAGCCTCGGGGCATCCTCTGAATCCGGCCATACTGCCTGCATACCCTATCCACCAGCTGTCTCTCTAATATATAGGGCGTCCGCCCAATCAGGTACCTGCTCCGGAAGGTGTAGGGTAGCTCCAGTGCATCATCACCCCACTCCTCGCACCCCAGGTACGGCCTCCAGATCACCATATCAATGTCATCAATGACTCTCCTCCAGTGCTCCAATCTCCCAATCCGAGGCTGGGATGTGATCATGGCATACAAATGAACAAAACTCTGTCCCTGTCCTCTGCCTCTGAAATGAATCGGCCTCGTCACTGGAAGGTGCTCATAGGCCCACACCTGCAATAGAGTCACACCGCAGCCCAGCCCCACTGATCCGTGGTATACAAACTGATGCAGCTCATAGTACAAATGTGCTAGGACACATGGCCCCCATGCATACCTAGTGTGCTCTGCCATCAGCGTCTCCAAGGCCCCTCCCCAGCCCACTGCCAATCCTCGTGTGGCCCTGTCTGGACACAGGTATCCACTGATAACTCCCCCAATAACTGCCGGCAATGCCAATCCTGTGGCAGTCATGGTGTCCCAGGCTACATGCCCTGCTCTCATCTCCAACTCAGGATCCTGAAAAACCCGTCTCAAGGCCTCCCTGTCACCGTCACGGTCGTAGGGGATCAACTCTCCATCAATGGGGATATGCAGTATCCTGTAGACATCCTCTAGTGTCACTGTCATCTCACCCATCGGCAGGTGAAACGTGCATGTCTCTGAGTGCCATCTCTCGGCCAATGCAGTCAGCAACCCCATGTTTGCCCGAAACTCAGGCACATAGAGCATATATGTGAGACCCATCTCCTCAATGGAAATCATGTCCTGGATGGACAACTCTGGACGCAGTCTCTGAGTCGATGGGAATCTCTCCCGTGACTCCAACATCGGCAAATACTCCTGCAGTCAAGCAAATCAATCTTGTCAGTTATTGTGGCATTCACTGTTTATCACAAAATGCTACTCGCTACCCAAATGCATATGGCTATCTACCCTAGTGACACTCACTGTTCATCACAAAGTGTTGCTATTTATCCTAGTAGTGCTCACTGTTCATCACAAAGTACTACGTGTGTGACATTCCCTGTTCATCACAAAGTGTCACTCACATTCGCACTCCCTGTTCATCACAAAGTGCTGCTTATCCTGGTGCTCCCTGTTCATCACAAAGTGCCTTGATCTATCCTAGTATTCCTAGAGGACCTGCTTGAGTGTATCCTCTCAGCAGCTTATCCAATCGACAGCGTATGTTCATCACAGAACTGCCGATTTGACCTAAAGGACTAAAACCATGCATTTAAACACATAAACGCACTTTTTCAACACACACGCGCTTTTAACTCATAAACGCGCTTATAGACTGCACAAACGCGCCTATGCAACACAGACGCGCTTTCTACACACAAACGTGCCTATGCCAGACATAAACGCGACCAGGGATCACAGACGTCCCTGCATGACATAAACGCTGTTCAACAGCACAGACGCTACTACATTTCACAAACGCGTCCGCATTCAACACAAACGCGGTTCCAGGCACAGACGCGCCTGGACCCGACACAGACGCGCCTGTTGGACACAGACGCGCCTGGCGCTGACACAGACGCGGTTGCGCGTTTTTGCACTTTTAAACTACCCTATTTCTAGCGCATTTATTGCTCCTAAACATGCATTAATGACAAAACTTGAAATGCGTGAAAGTACGAGGAGGTTTTCGGGTACTTACCGGCTCTCCTGCATCGGCTGGTCGCTGGAATCGGCGGACACGATCGAATCTATGAACGAATGCCATCGCTGCTGACTGCTGCTGCTCTTTTCTCGCTCTGCACTGTGCTCTTCTATGGGTGTGGATGACAATGAGGATGTCTTTTGCCCGTGGTTTATCTTATAGCCTACCCTAGCCCTCGCCCTCATTTTCCCGAGTCAGTATTCTTCATCCTGTGATTTTGTCACTTTATCCAATCAGTCCATTCTTTCCCATCTTTCTTATCGCGAGATTGTCTGCAATCTTTCTAGACTTTTTCATCCAATCTCTCGAGGGGGCATATCATTCCCATCCTGGGGCAACTCTGTATCAGTTCATCTTATCTTCTTTGAAACAACGCGACAAGCCGCATTGTCTCAAAGAGGGGCAAAATGTAGACACCTAAAATTGTCATGTCTAATTAAATAAATATTTTATTTATTTAATTACTTTAGCTTAATTCTTCTATTAATTAAATAAATCTTTATTTATTTAATTAATTCATTTATCCCCTTCTAGCCTTATTTCTCATTTAAATAAATACATTTATTTATTTAAATTATCCCTTTCCTAAATTAAATAAATATTTTATTTATTTAATTACCCTACTTCTTCTATTAATTAAATAAATCTTTATTTATTTAATTAATTCATTAACCTTTTCTACACATGACACATGTCATTCATCTCTTATTTCCTACACTACCTACCCCTTTCATTATTTTGGTATTTCTTATACCTACCCTCTAATCCTAGCCGACCTCTCTTTTTACACCTCTCAATCTTAACCCTCCATTTTCTATTGTGTCTTCTATTTAAGGAGATGCTTTCTTCATTACCAGGGACCCTAATGACTGATTTTGGAGGACTTGGCTACACTACGATCCTACTTGCAACCACATTCCGTTCTTTGTTGAGCTCTTGTGCATACAAAAATCTGAGAGCAAGCATATCAAACAAGATCAATGGAGATAGGAAGAATGGAGATCAAAAACCCTAGTGGACATGTGATGGTATAATCTTTGTGATTTATTGAGTTATTTTGCATTGTCTTAGGTTATCTTCATATGTTATGGTGGATCTTTGTTCATTGTTAGGCTAGGGTTTGGTGGTTGAATCCATTTTAGTCTTTCAATATTGTTGTTTATTGCTATCCATTTTCACCATATACAGCTACCATGCAAATAGATTGTAGAATATCCATTCTAGATGATGTTAAATACAACAAACTACTGATTATAGACCTATATAGTGTTTTCTCAACTTCCAGTGATTCATCTAGTTTGCTCAACTTACAATTGGTAACCATGGGAGTACTTACCAATTTTCTATCCTCCATTTGAAATTTCTTCAGCATATCTTTCCCATATTTGGTTTGGGAGGAAAATTCCTTTCTCCTACAATGAGATCTGCAACCCAAGAAAATAGGATAATTCACCTAGCATTGACATCTCAAACTCTATCTTCATCTGATCTGCAAATTCTTTGCACACGATGTCCTTGTCTCCCCCAAAGATAATATCATCCACATACACAACAACTATAATCATGTGATCTCCAATTATCTTGACATACAAGTTGTTGTCTACATTCCCTTTCCGGAATCCTTACTCCTTCAAGTAATTGTCTAACTGGGAATACCATTCTCTAGGAGCCTACTTAAAACCATACAAGGCTTTCTTCAACTGGAATACAAAACTCTCATCTTCATGCAATGAGTACCCTTCTGGTTATTCCATATACACCTTTTTTTCAAGATTGCCATTAAGAAAAGCAAATTTAACATCCATCTGATATACCTTATATCCCTTATAGGCTGAGAAGGCTAAAAACATTCTTATTGCCTCTAACCTAGCAACTAGTGCCAAGGTTTCTTCAAATTCAATACCTTCAACTTGTGCATACCCTTTGCAAACTAACCTTTCTTTATGCCGGACTATCTTACCTTCTTCATTCATCTTGTTCTAGTAGACCCATTTGGTACCTATGACATTATTGTCTGCTAGTCTAGGAACAAGTTCCCAAGTCTGATTTTTCTCAATTTGTCTCAGTTCTTCATCCATGGAATCTACCCACTTCTCACTTTTTCTAGCATCATCAAAAGTTTTGGACTCCACTTCAATCATGAGATAGGAATTTACCTCCTCACCTTCCTGGGCTAATCTCCTTCTAGTCTACACACCTTCATTGCTATCTCCTATGATTTTCTTCTGGATGATTGTTCTGCATATACCAATTGGGAATCTTGTTTTGTACATATTCTACTGGTCCATTGTTAGATTGTTCCTCATATTCAACATCTGACTCATCAATGTAGGGTGCAGATGTAGATTGTCCTTTATGTGAGTCTTCATCTATTCTCACATTTACACTCTCAAACACCCTTCTTAATCTCTTGTTGTATCATTTGTAGGCTTTACTATTGGCTGAATATCCCAATAAAATTCCTTCATCACTCCAGGAACCAAAACTTCCCAATCCATCAGCATCTCTCTTGATGAAGCACTTACTTCCAAATACTCTGAAGTGTTTGAGTGATGGTTTCCTTTCATTTCATAACTCATAAGGGGTCATTCTACTATTCACTCTTAACTGTACCTGGTTTAAAGTGTAGACAGTAGTGTGAGCTGCTTCCTTACAGTATATATTTGGTATGTTGGCCTCATTTAACATTATCCTCGCCATCTCCTTTACTGTCCTATTTTTCCTCTCTACCACCCCATTTTGCTGAGGTGTCGTTGCAGCTGAGTACTGTCTTCAGATTCCATGTCTCTCACAATAGTCAACAAACTCATTTAAAGAGAATTCTCCATCTCATTTTGATCTTAAGCATTTTATCCCGTATCCACTTTAATTTTCTACCATCTTCCTGAAAATATTGAACCTCTCAAATGCTTGTGACTTATCATGTAGGAAGGTTACCCAAGTCATTCTTGAGTAGTCATCTATAAGTAGCATGAAATACCTATCACCAGCCAATGCTCTCGTCTTTGTTGGCCCACACAAGTCTATATGTTTCAACTCCAAAGGTCTTGAGGTGTTATATTCCTTTGTTTTAAAGTTGACCTTTGCTTGCTTACCTCTGACACATTCATCACAAAATTTACTTGTTGGTTTTATGATCTGAGGTATGTTTCTCACACACTGGGTCTTGCTTATCTTAACTAGATTATCAAAATTCACATGGCCTAATCTCCAGTGCCACAACCAGCTTTAATCAACCTGCCTCATCATGCATTGGGAGTCATAGCATTCCTTCAGGTTGTAGACATTTCCCTCTATTCTCTTTCCTTTTGCTACCACCTGACTAGTCCTCTACTTTCATATCTGACAACTAGTAGAGTCAAATGAGAACTTGTACCCTTTGTCACACATCTGACTTACACTTAGCAGGTTATGCTTCAAACCTTCCACATAGTACACATCATGAGCCTTGATTTTTCTATCAATATTCAGTGTACCCCAGCCTTTGATCATGATGGAGGAGTTGTCACCAAACCAAACTGAACCACCATTCCAATCATCAAGCTTGATGAACTTTTTCTTATATCTGGTCATGTGATTTGAGAAACCACTATCAACTACCCATAAGTTCCTCCTTTCAACATGTAGAGAAGTCTGCACAATCAAGCTGGACTATGTCTTGTTTTTCTCCTTCTCTACCCAAACAAGTTTCTCTTCTTTCTTTTCCTCTTCTGTCACTTTGGTTTCCAGTTTTGTTTCCAACTTCTCATCTAGTACAACTCTCTTTTTCTTGTCAGTCCTTGGCAAATATGTCCTTGCTATGTGACCAAAATTTTGACACTTATGGCATTTCACATTAGTACTAAAAGATGTACTCAATAAATCCTTGTAGGACATTTGCATCTCACTCCTACATTCATAACTTTTGTGACCAAACTCATTGCAATTATAACATATGACATTTGTACTTTGTAATGCAGTAAATGAGTTTCTACTCTCAAAACTAGGGTTGACATTCATTTTCCTACAATCTACCATTCTATGAGCAAACTTATTGCACTGGTGACAATAACCATAAAAATTTGGAAGATACCGATTAGGTTGTCTTGAACCTGCAAACAATTGTTGTTGGAAAATGCACACTCCAATGAGAAATTGTAGGTGATTGTCATTGATGGCGACCTTATAATCTATGGCACCAGCAAACACTGGCACCAGTAGACTCTACACTGACAGATAGTTCACCGATAGCGACCAAGATGATTACCGACACCCTAAGACGATAGGATTTTCTTATTGCATAATGTATTTAATTGTAATATCTTTTTGTAAGCTGACATGGCATATTGTAAATAAGACTCATATAAGTATGAGATATTTTAGGATCATTTAGGATGTGTGGATATGGTTAGATTATTGCAGAAGTATTATGCGAATACTAAGGTAGATTTTGGAGTAAGGATTATGGTTATTTTATGAGCTTAAACCCATACTGAACCTGGCATAGAAAATGTTGAACTGAAGTAGTACATGATATTGGATTTGCATAATCGATTTTTGTAAGTCAGAGACTTCCCTTTTGTAATTAAGAAGTGAGCTTTAGGCAGTTGGCCTTCCTACAGGTGCAGGGCCCTATTGTAAGTAATATTCATTTATTGGCTAGTGAGTGAATATTGTGGGTCACAAATCCCACTGAGGTTTTTCCCACACCAAGTTTCCTTGTTAAAGATATTGTGTTATGGTGTGCTTTCTATGTTGTGGTTATTGATCTTATTTACTATATTAATTATAGTTTACTGGTACACTGTTTTGAAATGCAATTTGTTTAATAAGATTAGAAAATCTGTTAACCGGCAAGATACTGATTCACCCCGCCCCTCTGAGTAACTTTGGGAATCCTAACAACTACCTCACCAGGGGTCTTCCTTTAATGTTCCTAACCCTTCTGAATTCTTCATGATCAGTACTCACATTTCTCCTTGGATCTGCATGTTGGTGCATTAAGTATGGTCTCTGGTTCAGTGATTGAGCATGCTAGTTTGTGTAGCAGTTTCTAGAAGCATTTGCATATGTCTTTTTGTTGGTATCCTTTCCCACTATGAATGTCTTCTTCTCTTCACCTTCATTTGAAGAAGTGAATTGTATTTCCTTATCAGATGTGTCTTTGTTGTTTGAACTTTGACCTTTTTGAAAACCTAGGCCACTAGTATCTTTGGATTGCTTATGTTTGCTCAGCATCTTGTCTAGAGATTCAGTGTTGCCTTCATATTTCCTTCTCACTTTTATTTCTTCCAAACTTTTCTCTAAGTCCTTTCAGAGTTTCACTATTTTTGCTTCTAGATTCTGATGTTCCTTTTCCTTTTCACTCATACTAGTACTAGTGACTTCACACATCCTCTTGTCCTCTTCCAACTGGAGTTGAATATCTGCAATAGTTTTCTTGGAATCTTCAAGAGATTGTTCCAACAACTCTTGTTCTTTAGTTGTAGCCCTTTTCACCTTCTTCAACTCTCTTCTTGTCTTCTTTAGCTCATCTAAGACACTAATGAGTTTTGCTTCAAGATCTACTTCACCTTATTGTTCTTCCTCTTCTCCTTCTTCAAGTACCAGAACTTCTTGAGCCATAAAAATGTTTGCTTTGACTTCATCTCCACTATAATAGTCATCTGAGGTAGTTTCCTCATCTGTGGTACCATTTTCATGTGTGTAAAGACTGCTCTACTTCCCGTAGCCTCTTCTACTATGCCAGTAGACATTCTTCTTCCTATCCTTACCATATAATCTGCTACCACTTGATTGATCATCTTCATTCTTATCACCATAAGGACATTTAGGATCAAAATGTCTAATCTTCCCATAGTTGAAACATTTCAAAGGTAGTTTGCCTTTGTATTTGCTTGAACCTATCTTGATTTTTCTAACAAAATTTGCCATGATGTCATTAGAGTCTTCATCGGTTGCATCATGAGAAGATTCTTATTTTCCTTTTCTTGATGTCTTGAATGCATCTTCTTTCTTCACAGCATCAGTACTGGCAGTCCTCATCTCATAAGAAGTTAGGGTGCCATACAACTCATCCATTGTGAAGACTTCCATATCTTTTGCTTCTTCTATTGCTAAGACCTTTGTATCATACTTAGATGTAATAGATCTAAGTACTTTCATCACAACCACCTCATCTTTTATTTATTCTCCAAGCCCTCTAATGGTGTTTGTTTTTTCATCAACCCTTCAGAGATAGTCAGCAATCTTATCTTCATCTCTCATCTTCAAACCCTCAAGTTGTGCTCTCAAAGTCTGCAACTTGGCTTCCTTGACTTTAGCATCTCCTTCAAATATCTTCTGCAACTTATCCCAAGTCTCCTTGGTAGAAGAGTAGTGAATAACTTTGAGAAACTCATTATCAGACAACCCATTAAGAATGGCATTCTTACCTTTAGTATTGTTCTCATATTCGCTCTTAGCATCTAAATCAGTAGGGGGTTATTAGGGACTATATACCCATTCACAACTAACATCCATACATCACAACCTAGAGAGGACAGTTAGTTTTCTATTCTTATATCCAAAAGGCATATTTGGCACCATCAAATATAGGAGATTTTGAGGAGGCTAACTTGTTTCTTTCCATTGTGAACAATTGACGGTATCTACCCAAGCTAGAGAATGCTTTTGACAAAATAGGGTAACTTGGCTCTGATACCAATTTTTGGACATAATGGATCACTAAGAGGGAGGTGAATCAATGATTTAAACTCTTTTTCTTCAAAAAGAAGATACAGGTAAAGTAGAGAACAAACTGAGTTCTATTGGGTAACTTAAACAATACAAGTAGAGTGTGTGAAAGGAATTACTAAAATATTAACATACCACAAGAACAAGAATACATCACATAACACCAGATATATACAAGGAAATCCCAATGTGGGAAAAACCTTAGTGAGAATAGTTGTTGGAGATCTTCTGCTCCAATCCAGCCTCATAATGAAACTCTGATTATAAAATTTAGGGCACCAACCCAAGGAGCACCAACCCCTAATTTATGAGCACCAACTCAAAGGAACACCAGCCCATGCACAATTTATAGGCTACAACCTAAAGGAGATACAACCCTTGCACTAAGCTACAACTTAGTGAAAACAATTTAAAACTTAGATATACAAATGAAATCACTATTGCAAATGAAGTTTTGGAACCTTACAATATTCTCCTCTATCAGTTTCACCCTTACCGGTTTGTATTCTCTCCACCCACTCTGCAACTTGACTTTTCTGATCACCTTTCTCAATCCTCTCTGACAATTTCTTTCTCATCTCAACTCACACTTAATTACTCTTAATCAGACACAACTTCTATCGATTTGTCACTTTTGTGTTCAATGCATTCTTCACCAGTTGATCCTTATACCGGTTCACTCTACTTCTCCTTGTGAATCAATACTTTGCTCATAAATACTTCAAATGTTTTTCTCTTCGACTCTTAGACAATAATAACACACTCTTCTTCTTACTGAAGCAGCAACAATCATAGTCTCAAGTCATCATATTTAAACTTGAGCTTTCTCGCCTAGAATCAATTCAAACTTGGGGCAGTTAGGGTTTCTTCATCCAATAAAATCAGCATGAGATCCAATCCTGTATGACTTGGATCAATCACCTATACTCAAGGAATGCATCTATATATGTTTTCCATTATCCAATGCATACTTGCTAAAGATAGCAATCTCGTACATGATTTTCTACATTGAAATTTGTCGACTCATAAAAAGCTTAGTTGTTTCCTTCTCAAGATCTTCTTGCAGTTTGATTTCTTTGCTTTGATCCAAGTGCCAACTACTCCCTGATATTTCTCTATCATTCTTTCTTTCTCGAGCCACATCAATCAATTACCATCCCGTGATTTGTGGTTGTTTCATTAATGTTGACTAGTTGTTTCAACAACTAGGACAATGGAGGCTTCACTGACCTCTACATGTTTGCCACCTCAGCTCCACATGGCATCACAATGTTCAATCACTCAGCTCACTGACCCAAGGTTGGTTTATACTTGATCATTCAACAAACTCATACTAGTATACACCTTTACCAGTGAGACCTTCTCCTTCTACTAGCTGGTAGTGCACACTACACCAGTAACACATCTTCACCTCTAGTGGCTTGTGATAACTTTAACATTATGCATCTTCATAAAAAATAGGTAGCCAACCTCTAGACTAGTTTATGCTCTATCGGTTGTCACTCAACATGCTAAAACACACATGCATATCACCTCATAGTGGTGAAGTCACTGATAGTCTCAATAACTACTTGTCTTCCACCATAGCAGTTGACAAGTCTTCATGTTAATCTTCACAATACTTTATTTGTCTTTCACCATACCGATAAAAGCTTCTTCATACCAGATGACATACCTAGATATTGGTAGCCTACCTGCAATACTAGTTGACATCAATGACAACTCAATGCCAACAAAGATTACATTTTAGGCTCCCTTTTAACATGTGGGCATAGACTGTCATACTACTGTATATTTAATTAATAGAGGTCCCTCAGTTCCTCTGGGTTATGGTATTCCTGAAGAAACATGGACAAGTAAGAAGGTGAGTTATTCTTTTTTGAAAACCTTCAGATCTCAAGCATTTTCACATGTATATTATGAAAATAGAACCAAGCTGGATGCAAAATCAAAAAGGTGTATTTTCGTTGGATATGACATTGATGAATTTGGTTATAGGCTTTGGGATGTTAAAAATCTAAAAATTATGAGAAGCAAGGATGTTGTATTCAATGGGAAGGTGTTGTACAAAGATCAGTTGCAGCAGCATGAGAAGAAAGAAAAGGATTATGTGGTGTTGGATGATACTCCAGATAGTTATGTTCCAGTGGCTCCTAATGCTACGCAACATCAACAAGAAATACCACAAACTTTAGTGAATGTTAGATGGTCAAAAAGGCTAAGTAGACCTCCTGAAAGGTTCTCTCCCTCTTTGTATTCTATTTAGTTAATAGATGCTGGTGAACTAGAAGGATGTGATGAAGCTATGCAGGTGGATACAAAAGTTCAGTGGGAGCTTGTCATGAAAGAAGAAATGGACTCCTTCTAGAAAAATCAGACTTGGAAATTATGTAAGTTGCCTGCAAGTAAAAAGGCTTTGCAAAACAAGTGGTTTTATAGGATAAAAGAGGAATATGGAGGTAACCATAGATTTAAATCCAGATTAGTTGTCAAAGGATTTGCACAAAAAAAAGGGCATTGATTTTACTGAATTTTTTTCTCTAGTTGTCAAAATGACTTCTATTCGTATTGTTTTAAGTGTTGTGGTTGCTGAAGATTTGCATTTGGAATAGTTAAATGTGAAAACTACATTTCTCCATGGTGATTTGGAGGAGGAGATATATATGGACCAGCCCCAAGGATTTGAGGTCAAAGGAAAGGAGAAGCTGGTGTGTAGATTGCAAAAGAGTTTATATGGCTTGAAACAAGCACCTCAATAATGGTACTTGAAATTTGATAGTTTTATGAATGAGAAAGGCTACAACAGGTGTAATTCTGACCATTGTGTTTATTTTAAGAGGTTGGATAATGAAAGATACATTATTTAATGTTTATATGTTGATGGCATGCTTGTAGCTGGGTCTAACATGGATCACATTAGAGAGTTAAAACAACAATTAGCAAAATCTTTTTCTATGAAGGATTTGGGGGTAGCAAAAACAATCCTTGGTATGAAAATTTGTAGAGATAGGCAAAACAAAACATTGACTCTATCTGAGGATGATTATATTGAAAAGGTGTTGCAGAGATTCCATATGGAGAACGCAAAATCTGTCAGCACACCTTTGCCTACTCATTCCAAATTGACAAAGGAGATGTGTCCAAAGAGACTAGAGGAGAAAGACAAAATGTTAAAGGTACCATATGCTCCAGCTATAGGAATTTTAATGTATGTCATGGTATGCATGAGACTGGCTATTGTACATGTTGTTGGAGTTGTTAGAAGGTATATGAGTAATCTAGGATTGGAGCATTGGAATGCAGAAAAATGGGTTCTCAGGTATTTGAGAGGAACATAGAATAAACATTTATGTTTTGGGGGGCTCTCATGTTGATTTAGCAAGTTATGTAGACTCAGATTTGGCAGGGGATATTGATACCAGGTGGAGTACTACTGTTAGGTCTTGGAGACAACTAAGAGGGGGGGTGAATTAGTTGTCAAATAAATTCAAACCAAAAACAACTTAACCAATTTCATGCTTAATACCGGTAAACCAGTCTTTTATGTCGGTAGACAGTTTTATCAATTAATTGCAATACCGGTAAAGATTAACAAAAAGACAAAGTCATCCACAACACATAACACCAATATTTGTACATGGAAACCCTGTAAGGGGAAAAACCACGGTGGGAAACCTTACCCACAATAAGATGATACTACTGCAGATAGTAAGTATATACAAATGAGGTTTATATGTTGATGGCATGCTTGTAGCTGGGTCTAACATGGATCACATTAGAGAGTTAAAACAACAATTAGCAAAATCTTTTTCTATGAAGGATTTGGGGGTAGCAAAAAAAATCCTTGGTATGAAAATTTGTAGAGATAGGCAAAACAAAACATTAACTCTATCTGAGGATGATTATATTGAAAAGGTGTTGCAGAGATTCCATATGGAGAACGCAAAATCTGTCAGCACACCTTTGCCTACTCATTTCAAATTGACAAAGGAGATGTGTCCAAAGAGACTAGAGGAGAAAGACAAAATGTTAAAGGTACCATATGCTCCAGCTATAGGAATTTTAATGTATGTCATGGTATGCATGAGATTGGCTATTGTACATGTTGTTGGAGTTGTTAGAAGGTATATGAGTAATCTAGGATTGGAGCATTGGAATGCAGAAAAATGGGTTCTCAAGTATTTGAGAGGAACATAGAATAAACATTTATGTTTTGGGGGGCTCTCATGTTGATTTAGCAAGTTATGTAGACTCAGATTTGGCAGGGGATATTGATACCAGGTGGAGTACTACTGTTAGGTCCTGGAGACAACTAAGAGGGGGGGTGAATTAGTTGTCAAATAAATTCAAACCAAAAACAACTTAACCAATTTCATGCTTAATACCGGTAAACCAGTCTTTTATGCCGGTAGACAGTTTTATCAATTAATTGCAATACCGGTAAAGATTAACAAAAAGACAAAGTCATCCACAACACATAACACCAATATTTGTACGTGGAAACCCTATAAGGGGAAAAACCATGGTGGGAAACCTTACCCACAATAAGATGATACTACTGCAGATAGTAAGTGTATACAAATGAGGTCTACACATGTAGAAAGGCCAAGCACCTAGAGCTCACTGCTCAAACACAAAATAGGAATCACACTGACTACAATTGGATGGTTAAATACAATAAGAATATACTACTCAAATTAGCATCTTTCTATGCTGGATTCAGTACCGGTGTAGTTCTGATTGTCTTCACAAAACCTCCCTTCAACCTTCAAATGATGTTTGCGTGTATAGCTATGCTTATTGTTGCACATAATTCTTTTTTGCATTCCACATTCGATCTTACAAATAAGATCTTACATTTATATCATAACTTAAGACCAATTTTAGTAGGTCAGCTCTAAAGAATATTACAATAAAATCAATTTACAAATGAAACAATATTCGATGTAATAACTAATTCAACATGTCAGCTTGATGCATTTACAACAATAATAAAACATCTCCATAGCGTGCCATGCTGATCTGGAAAAGATAAACCTACCGGTGTATAACCTGGACCTATTTGCCGATAACAACAAATATGCAAATACAAATATGCCAATGAACAAATATTCAAGACAAAGTGTTCAAACGATGTCTTTGACATAACCAGGTGTTTTCCATGCCATTCCAAGTGCCGGTGAACATTATGTCCTGCCGGTGTACCAGATACCGATGACTATGCATAAGTCACTTGCTTGCTGGTGAATGTTGTTGATTCTCCAAAGTGCCAGAGTTGATAAGTGTTAGTAGGTGTTGACATCAATGACAAAACCATACCAAAATACCAACAATCTCCCCCTTTGGCATTGATGGCAACACAAGATGGAAAAACTATCAAAGTGCCAAAACAAAAATGCCAAATACCAAAGAGAGATCATAACTAGAAATCAAAATACAGATACAGAGAGTAACAATATCCCCCAAAATAACAATCTCTCCCCCTGGGAGTAACATGTGTTTTCCTTGTGTTTTTCCATACCAATCTCTCCCCCTTTGACACCAAATGCCAAAGTAGTATGAAAACCATTTTTAGATACAAAATACCAACCAATTCAGTATACCAACTACTCCCCATGAGAAGTAGCTTCCTCATCAAAGCTGGAGAAAAAGATTTCTCTATTAATTCTACCAATTGATGACAAACATCAACTTTCTAAGTCTCTACCGGTGGGGGTATGACCCCAACCTAGTCTCTGAGATATTCAAAGGTTTCCTTAGGCAGAGGTTTAGTGAAAATATCTGCAATCTACTCTTTAGTATTCACATAAACTAGTTTTATTTCTTTTGCTTCAACATTTTCCCTTAGAAAATTCAATTTTATAGAAACATGTTTGGTTTTAGAATGTAATACCGGATTCTTAGATATATCAATTATTGTAGTGTTATCACAATAGATATTAATATAGGTTCCTTGCATTTTACATTTATGTCTTTCAACATTTGCTTAAGCCATAGTACCTGTGTATAGTTAGTTGCAGCTGCAACATATTCTAACTCTATTGTTGATAAAGACATACAAGTTTGTTTCTTACTCAACCAAAAAATTAGTCTTCTTCAAAGAAAAAATACTCTGTCGATGGTGCTTTTCCTATCATCCACATCTCCTGCCCAATTTGCATCTGTGCATGCACATAATTTAAAGTTTTCATCTCTACGATACCATAATCCAAGATTTCTAGTGCCTTGTAAGTACTGAAAAATCCTTTTTACAGCTGAATCATGATTTTCTCTAGGATTACTCTGAAATCTTGAAACAATACATACTGCATTAATGATATCAGGTTTGGTTTGTGTCAAATACAGTAAACCTCCTATCATAGATCTATACATAGTCAGATTAACAGGTGTAGATTCATCGCTTAGTGATAATTTGTCATTTGTAGTCATAGGTGTGCTTACTGGTTTAGAGTTCTCCATCCCAAATTTGTTTAGTAACTCCTTCAAGTACTTGGATTGACTCAAGAATATATCTTTATTAGTTTGTCAAATCTGCAATCCTAAAAAGAATTTTATTTCTCGAATCATAGACATTTCAAATTCTTGTTGCATTTCAATAGAAAAGTCTTTACATAATCCATCTTCTCCTCCAAAGATTATATCATCAACAAAAACTTCTATAATCAAGATGTCATCATTAGTCATTTTATAATATAAGTTGTTGTCAGCATTAACTTGAGAAAAATATGAAACTTTGTAGAGATAGGTAGAAAAAAACATTGACTCTATCTCAAGATGATTATATTGAAAAGGTGTTGCAGAGATTCCATATGGAGAACGCAAAAGCTATTAGCACACCTTTGCCTGCTCATTTCAAATTGACAAAGGAGATGTGTCCAAAGACACAAGAGGAGAAAGACAAAATGTTCAACGTACCATACGCTTTAGCTATAAGAATTTTAATGTATGCCATGGTATGCACGAGACTAGATATTCCACATGTTGTTGGAGTTGTCAGAAGGTATATGAGTAATCTAGGATTGGAGCATTGGAATGAAAAAAAATGGGTTCTTAGGTATTTGAGAGGAACATAGGATAAACATTTATGTTTTGGGGGGCTCTCATGTTGATTTAGCAAGTTATATAGATTCAGTTTTGGCAAGGGATATTGATACCAAGCGGAGTACTATAGGTTATGTCTTTACTCTAGGTTGCAAAAGGTGGTTGCTTTATCCACCATAGAGACAAAGTATGTAGCTGCAATAGAGGCAATAAAAGAGATGATATGGCTGAAACAGTGGGAGATGATATATTGTGGAGTCTAATCAGTCTCCAAGTGGGAGATAGTTGTTATATGGAGCCTAATGAGACTCGAAGGTTAAATTTTCCCTACTTCTATCAGCGCGGTTTCCCTCTATAATTTTAGACGAGGGTTTTGGGGGAGCACCCCCAAGTTGGGGTCAAGGGGCATCACATTTTGTAACCCTAATTTTGTAACTGACATAAGTCATGAAAAAAGGGCTAAGGGTTAGCGTTTTTAGTAGAGAATTTGTAGCATTTTGCAGTAATATTGAGTTATAAGGGGATTGTTGGTTGTAATCAGTTTTGATTTATTGGATAATAAGATTGGACTCTTTGTTTGGTGGATGTAGCCTGAGATTGGGTGAACCACGTTAAATATTGTCTCATGCGTGTGATTATATCTATATTTTTTTCATTCCCATGTTTTATAATTATCTGCATATAATTGATACTTTCTACATGTAATTCCTAATAGGCAACTATGTTTATATGTAATTGTGTAAGTTGAAAGTTTAATCTTTATGAAATACTTAACGAAAGGATACCAATAGATGTTTTAGCTAATTTTGCACACCCTGAGCTTCTAAATGGTATGGTGGATTTTGACGATTTTTTTTGTTGGCTTTGTATGTGACTTAAGTACTTGTAGCTATTGTTTTAGCTTTTGAGTAGTTATGATAAATTTTGTGGGATTCATAATGAACACAAGTGTCAAAAAGTGTTCATTTTAAATTGGTGTCCCATACATATTCCTTAGTGCCTTGTGAACCATTCAATTTGACCACCAAAAAAGTTGAACAATTGATCCAATACTTATGCACAAATTCCCCAATAAAATTGTATAATTGGTCTACTTACTTTTTTTTGACCTACTATATATAGCAATGGACATATATTAGCCAACTTTTTGTATACAAATGCCCCAAAAATAATTGTAAAATTGTACAATTGATCTACTTAATTTCATGACTCCCAGAAGAAAGGTAAGTAGCTTTTAATCATTAAAAATTGTTTATTTCTTTTGGTGTGTACCTAGAATCTAGGTCTGGTGCTCAACGGTCTGCTCTTGGAACTATAATTTCCACAAAGGGCATGAGATAAGTGTAGTCTAAACCATAGTTCTGTGTATGAGATAAAAAAGAGATTTATAAACATAAAATATGTATGTTTTTTCTAAGAGTTTGTATTTTGCATGAGTATGTATGGGATCCATTTCTATTTTTTGCTATTTTTTTATGCATCCAAGACCTTTATTTATTAAGGCAATTATAATGAATTATTTATCCTTCATCTCTGATTAGTTGAATCTTGATCTCGTGAACATAGAATTTTGTCATCAATTTGAATGAATAAAATGATTTATCTGCTCTTGAGGAAATCTATATTTAAAAAAAAAAATTCAATTACTTTGTCATCATTTTTCTTTTATGTTTTCCATATTCAATGTTTCAAGAGATATCAAATCATATGCTTGTCCTCCTTGTGTTTTGTCTTTTTATAGATAGTTTGAAAGAGGTAGAAAACAATATACTATGTATTGAATGTTTGAGATATATATTATAGATTTTTCTTTATTGAATGTTTGAGATATAGACATTATATAACTTTCTTGAATTTCTTTTCTTTATTTATAAAATACTAAATGCTTGAAAGAGGTATCAAGTTATTTTACATATTGGTCTTTTTGCCATTGAATAAGTTTTTGAAAGGGATTATAAATAATTTGTATGGTTTTTTTTTAATTAATAAAAGCAAGATAGATCCACACCATTATATAACCACAAAGAAACACTTAGGGCCCATGAGGGATGCACAACCAGCAAAAAAAACCCCTACAAACACAAAATAAAAACCCAGCAAGGCAACCTAAGAGCCAACAAAGTAATTAGAAACCTAGCAAAAACAAAAAGACTAGGAAACAACAGAAACCAAAACAACCACCCATGAAAGGCACAAAGAGATGGCCAACTACACTAGGGTATTTTTATTTTGTTGATCCTAGCATAAGCTTAACATTTTATAAGAGAACAAATTGACAAGGATTCAAAATCTCTAAATGCTTAGCGAAGAAAATGGTAGAGGGTTCTTTGGACTCAATTTTGGAGCCTTCATTGTTCAAAGCCATGGTTAGTCGCTTCACTTCTTGGAGGAATCCCATGTCTCTCACTAGTGGTCACGTGCAAGTTCTTTTCTTATATCATGATTGACAGAAGAAAGGTAAGTAGCTCGAAATCATAAAAAACTGCTTATTTTTTTTGTTGTGTACCTAGAAGCTAGATCTACTCCAAAAGTATCTGATTCTCAAATGACTCCTCTTGGAACTATAATTTCTGCAGAGGGCATGAGATAATTGTATTCTGAACTATAGGATAACTACAATCTAAACTGTAGTTCTTTGTATGAGACAAGAATAAGATTCTTAAATATAAAATATGTATCTTTTTTAGAGTTTGTATTTTTCATGAGTATGCATGGGATCCACTTCTATTTTTTTTATGTTCTTTGATGTGTTCAAGACCTCTATTTATTAAGGCAATCATAATGCATTATTTATCTCATGATCATTCAATTTTCTCATCAGTTTGAATGAATAAAATGATTTATCTATTTTTGAGAAAATCTATGTTTTCTAAAATTCTTCAAATGCTATGCCATCATTTTCTTTTATGTTTTCCCTAGTCAATGTTTCAAGAGATATCAAATTATATGCTTGTACTCCTCAGGTTCTGTCTTTTTACAGTTAGTTTGAAAGAAGTAGAAAATAATATACTATCTATTGAATTTATTAAATATATATTATAGAATTTTCATTTTTGAATGTTTGAGTTAGCTATTATATAATTTTCTTGAAATTCTCCTTTTTAATTATAAAATACTGAATGTGTGAAAGAGTATTAAGTTATGTTACATATTGGTATTTTTATCATTGATTAAGTTTTTTAAAGGGTTTCTAAATAATTTGTTTGGTTTGATTGTAAATATAAAAATATTATCTTTTTTCAATTTCTTTCTAGTTTGTTGATAAAGTTGAATCATTTATAAAGAGTTGATTAGTGAGACTTTTTTTGTTGCACAAAAGTTTAACATTCTATAAGATAAAATTGGATCATATCCTAAATAAATATGTTAGGGTGAATATTCATTAATCCTTGACCCTAAACTAAAGGAAGTTAATTATTTATATTATATCACAAGATTGCAAGAAAGGTCTAAGATATATCCAATTGTAAAAAAATGTTAAATGTGTAATAGGTATACCAACCAAAATATTTTCTGAATAACTTCAACAAATATCTTGAGAAGATTAACCTCATATGTAAATTTAATCTCAACCATGAAATTTACTCATCCTTTTGGAATGAATAAACACATTGCAAGTTTAGAAAATTGTGTTACATTTAGCATTTTTTTCAAAGGTCCATTCTTCTAAGTCATGCTTAGCCATATCTTTTGTTTTTAATTAAGATAAATGGGTTTTATAGGGACCCAAAACCCAAATCCATCAAAAAATAAATAGAGATAAACCAGAGTCTAAACAATAGAAAAATAACAACAGAAACAAGGGAAGCACCTCACAGAGTTCAACAAAAGAAAAAAAAAAATGCTAGAAAAAAATACAAGCCAAAAACAACTAACTAAGAGCTTTCATGAGCTCAACATTCCTCTGAATCAATCTATTGTTTATCTACGAAGCTCTTCCATTATAAATATCGAGCTACCTCTTTCTAGTTTTTGCTCCTAGTCCTAGTAGAGGGCCCTGTGGAGGTTTGCACATCCTAGTTCTTCTTGTCCAAGTTGATGTTTGAGGACAGGTCAGATCTGACCAGCTGAGCTTAACTCTTTTGATTCCTTTTGCACTCTTATACATTTCCTCCTTACTAATCTCCAACAGACCCTTGAGTTTTTCCTTTAAATCTTGTATATCATCTCTAGCCTGTCAATACTAGCCTCATCCTCTATTTTCATAACCTTGATATCTTCGCTAATTTTTTTAGTCTTCTTCAAGAGTTTATCAGTTTTATAAGGTATCAAATTCTTAGTGAAAGAGTCTATAATGTCCTTGATCCCCTATTTCAAAAAATTAATTTCACTAAAAACCAAGCAGAAACATTTCTCTTGGTTGGAAAATGAATTACCCAATAGAGCTTGTGAACATCCATTTCATCGCTTTTTAGTTTGTTGCGGTCCAAAGTAAGGGGAATGTCTAGTTTAATTTCATCCTCCCCTTTTTCTTGAGCCTTTTCCCTTTTCCCAGTCTTCTTCTTTTTAATATTTTGTGGGCCCAAATTTTGGGGTTGACAAATAGGGGTTTTTAACTTTTTCGCTGCCCATCTAGGTGGATTTTTTCTTTTCCTGCTACTAGTAGTTCTAGGAGTGGGCTTCTATGGGGTGGCCTCATCATCTGAGTGCTTATGTTTAGAGTCATATGATACATGGATATCATTCCATTCAGTGTAAATCTCCCCCTCCTCACCAAATTCTGTATCTGAAAGACCATGTACTTGTTCGGTAGCTAAGGGTTTGCAGTTTCTCAAAATAGTGGAGGGTTTTAACTCGTGAGCCTTATCATACTCCATAATCAAGACTATTAACCCCTCATGCAAAACAAATTTTCCTTATTTTCAAAATGCTTATGAATAGTATGCTCAAGAGAAGAAAGTAAATAAAACGATGTCAAAATTATCTTATCATACAAAATGTGATTCAGAATAGTGAAATGATAAGTTCAAATACTAGCATAGCGGCCATCCAGGGTTATGTACCTATTAATGATCTCCACCATATCCACCCAAAGATTTAGAAGATCCTTTCAGTTGTAGCCTCCATCTGGGTTCTTCTTGACTTTGGTTCTCTCGCTCTTTTTGTCATAGAAAATCAATAGGGCTTCTTCCGAGTTTTTCCTCTCTTTGTAGAATTTTTTACCCTAAATACTTAGCCTTGTAATCTCAGCTATGAAGGGTTTATCAATCCTTAATTCAATGCCATACACACTTAGCATCCCATTGCTCTAGTTTGTAACAAACATTTATGTGAGCTTGTGGTTCTGGCCATGGAGTTTTTTGACATATCATTATACACCACCATCCACAACTTTCCCCCATACCTCTTTATTTTTCTCCCATATCTCACACGATGATGGTTGCATTTTATTCTTCTCTCCTCTGCAATTTTTAGCATTTACACCAAAACCAAGCTTTAAACAAGTGATAAAAAGCTAGGCCGAAAGGAATAGCTTGGAAGATCACCTCCACTTCTTTCTAGGAATGGCTTTACACATGTGAAAATCTATCATAATCAATTCTCTATTGAAGAGAGAATTTTGGCATCCTTCCATGCTATTTCACATAATTGAAATGGAAAGGATTCCCCTTCCCACCATCATTTTTCATTGTCCCTAGCGATCCCAAGATTTGCCACGTGGTTGATAGATATATTGCCCTCCCTAAAAATGTGAAAAATTTGAATTTCTTCAAATTTGACAATCATTTCAATGCATGCCTACATTAAATGATTAATCGTCTAGCTAGGGATTGTCTTTTTCATCAAATAGTTGATTATGTTAAGTGAATCACTTTCCATCTATACCTTCTTTAACCATCCATGAAGAGCCATTTTAAGCCCAATGTAGGACACATTTGCCTCAACATGATGGCTTGTTTGAGTTCCCAGTGGGAGTGTCACTGCTAAGACAAGCCTACCATTGTGATCATGAGCAACTTCCCCACAACCTATTGGCCCCAGATTTCTTTTAGCCACCCCGTCAACATTAATTTTTATCCATCCTCAGGGAGGATCAATCCAATCAATGTTGAGTGTGATGTGCTTTGTTTTTGTAGTTGGTCTTGATATATCCCAATCAATATGCCATCTATTGATTATATCCCAATCCAACTTGGAGGTTTGACTAATAGGATCAAGATTACGGGAAGGATAGGAAGAAATTAAATTATCCTTAATAATGGTTTAAATATGATGAGCAACCAAAATAGCAGTAGATTCATTGTCTCTGAAAATATGGTTATTCCTTTCCTTCTGAATTCCCTAGGCAACATGTGAGAGCATAAAATTCCATAAAACCATAAGAGATTGGTTATTCGAGGGGCAGGACCATTAAGACCAACATTCTAACAAATTGTAGGGGAAACACCAACTCATATCCCAAAGATCAAAGAAGTGAGCCCGAATCTCCTGGACAAAGGAACGGTGCAATAACAAATGTTTGAACATCTTCAGTAGAATCCTTGCAAAGAAAACACTAGCTAGGCAAAGACATCCCTCTTCTACATAGATTATCATTAGATATCACTTTATTTTGCATAAAAAGCTAGAATAAAATGTTAACTTTAGGGATTAATAATTTGTTCTAGAGACAAGACAAGAATGGGACCAAAGAAAAGGATCTAGAGAGCAGAGAAAAAGCCTGGGAGATAGAAAAATCTCCAGAAGAAGAGCTCACCCAAACTAGGGAATCCTCGACAGGAAAGGAAGGATTGTGAACATTCAAGAGCCACTTTTGGAGAGGGAGGAGCAATAGATCCAATCTAGAGAGGTCAATCCACCTACCATTTTAAATATAATTAACAATGGAGTGGCCAACTTGATCTTTCCACTTCTCCATAACATGAGCCACCCAATTACAATCTCTTAAAGGACAATCACCAACCCACCAGTCTTCCCAAAATTGAATTTTCCAACCATTACGAAGGCACCATTTAGATCCTTTAAAAATTAAGGATCTAGTGATGAGAATGTTATTTGAATCTTTCTTATGTAATTAATGCTGATATAAATTATTTCCTTATTTTATGGCTATCCAATAAGTAGCATAAAATCATAATGAACTATTTGCTTGTTTATATGTTTTCTTAAATGTTAGATCTACTCTAATAGTACATCTGTTGTACTCCAGGTTTGCATTCTAAAATCAATATTTAATGCTAAATAGAATTCTTTGACTCTATTTTTCTATTTTCACATAACTACCATATATAAATATTCTATAATTCCCTTTTATGTGATGGGTATGGAACATTTTAGAGATATATGAAGTTATTATTCACTTTGTTAATTTTATTGACTCATAAGCTAAGGAAATATTGAATGTTTAGAAGAAATTCAAACCAATACAATGTGAATTGATTATTTTTATATTCCTTTTTTTTTTTTCTTTAATATTGAATGTTTGAAAGAGTACTATGTTTAAGTTTAAGTTTATGTGTGTGTGTGTACATGCATACATATATACATACATACATACATACATACACATGATCAATGGATATTTGAATAGATTAAGCAACATGCAAGTCATTATTGCCTCTTATTATCTTCTAAATTTCTATTATAGTTCTCTCTATTTTATTTGAAAAATTTATTTATTTGTGTGCTTTGCCTTTGGTGGAAAGCTAAGAACATTTCATACAACCATCATAATGTTACCTCATACAAAGAACATATTATAGGATTTTGGAATTTTTATTTATCTGTATTTCTCAACATATATGAGATTATTCCTATAGTAGTATGATGTAATTTTTATATATCCTAGAGAATTTATTATTTTTCCCTAAGTTGTTATTCAAATAGAATTGATTGTGTATGTAATTCAATTTGTATATAATGTTTTGTTTCATTTTTCTTCCTCAATTGGTATCTACAAAATGGGTTGATTTTGTTAGGATAACCGGTGAACAACTGAGAAGGGGGGCTAAATCAGTTGTCAATAGATTATGTGAATTAAATCACTTCAAATCTTTTACTTGAATAACTGATAAAGCATTAAAACATAATTGAAAACCAGAGAATCAATACCATGCAACCATAACACATAACACCATGATTTGTACATGGAAAACCCAATAAAGGGAAAAACCATGATGGGAAACCCTACAAATAGTTAGATGATACTTCTGCAGAAAGTATATGATTAAAATAGGGGCATGTACATGCAGGAAAGAACATTGCCTAGAGAGCACTGCTCATCACAATGGAGTCTCACTAACTACAAAAGAGGTCAACCACCTCAAAATATTTAGTCAACAATCCAAAATGAAGAACTGCTAATGATAGAATCAAACATGCTAGATTATAGTTCTCGTTAAGCTCAATACCAGAGGTCTAAAACCTCTTACATAAACCCAACTCAATAACCTATGATCAACCAAATCCTTTGCATAAATGATTATTACATTATTCTCTCCTTGTCTATGATCTATAATGAGATCTTACATCACTTATATACCAACCCGAGACCTAACCAATTACGTCGGCCACCCAAATGATAATTCAATAGATACATTACATAATCCTGAAATAAAATCATAAAACATGTCATCCTAAGGCTAAACAAACATCATCCAATCAATAAAAAATCCCAGAAGCGCATCATAAGGATCCACCAACATGTTACATGAAATCGGTCCATAACCTAGATAGCATCGGACCTAAATTAGATCCACACATGCCAAAGAAATGCCACCAATCAGTTGAGGCACAAACATAATCACCATCAACATTCTGAATCCCTTCTAGAAGTTGCACCAACACCACTTATGCATTACATCAAAGATCTTCAATAAAGCTCTATTGGTGAAACCCTTACCAGACCTACAAAGAAGGCTTACTAGAACATAAGATAGCATTCGATCATCAAGTCAATACCAATTGACTAAAACATACTTTAGAAGAATATGAACCATTCATATAAACTTATTCCATCATCTAAATCATACCAGTGGCAATCAACTGATAATCTTCCTAATCGAATCCTTCTTCCAGAAGCTAGTAAACAACCATAATAGCTAGTGTTGACATCAATGACAAAACATCAATGCAACACATAATCAATTCCTTCATATTGCAAACAATCTCCCCCTTTGGCATTGATGACAACACTAGATGTAAAAACCATCCAAGTGCCAAGAAATGCCAAACAAGTCTCTCCCCCTATGGAAGGCAACAAACAATCTCCCATAAAATGATATAGCAATGAAGCTTTGAACCAAATCTAAATCAAAAGATCAAATACTGCCAAACTCCCCTTGGGGAGTGTAATCAATCTGAACAATGAATAGAAATGGTTTTTCACATATATTCCTCCCCCTTTGACAATAATGCCAAAGATATGACATAGATATCAAATAGAATATGAAAACTCTAAATCTCAAGGCTGACTACTCTGCCCAAGTAGTAGCATTATTTCATCTATCCAGAGCAAAAGATAGCTCTAATAATGCATACCAGACTAATGCACATCTACATCATTTAAGTCTCTATTAGAGGGATACAAACCCCCAATCTATCTCTCAAATACTTAAATGAATCCCATGACAAAGGTTTAGTGAAGATGTCTGCAATCTGTTCTTTAGTGTTCACATAAACCAATCTGACTTCTTTTGCTTCCATGTTTTCCTTCAAAAAGTTATACTTGATTGATATGTTCTTAGTCTTGGAGTGAAATACCGGATTCTTAGATATGTCAATAGCTGCAAAGTTATCACAATGAATAACAACCGGATCATTACAACTCACTTGTATATCCTTCAACATCTGCAGCATCCATAGAACTTAAGTGCAATTAGTTGTGACTGTAACATATTTAGCTCCAGTAGTAGATAAAGAAATGCATGATTTCTTCTTGCTGATCCATGACACCAACTTCTTCCCAAGAAAGAATTCTCCACCTGATGTGCTCTTCTGGTCATCAACATCATCTACCCAATCTACATCTGTAGATGCACATAAAGTAAAGTCATCATCTTTAGGGTACCATAAACCATATTCAGTTGTTCCTTGCAAATACCAAAATATCCTTTTTATTGCACTTTCATGATTTTCTCTTGGATTACTTTGAAATCTTGATACAATACTAATTGCATTCATTATATCCAGTCTAGTCTGAGTTAAATATAGAAAACCACCAATCATGGATTTATATCTTGTAGGATTTACTGGAGGGGATACATCTTTAATTGACAACTTTTCATTTGTAACCATAGGAGTATGAACTGGTTTGAAATTTTCTATACCAAATTTCTTCAATAACTACCTTAGATACTTAGTCTGACAGATAAAGATGTCTTTGTCAGCTTGAGTAATCTGCAAACCTAGAAAAAATCTTAGATGTCCAATCATAGACATTTCAAATTCACTCTTCATATTATCAAAGAATTCCATGCACAATTTTTCTTCAACTCCAAAAATGATATCATCAATAAATACTTCAATAATCATAATATCATCATTAGTGATCTTATTGTAAAGCGGAAAATCGATCAAATCCTAGTTGCTCTCCCCTCTTCCAACTCCGAGGAGAAAGAAGGGAGGTTGCTAGGGTTGATGGTTTTCACTTAGGGGAGACTTTACATTCAAAAGAGGGGTTGAAACCCACAAGATCCAATCCCACGCAATGCAAGATTGGATTCTAAATGAGTTTCAAGGGTTAAGACAGTAAGGCTACCCTCTTTTGTAAAGAATGTTGATAAGAGAATTAAGCTAGGAATGCATGAAAAGTGAGAAAGATTCACTTATAAACTGATATAAGGATATAGGATGAAGCTGCGGACCTGGAATTAGCAGTAAAATGTTGATACGGCGCTATCCTGCAAATTTGAGCAAAAGTTGACGGGACGATGGCACCCGGCATGCACATGGTCCTCCGAAAAATCCGCGAAACGAAGGGTGATCTGATCGTCTCTGCACAAGGATTCCAGATCTTCAATTTCAGCCACGTACTTGCAACCTACACACAGAAAAGAGAAGACGATTGGGGGGTTAGGGATTAGGGGTTTGCCTTTAGGTCAAACCCCAGTTTTGGAATTAACCAAGAAATGAGAAATGCTGTAAATGTAAATGTCTGTAATGTAAAACAAGTACTAATACCTTGTTGTAAGGATGTTTGTATCCTTATGTGCGAAGGTATAGATGTTGTTGTTTGTTGTATTGTTGTAATATGTGATCTCCCCTTCAATGGTTGAATCCTTGTCTTGAATGCCACACTTAGCCTTGAATGGAGACTTAGAAGGAATGCTTGAATGCTTGAATGCTTGAGTATCGTTTCCACCTATATTCCATCTTCTTTTCATCTCCCCAAATGGGAGAGGAAAATGTAGTTTATATACTTGTCAATTAGGACTGATAGACTGATTTTCCTGACCTTAGGCTGACCAGGAAAGATAATTTCCAATTTGCAAACAAAAAGACCCGAAGTCCCATAGGAGAGCGGGCCCAAAATAGGGGCAGGGACCAGGGCACTGGGCGCCATGGTCTTGGGGGACCAGGGCGCTGGGCGCTCTGGTCCCACCTCGTGAGATAGCAGGGTGCAAGGAGGATCAGGCCAGGGTGCTTGAAAAATGCAGTTTTTGGTGTTGTGGACAAGTTTCGGGGTCTCCATTTAGGTTTCGTGTTGCGTCGCCATCGTGAAGACCGAAATGCAGTCAAAATTGCAAGTGTCACAATTTTAGGATGCTACATTTAGCCCCCACTTTAGTGGGAGTATGTATGCTCATACTTCCGGTAAAGTACAAGGAAACAACATTGAAAGACTTTCACCATGTCAAGGAGGCAAGACACACCAAGCCCCCAATGGACTAAGGATCTTACGACTTCAATTGACAAAGTAAAAGGGAAGATCACGAGGGAGAACCATGATTGTCAGTAGTAAGGTTCCCTCACTATGAGTCATGCAAAAGAAATACTAAAAATTTTCAAGGCAAAGCTAAGTTCACCAAGAAATTTTCAAGTATCCTGAAGGGATAGACAGGGTGTATGCCCCCCTACATTAAAGCGATCGCACACGCCTCAACGGGGGTCATTGTTTTAACGTAGTGATACACATAAGAAATGAGAAAGGAAAGGAGCACATTATCACAAAGATTTAGCCCCCAAGTGTGAGATAAACCCAAGGATAATAGACACAAAACACAAAGCACGAGGTGACTTCGCTTTCCTCGGGGTCAGTATACTATATGATAATTCATGTATATATATCATATGTATGTATGCATAATTGTTCTTCATTCCCCAATCAAGGAAGGTCACCTAGAAGAAGGGAACACATGTGTCTTTTGAGTCAACATGAGAGAGACCAAAAGAGATCTCAATGCTTTGCATCGTCCTCAAGTAGACAACACTAAGGAAAACAAATAGAAGAATGAGAATAACACATAGAAGAAGTAACGAAAGGGAGGAGGAGAGAGTCTGCTATGCTAATGTAACTAGTCTAGCACGTCATCTACCCCCCGATCTTGCTGATCAATGTTTCGAGAAGGCAAGGAACACGCTAGAGGAGGAACATCCAACACAGCAGATGGAGCTATCACAAGATCTAAACAAGGGCTATGTTCATGTTCCAAGCCACGTTGTTCTTGTCTAGGAGCTAGGATAAGTGCTTTAGAAAATTCGTTAGATAAATGGTTAACAAGTTCATATTCACTATCAGAAGCAAGAGGAGTAACATGTTCATCATGAATAACATTTTCATCTATATCATCATCAAGATTTATAAAAATAGGATCTTTAACTCGCATAGGATCAAGCCCATCATGCATCTTATGTTTAGGAGATTTTGGCTCAATTTTCGGCTGAGGAGAAAATGGAATAATGCTTGTTGAAGGTGTTTTTGGAAATTGTAAAATTTGAGAAGTAGCTACTTGAGCTCTAAGACAACGCTTTTGTCGACATTCACATGTAGAATGATTTCATCTAGTCTTAGTAGGAAGTTGAGAAGATTGAGGAGGAGGAATGTTCTCATCCTTATTACTTGGGTGTTTAGGTTGTGGTCTCTTAGGCTGGATAATAGGAGAAGAAGAAGGTCTCTTCTCTCTATAAAAAGAAGAAGGAGGAACTACTCCATATAAAGGAGGAATGTTTGGTTTAGGAAGGAGACCAAGTCCATCATGATGAGGAGGTATAGGTCTACTCTTAGAAGGTTTATTCGGCATAGACATAGTCACATCCATAGGAATGGGTTGGGAATCTTCTTGAGGAAAGACATTAGTTTTATCTTTCAAAGGAAGAACTTCCTTCTCAAGAACAATAGGAATATCAAGTTTGGGTGTTCTAGGTTCACTTAGAGATAGGATCATATTTGTTTTCCACTTTTGATAAGATTTGAAAAGATGATCACTTCACGGAGGAAGAGATTGGAATTGTTTAGGCCAAAAGTAATCAATAGGAATGCTAGAAGTTCTTTCAGCTGGTTTAAATAGACTATGATTGACAGTAACAACTTCACCATTATGGGGAAATTTCAAACATTTATGAATAGGAGAAGCAATAGCTTTCATGGAAGATAGCCAAGGATAGCCAAGCTTCACATGAAATTGTTTGGATGAAGGAATAATAGAAAAGTTCACATCAAGGGATTTGTTATGGACCTCAATAGGTAATGTAATAGAACCAATTGCAAGAGAAGAAAATGCATCAAATAATTTCACAATCACATCTGTTTTGTCATAGATCACTTGATTCAATTGCAAAGTAAAAAGAAATTCCTTGGTAATAACATTAACCATGCACGAGGGATCAATAAGCACTCCACGACAAGGTGTATTCTTGACTTTTGCAACTATGTATAAAAGACCATCAGGTGCCCTGATAGTTTCACTAGAATCAAATGTGATGGAAGGTTCTTTAGGGTTTTCCTGCTGCTCTACAAAGTTAATCACATTCAGAGTCATAGACACAAGACCATCAGATGAGAGAGAGGAATCATTAGTCTCAATCGCATTAGAGGTATGAGAAGGTAATGGATCAGTAAAAATCTGAAGATTTTGGTTAGGAGGAGCTACAGATGTATTGCCTTTATCATTCACTCCCGAAACAGAGATAGTATTATTATCAATCAAATCTTGAATTTTACCCTTTAAAGAAAAACATTTTTCAGTATCATGCCCAGGCTGACGATGAAATTGACAAAAAGATTTGTTATCAAAATAAGGTGAAGTAATCTTTGCAGGATCTATTTGCCTTATAGGAGGAAGAGTGAGCACATTTTGTTCCAATAACTTATTCATAATACTATGCAATGATTCATTCAAAGGAGTATACTTTCTTTCTTTCTTGAAAAACTTAGAAATAGGAGGCACACCTGATGCTGCATTCACATTGTTGTTGATGATGTTTTCATTGAATTTGATGGAATCTTTGTTCGGTTTAAACTTTCCAAATGGTTGTTGACTGCTATCACCCTTATCACTCGGAGCCATAGGATGTGATTGTTCCATTTGACTCATAGTCAGTTGATAATTGTGAAGAGTTGCACACAACTGTTGGAAAGAAGTAAACTCAGAAAATAGGAGTTTGTCTCGAATATCTTTTTGTAAATTAGAAATAAAGATTCTTTGAATATCATTGTCAGGCACTGGAAAAGAAATTTGAGCATACAAATGCTTATATCTACCAATGAAATTAGTCACTTTTTCTTTAACACCTTGTTTACAATGCATTAAATCAATCAAAGTAACTTTAGGACTTATATTGTTTTGAAATTGTTGAATGAAAGCATTTGCAAGTTGTTCGAAAGAAGTAATAGAATAAGAAGGCAACGAGCAATACCATTGTAGGGCTTTGTCTCTTAATGTTCTAGTAAACAGTTTTGCAAGCAACCTTTGGTCATAAGCAAAATCAGTACATATTGTTTGAAAAGTCTTAACATGTGTTAGAGGATCTCCTTTACCATTGTAAAGCTCCAAATGCGGGATTTCAACATGTTTAGGAGGGATAGCTCGAACAATGTCAAGAGAAAGTGGGCTTGCAACATCAAATGTGGGCACACTAAACTTAGATTGATTCATAGAAGCAATTTGTTGCTGTAAAGAAGAGACAGTTTGTGCAAGATTGTTAATGGTTGCTTCAGTCGAAGAATTCATATTAGACGTGTTAGATTGAGATGGAGGTGTTATGTTATTGAAAGAAGGTAGAGAGTAAGGTGGTGGGACTCTATGATAATTAATCATAGGAGATGATTGGACAGGAGGAACACTACAAGGAGGAATAGAATGGTTGAATGAATTGCCCCCTTGCACCATGTTCATTTGTGGAGATGTAATAGGAACACTCATTGAAGGAATGAATGAAGAAGTTGGATTAAATGAAGGAAGAGGGTTAATTGAAGAGGAAGGATTGCCCCCATGACTGGTAATCATAGGCGGAATGTCTTGTATAGAAGTAGCCATTATGTTTGATGTAAAGGTAGGTATGCTAGCAATAGAAGTTGTCAAAGGAATAGAATGATTAACTTGTGTAGGAGGTTGTGTATAACCTAAAGTATCAGCACAACTCTTCATAGGCATCACATTCAAATCCACAATGTGTGCAATACCATGCAAAATATCAATTCCATTCTTATTACTTTGAAGCATACGTTTTAGACCCTCAATTAAAGGAAGAGCTTGACTATCAGGGTATTCTTGAGTCATCCATTGCCGAAAATCGTCAAATTGATTATCCAATTTCGAAAGTTGTTCTAAAGAAACCTCATGGAGAGCTTCTTCATCACTAGGAGGGTTAGAGGAATTTCCCATGTCCTCGTTAAAAAGGCTACTCAAATTAGGTTCCATCTCCTCAGTAATTAAACCTCGGAAAGACTTAATTCTACGGCTTCGTCTAACGGGAATAGTGTAAGTAGGGCTTATTGTTGTAAAACTCATGCACTAGAAAGAGAGAGAAGATTTTGAATTTAGAGGTAGCAATTTTCAGTAAAATCAGCCAATCTTCTAGATTTAAGTTGTTAAATGCAATCACGACAGTCTCCCGAAATTTTTGAAAAAATGTCCGGGACCATGGCGCTCGGAGTGCACATGGTCCTTGCAACTTTTTTCAAAATTTGCAGGGATGAAAGGTATGATGATTTTAGAGCTAATCTGAAAAAATTGAGTGATTTTACGATCTGTAGATAGGCCAAATTAAAGTTGCAATCTCAAAATTGAACCCTACCAAGATTGTCAAAAAATACAAAATTTGAATTTTGAAAAAGAGAGGGAAACTGAAATTTTGAATTTTATGATTTTAGAGGGAATGTCAAAAGCAATGCAAGTTTTGAATTTCAAAAGTTGACTCAATTTCACTCAAAATTCAATTTTGAAAGCGGAAAGCAAAGTTGTTGTAATTAAGCACTTAATTTCAAAAGTCACAAATTGCAAGAATTTGAATAAAGCACTGAAATTTCGAATGAATGCAAACACACTTTTCAGATTTAGGACAGTAAGAACACAATTTTTACACAAAATTTCAATTTCAACAATTTTTGAATGATTAGAAGCCCTAGACCAAGCAATCACAAGGCCAAATTTGACTGTAATTTTGAAAGTGTTAGAATTGATAAAATCAGCCAAAATTCTGGATTTTAGCAGGAAAATACAGTAAGATCTAGCTCCCGAAATTTTGAAAAAAATGTCGAGGATGATGGTGCTCGGAGTGCACACGGTCCTTGCAACTTTTTTCAAAATTTTCAGGGATGAAAGATATTGTGATTTTATTGCGGAATCCAAAGTTACAGCTAATTTGGAGATGTTTTGATCAGTGAAATTGTCGGACAAAGGTTGAATCAAGAGGGTTTCAAAAATTAGGGTTTTGACACTTAACCACTTAATTTTCAGAATTAAAGCACAAATATGAATTGATAATTTGTAATAGAAGAGCAGATCTGAAACAAGCATTAATAATTAAATATTTCACAAGTTCAATTACTAAAAAGAAATTTTAGGGTTTTTATGCAATAAACCTCTAAAATTTGCAAAAGATCAAACATGTAAATGTAATCAAGGAATCAAATTTTCAAATCTAACCATGAATAATCAGAAAGGATGTTCACATCGGGTTCACCAAAATTTAAAGCGAAAAATTGATCAAACCCTAGTTGCTCTCCCCTCTTCCAACTCCGAGGAGAGAGAAGGGAGGTTGCTAGGGTTGATGGTTTTCACTTAGGGGAGACTTTACATTCAAAAGAGGGGTTGAAACCCACAAGATCCAATCCCATGCAATGCAAGATTGGATTCTAAATGAGTTTCAAGGGTTAAGACAGCAAGGCTACCCTCTTTTGTAAAGAATGTTGATAAGAGAATTAAGCTAGGAATGCATGAAAAGTGAGAAAGATTCGCTTATAAACTGATATAGGGATATAGGATGAAGCTGCGGACCTGGAATTAGCAGTAAAATGTCAATACGGCGCTGTCCTGCAAATTTGAGCAAAAGTTGATAGGACGATGGTGCCCGGCGTGCACATGATCCTCCAAAAAATCCGCGAAACGAAGGGGGATCTGTTCGTCTCTGCATAAGGATTCCAGATCTTCAATTTCAGCCGCGTACTTGCAACCTACACATAGAAAAGTGAAGACGATTGGGGGGTTAGGGATTAGGGGTTTGCCTTTAGGTCAAACCCTGGTTTTGGAATTAACCAAGAAATGAGAAATGTTGGAAATGTAAATGTCTGTAATGTAAAACAAGTACTAATACCTTGTTGTAAGGATGTTTGTATCCTTATGTGCGAAGGTATACATGTTGTTGTTTGTTGTATTGTTGTAATATGTGATCTCCTCTTCAATGGTTGAATCCTTGTCTTGAATGCCACACTTAGCCTTGAATGGAGACTTAGAAGGAATGCTTGAATGCTTGAGTATCGTTTCCACCTATATTCCATCTTCTTTTCATCTCCCCAAATGGGAGAGGAAAATGTAGTTTATATACTTGTCAATTAGGGCTGATAGACTGATTTTCCCGACCTTAGGCTGACCAGGAAAGATAATTTCCAATTTGCAAACAAAAAGACCCGAAGTCCCATAGGAGACCGGGCCCAAAATAGGGGCAGGGACCAGGGCGCTGGGCGCTCTTGTCCCACCTCCCGAGATAGCAGGGTGCAAGGATGATCAGGCCAGGGTGCTTGAAAAATGCAATTTTTGGTGTCGTGGACAAGTTTCGGGGACTCCATTCAGGTTTCGTGTTGCGTCGCCATCGTGAAGACCGAAATGCAGTCGAAATTGCAAGTGTCACAATTTTAGGACACTACACTTATAATATAGGTTATTGTTAGCATTACCTTTTATAAAATCAATCTTCAAAATATATGTATCCAACCTTGCATACCAAGCTCTAGGAGCCTGTTTTAATCCGTATAGGGCTTTCCTTAATCTACAAACCATATTTTTATCATCTGTTAGTAAAAATCCACCAAGTTGCTCAATAAAGACTTCCTCTTCAACTTCTCCATTAAGAAATGTACACTTAACATCCATTTGATAGACCTTGTAGTTCTTATAGGCTACATAAGCAAGAAATAGTCTAACAGATTCAATTCTAGCTACCGGTGCAAAATTTTTACCATAATAAATTCCTTCCTTCTGATAATATCCTTGTTTCTTACAACTTGTCCATCCTCATTCATTTTGTTTCTAAAAACCCATTTAGTTCGAATGACATTCTTATTTTTAGGTCGGGGAACCAAAGTCCAAGTATTGTTCTTTTCTATCTAATCTAATTCATCTTCCATAGCTTTCATCTAACATTCATATTTACAAGCTTCAATTACTAATGCCGGTTCAATCTAAGAAATTAAAAATACCTCTTGATTTTCCAATCTTCTTCTTGTCATAACTCCCATGTTTTTGTCTCCAATGATCTAATTTTTAGAATGATTTAGCCTCACATACCTTGGTGTTTTCTAATTTTTAGGTTCTCGATGTTGCTCTTCAGTTACAGTTGAGTTTTTTGATGATGTCGAGGTAACTGATTCAGTATTTTGTTCTGATACAGGCATTATCAGATCAGTTATGATTATTTCCATTATTAGTTCTCTATAATAAGATTTAGCTTGGTCTTTGTGCTGTTCATCAACTTTTGCATTAGCACTCTCCACAATTCTTTGCAATCTTTTGTTATAACATCTATATGATTTTCTTTTATTTGAATAACCAAGAACTATTCCTTCATCACATCTAGGATCAAACTTTCCAATGGAATCATCTCTTTTGATATAACACTTACTTCCAAAGATTCTGAAATACTTAAGAGTAGGGGAATGACCTAACCATAATTCATAAGGTGTCTTACTGGTATCTCCTTTGATATGAACTTTGTTGAGTGTATAAACTACTACACTTACTACTTCTCTCTAGTTGATATGAGGTAAATTAGCTTCCATCGTCATGGTTTTGGTTGCATCCAAAATAGTTATGTTATTTCTTTCCACAATGTCATTCTACTGAGGTGTCTGGGGTGCAGATAACTATCTCCTAAGTCCATTTTTATGACAATAGTTGCTGAATTTACCGGATGTGAATTCACCAGCTTGATCTGATCTTAGACACTTGATTTTTATCCCTATCTCTGTCTCAACCATAGCTTTAAAGATCTTCAATTTATCAAAGGCTTCAGATTTCTCCCTTAGAAAAGCAACCTGCATCATTCGAGAATAGTCATCAATGAACAACATGAAATATCTATCTCCTTGAAAGCTTCTTGTATTAGCAGAACCACATAGGTCTGTATGAATCAAATCAATAATATCATTAGAATTATTAGGTATGCTCTTAAAAGAAGTTCTGATTTTTTTACCCATTTGACATTCCTCACATACCGGATTATGAGGCTTCACAATCTTAGCTAAATATCTAACTACCTTAGTTGAACTGATCTTTACAATGTAACCAAAATCTACATGACACAACCTCTTATGACAAAGCCAAATTTCATGAATATGTGCAATAAAACATGTTCTTTCATTGGAGTTCAAATGAAAGATGTTACCTTTTATCTGTGCATCGATTGCAATCTCCAATCCTGATTTGCTAATGATTTTACACTTTTGATCCTTGAATTGTAATTGAAATACTTTGTCTACCAACTATCCTACACTCAAAAGGCTATTCTCCATACCTTCAACATAATAGACATTATTAGTTTTATGCTTACCATCCAATGAAATGGTTCCTCTTCCTTTGATAATGCATGTTTTTTTATTACCAAGTCTGACTTGACCACCATCAAATTCTTGCAGGGTTAGAATATTTTTTTTGTTTCCTATCATATGATGAGAACATCCACTGTCTATTACCCATTCATCTTTGTCTTCAAATTTTGTTGCAAGGGCCTTTTCCTCATTTATGATAACTTGTTTTGGATCATCTTCCTTCATAGCATAAATACCCAGTCTCTTCCATTGTCAGATCCACTAGCTGAATCTCTTGTCAGTTCTTCCTCTGAGTCATCAATTAGTCCTTCCTCATCAGCATAGTAGGATGTTTTGTTTTTGTTTCTCCTATACCTATGTTTGATCTGATATTTAGGGTTAGGCTTAAAAGATCTTCTTGCTCTTTCTTCCAATTTTGAATTCCTTTCAGGACATCTAGATGCAAATTGACCTATCTTATTACATGCAAAACATTTGAAAGGAGATTTTCCTTCATACTTACTTCTTGTCGGACCTTTAGCCATCCTTCTAGAAAATAGTGCTTCAAGTTTCTCAAGCTTTTCATATTCTTTCCTAATTTTTTCCAATTCCTTTGCATACAAAACTTTCCAATCTTTCTTTCTGGTTGATGATGTAAATGCCTTAAATGCAATGTCAATCTTTGCAGCTCCTAGAGGACTAAATTCTTCAAGCTCAAAAGCAGATATCTTCCCAACAAGAGTATCTCTAATGACAAAAGAATTAGGCATGGTTCTTAGCTCATTAATTGTAGTTACCTTCATCTTATATGCCAATGGAAAAGCCCTTAATACTTTTGAAACAATCTCTTACTCACTTTGAGATCCACCACAACACTGAATTCCTAATACAATTTCATTTACCCTTTCCATGAATGCATAATCTTGTTAATCTTCCTCTAGATTCAAGCTTTCATATTTTACCTAGTAACATTCAAGTTTCACAATTTTAACAATGTGATCAACTTCATTCAAAGTCTCCAACTTGTCCCATATAGCTTTTGCAAATTATTTATCTAATAATCCCATGATCTACTAATCTGATAAGGTGCTTACGAGGGCCTCTCTAGCTCTACAGTCATTTTCAATGTTCTTTTCGAAGTCTATCAGTGCAGGATTGCTAGTTGCTAGATCATGATGAGTGTAACCTTTTCGATTTATTTCCCAAATGTCCTTTCCAGTGAATCTTAAATGAGTCTCCATCTAAATTTTCCATACTACATAGTTTGTTCAATCAAGCCTATGGTTGTCCTTTTGGTAAAAATTAGCTGAAATATTAGTTGTCGTAGGATCTTCCTCAAGTGGTTAAGCTTTTGCAAAAAGAGGACCAGACTCTGATACCAATTGTTAGGATAATCGGTGAACAAATAAGAGGGAGGGAGGTGAATCAGTTGTCAATAGATTATGTGAATTAAAGCACTTAAAGCCTTTAACTAGAATAACTAATAAAGAATTAAAGCCTAATTGAAAACAAAAGAATCAATACCATGCAACCATAACACATAACACCGTGATTTATATGTGGAAAACCCAGTAAAGGGAAAAACCATGGTGGGAAACTCTACCCACAGTCAGATGATACTTCTACAGAAAGTATATGATTACAATAGGGGCCTACACATATAGGAAGGAACACTACATATAACGCACTTCTCATCACAATGGAGTCTCACTGACTATAAAAGAGGTCAACCAATTCAAAATATTTGGACAACAATCCGAAAAGAAGAACTGCCAATGATAGCATCACACATGCCAGATTACAGTTTTGATTAAGCTCAATACCGGAGGTCTAAAACCTCTTACATAAACCCAACTTGGTCACGTATGATTGACTAAATCCTTTGCACAAACTATTATTACATTATTCATTCCTTTCCTATGACCTACAATGAGATCTTACATCATTTATATACCAACCTAGGACCTAACAAATTAGGTCAGCTACCCAAATGATAATTCAATAGATCCATTACATAATCCTAAAATAAAATCATAAAACATTTCAGCCTAACACTAAACAAAAATCATCCAATCAATAAAACATCCTGGAAGCTCATTAGAAGGATCCACCGACACATTACATAAAACTGGTCCATAACCTAGATAGCATCAGACCTAAATTAGATAGATGCACATCAAAGCAATGATACCAATCAACTGAGGCACAAACAAAATCACCATCAGCATCCTAAATCCCTTCTAGAAGCAACACCAATATCACTTATGCATTACATCAAAGATCTTCAATAAAGCTCCACTGGTGAAACCCTTACCGGTCCTACAAAGCAGGCTTACTAGAACATAAGATAACATTCGATCATCAAGTCAATACCAACTGATTGAAACATACTTCAGAAGCATATGAACCATTCATAAAAACTTATTCGATCATCCAAATCATACTAGTGACAATCAACTGATAATCTTCCCAGTCCAATCCTTCTTCTAGAAGCCAGTAAACAACCATAACAGCTAGTGTTGACATCAATGACAAAACATGAATTCAACACACAATAAATTCCTTCATATTGACAAAAGATTCCTCCTATAGTAGATCCAAAGAGTACAACTTCAATCCCTAAGTGTAATTTTTTAGTATCACACTCTATTTGCCTATTACTATTGATTCATTAGTTTTCTTAGTTTTCTATGTGCCTTAATCACTATTAATAGCCATATCCATTCTTTTTCTGTTAATTATTTTGCAATTCACTTTTACATTTTATATATTATTATTAATATTGACAATTATTCCCTTATCACTATTCCTTGTGGAATCTCTATTTAGGTTGTTTGAAATCATGATATATATATATATATATATATATATATATATATATATATATATATATATATATATATATATATATTGGAATAGTTTACCATCTATTTTGATCAAATGGTTGCATACAACCATATGTTTTCAAAAATAATATATTTTGTGTGGAGTTGGACTCATTGTTTGATATTTCATCTATTTCCACTACCATACATCATCATACATTTAATAATATGTGCTGGTTACCAAATCACCAGGTCCTAGATCCTAGAGGAATTGCCACTAACTCATCAACAAACTTAGGATTGGTTTTGGCCAACAAACAAGATTTGGCACAAACGCTGCAATCTTCTACTCTTTAGGCTCTGCAGGGCCTAGGTGGGTATCCTTGTTGCAACATTTCACAACAATTCACAATTCAACTTTACAAGGACATACATTGAAACATTTAGCAGATATTGTCAATGAAAATATACCAAGGAAAAGTAAGATATACTATTAATTCTAGCTTGAACTTTAGTTTCTACTACATTGCTTGCATTGAAAATTGATTCTAATCTATTCTACTCCTAATGCAAAAGAACTAGAAAATGAAATACAAAAGGTGAAATAAGAATGTTGAATGATCCTAAAACCCTGAAAAAGTATGTCTAGTTCTTGTTCGACGGAGATATAAAGTCAAATAATAGGTCTAAAGAGAGACAATATTACGATATCAACATTAGAATCCAATACTAAGCACTCAAGACTTGCTTAAAATGCTCAGATTGAGAATATATTCATTAACTTCCTCACAAAACCTCTCACACAAATGTTCCAACATTCAAGACATAATTGAATTCATTTACTTGAAATTAAACCTATCAAGACATACACATTCTCCACTAGAGAAGACAAATTGAACATGTTATCAACATAACAATTCATAATACACCATACAATAGATTTGAGCAAGAAAATGAATATTCTCTTTATTGATTTTCAGTATTAAATAATATATCCATGATAAATTGATGTGCTAAAAATCTGTAAGAAACTATTTGTCAATATATTGCTTCAAAGCTATCCTACTACATACTAAAACAAAAAATTTAGAATGATTCTTCTTTGCACTAAATTCCCTTTTATAACACAAGGGAGCAAAACAAGCTTGAGGCCAAGAAGACATGTCAAAGTAAAAGTCATTACAATTTACCATAATGCCCATTCTTGTCCTTGTCAACATTCACGCAATCTTCCTAGGTTCATTAAATGCAGGCAACTAGTAACTCACCATCCTTGAAGCTTTAGATTGTAGGTCCACAAAATCTACCTCTTCATTGGTACCTTGACACATGCTTCTATTGGGATCTAAAGTACATCTTGGCACTTGGCAGTATGTAACCTAGAGAACAGTCCTTGATGATTGAAATTTTCTGTCAGTCTTCCTCAAAATTAGCAACCTACACAAAAATTTTAGTGAGCAAAATGAAAAACTGCGACTAGTCTTCTTCCTCAGGTTGCTCCTCCTCCAAGGAGCAGTACCTTTTATGCAATACTTCTAACATAGAAGACAATTTTGATATTGTCATTCATACATGACCCCTCAAATAACTCTAACAGGTCCTAGTAGAGATTTGCGGTTCTGGCCATGGAGTTTTTTGACATATGCTTCTAGACCACCATCCACAACTTTCCTCCATACCTCTTTATTTTTCTCCCATATCTCGCACAATGATGGTTGCATTTTATTCTTCTCTCCCCCAATATAATTATTACCTCTACAATTTTCAGCATTTACACCAAAACCATGTTGGCAATTGACACTCATTTGATTGGTTTCAATATGTTGTCATCGATGCCAACATGTTTCAACTTTCATATTTTGGTTTGGTTGTTTACCGGCAAACACTTCACTAACACTAGTACCAGCATTGAAAGGTTTCTTTATTGGTTGGAAGGAATTCTTTGGGTACTAGTATTGGAGGCTGACATCATTTTGGGAGATCCGACAATCGGCTATTGATTTTAATATATATGTATATATGTAATTGAGTCGACATGTATATTCATTTTGTAATTATCTATGTAAGTCGACATAAGGCATGAAGGATTGTAAGGGTATATATGTTAGTTGATTAGATAATTTTGAGATATGGAATGTAGTGTGAGTGAGAGAGAGATAATTATAATGTGAGGAATGTTGATTATGTAAGAGGGTATTCTGGTAAGGGTTTAGGGTTTCAAACTAGAACATAGAGAGCTTTGACTGGAACTATATTCAGGCATAGGAGATGCTATCATTGCAGTTCACTCATTCTTCTAGATTGTACTCTAGATTTTTATGTAGTGAGTGAGACTCTTTTGTGATGAGCAGTGTGCTCTAGGTTGTAAGCCTTCTTACAAGTGTAGGCCCCTATATGTTGTAATATCTCTTCATATGGCTAGTGGATTGATATTGTGGGTCACAAATCCCACTATGGTTTTTCCTCTTTGAGGTTTTTCATGTATACTTCTTTGTTTTATGGTATTCATTTGTGTGATTGGCTTATTGATTGCTTTACTTCTTTCAAATCTATATGTACCAGTATACTTGTTGGTGAATGCATGTTTTAACAAGGTTAAAATTAATCATTTCGGTAAAACACTGATTCACCCCCCTCTTAGTGTTCTTAGATTCCAAAAACTGGTATCAGAGCCTTATTCTTCGGAGGAAGTTTAAAAGCTTGAGGTAGATCTAGAATCTGGAATGCATGGATTTGAGTTTGGAGAAACAACTTGAGGTAGCACTTGAAGATTATGATTTTGAAAGGATGAAGAACTTAAAGTTACAAGATGGATTGAATTATTCTTAGGAATTCATTCTTATCCTACAAGAGAGGTTGTCATCTATTCAAGCTGGGAGGAAGGAACTTCTGCAAAATCATGATAATGAAGAGAAATATGCCCTTAATGAGAGATGTCAAAAGTTGAGTCAGGAGAACATGGTCATGAGGAATGAAATGCAAGCTCTAACTATGAGGATGTCAAAGGAGATTGAAGACTAGAAGAAGGAGGAAGAAAATCTTGCTATATCTCTAAAAGACAAATTTGAAGAATGCTAAATCTTGCTATATGTCAAAGGAGAACTAATTTAATGCAATCCCAGAGTAATGAACAAGAAATTGAGAGACAAATGATAGTTCTGAGAGATGATATGACTATTGCAAGTGAGTATAAAATGGAGATTCCAATGGACTTGGATTTGGACAAGGTCAGTGCTCCGGTACTACAAATGAAGATCAAAACCAAAAGGCACTAGTAAGGAAGCTTAATGCTTACAAATTTAATGGTAGATGCTTTGTTTTTAATAAATTTGGTCACGACTAGGCAATGTAGAAGTAGAGAAAATCATAACTATAATTTTGCTCCCGAGCAATGTTCTAAATGTAATAAGTATGGTCATAAGATAGAAGATTGCATAATGAATGTTAAGTGCTATGCATGTGGAAAATTTGGACATATGGCTAATCAATGTATGTCAAGAAATTATATTGGTTTTAGCAAATCAATTCAAAAGACCAATGTTACATGTTATGCATGCAACAAGGTTTGACACATACGTAAGTTTTGTAGAAGCATAAATTCACCGATTAACATTGATGGATCAAATGATAAAAGCAAAGAGAAAGTCAATGAAATCTGACAAGATCATACTAAGAGATGGGTCAGGAAGTCAGATGAACAATTAGCATATGGAAATGCTCTGGTTATTCAATCGACAGAGGAGGTTGCTCCTACACCGACATGAAGCTCATCTGGTAACTGAGGTGCATGCCTCAGGGGTAGGAAAAACTCATGATAATATTGCTTAAGTCAAGGGAAGAGGTTCTGGAAGATGTTCCAGACATTGGAAATGCTTATCCGGCATGGAGATGTTCGACCGAGATTCGGTATCTTGCACTAGTAGTCATTCATATCAATGACAGATTAGGGTTTCTTGAAGGTTAAAAGGTTGAATGCACTTCATTTCTGATCAATTTGCATTTAGATCAATTCAAAGTGATTCAGAGCAAGTCTAAGGCAATTTAGTGTGATGAATATCTTCTTGAGCGATTTCACTAGCGATCAGAGGAGTTCTTTAGGGTTTTCACTAGGAACCATTTCTTAGGTACTTATCGATATTATCCTTCATCATGGAAGCAAGATCATCCTCTGCACCAACTTTTATTGAAAATCCTTCTATTTTTGAGTTAAAAGATTATCCTAGGCCGATTTTCAAATGATGCCCACATATTTCCACCTTGGATGATTCGGTGGGCGTTTTTCCAATGTCATGGAAGGAGTTGTATATGTTGAAGATGTCAAAGCTTACATTCACTACCATATTGATGATTTGGTAACCAATAGTGAACATATCATTGTTGTCAATCGACTCCTCATAGGTACAACAAAAAAATTTAACTAAGATGAGTTCTACTGAGCTCATGATGATGGCTGCACAGAAGATGATGAAGGAAGGATATATGGACAAACGAGTTATTGATCACTCTATCCCTATTTTGCATAGACTTGTCCCAGAGTGCAAATTTGACAAAGGAGCAAGCCCATCTGACAAGCTTAAGATAATCATAGAGAATATTTTGGTTTGGTTGTTTACCAACACACTTCACCAACACCAACAGGTAGCTTTATTGGTTGGAAGGAATTCTTTGGGTACCGACATTGCAGGCCGACATGACTTAATTAGGTTACAAGTATTGGAGGTCGGCACCATTTTGGGAGATCCGACAATTGGCTATTGATTTTAATATTTATGTATATATGTAATTGAGTTGACATATATATTCATTTTGTAATTATCTATGTAAGTTGACATAAGGCATGAAGGATTGTAAGGGTATATACATTAGTTGATTAGATCATTTTGAGATATGGAATGTAATGTGAGTGAGATAGAGATAATTGCAATGTGGTGAATGTTCATTATGTAAGAGGGTATTCTGGTAAGGGTTTAGGGTTTCAAACCGGAACAAACAGATCTTTAACCGAAACAGTATTCAGGCATAGGAGATGCTATCATTGCAGTTCACTCATTCTTTCAGATTGTAGCCTGGATTTTTATGTAGTTAGTGAGACTCTTTTGTGATGAGCAGTGTGCTCTAGGCTACAAGCCTTCCTGCAAGTGTAGGCCCCTATATTTTGTAATATGTTTTCATATGGACAGTGGATTCATATTGTGGGTCACAAATCCCACCATGGTTTTTCCTCTTTAAGGTTTTCCACGTATAATTCCTTGTGTTATGGTATTCATTTGTGTGATTGGCTTATTGATTGCTTTACTTCTTTCAATTCTATATGTACTAGTATACTAGTTGGTGAATGCATGTTTTAATAAGGTTAAAATTGATCATTCCAATATAACACTGATTCACCTCCCCCCACTCTCAGTGTTCTTGGATTCCAACAAACCAGGCTTTAAATAGACTAAAAAAATCTAGGGCCATAAGAATAGCCTGGAAGGTTGTCTCCACTTCTTTCTATGAATGGATTTACACATGTGAAAAGCTATCATAATTAATGCTCTATCCAAGAGATAATTTCGGCATCCTTCCATGTCAGTTCACATAATTGAAATGGAAAGCATTCCCCTTCCCAACACCATTTTTCATTGTCCCTAGTGACCCCAAGATTTCCCACGTGGTCTACAGATATATTTCTCTCCCTAAAAATGTGCAAAATTTGAATTTCTTCAAGTTTGACAATCATTTCAAATCATTCCTACATTAAATGATTAATCGTTTAGCTAGGGGTTGTCTTTTTAATCAAATAGTTGATTATGTTTAGCGAATCACTTTCCAGCTAGACCTTCTTAAACCCTCCATGAAGAGCCATTTTAAGCCCAATGTAGGACACATTTTCCTTAGCATAATGGTTTGTTTGAGTACCTAGTGGGAGTGCCACTATTGAGACAAGCCTACCATTGTGATCATGAGCAACTTCCCCACAACCTATTGGCCTAGGATTTCCTTTAGCCACCCCATCAACATTAATTTTTGTCCATCCTGTGGGAGGAGAAATACAAGCAACGATGGGTCTGATGTGCTTTTTTTTTGTAGTTGGTCTTGATATATCCCAATCAATGTTCCATCTATTGATTATATCCTAGTCCAACTTGGAGGTTTGAATGACAGGATCAAGCTTATGGGAAGGACAAGAAGAAATTAAATTCTCCTTAGAATGGTTTGAATATGATGAGCAACCAAAATAGCAGAAGATTCTTTGTCTTTGATAAATATGGTTATTCGTTTCCTTCCAAATGCCCCAAGCAACATGTGGGAGTGTAAAATTCTATAAAACTGTAAGAGATTGGTTATCCAAGGGGAAAGACCATTGAGGCCAACAGTCCAATAAACTATAGGCAAAACACCAACTAACACCCCAAAGATCAAAGAAGTGAGCCCAAATCTCCTGGAAAAAGGAACAATGCAATAACAAATGTTCGACATCTTCAATAGATTGCTTGCAAAGAAAACACTAGTTAGGAAAAGACATCCCTCTTCTACACAAATTATCAATAGATAACACTTTATTCTGCATAAAAAGCTAGAATAAAATGTTAACTTTAGGGATTAATAATTTATTCTAGAGACAAGACTAGAATGGGGCCAAAGCAAAGGATCTACCGACCAGAGCAAAAGCCTAGGAGATTGTTAAAACTCTAGAAGAAGAGCTCACCCAAACTAGGGAATCCTTGACAAGGAAGGAAGGAATACGAACATTCAAGAGACACTTCTGGAGAGAGAGGAGCAATAGATCCAATCTAGAGAGGTCAATCCACCTTCCATTCTGAATATAATAAGCAACCGAGTGGCCAACTTGATCTTGACACTTCTCCATAACATGAGCCACCCAATTACAATCCCATAAAGGACAATCACCAACCCACCAGTCTTTCCAAAATCAAATTTTTCGACCATTACCTAGGCACCATTTAGATCCTTTTAAAGTTAAGGATCTAGTGATGAGAATGTTATTTGAATCTCTCTAATGTAATTAATGCTTGTATAAATTATTTCTTTATTTTATGGCTATCCAATAAGTAGCATAAGTCATAATAAACTATTTGCTTTTTTATATGTCTCCCTAAATGTTAGATCTACTCTAATAGTACATCTATTGTACTCCAGGTTTGCATTCTAAAATCAATATTTAATGCTAAAGAAAATCCTTCGACTATCTTTTTCTATCTTCACATAACTGTCATATATAAAAATTCTATAATTTCCTTTTATGTGATGCGTCTGGAACATTTTAGAGATATATTAAGTTATATGTTCACTTTCTAAATTTAATTGACTCACAAGATAAGGAAATATTGAATGTTTCAAAGAAATTCAAACCAATATAATGTGAATTGATTATTTTCATATTCTTTTTTTTGTTTTCTTTAATATTGAATGTTTGAAAGAGTACCATGTTTAATTTTAAGTTTATGTGTGTGTGTACCTTCATACATACATACTGTAGTACCCCTACTAGTTGAACTCATTAGACTCATATTTTATTATTGGTTGTTTTTCAGTGGATACATTACCATGAGATATTATTCAGATTTTTATGACATTATGCTTTATTAGGAGATGAGATGTATAATTTATTTGCAGTATTTTAGTACTTGTGATTTATGACATTTTATGTATTATTGCTATGTGCTGACATTTTACTTTATTTATGCAAAGTGGAATTATATGTTGTGTGTTTGCGAGTGTATTGGATGGAAGGGGACGATTTTCCTTCACACATTTTGGTGAGATAGGGAATGTTGCAATTCTCCTTCATCAGTGTGTATGTTGTGTTTTCTATATTATATATATATATATATATATGCATGTGTGGTTCGGTGATGCAGGATATCGTAGGTACAAGTACAGGGTAGGTGCGGGGTATTGTCTCCACCTGGCTTCACAAGTCTAAGCATGCCTTATATTTTCTGATGGAAGTGGAGGAGATAGTAGTTGACCCTATTTTTACTTAGTTACACTCATATGAGTGTCGTCAGTTAGTCATTTTGTCAGTTAGTTCGGTCTTCGTATTTTGTCATTTTATCTTTTATGGGTAATTGCTTGAGATTTGTTTAATTTGAGTGTTTTAGTGGATTTAATTAATTAATTAATTAATTTTATGAAATTATCTCATTATTGTATTGTTTATGCATTGAGATTATAAATTTAGTTAATTAAAGAAATTATTAAATTAAGCTGCATGGTATTAAAAATATATTTTTATTTTAAAAATAAATTAGATAAATTGTATTTATTATTTTCTAAAGTTATAATTAAATAAATGAATAAAAGGATTAATTAGAATTAAAATATTGTTTTAATTCTTTATTTAGAAAATTAATTAATTGGAATTAAAATATTGTATTAATTCCTTATTTAGAAAATTAATTAATGTGCATGAGAAAAGTAAAGATGGAATAATGTTTTTTAATTATTGCTTGTGATAAATTTAGAAAATAAAATAAATAAATTACTATTATTCTAAATTTAAGTTTTTTGTGAAAAAGCTATTGAACCTAGAATTTTAGTTTAAATAGGGGTTAGGTCTTTATTTTAAAAACACAGACAGGGATACATAGGAACAGGTCAAGAATTTAGGTGAAGAAATTTTATTAAAAGTCATTGAAGGGATTAGGGCTCTTCTACAAATATTTTCCAGGAAAGCTTTACCAGGTTGGATGATTTCTTAGTTTTGTGTTTTATTAAAAATGTTTCTATTTTTCTCTGCTTGATGTGTGTGTAAAATAATTGTCAAGTCCAAAACTCTCTTCTGGTGAATTCGAGTTTTGTTTGAAAACTCATGCCTGATGTGTATTTCTTGTTTGTGGAAAGACTGTAATTTTGTGAAAATTAGGAAAATTATTATAGAAAGTTTGCCAAGTTTTTATGGTGCATGGAAATTGCATGATTTAGGAGAAAGGGTATTTATCTGAGAAATGGCTTTAATTACCTCAAGAAAATAAATTTAATTACACATTAAATTTATTTGGGTTAGTTAAATATTAAAAAAAAAAAAAAAAAAAAAAAAGATTGAAATTTTGTTGAAATGGAATTATTGGAAAAATATTGTTTTTTGTTATTATTGTTAAATTTATTAAAATGAAATTATTAAAAAAAAAACTATATATTGTTTAATTATTTTTTTGTTTAAAAACATATAAATATATATATATATATATATATAAAATAATTATATAAAAAAAATATAAATTAAAAAAAAACTACAAAAAAAAAAATTAAAAATTTTTATTACCTACGGTAGCATCCGCTACCGAGGGTCGTACATAGTACTACCAACGGTAGCAGTGCTACCGGTGGTAGCAGCTACCGGACAGTAGCAGTGCTACCAGATAGTAGTACTAGCTACTGACGGTAGCAGTGCTACTGGACGGTAGTAGCCCTACTGGACGGTAGTACTAGCTACCGACAGTAGCATAGGTTACCGTGACAGACCTTTTTGGCAATGATTAAAGTGGTTTTTTATAGTTTTAATTAATTTCTAAACCCTTCCACTATTTTGAGTTTTGTGCCCAAGGAATTAAATAAATTAAATATTATTATATGTATGTATATAAATAAATATATGTATATTCATATATGTGTTTATATATATATATATATATATTTAATATTAGATATATTTCTTTTGGGTAGTTATTATAATATTTTAAATGTTATTTAAAATATTGTTTAATTACAGTTTGGGATGTTAACTTAAATAAATATGTTGAAAATACATTAGGAGAATTATTTGTATTTTAAATCTTTTTGGACAAATGACAAAGTGGATGTTTTTGGTATTAAAAAGTTGTAAATTCTTGTTATTTGGAAATTTGTAAATTGCATGTTATTTATGCTTTGGCTGTTTTTAAGGAAAGATTGTCTGTAATAGGATCTTGCGTATATTGTGTTCTCAGTCAAGTGTTATTTCATTGCAATTTTGGTTAAATTGTGATTGTGTCCTATGTTCTTATTTCTCCTAGACCAGGTGTTGTTGTATAACCTATTTGACATGAGCCATTGTGTGTTTTTGTCCAAATGGTCAATCTTGGGTTGGTATTTGTGTATCCATTAGCTACGCTTGTCAAGATTGTTTATGGTTGCCTGTTTCACCAGAGAGTTATCGTAAAGAGAAACATTTCATGTTGGTGTCCTAACAGAGACAGTGGCTTTCAAGCAAGGGCCATGCCCAAAGTGGATGACAGGATAACCCGTCGAAAGTTAGTTAAAAAGTGATAACCTAATAATTGATTAGGGGGTGGGTAGATTTAAATATTAATTAACATAAATGTGCCTTTTGCATAGATGAGTGTTTGTAGAGGGCTCATGATGTTACAAGAAGGCCTGGAATGGCAAACTTACCACCTTGTCTTCATGAAAGGATTGGTAGGGTCCGCATGAGACTTAGTTGGAACCAGAGGCTCGGGAGAGGTTACCAGGAGAAACCCGAGTATGGGGGTCGGGACCTATGGAGGCTATACCATGGTAACCATCAAGCTATACAATGACACTCTCTTCTTAGAGTCACTAGTGTTTTGTGAGTTGTGTTACATGGATGGTTGCAGAGTCTTGTAGTCCTTTTGTACTTGTCTTACTTTGCTTGCTTGAGGGTTTTCTACTATCTCCTAGCATGGTGGGGTGGTTCTATTTCAGGATCACATGGTTAGGTGGTAGTGCCACTTCCCATCAGATGTTCTAGATTGTATCTTCAGGTGAGGAAAGGCTTGGCTAGTGTTTCTTGGATCATGGTTTATGTACCAGCTCTTGTTCGAGATCATTATTTAGTTGAGACCTTGTGGTCATTGTATCAAAGTTTTATGTAACCTTGATATTGTATCTTTGTAACTAGTGGTATTATTGGATGCCATGTATTTATGGATATTGTAATATTATTATGTCAGTGAAGTAAATGTTATTGTTTTGATCTTATGTTTAAATGGTTTATGGAAATTGGATACATTGGAATACTTTTATTTCTTTATTGTGAAATTTGGATGTATGTGTGATTTTAAACTTAAGTATTCAATTTATCTAATTAAATGGATTAACTGTGGTGTTAATATAATCTTTGAAATTAATCTTCATTGGTTACCCTTAGGAAAACTTAAGATAGACTTCCACTGTGTTGTTAAACATGCAATGATTATAGTTAGTACACTTAGTCTTTAACCAAAAAAAAATTATTACACCCTTTAGTTGCCTAGTTGTGTTGTTTTCCTTTAGGGTTCTTGGCGGGGCATTACACTTGGTATCAGAGACCAAGTTTCAACACTTGGGTACTCTGAGTTTGTAGTGTGCCTTTCATCAACCATCTTGCTTAGGTCATAATGTTTGTATCTCTCAGGACTTGTCCTTGCTATGTATCTGAACCTCTTTCTCTTTTATGGTACCATGTCATGGCTAAGAAAGCTAGAGGAGGTGGTCATATGGGTGGTTGCCAAGGAGGTAGAGGTGGAGGATGGGGCCATGGTTCTGACCATCATAGTCCTTCACCACCACCCACTCATGTGAGTCTTTAGCCAGAATAGTCAGTTCATTAGGAGCACGAACAATATGTTCATCAGAACTCTCAGCATGCAAGAGAACATGTTTTCAAAAGGGAAGAGCTGAGAAAGATGTTTCAGGAGGTTCTAGCTAGGTTAGGCCAAAGGCCTAAGTTTGAGCAACCTATTCATGTTCAGGTTGAGGAGCCGCTTCAACAGGTTCCAGAGGAAAGAGAGAGAGAGACACCAAGGTGAGGGGAGATTCCAATTGTCTGAGATCCACCTTCCTTAGGTCACATAAAGGACTTGATGAGGTCCAATTCTCCTTACTTTGATGGTACTGGTCTTGAGGCAGAGACTTGTCTTATTGGCTTGGACCAGTGTTTCGCTATTTTTCCATACAGAAGTAACACCAAGGCAAGATGTGCTATTATGCGCCTAAATAAATTTGCTTCAATTTGATGGAGATTAGAGGAGGAGAAGATCAGTGTATGCATTAACACCATCACATGGGAACTATTTCTGGAGAGATTTAGGGCACGATTTCTCTCACCCCAGTGGAGGCAGACTTGAGCAGATGAGTTTTATGCCTTGCGTCAGTATGGGATGATAGTAGACTAGTATGAGCACAGGTTCTATGAGCTCAAACAATACACCGAAATTGGTAATGACAAGGTTATGCTTGTCCAACATTTCCTAAGAGGTTTGAATGACCATATCAGTGGAGGTGTGAGGGTATTCAAGCCAGCTTCAATGGAGATAGCCATGGCAAAGGCCAGATTAGTTGAGCTAAACCTTAGTCATGCACTTGGTGGTTAGATAGGTGTGCAGATAGGAAGTGCACCTACCAGTGGAAATAAAGCCCGGGGAAATCAGTCCCAGTCAGCTGCACCATTTAGAACTCCTCATGCACCCACTAAGAGTGGGCAACAATAGCAGCAACAGTCAAAAACTAAACAATTCCAGTGCCAACAAGGTGGCAATTCTCAGTATAAGAAGGGTAGGAACTGGCAGAGGGGTAAACAGGGCCCTACAAGGTAGGCCTCATAGAGTGCATCTTATGCCCCTAGCCAGGGAAGTTTCCAGCAATCTAGTGAACCAACAGGTAATAGAGGAGCTTGCTTCTTTTGTGGGCAGTTTGGTCACAAAGCTGCATAGTGCCCTCAAAATGTATGCAACATAGGTAGTCAGAGACTAGCAGCATTTGAACCTACAGTAGGAGATGTAGGGAGGTCCCATAGAGTATATGCAGTGGTAGATGACCACCAAGCTGATCATCAGGGTATAGTCATTGAGGTAGCAAGTGTGTTGCATGGTACCCCTATCTCTGTAGTTTTTGATTCTAGAGCTTCTGATTCTTTTATTTCTTCATCCATTATGGAGCAGTGCAGACTTACATCTACTAAGTAGGCAGATAGGTGGCAAGTAGATTTGGCTACAGGTGTCCATGTTTTTGTAGATGCCTTTATTCCTAGTAGTGAATTGAAATTAGGAACCATAGTTACTTTAGTTGACCTTCAGGTTATTCCTTTGGGATCTTATGGAGTTGTATTGGGGATGGATTGGCTATCATCTCACAGTGCTCATGTAGATTATCGCAAGAAGACAGTAGAGTGTTTAGATGACCTTGGTAGAGAAGTGGAGATTGTTGGAGTTCAGAGGCCGATATCCCTGCGTATGAACTCTTCTATGCAACTTAAGTGGTGCATGCATAGAGGATGTCAACTTTTTGCAATCACTCTTGAGGAATTGGATGAGTCGGAGAGGTGAGAAATCACTCTTGATAGTCACCCTATTCTTAGAGAGTATGCAGACATGTTTCCATTGGATATTCCTGGTATGCCTCCGAAGCAAGATATAGATTTTCGTGTTGATTTGGCTCCTGGTGTAGAACCTATTTCAAGAGCACCATATCGGATGACTACTTAGGAGTTAAGCGAGTTGAAATTGTAGATAGAAGAATTATTGGCCAAGGGATTCATTCATCCTAGTGTTTCCCCTTTGGGTGCGCCTGTTATCTTTGTTAAGAAGAAAGATGGTTCTCTTCGATTATCATTGATTACCAACAGCTAAATAAGGTAATCATCTGGAATAGATATCCATTGCCTCGTATAGATGACCTTTTTTATCAGGTTAAGGGAGACAAGGTGTTCTCTAAGATTGACTTGAAATTTGGATACCATCAGTTATGCATTCAGGATGCAGACATTCATAAGATAGCATTTCATACTCATTATGGTCACTATGAGTTCACAGTGGTGCCATTCAGGTTGATGAACATGCCTTCAGTTTTCATGAGCTTAATGAATGGATTTTTTCACACCTATCTTGACCATTTCGTCATTGTATTCTTGGATGACATTCTGATTTATTCTAGATTTGTGGAGGAGAATGAGGGTCACTTATGTCAGGTATTGTAGTGCTTAAGGGAAAATCAACTCTATGCCAATTTAGTAAAGTGTGACTTCTTCCAGACTGAGGTGAACTATCTTGGTCATGTGGTTTCGAGAGAAGGTATATCTGTGGATCCTTCAAAGATCCAAGCCATTGTTGATTGGCTAGTGCTGACCAACGTTTCTGAAGTTAGGAGTTTTATGGGTTTGGACAGATATTACCGTCGCTTTGTTGAAGGCTTTTCCCTGATAGGACACCCTATTACTTCTCTTTAGAGAAAAGGGAAGAAGTTTGTTTGGTTAGAATAGTGTGAAGTAGCTTTTAAAACCTTGAAGGAACTCCTTGTCAGTGCTCTGATTTTGGTAGTTCCTGATCCATCTAGAGATTTTATGGTATCCACAGATGCCTCTTTGGAGGGTATTGGTGTGGTACTTATGCAGGATGGACATGTGGTTGCTTATGAGTCTCACAAACTCAAGAACCATGAGTTGAACTATCCAGTTCATGATTTAGAGTTGGTAGCTCTAGTTCCTGTTTTGGTTTGATGGCGGCATTTCCTATTAGGGTGTCGGTTTGAGCTGCATAGTGATCACCGCGGTTTGTAGTATATATTTACACAACCAAACTTGAATTCTTGACAGCGAAGATGGATGGAATTCTTCTGCGAATATGATTTTAAGGTTCATTATATATAGGGGAAAGAGAACATAGTAGCAGATGCTTTGAGTCGTAGGCGGCATGAAGTTTCAGCATTATCCCTTGGAGTAGACTTGAGAGAGAGAATTCTTGGAGTTCTTCCTTAGGATACTTGGTATCAAGATGTTAGAGTTGTGATAGAGTCTGGAAGGCCTTTAGAGGGTAGATTTTTTGGGTATAACCTTGAGGCAGATGGACTTCTTCATCACTATGAACAGATTTATGTACCTTCTTTGGAGGGTCTTCATGTTTTGATCATGACCGAGGCCCATCATGCACCTTATTTGGCACATCCTGGTGTCAAGAAGATGCACACAGATCTTAGATAGATTTATCATTGGGTGGGTATGAAATGTGACATTGCTGATTTTGTGTCGAAATGTTTAGAGTGTCAGCGAGTGAAGGCAAAGCATCAGCACCCAGCAGGGCTTTTGCAGCCTAATCTAGTACCGGATTGGAAATGGGATATCATTTCCATGGATTTCATTGTTGGTTTTCCTATCTCTTCACATCGTCATGATGCCATCATGGTCATAGTTGATAGATTAACTAAGGTTGCTCATTTTGTTCCTATTCGAGCTTCCTACACAGCAGCAGTGGTGGCACGAGTCTTCTTAGAAGAAGTAGTGAGATTGCATGGGATTCTGAGGCAGATCATATATGATAGAGATCCTATCTTTACCTGAGCATTGTGGACCTCACTTCAGCATGCTTTGGGGACTCAGTTGAATTTTAGTTCATCTTATCATGTAGAGACAGATGGTCAGACAGAGAGAGTAAATCAGGTATTAGAGGACATGCTTCACATGTATGTGATGGACCAACAGTCACGTTGGGAGGACTATATATATCTAGTGGAGTTTGCTTATAACAATGGATATCATAGCTCCATAGGTATGTCCCCCTTTCAGGCATTGTATGGTGATCCTTGTCGCACTCCTTTGAGTTGGGATCGGTTAGAGGATAGGGTGCTTATAGGACCGGATATTCTTCGAGAGATGGAGCAGTAGGTAGATAGGATTCGTGAGCATTTAGTAGCAGCACAGGATAGACAGAAGAAGTATGCAGATGCTCATAGGGTAGATCATCAATTTTCTATTGGCGATCGTGTGTTCTTGAGAGTGCATCCGTAGAAGAGTCTGATCCGTTATGGAAAGGGATCTAAGTTGGCACCTTAGTTTGTTGGACCTTTTGAGATCCTTGAGAGGATAGGACCTGTTGCCTACTGTCTTGCTTTGCCACTGAGTCTATCCCGCATCCACGATGTCTTTCATGTTTCAGTTCTTCGACCTTATCATCTAGATGTGACACATGTTCTTGATTGGAACTCTTTGTAGGTTGAGGATGGGCAACTTTCCATGGAGCCCGTGTGCATTCTTCAGCATTGGGATTTGATCCTCAGGGGTCATACCATCGACCAGGTAAGGATCCTATGAGACCCAAATGATGAGACCTCAGCGACTTGGGAGGATGTAACAAAGATGAGAGAACTGTATTCTTATTTATTTTAGGCTTCCAGGAGTAAGCCTAGTTTTGGGGGAGAGAACACAGTATCGCTACTAGTTGAACTCATTAGACTCATATTTTATTATTGGTTGTTTTTTAGTGGATACATTACCATGACATATTATTCAGATTTTTATGACATTATGCTTTATTTGGAGATGAGATGTATAATTTATTTGCAGTATTTTAGTACTTGTGATTTATGGCATTTTATGTATTATTGCTATGTATTGACATTTTACTTTATTTATGCAATGTGGAATTATATGTTGTGTGTTTGTGAGTGTATTGGATGCAAGGGGACGATTTTCCTTCACTCATTTCGATGAGACAGGGAACGTCACGATTCTCCTTCATCGGTGTGTATGCTGTGTTTTCTATATTAAATATATATATGCATGTGTGGTTCGGTGATGTAGGATATTGCAGATACAAGTACCGAGTAGGTATGAGGTATCATCTCCACCTGGCTTCACAGGTCTGAGTGTGCCTTATATTCTCTGATGGAAGTGGAGGAGATAGTAGTTGACCCTATTTTTACTCAGTTACACTCGTATGAGTGTCGTCAGTTAGTCATTTTGTCAATTAGTTCAGTCTTCATATTTTGTCATTTTAACTTTTATGGGTAATTGCTTGAGATTTGTTTAATTTGAGTGTTTTAGTGGATTTAATTAATTAATTAATTAAGTTTATGAAATTATCTCATTATTGTATTGTTTATGCATTGAGATTATAAATTTAGTTAATTAAAGAAATTATTAAATTAAGCTACATGGTATTAAAAATATATTTTTATTTTCAAAATAAATTAGATAAATTGTATTTATTATTTGCTAAAGTTATAATTAAATAAATGAATAAAATGATTAATTAGAATTAAAATATTGTTTTAATTCTTTATTTAGAAAATTAATTAATTGGAATTAAAATATTGTATTAATTCCTTATTTAGAAAATTAATTAATGTGCATGAGAAAAGTAAAGAAGGAATAATGTTTTTTAATTATTGCTTCTGATAAATTTAGAAAATAAAATAAATAAATTACTACTATTCTAAATTTAGGTTTTTTGTGAAAAAGCTATTGAACCTAGAATTTTAGTTTAAATAGGGGTTAGGTCTTTATTTTAAAAACACAAATAGGGATACACAGGAACAGGTCAAGAATTTAGGTGAAGAAATTTTATTAAAAGTCATTGAAGGGACTAGGGCTCTTCTACAAAATTCTTCTAGGAAAGCTTTACCAGGTTGGATGATTTCTTAGTTTTGTGTTTTATTAAAAATGTTTCTATTTTGCTCTGCTTGATGTGTGTGTAAAATAATTGTCAAGTCCAAAACTCTCTTCTGGTGAATTCAAGTTTTGTTTGAAAACTCATGCCTGATGTGTATTTCTTGTTTGTGGAAGGAACGTAATTTTATGAAAATTAGGAAAATTATTATAGAAAGTTTGCCAAGTTTTTATGGTGCATGGAAATTGCAAGATTTAGGAGAAAGGGTATTTATTGAGAAATGGTTTTAATTACCTTAAGAAAATAAATTTAATTACACATTAAATTTATTTGGGTTAGTTAAATATATATAAAAAAAGAAAGATTGGAATTTTGTTGAAATGGAATTATTGGAAAAATATTGTTTTCTGTTATTATTATTAAATTTATTAAAATGAAATTATTAAAAAAAAAATATTGTTTAATTATTTTTCTGTTTAAAAATATATAAAATATATATATATATATAAAATAATTATAAAAAAAAAAAAAATTAAAAAAAATATATATAAAAAAAAAAAATTAAAATTTTTTATTACCTACGGTAGCATCCGCTACCGGAGGTAGTACACAGTACTACTGACGGAAGCAGTGCTACCGGTAGTAGCAGCTACCAGACGGTAGCAGTGCTACTGGATAGTAGTACTAGCTACCGATGGTAGCAGCGCTACTAGATGGTAGTACTAGCTACTGGCGGTAGCATAGGCTACCGTGACAGACCTTTTTGGCAATGATTAAAGTGGGTTTTTATAATTTTAATTAATTTCTAAACCCTATCCATTGTTTTGGGTTTTGTGCCCAGGGAATTAAATAAATTAAATATTATTATATGTATGCATATAAATAAATATATCTATATTCATATGTGTTTATATGTATATATATATATTTAATATTAGATATATTTCTTTTGGGTAGTTATTATAATATTTTAAATGTTATTTAAAATATTATTTAATTACAGTTTGGGATGTTAACTTAAATAAATATGTTGAAAATACATTAGGAGAATTATTTGTATTTTAAATCTTTTTGGACAAATGACAAAGTGGATGTTTTTGGTATTAAAAAGTTGTAAATTCTTGTTATCTGGAAATTTGTAAATTGCATGTTATTTATGGTTTGGCTGTTTTTAAGGAAAGATTGTCTGTAATAGGATCTTGCGTATATTGTGTTCTCAGTCAAGTGTTATTTCATTGCAATTTTTGTTAAATTGTGATTGTGTCCTATGTTCTTATTTCTCCTAGACCAGGTGTTGTTGTATAACCTATTTGATATGAGCCATTGTGTGTTTTTGTCCAAATGGTCAATCTTGGGTTGGTATTTGTGTATCCATCACCTGTGCTTGTCAGGATTGTTTATGGTTGCCTGTTTCACCATAGAGTTCTAGTAAAGAAAAAAATTTCTTGTTGGTGTCCTAAGAGAGAGAGAGTAGCTTTTGAACGGGGGCCGTGCCCAAAGTGGATGATAGGATAACCCGTCAAAAGTTAGTTAAAAAGTGATAACCTAATAATTGATTAGGGGGTGGGTCGATTTAAATATTAATTAAGATAAATGTTCCTCATGCATAGATGAGTGCTTGTATAGGGCTCATGATGTTACGAGAAGGCTTGGAATGGCAAACTTACCACCTTGTCTTCACAAAAAGATTGGTAGGGTCCGCATGAGACTTAGTTGGAACTGGAGGCTTGGGAGAGGTTACTAGGAGAAACCTGAGTATGGGGGCCGAGACCTATGGAGGTTGTACCATGGTAACCATCAAGCTATGCGATGACACTCTCTTCTTAGAGTCACAAGTGTTTTGTGAGTTGTGTTACATGGATGGTTGTAGACTCTTGTAGTCCTTTCGTACTTGTCTTACTTTTCTTGCTTGAGGGTTTTCTACTATCTCCTAGCATGGTGGGGTGGTTCCATTTTGGGATCACATGGTAGGGTGGTAGTGCCACTTCCCATCGGATGTTCTGGATTGTATCTTCAGGTGAGGAAAGGCTTCGCTAGTGTTTCTTGGATCGTGTTTTATGTACTAGCTCTTGTTCGAGATCATTGTTTAGTTGAGACCTTGTGGTCATTGTATCAAACTTTTATGTAACCTTGATATTGTATCTTTGTAACCAGTGGTATTATTGGAAGCCATGTATTTATGGATATTGTAATATTATTATGTTAGTGAAGTAAATGCTATTGTTTTGATCTTATGTTTAAATGGTTTATGGAAATTGGATATATTGGAATACTTTTATTTCTTTATTGTGAAATTTGGATGTATGTGTGATTTTAAACTTAAGTATTCAATTTATCTAATTAAATGGATTAACTGTGGTGTTAATATAATCTTTGAAATTAATCTTCGTTGGTTACCCTTAGGAAAACATAAGATGGACTTCCGTTGTGTTGTTAAACATGCAATGATTATAGTTAGTACACTTAGTCTTTAACAAAAAAAAAATTATTACACCCTTTAGTTGCCTAGTTGTGTTGTTTTCCTTTAGGGTTCCTGGTGGGGCATTACACATACATACATACATACATACATACATACACACGATCAATGGATATTTGAATAGATTAAGCAATATGCAAGTCATTATTGTGTCTTATTTTCTTCTAAATTTCTGTTGTAGTTATCTCTATTTTATTTGAAAAATTTATTTTTTTGTGTGCTTTGCCTTTGGTGGAAAGCAAAAACTATTTCATACAATCAACATAAGATTACCTCATACAAAGAACATATTGTAGGAATTTGGAATTTTTATTTATTTCTATTTCTCAAAATATATGAGATTATTCCTTTAGTAGTATGATGCAATTTCTATATATCCTAGAGAATTTATTATTTTTCCCTAAGTTATTATTGAAATAGGTTTGATTGTGTATGTAATTTAATTTGTAAATAATATTTTGTTTCATTCCTCAGCTAGTAACTACAAAATGGATTGATTTTTACAATAGTAGATCCAAAGAGTAGCATCAATCCCTAAGTGTAAGTTTTTAGTATCACACTCTATTTATCTATTACTATTGATTCATTAGTTTTCTATGTGCCTTAATCACTATTAATAGCCATAGCTATTCATTTTTTGTGAATTACTTTGCAATTCACTTTTACATATTGTATATTATTGCTAATATTGACTATTATCCCCTTATCACTATTCCTTGTGGAATCTCTATTTAGGCTATTTGAAATCATGATTAAAAAAAAAATCTATATATATATATATATATATTTTTTTTTTTTAATTTTAAATTTAGGTTGAATACATTTTAATGGTGATGTTTATATGTTTATTTTAATTTTAGAATAGTTTACCATTTATTCTGATCAAATGGTTGTATACAATCATATGTTTTCAAAATTAATTATTTTGTGTGGAGTTGGACTCATTGTTTGATATTTCATCTATTTCCACTACCATACATCATCATACATTTCATAATGTGTGTTGGTTCCCAAATCAATAGGTCTTAGATCCTAGAGGAATCACCACTAACTCATCAACAAACTTAGGATTGGTTTTGGCCAACAAACAAGATTTGACATAAAGGCTGCAATCTTCTACTCTTTAGGCTTTGTAGGACCTAGGTGGGTATCCCTATTGCAATATTCCATAGCAATTCAACTTTACATGGATAGACATTGTAGCGTTTAGCAAATGCTTTCAATAAAAATATACCAAGGAAAAGTAAGATATACTATGAATGCTGGCTTGAACCTTAGTTTGTACTAATTTTCTTGTATTGAAAACTTATTCTAATATATTCTACTCTTAATGTTGAATGATCCTGAAACCCATAAAAGTATGACCAGTGCCTATTCGAGGGAGATACTAAGTCAAATAACAGGTCTAAAGATAGATAATATCACGATATCAGCATTAGAATCTAATACCAAGTACTCAAGACTTTCTTAAAATGCTCAGACTAAGAATATATTCATTAACTTCCAAAACCTCTCACACAAATGTTGCAGTATTCAAGACAAAATTTAATTGATTTACTTGAAATGAAACCTATCAATACATACACATTCTCCATTAGAGAAGACAGATTGAACATCTTATTAACATATGAATTCATAATACACCATACAACATATTTGAGCAAGAAAAATGAATATTCTCTTTATAGATTTTTTATATAAAATAATACAACCATGATAAATTGCTATGCTAAAAATCTGTAAGAAACTATTTGTTAATATATTGCTTCAGATCTATCATAGTACATACTAAAACAAACAAATTAGAATCATTCTTCTTGGCCCAAAATTCCCTTTTATAACACAAGGGAGAAAAACAAGCTTCAAGCCAAGAAAAAACACATCAAAAGTAAAAGTCATTAGAATTTGGCATAAGGCCCATTCTTGTCCTTGTCAACATGTGTGCAATCTTTCTAGGTTCATTAAATGCAAGTAGCTAGGAACTCACCATCCTGGAAGCTTTGGACTACAGGTCCACAAAATCTACCTCTTCATTGGTACCTTAACACATGATTCTGTCAAGATCTGAAGTACATCTTGGTGCTTGGTAGTATGTAACCTCGAGAATGGTCCTTGATGATTTAAAGTTTTTGTCAGTCTTCCTGAAAATTAGCAACCTACACAAAAATTTTAGTTAACAAAAAGAAAGACTGCAGCTAGTCTTCTTCGTCAGGCTCCTCCTCCTCCAAGGAGTGGTACCTTTTATGCAATACTTCTAACGTAGAAGGAAATTCTGATACTTTCATTGATACAAGATCCCTCAAATAACTCTAACAAGTCCTGGTGGAGGCTTCTTGTTTGTCTAGTTGGTCTTTTTGCAGCCTCCTCTAACTTCCTTTCAATTTCATGTTGCAATTCCTCTGTTGTCATCTCAAGAGAAAGAGGGGTAGTTGACATTGTTTCTAGTTGCTCTTCCTAAGATGATGAATCCCCTTTAGATATTGTTCTTGGTCTCTTGGGAGATTTGGAAGCTAGTCCTTTTTTGGGAACAATTTCCCTCACTTATTGTTTTGCAACAGTAGTTTCTTTCTTTGCAAGAATAGTTTCCCTCTTGTAGGAGTATTTTCTATTTTTGTAGGAGCAATTTTCCTCTCCTCTTCAATAGGGATGTCCCTTTGGGAGGCTTTCTCTTGAGGAATTGGGGTTTCCTCAGTGGATGTGTTTTTCAGTAGCAAGGGCATTTTCCAACAGTGATGCCCTTCCTTGACAATTTTGCATAGCTCGGGATAAGCCTCTTAAGCTTTTCCTCTCTTATCATGTAATCTATCTCTTATCCCTATGGGAACACGTGGGATAAGAGTGCCTATCAATATTTCCTTGAAATCCTTATCCTGTGACCATCACTAAGTAAAAGAAATCCCTTGCGGGATAAGGTCTTTTGTATCTACCTTATTACCTCTTATCCTACACCACCTTTACATCAACCCACAAACATTGTGGTATAACTTTACCCTATGAATTTGAGTTGTTTCTTCTCCCACAGTCCCATCAAGGCATCTTCAGACCAACATGGGATAAGACCCTCTTCTCTAGCTCTTTATATTACCTTATCCCGCATGGACACACTTCATAGCGATAACTGCTAATATATATGTCAACACTACTTATCCCACACGAGCCTTTTGCTCATATGAAATGGCTGCGGGATAAAGATCCCTTTTTTTTCTCTATCATCTTCTTATCTCATGGGGCTTCATCATGGCTTCAAAAGTGTCATAGGGTAAGGCTTGTTCTTTGAGTTTTGTGAATCCCTTATCCCTCATGGTTGAGACCTTTCACTAAAAGACTGGCGGGACAACATTTTCTCTATATTTCCTTTGACATGCTTATCCCACACAACTATGAGACTAAAGCGAGCATTTTGAGGTAAACCATTTTAGCATGTGGAGATTAGTTGAGGGTAAGGTGACCTTGTGTGGGGACTTTCCTAGGGAAATTTTTATTTTAAAAGGCAAAAACATGGGGTAATTCCAATACTTAGGTGTATAATAAAAATTAATGTGATAGCCTCAAGTGGTAACTTTTAGTGTAGGGGGTTGGTGAACGGATGACAAAGGACTCTTTTGATAATAACTTAAAACTAGGTCATCAGTAGATATAAGTCAATTGCAGAATATAACATTGCTTGGGTAAACAAAGGGAAAATCTTAAGAGCTCTAAAATCCTTTGTAACGAACCCTAAACCCTTAGCTCCAACACATAAGAAGGGGACAAATAAAGATTCATTTTTAAAATCTTCTAGTGGATTTGACATTTCCAGGTTATTTTCATGTATGAAATTGTACACGGGAAGTAGATTGTTTATTGGCATCCTTGTTTTGGATCCATATACCAGCTCAAAAGGAGATGTTCCTGTAGTCTTCTTAATAATGATCCTATTTGTCAATAGTGCCATCTTTAACTTAGAATCCTAAGCTCTCTTATTTTTCTCAAGTGTTCTCTTGATGATCTTCATGATATTCTTGTTGCTAGATTCAACTTACCCATTTCCTTGTGGATGGTATAGGGATGCATATGAGATGCTTATCCCATATGATTTACAAAATTCTATGAACTCCTCAGATCTGAACCACATGGCATTTTCCATAATGACTCTTACTGGTGCTCGAAATCTGGTCACAATATTGCCTAGTAGGAAGTTAATAACCACTATATCAGTTGGTTATCTTGTGGGGATAGCCTCCACCCATTTAGTAAAATAGTTTGTAGGAACTAATATCCATATATATCCACCACTGGACTTCTCAATAATTGTTAGGTCTTGGAAACAACTGAGAGGGGGGGGGGGAATTAGTTGTCTAACAAATTCAAACCAAAAAAGACTTAACCAGCTTAATGCTTAATATCGATAAACCAATCTAATATGTCGGTAGATAGTTTTAATAGTTAATTGCAATACTAGTATGGATTAATGCATGAAACAAAAAGAAAAATTCATCCACAACACATAACACCAATATTTGTACGTGGAAACCCTGTAAGGGGAAAAACTGCGATGGGAAACCTTACCCACAATCAGATAATACTACTATAGATAGTAAGTGTATACAAATGGGGTATGCACATGCAGAAAGGACAAGTGCCTAGAGCTCACTGATCAACCACAAATGGGAGTCACACTGACTACAATTGGATGGTTAAATCCAATAAGGATGTACTGCTCAAAATAGCATCTTCATATGCTGGATTCAGTACTAGTGTAGTTCTGATTGTCTTCACAAAAACCCTCCTTCAACCTTCAAATGATGTTTGCATGTATAGCTCTGCTTATTCTCACATATACCTTCACATAATTCTTTTTCGTATTCCACATTTGATCTTACAAATAAGATCTTACATTTATACCATACCCTAAGACCAATTTTAGTAGGTTGGCTCTAAAGGATAATACAATAAAATCAATTTACAAATAAATTAATACCTGATGCAATAACTAATTCAACATGTTGGCTTAATGCATTTACAACAATAATAAGTCATCTTCATAGTGTGCCATGCTGATCTGGAAAAGATAAACCTGTCGGTGTAACCTGGACCTATTTGCCTGTAACAACAAATATGCAAATATGAATATGTCAATTAACAAACCTTCAAGACAAAGTGTCCAAATGATGTCTTCCACATAACCAAGTGATTTCCATATCATTCCAAGTGTTGGTGATCATTATATCATGCCGGTGTGCCAGATACTAGTGACTGTTCATAAGTCATTTGCTTGCCAGTGAATATTGCTGATTCTCCAAAGTGCTAGAGTTGATAAGTGTTTAGTAGGCATTGACATCAATGAGAAAACCATACCAAAATACCAAAAATCTCCCCCTTTTGCATTGATGGCAACACAAGATGGAAAAACCATCAAAGTGCCAAAACAAAAATGCCAAATACCAAAAACCAACAATCTCCTAAAAAGAGATCATAACTAGAAATCAAAATACAAATATAGAGAGTAATAATCTCTCCCAAATAACAATCTCTCCCCTTGGGAGAAACATGTGTTTTCTTTGTGTTTTTCATGTGTTTTTCCATACCAATCTCTCCCCCTTTGATATCTAATGCCAAAGTAAAAGATACAAAATACCAACCAATTCAGTATACCAACTACTCCCCCTGAGAAGTAGCTTCCTCATCAAAGCCAAAATAAAAGATTTCTCTATTGATTCTATCAGTTGATGACAAACATCAACTGTCTAAGTATCTACTGGTAGGGGTATGACTCCAAGCTAATCTCTGAGATATTCAAAAGTCTCCTTAGGCAGAGGTTTAGTGAAAATATCTACAATCTGCTCTGTAGTATTCACATAAACCAGTTTTATCTCTTTTGCTTGAACATGTTCCCTTAGAAAATTTAGTTTGATAGAAACATGTTTGGTTTTAGAATGTAATACTGGATTCTTAGATATATCAATTGCTGTAGTGTTATCACAATAGATAGTAATAGGTTCCTTGCATTTTAGCTTTATGTGCTTCAACATTTGCTTAAGCCATAATACCTGTGTACAGTTAGTTGCTGCTACAACATATTCTGATTCTACTGTTCATAAAGATGTACAACTTTGTTTCTTACTTAACCAAGAAATCAATCTGTTTCCAAGAAAAAATGCTCCGTCGGTGGTACTTTTTCTATCACCCAAATCTCTTGCCCAATTTGCATCTGTATATGCATATAATTCAAAGTTTTCATTTCTAGGATACCATAATCCAAGATCTGAAGTGCCTTTTAAGTACCAGAAAATCCTTTTTACTGCTGATTCATGATTTTCTCTAGGATTACTCTAAAATCTTGAAACAATACATACTACATTCATAATATCAGGTCTAGTTTGTGTCAGATACAGTAAACCTCCTATCATAGATTTGTACCTAGTCAGATTAACAGGTCTAGATTCATCCCTTAGAGGTAATTTGTCATTTGTAGTCATAGGTGTGCTTACTGGTTTAGAGTTCTCCATCCCAAATTTCTTTAGTAACTCTTTTAAGTACTTGGATTGACTCAAGACTATACCTTTATCAGTCTGAGAAATCTGCAATCCTAAAAAGAATTTTATTTCTCCAATCATAGACATTTCAAATTCTTGCTACATTTCAATAGAAAAGTCTTTACATAATCCATCTTCTCCTCCAAATATTATATCATCAACCAAAACTTTTATAACCAAGATGTCATTATTAGTCAGTTTATAATATAAATTACTATCTGCATTACCTTTGGAAAAACCAATTTTCGAACGATACTTATCCAATCTTGCATACCAAGCTCTTGGAGCTTGTTTCAAACCATACAATGCTTTCCTTAACCTATAAACCATATCTTTGTTGTCTATCAAAGAAAATCTATCAGGTTGTTCAATGTAAACTTCTTCTTCAAGATCTCCATTCAGAAATGCACATTTAATATCTATTTGATATACTTTGTAGTTCTTGTGTGTTACAAAAGCCAAAAATAATCTAACTGCCTCAATTCTAGATACCAGTGCAAAGGTTTCATTATAATTAATTCCTTCTTTCTGAGAATATCCCTTACACACTAGTCTTTCTTTATTTCTAATTACCTTGCCATCTTCATTAAGTTTGTTTCTAAATACCCATTTGGTTCCAATCACATTTTTATCTTTAGGCTGGGTAACTAATGTCCAAGTGCTATTTTTCTCAATTTGTTCTAATTCTTCCTCCATAGCTTTAATCCAGTGTTCATCTTCAAATGCCTCATTAATAGATGATGGTTCAATTTGAGAAATAAGACATACCTCTTCATTTTCTGATCTTCCTTTTGTCATAACTCCTTTATACTTGTTTCCAATTATCTAATCTTCAGAATGATTCAGTCTTACATACCGGGGTGTCTTTCTTTGCTGTTGTTCCTCAGTTATAGTGGAATTTTTAGATGATATCAGGGTAATTGGATCTTCATTTTGTACCAGTGGCTTTAGTGTAGGTTCATTTGTCAAAAATTTTGTTGCCAGTTCAGACTCTATATACCTTGAAGTTCCTCTAAATTGTTCATCAATCTTCACATTTTTACTTTCAACAATTTTCTGCAATCTTTTGTTAAAACATCTATATGCCTCACTCTTAGATGAATAACCAAGAAATATTCCTTCATCACTTCTAGGATCAAATTTGCCAATATACTCATCTCTTCTAATATAGCATTTGCTTCCAAATATTCTGAAATATTTAAGAGTAGGAGTAATACCAAACCATAGTTCATGAGGGGTCTTACCGGTGTCACCTTTGATGTGAACTTTGTTGAATGTATAGACCATTGTACTTACTGCTTCTCTCCAATATACATGTGGTAGGTTTTCTTCTGATAACATACTTCTGGCTGCATCCAAGATAGTTCTATTTTTCCTTTCTACAACTCCATTTTGTTGTGGTGTCCGAAGTGTTGATAGCTGTCTTTTGATTCCATTCACGTCATAGAATGTATTAAATTCCTTAGATGTAAATTCTCCTCCTTGATCTAATCTAAGAAATTTGATTTTCTTACCAGTTTCATTTTCTACCATAGCTTTGAATAGTTTGAACTTTCCAAGTGCTTCTGATTTTTCTCTGAGAAAAGTAACCCAACACATTCTAGAATAGTCATTAATGATTAGCATGAAATACCTATCACCTTGTAAGATTTTAGTTCTAGCTGGACCACATAAATTAGTATGAATTAAGTCGAGAGCATTATTGGATTTTTCTGGAATACTTTTGAAAGTAGCTCTAACTTGTTTTCCAAATTGACATTCCTTACATACTGTATTGTGAGGTTTGACAATTTTAAGTAAATCTCTAACTGCCTTAGTAGTACTGATCTTCAACATGCAATCAAATTTTACATGACACAGTCTCTTATGCCATAGCCAACTTTCATCAATATGTGCAATCAAGCATGTCTTTTCACTAGTATTCAATGAAAGATATTACCTCTAGTTTGATTACCAGTTGCAATTTCCAAACTAGTTATATTCATGATTTTGCATTTTCCATTTTTGAATTGTAACTGAAATCCTTTCTCAACTAATTGACCAACACTCAAAAGATTATACTTTAAACCTTCAACATAGTAGACATTGTTAGTATTATTCTTACCATCAAGAGATATTGTACCCTTACCTTTGATCAAACAAGCTTTATCATCTCCAAATCTTACAAGACCTCTATTATACTCCTGAAAGGTTAGGAATTTACTCTTATCACCAGTCATATGATGTGAGCATCCTAAATCAATGATCCATTCATCCTTAACTTCAACTATAGCTGCCAAGGCCTGTTCTACTAGTTGAGTAGTAGATGTCGGTTGATCTTCTATTATAGCAACAAAAACCCATCCATTATTTGTCAGATCCTCATCAAAATCATCAATCACTCCTTCATCAGCAATGTAACAAGATTTGTCTTTATTCTTCTTAAATTTGTATCTTTGATATCCAGGGTAAGGCTTGTATGTCCTTCTAGCTTCCTCTCTTAGTCTAGCATGTCTATCAGGGCATCTTGAAGCCATATGACCAATCTTATTGCAGTTAAAACATTTAAAGGGTGTTTTACCTTTATACTTACTTCCAACTGGACCTTTAGGCATTTTCCTTGCAAATTGTGCTTCAAGTTCTTCAAGTTCTCTTGCATAAAAGGCTTTCCAATCAAACTTTTCAAATGATGGTGCAGATGATGTAGATGCTTTAAAAGCTAAATCTGTCTTTATAGTAGCAACAGGGCCAAATTCTTCAATTTCTAAAGCTGAAAGTTTTCCAATCAATGTATCCCTAGTTACTGATGTATTAGGCATTGTTCTTAACTCATTTATAGCAGTGACTTTCATTTTATATGCTGGTGGAAATCCTCTTAAAACTTTTGAAACAATTTCATCCTCACTTAAGGTTCCTCCACAACATTTAATACCCAAAACAATTTCATTTACTCTTTCCATAAAAGAAGAAATCCTTTCATCTTCTTCCATTTTCAAATGTTCATACCTAACCTGGAATCTTTCAAGTTTTGTAATCTTGACTCTGGAATCTCCTTCATTCAGTGTTTCCAAATGATCCCAACTAGCTTTAGCAGTAGACCTATCTGATAATCCCATGATTTGCTGATCTGATAATGCACTCAAAAGTGCTTCTCTTGCTTTGCAATCATTTTCCTCATCCTTAGTCAAGTTAGGTCGATTGAGCTAACTCTGAGTAGGAGTAGTAATGTCATTCTTTGTAACATCCTAGATGTCCTTTCCAATGCAATTTAGATGTGTCTCCATTCTGATCTTCCATATGCCATAGTTGGTTCCATCAAGTTTAGGACTGTCCTTCCTGAAATAGTTAGTAGACATTGGATCTCCTCAAGTAGTTAAACTTTTGCAAAAAAAGAGGACTAGGCTTTGATACCAATTGTTAGGTCCTGAAGATAATTGAGAGGGGGGGGGGGGTGAATCAGTTGTCTAACAAATTCAAACCAAAAACAACTTAACCAACTTAATGCTTAATACCAGTAAACCAGTCTAATATGCTGGTAGATAGTTTTAATGGTTAATTGCAATACTGGTAAGGATTAATGCATGAAATAAAAAGACAAAGTCATCCACAACACATAACACTAATATTTGTATGTGGAAACCCTATAAGGGGAAAAACCATAGTGGGAAACCTTACCCACAATCAGATGATACTACTACAGATAGTAAGTGTATACAAATGGGGTCTGCACATGTAGAAAGGCCAAGTGCCTATAGCTAAGTTCTCAATCACAAATGGGAGTCACACTGACTACAATTGGATGGTTAAATCCAATAAGAATGTACTGCTCAAAATAGCATCTTCATATGCTGGATTCAGTACCAGTATAGTTGTGATTGTTTTCACAAAAACCCTCCTTCAATCTTCAAATGATGTCTGCGTGTATAGCTCTACTTATTCTTGGATATTCCTTCACATAATTCTTTTTCACATTCCACATTTGATCTTACAAATAAGATCTTACATTTATACCATACCCTAAGACCAATTTTAGTAGGTCGGCTCTAAAGGATAATACAATAAAATCAAATTACAAATAAATTAATACCCGATGTAATAACTGATTCAACATGTCGTCTTAATGCATTTACAAAAATAATAAGTCATCTTCATAGCGTGCCATGCTGATCTAGAAAAGATAAACCTACTGGTGTAACCTGGACCTATTTTTCAGTAACAACAAATATGCAAATATGAATATACCAATTAACAAACCTTCAAGACAAAGTGTCCAAATGATGTCTTCGACATAACCAAGTGATTTCAATATCATTCTAAGTGCCGGTGATCATTATATCCTACCGGTGTGCCAGATACTGGTGACTGTTCATAAGTCATTTGCTTGCCGGTGAGTGTTGTTGATTCTCCAAAGTGCCAGAGTTGATAAGTGGTTAGTAGGTGTTGGCATCAATGACAGAACCATACCAAAATACCAACAATAATCTCTCCAATAAAATCAATAGCCCACTGATTAAAAGGGGCCTCTACTTGCATAGGACTAAGAGGTAATGCTCCAATGTATTTTAGCTTACCTAGGGACCTTTGGCAAGGCTCACACCTTCTTACAAAACTGTGTGCATCCTTGAATAATTATGGCCAAAAATAGCCAGCCCTTAATACTTTATGAGTTGTGGTGTTTGTTGTAAAATGTCCTCCACACACCCCATCATGCATTTCTCTTAACACAAGCTAAGCCTATTGTTCATCTAGACAAAATAATAGAAAACCATCTTTGTCCTTGTAATATATGTCTCCAACAGTAAACACATACCTCTGTGATCTTAGTTTTAAGGTTCTTTTTAACCTTTCTATGAAACCTTCTGGGTATATGGAGTCTATAAGAAAAGGAATAATATTAGCATACCACAGGGTTCTTTGCAAGCTACAAATGATACCTTGTGAATCTGATATAATATTTATCTTGACAACTTCTAGGTTCTCCTCAGCCATAAGCTTTGACAAGCCCATTCCTTAGACCAACTTAGTGATTTTAATGTCAACATTGAATTCCTGGATCTTGTTGATCGACTTGCACTTTATTCTTGTGGTCTATGATTGGACAAAGATGTTCTTTACTACAACATTAGGCACATAAGCTATTACTTGGGTGCCTACCAGGTAAGGCCTAAATTTTTTTACAACTTTGACTAAAACATATGTTGCTTTTGCACAATGTCATATTTAAGTTCAGCTGCCTGAAGAGATTTGTTGTAGAAAGCAATAGGTTGCTCATACCCTTCACTATTCTTTTGTAGCATAACTATAGCCACAATATGAAATGAGGCAAAGGAAAAACCTTGGAAAGGTTTTCTAAAATCTGGGGCCTTTAGAACATGAGCCATCTTAATGGATCTCTTGATCAATACAGAGGCTTTCAAAGCTTCATTTGTATAGTTGATCACAACCCCTTTCTTCAACATCCTTGAAATAGGTTTTACAATCTTAGCAAAATTAGATATAAACCTATGGATAAAGTTTCTTTGGCCAAAGAAAGAGCGAATGACTTTCACAGTTTTGGGAATAGGTATCCTATCAATAGCAACCACTCTCTCAAGATCAATTCTTACCCCATCTTTGGACACAATATGTCCTAATAGTTTACCCTTAGTTACAACAAAGTTGTTTTTTAGGATTAAGAGAACTCCCATATTCTAGTGCCCTGACAAATACCTTCTCTAAGCTAAAACAATGCTCCTCTTCCCTTTTGGAGAATACTGTCAAATCATCTTGATAGACAACCATAATGGTGTTTATAATATCTAAAAAAGCTACATCCATAGCTCTCTGATATTTTTCTCCAACATTAGTCTATCCAAAAGGCATTCTGACATAGACATAAGTTCCCCATGGGGTAGTGAAGGTAGTCTTGCATTATTCTGATTCTCTGACCTTCACTTGGTTGTAACTAGAGAATCCACCCATCATGGATAATAACTCACAACTTGTGACCTTTTGTAGCATTGCTTCGATGTTGGGCAAGGGGTAGTTATCCTTTAATGATGACACATTTAAATTTCTGAAACCCACACATAGTCAAATGTCACCATTCTTATTTCTAACAGGAACAAGATTAGAAACCCATGATGAATGTCGAATGGTTTTGATAATACCACCATCTCTAAGTTTCATCAGTTCCTCCTACATTTTGGGTCTAAGCATTTGGTTAATTGGTATTTGATTTTGTTTAAAAGGCCTAGTAGTTGGTTCCAAAGGAATTTCATATTGAAATAGGTTTTCTCTATAGGCTTTCAGGTCATCATATCACCATGCAAAAACATGCTTATATTTTCTAAGAAAAGTGATCAACATGATCCTGATTTGTGCACTAATCCTTTTAGCAATGTAGACCTTTCTAGGAGATGAATTGGTTCCTAATTTAATTTCCTCAAGGTCTTGTTTGTTTACAGGGGACTGCTTTATTGTTTGGCTATCTTGACTATCAAACACCCTTTCTAGGGCCACCAATCCTTTTAGGATTTTGTTTGTCTTTAGCTACACTATCTCAATCTCGAAAACAATGTCTTTTCTATCTATGATCTCCATGAAAGCATTAAAATCAATTTCTTGCTCTCATACTCATCTATGAAATGCAATAACTTCAGTAGGTCATCATTATCATTAAAAACTTACCAATTGCATACATTTTCAGGTATGGCAGGCTTGGTTTTTACATCCACCCTTGACATTCCAACCAAGGTAATATCATCACTCTTTGAAGCAACATTTGCTAAAAAATATGCCATAATGTTCTTCAATCTTTCTATCCATTTGATATTAAAGGCATCAAAAAGTTCCAATGAATCTTGGACAACTGATTTGTACTACTTTAGTCTATTATTTTTGGAGGAATAAACTAATCTAACCTAAATAACAATCAATTCTGAATCTCCCCATACTGAGAGTATTTTTATTCCATGCTTAGTGGTAAGTTTTAATCCTGGTAACAATGCCTCATATTTTTCCACATTGTTAGTGCACTCAAAAATTAGTTGGAAAGAATATTTAAAATTTTTCCCACTAGGTGCAATAAAAACTACTCCAGCACCCGACCCCTCCTTACTGTGAGCTCCATCAAAGTTCATATGCCATAGATCTTCCTTACTATTATGAATTTCAGCTATGATAGGGTCTGCAACCTCTAGGGATGATTGAATAGGTTCAACTTTGAAGTTCCCCATATTGAAGTCATAGAAAATCACCATGTTATTTAGGTCAGTATTGCCAAATTTTCACCTACAGGCTCAATCAGGTAGAGCCACTAAATTTTCAAGAAAATGGTGCATTCTAATCCTCCTACATTATTTTCATTTATAAAAAAATGCAATAGCTTTAGAAATATTTTAGCACTTAAAACCATTGGATTTAATGTAAATGAGCATAACATAGAAACATTCGTGCAATATTTTCTAAAATATAATGTAGTCTTTATTTATTAAATTAATGAATATGTGTTTCACACAAGATGTGAAACTATCAATTGAAGTTCAATACATTGAATTGAATCATACATGAATAAAAGAAATGAATACAAAAAGAGCATGTAGAGAGAGAGACCAGCCATTTCCTAAATGATTGGTTCTCACTGGTAGATCCGGACATTAATTGATGTTGCCTTGCTCCTCCTAGATCCTCCTTGTTTTTAGAACCCCGGTGTCCTACAAAAAGTGTCAAGATAATGCATTAGAATAAAAGTTTTAAGCAATGCAGGGTTACTATCTATACATGAGTTCCATCTATTTACACATAAGTCAATTCAATGTGCATTAAGCACCAAATGCATACTTTAAGTGCCTTCAAAATCCAAATCGAGCCATCATACACACTGAAAGTAAGCATTTTATTTCTAACTGGTTTGTTCCATATGCAGCTATAGGTGTGACCATGTTCATAATCAACATGAGTGGTGTAAAATGTGGCTCCCACAAGGGTTGAGCCCAGCTCATCAGTTATAGCAAAGGGAAAATAAAGATTCAGAAAAGATATATACCAATCATTAAAGAGAAGTTACTATAACATACAAGTGCAGTCACATGTTATGTCAAAAGGCTTAGATCAACAGAGACTTCTAAAGAATGAAAATTTGACAAGAACTTCATCAAGAAATATCAAAGTATTGAGCCAAATGAGCAGTCCACCTATAAATAAATTGCACTGATATTGACCAGGTTGTAGACTAGTCAACAAAAGAAATAATAGAGGGATATGTAGTAACAAAGACATCATGCAATCATAGATCTTTCAAGGTCATAAAATATAGTGAGATAAGATGTTATTTATAGTAAGTGCCAATGGAGAGATGCATTTAGAGAAATAACAACAAAGGATACCTCTTTGAGATCATTCATACAACATTTATAATGCAGTCATGCCAGCAACTTGGACTTAATTTCACAATGAGTAGTAAAACATACAAATGAGCAAAATATATGTGAAGTTGACATTCATTCTCTGGCAGCAATTAAAGAAGAAACTCATCAAAAATAGTCAAGACTAAAGAATATTGTTGGCAGTAACAAGATTATAAAGTTAGAGGATAACAAGTAAGTGATAAGTTTTGTTACATCTCAAGGGTAGAATAATGAAGAAGTTAGTCTCAGATCTAAAAGAGCAAATATTGAACAGTCAGCCTAAGTCACGAAAGGTACAAATAATACCTAAAGCATGATCAAATAAGTGATAATGATCATTCATAGTCACTAGAGGTATGATACACAAACCAAGAAAATTTTTTTGTACCTAAGTATTGAATAGGATTGCAGTCAATGTTATTCAGGACAGGACAAGTGACAGTCCATTTATAGATGATAGATAGCGAGCACAAGCATCATAATGAATAGAATATAGTTTTCATTATGCAACAAAATCTTGTAGTCACAAACCCATTGATGGTCAAGAGGTTGTAGAGATACAGTCACAAGAGAGGCGCTCACTGTCAAGTAGGCTTGTAGCTATTATAGTGAGGTACAAAAGTATATATCACTGAGTGATGACCCAATTTGACACAACATATGCTAATTAGTCAATAATGCAACACCAAAGGAATCTATGCATAGCTAATGGTCCAAGCCATAGAATAGATAGTGAATAAGATAGTAAATAGAGTATTTAGGCTTTGTGAGGAGGTAAATATAACATATGATTAAGGGTTGATTAAAGGGGACATAGAATGAATCATTGTGTAGCATGCAGGTGAAAACAATACAAAATCCCTTCTTGAGTTTGTAAAAGATGGTAGAACCTCATAAGCTAGTAAAAAATACTCATGTAGTAGTGTTTCAAGGTGCCACAGTGATAAGACAAATCACAGTTACATAATATTGAGGATATCCACAATAATATTGTACTTTCAAGAAATCACAATGAAGGTAGTTAAGAAAAGGTAGTACTGTGAAAGTCATAACAAAGATCTGAAAAGATGAACAACTCAAATGACTTTTGTAGTCAAGAGTAGAGTTATAGTTAACAAAAGAACAAAAATAGCTCAGTCAAGAGGTCTACGAGCATGAAAGTCATGGTAGAATGAATTTTTGTTTAAAAGTATGAAGTAATGTCGTCATCACAGTAGGTATATGTTATACTAACAAAGTCTACATAGAAGAGCAGAGGGAATCCATGACAAGAACTTGTCCATTCCTATAAATATAGATCCCTAGCTATGTGACACACAACAATGGGGCTATGCACATATAAAAGAAACTCATGAGAGTTTATGCCATGGAAACTTGCAATATCAGAAGAAGTTCAAAATCCATAATGCACCTACACATAGCCATTAATTATATTGTGTGAAAAAGAAGAGAGAAATGGAGGTTTCAAGCCTCAAAACCCTTATGGGATTTATAAAAATATCTATGTTGCATAGCAGAAGGCTGAAATATGAAGCTTCTAGCACATCAGGTGTGGTCTTGTAGCAATAGTTGAAACCCCTCATAAGGAGGATTCTAAAAAAGTAAAGCTAGCTCATAGTGAATTCATAGAAGCAATGCTTTTGGAAGAACATAGCAAGTCTAAACCTCTACAGAATGACAGTGTACACAAATGCATGGTTGTGGCCTATAAATGTAATAGGATCCCTTGATCATACATTTATAGCTATTGCAACCTACACCAAAAAATGAATCCAGACCCAAAATGCAAAATTAGCTCATAGTTTTTACTTGAGTATTTGTCCAAAATACAATCATCTTTTTTGTAAAAAATATGCAGGTTTTCATTGCAAGTCAGAGCCTAAAGATGATAATGAAATCTAACAGAGAATAGACAATGTACAAAGACCATACCTTGCAAGAACCATAATCAGCGATAAATAGAGGAGTCTCATGGCAACCGTATGCATCATGTGCAGCTAGGGTTTTGAACTTAGTAGGTGGTGGTGCTTCTTCGTGAAGCTTCAAAAGAAAGAAATGAGATCTTCCTCCCTTAGTTTTTGTTTTAGGGTTAATTTGTGCCCTAATGTAAAAGTCACCCCTTATGCTTTTTGGGTGGGATTTTTATTATTTTCAAGAAGAAACTAATATGCTTGTGGGTCAAAGAGGGAGAAGGACTTATGTATCAACTAGGTGGAGGACATTCACTATATTTATATGTGTATTGAGATGGTAAAAAAAGGAGTGCTAGATTTGTGGTGCAATTGAGGGTTGTTTGCAAGCACATGGAGGGTATCTAGGGGTTGTTTGAGTCAATTTAGGGAGAGTTATTAAAATTTTGAGATGTCAACATGTTTGACTAAGTCATTTTTGACTTTTTCACACCTTTGGAGCACTTTTGGATGAGATATAGGGGCTCTATTCTAGGGATATTTGTTGAATCTGCCCCCACTTAGTTTATGATTCCTATTTTCTTGGAGTTTTGGAGGGAGAGGATTCTTGGTGCATATAGTCATCTTTTGAACTCATTTATACTTAGTTCCTAATTATGCAGATCATAGACTTAGTGATTTTGGAGAAAATTATTTGTCATCCTTGCATACTTCTTGTAATTCATGTTCTATGATATATATAGATACTACCTTGGTAACTATTTGACAGTGTCATTTACCTTCTTCATTTTGCAGTTTTGATGGATTTGGTGATTGATCAAATTCTTAGTGAAGCTTCTTTGTTTCCTTTCAGTTTTGTCTCATATTATCTCATATTATCTCTTTGTTTGCAAGCACATGGAGGGTATCTAGGGGTTGTTTGAGTCAATTTAGGGAGAGTTATTAAAATTTTGAGATGTCAACATGTTTGACTAAGTCATTTTTGACTTTTTCACACTTTTGGAGCACTTTTGGATGAGATATAGGGGCTAGATTCTAGGGATATTTGTTGAATCTGCCCCCAATTAGTTTATGATTCCTATTTTCTTGGAGTTTTGGAGGGAGAGGATTCTTGGTGCATATAGTCATCTTTTGAACTCATTTATACTTAGTTCCTAATTATGCAGATCATAGACTTAGTGATTTTGGAGAAAATTATTTGTTGTCCTTGCATACTTCTTGTAATTCATGTTCTATGATATATATAGATACTACCTTGGTAACTATTTGACAGTGTCATTTACCTTCTTCCTTTTGCATTTTTGATGGATTTGGTGATTGATCAAATTGTTAGTGAAGCTTCTATGTTTCCTTTCAGTTTTGTCTCATATTATCTCATATTATCTCATATTATCTCTTTGTTTGCAAGCACATGGAGGGTATCTAGGGGTTGTTTGAGTCAATTTAGGGAGAGTTATTAAAATTTTGAGATGTCAACATGTTTGACTAAGTCATTTTTGACTTTTTCACACCTTTGGAGCACTTTTGGATGAGATATAGGGGCTTGATTCTAGGTATATTTGTTGAATCTACCCCCAATTAGTTTATGATTCCTATTTTCTTGGAGTTTTGGAGGGAGAGGATTCTTGGTGCATATAGTCATCTTTTGAACTCATTTATACTTAGTTCCTAATTATGCAGATCATAGACTTAGTGATTTTGGAGAAAATTATTTATCATCGTTGCATACTTCTTGTAATTCATGTTCTATGATATATATAGATACTACCTTGGTAACTATTTGATAGTGTCATTTACCTTCTTCCTTTTGCAGTTTTGATGGATTTGGTGATTGATCAAATTGTTAGTGAAGCTTCTTTGTTTCCTTTCAGTTTTGTCTCATATTATCTCATTTTTTTTCAAGTGTAGTATGCAGGTTACAAGTTGGGCTTTAAAATGGATATGAGTTCTTACATGTGAAGTTATACCTTCCATTTTGGAACAAGTTTTCTGACAAGCCTTCTTGTGAAACATTTTGTTATATTCCTGTTAAAAGTTAGTTTTTTAAGATTTATTTCTATCAAATTCTAGTACCTAAGTGTTATAGTTATCTGGTTGCCATAATTTTTAAAGTTGGTGAATCATCAAGTTAGTTTTTGAGTTTCAGTTTATATAAGTTTTCATTCCTTTGCAATTTATTTTTCCTCCCTTTTCTCTGCAAAATTAGTAGTTTAGTGATTTCAACTTAGGAAGTCAACCTTCTCCAAAGGTTTATTCCAATTATAGGTCACCCACAACCTTGGAGTAATCCCATGTTTCTCAAGTTTGTCTGAGTTTTTTTGTAACTCAAGTTACGTGCAAAATTGAGAGATAACAGTCAGCTTGCTCAATAGTAGTATTAGATCTAGGTTCTCTTTCTAACCTGACAATTTTTCCATTAACTAGGATAGTATCATAGGATAAATCTATTTGAACATTTCCCACAACCACTGATGTCTATTGTGTTGATAAAAGTATGCCATAATTTGGGGGGACATCTACAACTATCACATCCACTTTGTAATCAACTTCTGGGAAATTTGTTATCTTGAATTCTAATTTTTTAAGGATGCCTGTCAGAAGAATAGATCTATTATCCATTGCATAAAACTTCCCATAGTTGCAGTCAACATTCAGTCCAAGTTTCCTCATGACCCTAATAGGCATGATATTAATGACAGCCCTAGAATCAATCATAAAGTTTTTTACATTCCTACTATTTTCTATCAAAGTCATATAAAAGGGATGCACTTGTGAAGGGACTTTAGTGTTAGTACTTCCAAGATAAACCTCAAGAGCTTGCATTGTTTCAGAGTGTTCCTCTTGTGTACCATTAATCTCATCTTCTAATAGAACAATGTTATGCAAAACACCCTTGGGTATACTAGGAACTCCATTTATTAAAGCTAAAGAATTATTCCTATGCTCAAAGATCTTCATCATTTCTAACAAAGGAACATCAATTTTTATTTGAGACAATGTTTGCACCATATCAAAAGGTGTTGTAGAAGTACCTAGATTAACCTTCTTTTGAATTGTTACTTTTGGTTTCTTTTCCTTCTCAGCCACAACTACTTTAAGGGGAATTTCAGTTGTGACCTCCTTTTCAATCTTCTTGAATTTTGTGCTCCCTTTTGGCACATACTGCTAGGCAGGGATGGTCTTTACCACCTTTTTCTTTTCTTCTATAGATGGTTGAGGAGTTTTTTGCTTTAGTTCTGGTTGCTTATCCTTTATGAACATTCCACCGAGTTTTCCTTGGTTGGGTAAAGCACCCTTGGGTCTTAAATTGTACCCACTCTTAATCTGAGTATTGGTAGCCACAGTAATTCTTTTAATTTTTTCCTAAGAGGGTCTTCTCAAACTAATGTTTTTTAGGTTGATCATTAGAGACATTGAACCTATGTTCTTCCTTATTTCTTCATCATAAAACACTTCTTGATGATGGCTACTATTCCACAATCTCTGAACATCTACATATATTTCTACTTAATTTTCTTTACATGTTGATCACTTAGACTCATTATCATCTTGAAAGAAAAACATATTCACCATGTGATTAGTGAATCCATCTTCCTTTCAACTAGCATAGACATATTCATCCTCTTCCATGACCTTTGCTATTACACATTGGCCTTGTGTATGTGATAGATTACATGCCATACACCATGGAATGTCTTCCACAAGATGAGAACTTATCCTTTTTGATGGATCAGATATTTCTCTATTTGTAGGCCTTTGGTTACCAACCACAGGCTGCCCATCTTTCCAATTTGTGTTGTAGCAGATATCTTGCAACTTAGGTATGTCATGCCTTTGAAAGTTAGGCCTATCATGCGATATGCCTTTATCAATCCTTGCCACTTTGTAACTCAGATCCTTTAAGGCACTCATGACCTTATCTAACTTATCCTCCTCTTTAGGAACTTTTTTGTGATGTCCTTTGGGATTTGGAAAAATCCTAACATCATCTCTTCTTGATGTTTTTCATGAGGCTTTTGTATTATTTTCAATGGTTTGACCAAGTTTAAAAGAAACTACCAAAGTTGGGGGATTACTTGATCTCAACTTATACTCTATCTTATGATCAAGAGCATCAAAATAGAAAACCAAGTTCATATTGTCAGTTGGCTTTAGACTAAGAGGAATTTTTGTTGAGTATTTTGATGAATCTATTATTGAAAAAAGAAACATCCTCATTCTTATTTTTTCTAATACTAGTTAGCTAATGCAAAGCAAATTTAGGATCTAAATGATCACCATACTGATCTCTAAACAATCTTTTAAATTCTTGAAATGATCTAATAGATAAATAAGGCAAACACTTATATCATTCCCTAGCATCATTAGTTAAAGATTGCATAAACATTTTCATGAAAACATCTTCACCTTTAACTTCAAAGTTATCCATTATGTTTTGGAATGTTCTAAGATGATCTTCCCCCGAGATTGCATTATTTACTAAGAGTTTAGGAAGTGTGTCTCTTAATTCATTTCTTACTAGATTTGGGAAACCTATTATCCCAATGAAATCAATCCATCTATATCTACCTAGTTGCATTGGTCTCTTAGAAAACCGGTTTTGCATTTATTGTTGGTGGGTGTTTCCTTGATTAGGAACTTGATGTTGTTGTTGATATCATCCTGTCATTTGTTGCTGAAATTATAAGAATTACAAATACTATTGGTAAGCATCATTTCCTTCCATCTGGCTATTGTTCTGATATATTGGTGGGGGAGGATTCTGCAAGACAAAAGGAAACTATGGAGGTGGTGGGCCAAAAATATGGCCTGATGTATTGTATTGATCTTGTGCATCATAATGATGCTACTGAGCCCCATGTTGTTGAGTAGTACTTACTTGACTGGTGCTTCTATTTTGGACATTAGTAGGGTGAACACTCATTCTTGCAGAGACAAAAGACAAATTAGGCATTCTAGTTGTCCATGCTTGTGACACTAGCACAATACTGGTTGTAGTACTAGAAAAAATTGCTCAAGTAGAAGCCTGGGTAGTAGTTGTTGCATGTGTTGAAACAATACTTACAAAAAGGGTCTGAGCAATAATACTTGTGGTAGTAGGGGTTGAGGCATTAATAGCATTCACATGGGAAGACACAGATGCAAAAGTGACCAAAGGGTAGGTATCAATACTAGGGACACTAGATGTCTGACTAGACATTCCATGGGTAGGGATTTACAGTGACTACTGAATGACCAAATTGAACATTCCTTGCACCATCATGTCCCTTTATTTTCTTACTTGGTCCAACTGTCTCTAGAACTCTTTTATCGATCCTCCAGTTCTATACCTCGAGGTAGAGCATATGTTGGACTTAGTGAACTGTTTAAAAAAAAATTAATGCTATAGGAAAACTCATAGACATAAGGGTAGCCATGGTGTACTCTAGAACAATGTTACTTTGTACATTAGCTAATTCATCAGCATACCTAGCCTCAAACTCTCTTTGTAACCTAACCCTTTCAAATTCTATGTATAACTTTTGATAAGCAGTCTGGTCCTAAGAAGGCCCTTCATAGTAGGGATTTTGTATATTTTTATCCATATTAGGGAATGTGTAACTAACAAAAAGATTGTCTTTTGTCAAGGATTCCTCACTACTTGTATCTTCTACTTTGTATGCAGATCTATATGTGTCACTATGATAAGTCTCTAAAATAACCTTCCCTCTTAAATCAATATGCAATTGATTTTGTTCCTCTGTTCTAGCAACAGGAGCATTAACCAATGTTTCAGGAAAAGTGTTTTGAGGAATACCTTTGTTCTTGACAGTACACCTTTTTCTTGTTGTAGACTTTATGCCCTCTCTGCTCCCTTGATCAACTTCTTTATCTGAAATAAACACAGTGTCTAATGCGTTGTGTCCTACAATGTGTTCACCCTTCCTTGTATCAATGTTTGTAACCTTCTAGGTACTCATGTGAGCCTCTGAAGCTATGAAGTAGCTTTCTTTCTTTTCAGAGTCACCACCCAAGATGGGAATATATTTTTCTTTAGTAACTCTAGACTTTGGACAAGGACTAATGGGGGTAAAATATTCTTTTAACAAAATATTGACTTTTCTTTCCTAGCAAAGTCACCAATTTTTTGGTTCCCAAATCAATAGGTCCTAGATCCTACAAGAATTGCCACTAACTCGTGAACAAACTTAGGATTAGTTTTGGCCAACAAACAAGATTCATCACAACCTACAATATTCTACTCTTTAGGCTCTACAGAACCTAGGTGGGTATCCCTGTTGCAATTTTTCACAGTATTTCAACTTTACATGGACAAATATTGTAGCATTTAGTAGATGCTTTCAATGAAAATATACCAAGGAAAAGTAAGATATACTATGAATTTTAGCTTGAACCTTAGTTTGTTCTACTTTACTTGTATTGAAAATTGACTCTCATCTATTCTACTCCTAATGCAAAAGAACTAGAAAATGAAATATAAAAGGCGAAATAAGAATGTTGAATGATCCTAAAATCTAGAAAAGTATGAAGAGTGCCTGTTCAAGGGAGATACAAAGTCAAACAATAGGTCTAAAGATAGTCAATATCATGATATCAACATTAGAATCCAATACTAAGAACTCAAGACCTACTTAAAATGCTTAGACTAAGAATATATTCATCAGCTTCCTCACAAAACCTCTCGCACAAATGTTGCAGTATCCAAGACAAAATTTAATTCATTTACTTGAAATGAAACCTATCAAGACATACACATTCTCCACTAGAGAAGATAAATTGAACATGTTATTAACATAACAATTCATACAACAACATACAAAAAATTTGAGCAAGAAAAATAAATATTCTCTTTATTGATTTTCAGTATAAATTGATACATCCATGATAAATTGATGTGGTAAAAATATTTAAGAAATTATTTGTCAATATATTGCTTCAGAGCTACCTAGTACATACTAAAAGAAAATTTTCAAGATCATTCTTGTTGGCCTTGAATTCCCGTTTATAATACAAGGGAGAAAAACAAGCTTCTAGCCAAGAAGACAAACATCAAAAGTAAAATTCATTAAAATTTTCCATATGTCCCATTCTTGTCCTTGTCAATGTGCATGTAATCTTCCTAGGTTTATTAAATGTAGGCAGCTAGGAAGTCACTATCCTTGAAGCTTTGGACTGCAGGTCCACAAAATCTATCTCTTCATTCATACCTTAACACATGCTTTTATCAAGATCTGATGTACATCTTGGTGCTTTGCAGTATGTAACCTAGAGAACGGTCCTTGATGATTCAAAGTTTCTATCAGTCTTCCTCAAAACTAGCAACCTGCACAAAAATTTTAGTCAACAAAAAGAAAGACTGCAGCTAGTCTTCTTCCTCAAGCTTCTCCTCCTCCAAGGAGAAATACCTTTTATGCAATGCTTCTATTTCATCTATTGACCAAGAAAAATACCTCAATCCTTGCAATTTTCTTATTGCCTCCTTTGTTTTATGGGTCTGTACAATTGCAGCTCCCAAGGCAAATCTATGCTAAATTTGATCTACCTCCATGATCTTATCAATAATATTAAAAGAGGTACCCCTTTGGTTTGGATCAATGGCCAAGGATGTCAGAACTACATTAATTACATCTTGGAAGCCTTACCTCTATTCTTCTTGGCTCTTGATTTGTCCATCATCTGTCAAAATTTTGGGGACATGCCACTTTTTAAGCCCCTGGAAAGAGTTGATAATTCCCAACACTGATTTCTTTTCTTCTTCTATGTTGGACAATTCCTTAGTTAGTAAATTATAATTTTTCCAAGTGACTCCAACAATTTGGGGTGGTTGGGCCACATTTCTTACTGCCAACATGACCTCTTTCAATTGTTGACCCTTTGGTAGCCAAGTGAATCTTATTGGCTGAAAAAATGAAATAATTTCATCCAATCGACTTAGGAGTTGAGATGTCAAAGAATAGGAAGTGTGAACTTCATCCAATTTATCAATAATCTCATTTGAAATCCTCAAAATTGAATCTCTCTTGATTTCAAAATAATTATTTTCAGCTTCATCCTTAACCCTTTGTAATTCTTTATTCATTCTTTCTAATTCTTCAAGCGTAACTCCTCCTGAAGAATCTGTAGTGACTTTCTTTATTTGCTCCTTCAATGCACAATTTTCAATGATGAACTTGTTGTAATTTACATTCAGAGACACATGGATTTCTTTTAATCTTAAGTTCTTTTTCTCAAAGCCATCCACTGTTAATTGAGCAAACTGGATTGCATGTGAGGTGATTGCTATGACCTCTTATGCACTGGTGTCTTCAAGGGTCCTAATTACTGCATCCCCTGTCCTTTTCTATGCACCTTGTTGAACTAGAGGCTTCTTTACATTTGGGGCCCTTAACCATAGAGCAAAGTCCTTTAGGCCTATACTCACCCTAGACCCACAATCATCAAACTCTTTTGCAAAATTTGGGTCTTTCTACCACATAATCTAATCCAACAAATAGATTTTCTCAAAGTCCCAGCTCGGGACAAGAGCTTTGGCCAAAGAAAATTATTTTGTGTTGTTCATAGATGATTACTCAAGAATGACTGGTGTAACCTTCCTTCGTGACAAGTCACAAGCATTTGAGAGATTCAAAATTTTTAGGAAGATGGTGGAAAATGAAAGTGGACACCAGTTAAAGTGCTTAAGATCTAACCAAGGTGGAGAATTTTCTTCAAATGAATTTGTTAACTATTGTGAGAAACATGGAATTCGAAGACATTTTTCAGTTGAAAGGACACCCTAGCAAAATGGGGTGGTGGAGAGGAAAAATAGGACAGTAAAAGAGATGGCCAAGACAATGTTGAATGAGGCAAACATACTGAATATATACTAGAAGGAAGTAGTTCATACTGCTGTCTACACTTTAAAGCAGGTTCAGTTAAGGGTGAACAATAGAATGACTCTTTATGAGTTATGGAATGAAAGGAAACCATCACTCAAACACTTCAGAGTGTTTGGAAGTAAGTTCTTCATCAAGAAAGATGCTGATAGATTGGTAAGTTTTGATTCCCGAAGTGATGAAGGAATTTTCTTAGGATAATTAGCCAATAGTAAAGCCTACAAATGCTACAATAAGAGATTAAGAAGGGTGGTTGAGAGTGTACATGTGAGAATAGATGAAGACCCACACAAAGGACAATCTACACCTGCACCCTACATTGATGAGTCAAATGCGGAATATGAAGACCAATCTAATAATGGACTAGTAGAAGATGTACCAAACAAGACTCCCAACTAGTATGTGTCGAAGAATCATCTGGAAGAACGTATCATAGGAGATAGGAATGAAGGTGCGTAGACCAGAAGGATATTAGCCTGAGAAGGTGAGTAGGTAAATTTCTATCTCATGATTGAAGTAGAGCCCAAAAATTTTGATGATGCTAGCAAAAGTGAGAAGTGGGTAGATGCCATGGATGAATAATTGAGACAAATTGATAAAAATCAGACTTGGGAACTTGTTCCTAGACCGATAGAAAAGAATGTCATAGGTACCAAATGGGTCTACTAGAAGAAGATGAATGAAGAAGGTAAGATAGTCTAGCATAAAGCAAGGTTAGTTTGCAAAGGGTATGCTCAAGTTGAAGGTATTGGCTTTGAAGAAACCTTTGCACTAGTGTCTAGGTTAGAGGCAATAAGAATGTTTATAGCTTTCTCAGCCTACAAGGGATATAAAGTGTATCAGATGGATGTGAAATCTTCCTTTCTAAATGCAAATCTTGAAGAAGAGGTGTATATGGAACAGTCGAAAGGGTACTTGCTGTATGAAGATGAGAGTTTTGTATGCTGATTGAAGAAATCTCTATATGGCTTGAAGTAGGCTCCCAGAGCATTGTATTCCTAGTTAGATAAATACTTAAAGGAGTAAGGATTCTAGAAAGGGAATGCAGACAACAATTTGTATGTCAAGGTAAATGGAGATCACATGATTATAGTTGTTGTATATGTAGATGATATTATCTTCGGTGGGGACAAGGAAATCATGTGGGAAGAATTTTCAGATCAAATGAAGACAAAATTTGAGATGTCCATGTTGGGTGAGTTGTCCTATTTTCTTGGTTTGCAAATCTCTCTAGAGGAAAAATGAATTTTCATCTCCCAAGACAAGTATGCAAAAGACATGCTAAAGAAATTTTGAATGGAGGACAACAAACCGGTAAGCACTCCCATGGTTATGGGTTGTAACTTGAGAAAACTAGATGAATCACCGAAAGTTGAGAAAACACTGTATAGGTCTATGATTGGTAGTCTGTTGTATTTAACAGCATCTAGAATGGATATTGTACAAGTTGTTTGCATGGTACCAAGGTTTCAAGCTGCTCCTAAATAGTCTCACTTAAATGTAGTCAGAAGAAATTTCAGATATCTGCAAGGGACTATCAGTCATGGTCTGTGGTATCCAAAGAAAGGAGACTTCTCCTTGCAAGCTTATATTGATGCAGATTGGGCAGGAAGTATTGATGACCAGAAAAGTACAAGTGGAGGTTCTTTCCACTTAGGAGACTAGTTAGTATCATGGCACATTAAGAAGTAAGATTCAGTGTCACTATCTATTGTTGAGGCAAAATACATCACAACTGCTACATCTTGTTCATAGGTTTTATGGATGAAGCAGACACTGAAAGACATACAAGTGGAGATACCTGAACCTATTCCAATCTGGTGTGATAACTCAAGTGCAATCAACATCTCCAAGAATCCAGTAATGCACTCAATAAAAAAACATATTGCAATCAAGTATCACTTCTTGAGGGAGAAAGTAGTAGACAAGAAGGTTCTGGTAGAATATGTTCCCACCGATGAGAAGATCGCTGACATATTCACCAAGCCACTTCCATTGGGTCCTTTTGAGTACCTAAGAAAAAAAATGGGAGTTGTCCCACCATTTGGTATCACTTAAATGCATGTGAGGATGCATGATTTAGGGGGAGTCTTGAATCATGATGCATTGACACAGGGGGAGAGAATGACTTAAGTGAAAGTTGTCAAAGGAGAGATTATGGGTGTCACACTAAGGTTCCCTTTGCCATTGCTGTCAAAGGGGGAGTGAAACCAAAAAGGAATGCTAACATCAATGCCAAAGGGGGAGATTATTGGCATTGAGCTATCATTGATGTCAACCGATACTGCAGGCAAGCTACCGATAGAGGTATGTCATCCGGGATGATGAAGAATAATGTACTGGTATGATTGAAAGACATGTAGTTGTTGAGACTATCAATGAATTCATTAGGATGTGATGAGATGCATGTTAAGTGGTAATCGATGGAGCTTATACCAGTCTGATGTTTGGCTACTTATTTATGATGAAGAGGTAGAATGTTAAAGATATCATAAACCACCGGAGGTGAAGGTGTGTTACAGGTGTAGTGTGCACTATTGGTTAGCAAAAGAAGAAGGAATCACCAGTAAAGGCATGTACCAGTATGAGTTTTATGAATGACTAAGTATGAACTGACTGTGTGTTGGTGAGCTAAGTAATTGACTGTTGTGATGCCATGTGGAGTTGAGGTGGCAAATTTGTAGGGGTCATTAAAGCCACCATCGACACAGTTGGTGAAACTGTTAGCCGACATAAATGAAATATCCACAAAACATGAGATTGTAACTAACCAATGTAGCTCGAGGAAGAAAGTATGATGAAGGAAGATCAAGGATTAGTTGGTGCTTGGATCAATGCAAATGAAATCCGATCACAAGATGACCTTGAAAAGGAAACAACCAGGTGCTTTTGTGTGTTGACGATTTTCAAAGTAGAAAATCTTGTACGTGATTTCTATCTTAGCAAGCATGCATTGGGTAATGAAAAAGTGTATAGATGCATTCCTAGAGTATAGGTGATCAACACATGACAGACTAGAAAGGATCTAATGCATATTATATTGGGAAAAGGAAACCCTAAGCACTCCAAATTTGAATTATGTTTTGGTGAGAAACTAGGGGATAAAGAGAAGAGCTCGAGATAGAGCAAAGGGATACTGGATAGAAGACAAGTGTGATATTGTTTTCTTAAAGCTGAAGATAAAAGCACTTAAAGTGTTTGTGAGAAAAGTATTAAATCATAGATGAAGCAGAGAAAACCAGTATAAGGAACAACCAGTGAAGAGTGCATTGAACATAGAGTTTATAAACTGGCAGAAGTTGTGCTTGATTAAGAGTGATTAAGTGTGATTTGAAAGGAGGAAGACATTGTGAGTGAGGATTGATAAAGGTGATTGACAAACTCAAGTTGCAGTGTAGGAGAAGAGGAAACAGACTGGTAAGGCTGAAGTCAGTAGAGCAGGATATTGTAAGGTTGCAAAACTTCATTTGCAACATTGATTTCATTTGTGTATCTGAGTTTTATAGTGTTTTCACTAAGTTGTAGCTTAGTGCAGGGGATGTAGATCCTTTAGGTAGTAGCCTATAAATTATGCAAGGGTTGGTGCTCCTTTGAGTTGGTGCTCATAAATCAGGGGTTGGTGCCCTAAATTTTGTAATTAGAGTTTCAATGTGACGCTAGATTGGGGCAAAAGATCTCCAACAACTATTCTCACCGAGGTTTTTCCCACATTAGGTTTTCCTCGTATATATCTGGTGTTGTGTGTTGCATCTTTGTATATATGGAATATTAATAGTTTAGAAAATCCTTTCACATGACTTGGTTGTAGTATTTAAGTTGCTGGTTAAAACTTAGTTTATTTTATTTACCAGTATCTTCTTGTTGAAAGAAAAAAGATTAAATCAGTGATTCACCCCCCTTACTCTCAATGATCCATTGTGTCCAATAGATGAGTTATTTTGTTTCAGAGTTGGCAAATTTGTTGTCGAGTGTGGTTGCCAAACTAGATGATGTATCTTTAGTTTTTGTAAAGGTAGATAGGAGCATGAAAAGGATCTCAACAAGCAAGTATAGTGCTCTTCAAACAGATCAACAAACCCCTGTTGTTTTCTAACAATTATAACAGTTAAATCCCCTAATCGGGTAAGCTCTAACAAGCTTGGTGTTATTCAAATCCTCTAACCAGGTGGTCCATTAGCTTGCATTTCAAATCCTCTATCAAGGTTACTCCTCATAGGGTATTGCTTCTAATAGGACATTATAGTCAATCCCTTAACCAGGTGGTCCCTAATAGGATCTATTCCTAATAGGACTTTTGTAAAGATTTAACAGGCTTGGCTCCTAACAGGGTGAACTTTAGAAGAGTTCAGAATACTTGTGGGTATTCATCCCCACTGTGGTTTTTCCCATTTGGGTTTCCACGTCAAAAATAATGTGTCAAGTGGTGAATGTTTTTGTGGTTATGTTTACTATGGTTGAATTGCTTAACTGCTAAATCCACTTTGATAGGCTATGTTAATCGACAACAATCTGAAATGAGGTTTTACTTATGTTAGTAAAGTATTTGGATGTTTGGGAGTTTCAATTTGTTTACTATTAATCCATTATAACAATCAACCAGTTTAACTTGATAGTGATATTGCATTTGTAGTTCAGTGGTTTAACTTGTCAGTTTAGAGTTTGCTTTAAGAGGTTCATTCTGAGATTGGAGAAAGTTTATATCATTTTTCTATCTACTGATTCACACCCCCCCTCTTAGTAGTTGACCAGATCCTTATTCTTTCATCATACCATCAATTGGTATCAGAGCTTCTCAGGTCCTCTAAGGTCTAAGCCTAACAACTTGAGGTAAAGATCTTGTAGAACATGACAAAGAAGGAAGGTCCAAAGTTTATTAGAGAGAACTACAAAATATGGAGTGATAGAGTGAAAATTTATATTAAGAGTCTAGGAAGTCAATACTAGGAACATGTTGGTACTCAATATGTTACACTGAGTGGGATTATGACTAACGATCAGAAGAAAGAGCAACAAAAAAATAATCAAGAAGTAGAGGCTATTATCAGTTCTTTGTATGATGCAAAATATGTAGATGTCTGTGGTCTGGAGACCGTATGTTAGGTATGGAAGAAACTTTAAGAGATTTATAGCGGTGATGAACATGTGAAGATTGCCAAAGAAGAGAGTCTAAGAGGATAGTTTGATGACATCCAGATGGCTGATGGTGAGAATATACAACAAAATGGTCAAAGGATAAAATAGATAGTTTATGAGATTAAGAGTGCTTGTGGTAAAGTGGAAGATGCCATAGTAATTAGTAAGGTGTTGAGAACCCTGCTATCGGTCTATGCTATCTGAGTTGCAGCCATTTAGGAGCTAAATTCAATTGACAAAAGTAAGGTAACTCTTGACTCCATCATTGGTAAGCTTACTTCTTTTGAATTAAATGGTTATGATGGTAGTGTTTAGAAATATGAATCTGCGTTTAGAGCTTCAGTTTCTAACCCATCTATGAGGAAAAGTAGAGATGTAGGTCACAATTGTGAATCTAGATCTAGTAGATAAGTTGATGATGAAGACAGTTTGGTTGAGCTTGAAGCATTGTTGGCCAAGTAGTTGCCTAGAGGTACTAGTAAGTATAGAGGTAAATTACCTTTGAAATGTTTTGCATGCAACAAGATTGGACACATTGCAGCTAATTGTCCTAATGGTGGTAAATAATACAAGGGAGAGAAGTTTAAAAAGTACAAGGTAAAAGGCAAAAGAGATTGTCTTTTTGTAGTTGATGGTGGTATCACTGATGAGGAATCTAAGGGTGATGCTAATGAAGACATTGTTTTTGTAGCCATTAAAGAGGAAACATCAGATCAGAAGGCATTAATTTCTTGCATGGATAATTCTGATGATTGGATCATTGAGAATGGTTGTTCACATCACATGACCGATGACCAGAGAAAATTTATTTCCTTGAAGGAATTTGATGGCAGAGTTGTGAGATTTGGTAATGACTTGCCCTACATGGTAAAAGGTAAGGGAAATATTTCTCTTAATGGGAAGAGTAGTGCAGATGATGTCTACTGGGTTGAAGGATTAAAGCACAATCTTTTGAGTGTTTCTCAACTCAATGACAAAGGATACCCATTGGAGTTTAAGATTGGTATGTGAAAAATCTATGGGAGAAAAGGTGAACTAATTACAACTAGCAAGCAGACTAAAGTTAACCTATTTCACTTGAATCCTAAAGTCAACAACTGTTTAATTGCAAAAGTAGATGATAGTTGGCTTTGGCTAGGAGATTTTGTCATATAAATTTTGATAACGTTGTTAAAGTGAGTAAGTCCAAGACAGTGAGAGTTTTGCCTTAGTTGGACAAACCGATTAATGCTCTCTATAAGGAATGTCAGTTGGGAAAGATGACATCCTCAACTTTTAAGAGCAAATGTTTTTCAGTGGAACATCTATTAGATTTGGTTCATACAGATTTTTGTGGACCAATAAGGACTAAAAGTATTGAAGGCGAGAGATATTTTATGATCTTCACTGATGATTGCTCAAGAATGATGTTGGTCACATTCTTGAAGGATAAAACATAAGCATTTAGTAAGTTCAAAGCATTCAGGGCCATCGTTGAAAAGGAAAGTGGTAAGAAGATAAAGTGTATGAGGAATGATCAAGGTGGTGAATTTACTTCTGAAGAATTCACTAGAAATGGATGAGTTGATACTTTGTCATATTTTTATCCTCAAAACTCTTGAGTTTTTGTTATCTTTTGGTTTGCATAGTAGTAGTGATGTATTAGAAATTGACTATATGTATTCCATATGTTAAGCCTGAACTTATTAAATCATGTTTAATCTTTGCCAGTTTATTCCTGTAGCCATGCCATTTATTCCTGCAGCCATGTGATTTGTTCCTGTTGCCATGCGGATTATTTAGGGAAATATCATATGTGAATTAATAGATGTGTTAATTAAATAAAATGCGTTTGTATGTCCTTGTATGTTATTTCTATTGTAGTGCAAGTAATAAATAATGTCACAGTGGATACTCGCCTATCATGCCTGATGAAGGGAAGGATACATAAGAGATAACTGAAGATCAAACCGTGGAAGAGTTGAGCAAGCATAATGGATGGCATAAGAGGAGTAGTCAAGTGAAACTACCAATTTCTAACTTTAATAGGCATTGAATTTGTAAATACTGCTATGACATGAAATGATTATGGTTCAGTTTAGATCCACGTTTCCATCATCTACCTATATCGGTCCATCATCTACCTCTTCTTCTAGGCATGCTTTGTGTTGTCTATTGTAGTTAATTTCTTTTTAATAAGAAGCTCTTCTTCTTCTTAGAGTTAGTTAGATAGAGAAGGAAGAAGAATAGAGAAGAGGATTTTTTATAATCATTCTTGAGGTTCTTTTCATATTAAAACTATGTAATCACTTTCAGAAAGCAATGAATAAAAATATGTTATTCTAATCTGTTAAGAGTTGTTTTCGGGAAGCCTGGTATCACTCATCCAAGGGGGTTCACTTGGTGAGTGTTCCTGTGCATTTGTTAAAAATAGTTTTCTTTCCTTAACCGCAGTAGAAGCTCTTGCATTGACTGATCCTGCAGCCACTGGAAATAGATCCACTGACTATTCCTGCAGCCAAGCCAGAACAAAGTAACTTCTATTTATCAGCACTAAATTTATCTAGTATTGCTTTTATGAGTTTATGTAGAAGTCTTCATGTAGCCTTTTCATAGTTTCCAATCTTGTTTATCTTTTCTACATAATGTTAGTTGCTACAGTAATGCAAAATAGTTGTTGGAGGAACTTAGTGCATATATAGTGTAGACCCATTTCAAGTATTACATCCCTAGGTTGACAATCAAATGAACACTAGCTATGGAAATAGTGACTTTACCAAATGAATGTCCAAAATTCAAGTTGAGGCTTCAACTAGAGTTATTATTCTTATTGTTGGGTTGAACATTTTTTGATGCCATTGTCGGGGATGGTGTCAAACTAAGAACCTATTATGGTTATTGTCTTTTTAGTTTTCAGTTAATTATTTTTTGGCATCCTTGATTGTTCAAAAAAATTTATGAATCTGCATGCATAGGCGAAGAAGAGATGTTCTAGGTAGATTTATGTCCAGTCATCATAATCATGCAAAAAATAATTCCTCAGATATAAATCCTTTTGCTAAAATTTATCAAACCCCAGAGAATTTGAATCACCCTAAATATGAATTCCCACAAGGTAGTCTTCATTTCCTCTTTCGACCTCAAGAAGAAGAATTTCATATAGTAACAACCCCGACAAGTCCAATGCAAGGAAACCCACCTCCTGGTGGAAATAATCCACCACCACAACCAGATCCAATGTTTGAGTTCCCCATATCATATCAGCATGATAATGCCAATTTCAAGAACATTCTAACTTCTTCCCTCCCTAAATTCTATGGATTGGTGATAGAGGACCCAGACACATTTCTGTTTGAGTTTGATGTTCTTTGTAGGAGTTTTGACTATAGTATAGATGCCCAAAGACTCAAAAATTTTCCTGCCACCTTGAAGGAGTCATCCTTGAGATGGTTTATGAGCTTGGGTAGTAGCACAATCAATAAATGGGATGAGATGAAGCGGTTGTTTCTTGCAAAATACAAAGATTATTGTAGAGGCACTGATCGTCATAAGGATGATATCTTTAGAATGACACAGAAAGAAGATGAGAGTCTTGAAGATTATCTGGAGAGGTTCCTGTTTAGTGTCAAAAAGTCCAAACATAGTACTCTCAATGAAGATTCCCTCAATTTGATATTTTTGAGAGCAATCAGTGATGAATGCACTGATTCTTCGGATCTTATGGAAGGAAGTGACATTACATAGTCCACTTGGGCTGAAATAGGATAAATTTGTAAGAAGTATTCTAGATCCACTTCTTAGAAGAATAGGCATTTAAAGCCAAGAGCACCATCATCAGCATCTGGTACTAGAGTTTCTATATTGGAACTTAGCCATTTATTGAAAGACTTTAAGGAGGACATTATAAATAATATGGCTACCTAGTTGGATACACTTTCATCTAAGAAGAAGCATGAAGAAGGAGATGCATTTCTTGCAGAACTTTGCCCTCATTGTAGATGTGTGTGTGAAAAGTGGACCTGTATCTGCAAGACACAACACTTCAATCAAGTCATTACATGCATGGTTAATCAAATATAATCAATGAATAATAAACCATAACAAATCGACCCATTGCCTTCTAAAAGATGCGAGTATAAGATTGCTCTCAGATTATTTAGCAATACCAGTGACTAGACAACATCAAGACGAAGGATTTTATCTATATGAACATGATGAATGCTAGATGGATGCAATATTGATCTAACAGGATTTAAGCAATATTAAGCTAAATGATTTAATCAATATGAAATAATTAATATGCAATGAGCCTAGAGCAAAAATAGTATAATAACAATACATTCTCCAGCCTCCCTTTGAATGAGAGATGAGCCTGAATTTATAGAAAATTTAGAAAGAAACCAACGATTGAGATCAAATGATGATGAGCGGTCAAGATTTTCCAAGAGGAAGCACAATCCAGGTGAATTGATGTGATTGGATGCTTTTCTCAGTTTTAAAGGAAATTGAACTAAAATTAAGATTAAATCAAGAAAAAACTGATTTAAAGGAAATTGAACTAAAATTAAGATTAAAATCAGGAAAAAACTGATTTATTCTCTATTTCATTCAATTTTGATATTCAATTGTTTTAATTGCTTTCTTTGAGATTATTTATCAATTTTTAATTTATTTTTTTCAAGATTGTTCCCAATTGATTTCTTTTCTCAATTAATTCCTTTTTTGGTCAATCAATTCCTCTTTTTTTGATTTATTTCCATTTTTGAAAATTTGTGCTGAATTGATTTATTTAATTTAAATTAATTCCTCTTTCTTGATTTGTTTCCTTTTTTGAAGATTTATGGCAATTTGATTTATTTAATTAAATTAATTCCTCTTTCTTGATGTGTTTCCTTTTTTGAAGATTTATGACAAATTGATTTATTTAATTAAATATGCTAGGATATTTAATTAAAATAAATAAGATAATTGTTTAAAATGATTTACTTGGAATGATTAATTAATTAAATAAATATTTAATTAATCTTGGGTGATTGATTTTTCCATGTGACATTTGATGATTTTAGGAATTAATTGTGTGCTCAAGATTGATTTAATTGCCTTTGGTTAGGACCTTGGTGATGTTGTTGAGATTAGGGGCTCATGGTTTAGATGACCATTTTTAGGGTATTACATTTTCCCCTCTTTGAATTAATGTGCGAGCAACGCGTTGGTTCAAAGAATAGTTGATGTCTAGGAGATGCCAGTTCTAAACTTGATTGATCACAAACTACATAAAAAAGTGAGGTGTTTAGTTTGATTCGAAGTGACAAAGCTGAATAAAGTCTGATTAACATGATACCATTCTGGAACTTGATTGAACTTGGGAATGATAGAAAATGAAAGATATCGAACTTGAACTTGATTGATCAAGAAGCAGATCTTACTGATCTAGAACTTGATTGAACTTAGATACAGTGAGTGATGATAAAAATTGATCTTGAACTTGATTGATCAAGATATGATGAAGATAAACTATTCAGCTTGATCAAGAAATGAATAAAATGTAACACCTGTTTAGATTTAGCATGATCGAAGATACTCTTTAAACCCTTGATTGAGTTTAAACGAAAAATCAGCATGATGAAAAGCGAATGGTACTGATTACTATAAAGAGTTTGATTCAGATAAAAGACAAATATTAGCTTGATATGAAGCGATGAAACTAATATGCCCCTAGAGATTGATTTGATTTAGATGATCAAGAGATATCGACTTAATATAAAGCGATGAAGTTGAAATGCCCCTAGCGATGAGGTCTTATTTGATTGATTTTCTTTAGTTGAAAAAGATTTTTGCTCGATTTTCGATGAAGATTTGAAAAATTTCTCAACATTGAAGAATTTGAGGTCATAAGGTCACGAGTATGCCCCCTCGGGAGTGAAATTGAAAAATAACGAGGGTACATGATGATAGGAAATTTCTTAGCGATGATAAGTTGTTTTGAGCACAAATTGATTCAGAGGAATTTTTGAAAATTTTGCATTGAAATTGAGCGCAAAGTTGATTTGTAGAAATTAAATTGAGATTCAGCGTTGATTTGGGAGAAATTGAGCGCAATTAGAAGAGAGAATGAGCTTTTGATGAAAAGAGCACTAAGTGGTCCAAATTTTGAAATTGACTAGCAAAATGATCTTGATTTTCGATTTCGATCCTGAAAATGGACTCAGGATAGCTGATTTACAAGCTCATGATTTGATTTCATCGTACTTGTGTTGATGGATTATGAGATGTTGTTCTATATGCTTTATTCTATATGTATGCATTTCTTTTCAACATGAATGTATGCAATGCAAATGATCATGGATGTCTATTTTTCTTTCTTTTCATATGCAAATAAATGATAATGCAAATGAGTAATGCAAATTTTTTCATTCTTCTATGCAATAAGATGAATGCAAATGAATGATAGTGAATCTTTGAATCTATATAATATGCTTATGTATGCAGCTAAACATCTCAAAACACAAGTACTCGATCAGAGAAATGATGAAAAGAGACCACTTAGCAAAGAAATGATGATGCTCCAACTCTCATTCATCAGACAAAGAGGAAGCATTATTACTATACCAAAATCACTCCAAATTCACAAAATGCAGAATGAAATGCAAAATGAGATGTAAAATGAGATGCAAAATGAGATGCAACCTAAACCTAGTCACTGGAATTTGAAAAGCTTAATTGTCATCACTGAGCATTTTACAATTATAGCACACAAAATAGAGTTCATTTCTTTTCATGTGCAATATTAATTATCTTATCCGCAATGACCCTTTATTTCTCATTCATATCCTTGGACAGATTACACATGGACGTGGATTGCACAATGAAGAAATTCCCTCAAAATGAACAAAGGAATGATGGGAACCTCCCTGTAGCATTCAAATAAGTGGAGTCGAGGTATGTGAGCCGATTCCACCTTGATGTGAAGGCTCTTATCATAGACACCCAGCTAATTTAGATGTTTCCAGATCATTGGGATCATTCCTTCAAGCAGCAAACAAGAAAATATTATGCCCCCAATCCTTGCTCCTCTTAGTCAAGATAGACTTCCTCGAGTTACTCAGAGGGATAATAATTGAAAACCAATATAAAAGACAACACACAAATAAAATTTTCATGCATAGCTCAAACTGTTTAGTGATCGTTTTCAGTTTTGTTGTTTTGCTTGTTAACTCAGTGATAAAACTCTTCAGTAGTTAGGAGACAGGTAACTGACTCGGAGTGGATGACCAAGTTTCACTAACATAAGATTGACTTGGTTGACACTACTTAGGACATGTAATGTGCTCTTGTCGATTACCTAAGACTAGGACATTGATCAGTTTCAAGCCATGAGGGTTCCAATGAACTAGGATGTCACCAAAGTGACTGAAAGATATGTACAAGTGAAAGCAAAGATGCATGAAAGTAGGAATGTCAACATTGCATTGATAGATGGAGTACTTGAGTACAAGAGGTGCCTTTTTGCCAGGTTTTCACTTGCTTGGTAGAAATTCATATATTTTTTTTTTACCAAGGTGCCTGTTTACCAGGTTTTCACTAGGGCATTTTCTCTCTTTTTTCCTTTTTTTTCTTCTGTTTTTCTTTTTTTCAATTTCTTCAGGACATTTTATGATTTTTAGGATTTCTTCAGGACATTTTCTGATTTTTATGATTTCTTCAGGACATTTTCTAATTTTTAGGATTTCTTCAAGACATTTTCTAATTTTTTTGATTTTTTAATGTTTTCCCCTAGTGTCTAGCAAGGCAAAAGGGATTTTGAGTACATGAATGGATAAGTGAATGATGGTGGACACTTTCAAGAACTATCTCACAATGTTAATCAAAGCATACGGTCCAGATATAGAAATGTAAAGCAAATATTTTAGCGATGTAAAGCAAGGATTTTAGCAATGTAAAGCAAGGATATAGCACAACGAAGTAAGGATATAGTGTAACGAAGCCATATGGTCCAAAGAAGTGGTCATGTCAAGAGGTTTGTGGAAAACATATTTTTGCATTTTGTCCATAGTGCTGATCAAGATCAAGGGATAGATTTGGATAGGAGGTAGATAGGATAATCAAGATCAAAGGTGGAAAATGGATATGAATGTAGATAGAGCGAATGAGGAATAATGGAGGATGAAGATGGATAATAGATGGATGTACATGGATAGAACTTGCCCCCAGTGTAAAGTGCAAAAGGATAATGGATTATGCATGATGCCCGTTTGCCAGGTTTTCATCATGGTACTTGCCCAAGGCACCACAAGAAGTGGTTTTCACACAAGGACGAATTCATTTCTATTTACTTCTTTTTTTTTCACTTTTTTTCATCATTTTTTTCCATATTTTTTTGATTTTTTTTGGAAGATAATGGAGGCATGATAGGGGATGGAAGAAGATGGATAATAGATGGATGTACATGGATGGAACTTTCCCCCAGTGTAAAGTGCAAAAGGATAATCGATTACGCATGATGCCCGTTTGCTAGGTTTTCATTATGGTACTTGCCCAAGGCGCCAAAAGAAGTGGTTTTCACACAAGGATGAATTCATTTCTCTTTACTTTTTTTTTTTCACTTTTTTTCATCATTTTTTTCCATATTTTTAAAAAATTTTTTGGAAGATAATGGGGGCATGATAAGGACCCCAATGTCTCATTGCTTTGGATGGTACCTTAAGAATATGAGTTACAATAGACAATGGCTATGAATGTATGCTCAAAGATGTCGGCAGGATAATAAAATGAAACTAGGGCAAGGACTTATGCAAAGGATTGGATAAGAGGGATGGAAGGGTGAAAAAGAGGTGTTGGATAATGGATAGGATGTTGGAAGAATTGTATATCGATAGATGGAAATGCTGGAAAGATCAATATTGGCACACGCCTTGAGGGATGGTGGACATATGGAGGAGAAGTGAATCGCAAATTTTGAGATTTGGATGGAGGAAAGGTTACATATTTTGGGGCATAAGAACCCAAAATGGATGAAGGAGGTAATGGAGGAATAGTCTCGGAAGGTTTGGATGGAGGAACAACAATTTTGGATGCCAATTTTGATTTTTCTTTAGACTGTTGCGCTTCAAGTAGCCACTTAGGGATCCACATGGCTTTTGATTTTTGATTCTTTTGTAGTTCCTTAGAGCACACTGCTTGTACAAGTGGCTTATGAACCCATATAACTTTTGACTTTTCTTCTTTCTTTGTGGGCCTTTGTGGCATTTTGTATTTTTCTTTTTCTTTTTGGATCATATTTTGCTTTGTTTTGACATGTTGATTAGATGGGACATGTTGATCCTTGAATGCATATGGATTGCTTGACTTATGACTTCTATGCTTGGCATCCAAATTGCTTGGAGAAGGAAAAGAATGTATGAATGGATAGGAATGATATGGAGGTATTTTAGATGGATGGAAGGTACTCGAAGATGTGTGCCTTTGTTGATCCTACATAAGGGATGGAGGGATATAGGGACCAAGAATGGATGGAAGTGGCAAAGGAAAAGGCATGTATTTGGACTTAACTAGAGAAATGTAGGATTTATGAGGGATACCAGCATCTTGAGAGTGAGAAATGTAGCCATTATAATCAAGATTTTATTTTATAGCAGGGGGTTTTAATATACCTCATTCATGAATGTCTAACCCTTTTCTTTGATAATGCATGCTTTGAAAGATCTTTTTAACAAAGGGTTTCTTCTTACTTTGGATGCTAGAGGCAAGTTCATTTTGAGGTGGAGGTGGAATGCAAGGAATGATAGGATCACAAAGTGAACATGTAGGATTATGACAAGGAGATGAAGGGATACTTTGATCTTGACATGGAATAGGATCATTGGATAGAGTAGGAAGGGTGTTTGACTCTTCATTTTGAATAGGATCATTTGAAAAGGTGGAAGAGGCATCATGATCTTGCTTAGGAAGTGGATTAGGAATGGGATTTGGAAGGATCATTTTCTCTTGAGATGGAAGGGGGTTGTCTTGGAAGAAATGGAAAGATATAAGGGGATCATTATGGGATTCTAGTGAAATAGGATCTTTTTCAATCATTAGATGGGATTGAGGAGTTTTGGTGTCTTGAGCTTGATTTATGGTAGGACTTATTTTTTTATTTTTCAGATTATCCTCTTGACATGGAGTCACTTCTAAGGAAGGGATAGGATTTTTCATAGGCGCAGGGGATTTTTGAAAGGTCTCCATATTTTGACATGATGGGGAAGCATTTTGGAAATGGCCTTCTGGAGTGGGTACGTTTGGAATTGAAGTGTATGATGGCATAGGATCTGGGATTTTTAAATCTTTAGAGGAACTTGTCTCAATATTGGCATTAACTTGGATTTCCATAGGAGATAGCCCTTGAAGGTCAACATGAGAAGTTTCATTGTTTGAAGGAGATGGTATGGATTGTTGTTGAGAAGTCTTAGGAGATGAAGGCATCATGGAAGGGATGGAGGCTACATATGGAGCCTTGCTAGACATAGGTTCGTGATTTTGATCATTCTTAGAAATAGTTCCTTCTTTTTCTTTAGGTGAGTCATTAGGATCTTCAATTTCAATGACACCATTATCAACGAGATCTTGAATCTTATGTTTTAATTCTATGCAATGGGAAGTCTTATGTTCATTTTGTCTATGATATGCACAATACTTACTCATAAATTCCCATCCCCATGTGGTCTTTTTAGGTAATATGATAAGATTGTTCTTAAGAAGTTCTTCCAAAGCTGATTTAATAGATTGCCCCAAAGGTGTAAACTGTCTATCTAGGGAATAGATGTTTTTTTGTCTTGGTGAAGGTGTCTTGTGAGCTTGTTTGAGATTTGGCTTTTGATTGTCAATCATTTGTTGGTATTTTCTTGACAAATCACATAATCATTTTAGCACTTCTTGAAGTTTCTCACACTTGATATCATACATTTGTTTTTCAAATGGAGTCATTGATCTATTTTGTTGGATTTCCATGTCATATATATTTTTCTTTATATCTTGAAGCATTTGAGTATAGGAAGCCATGGGAATTGGAGCTAAGGCATTTGAGAGATTCTTACTTTTGTCAAAAAAATTAAAAGAGCTTTTGGCTTGAACATGCATTTTTAACCGACAGGACCGAGAGCGAGATGTGTTGCAGAAGTCAAGATCAAATTGTAGCTAGTAGTTCATTTAATGTAGTGATTAAGAGAAGTTACTTAAGATTTGGTTTGGTTTCAGGAATGATCTATCCTGTGTAAGATGTTATCCAAGTTGACTTAGGTTTGATAAAATGTTCATTTGAACTAGCTTAAAGATGATTGACAAAATCATGCAATGCAATGGTAGAGGTACACTATCAAGATTGTTTATGCTCAGGAGGATGATAACTAGTTTTAGGCTTGCTGTAGACTGATCTAGGAAACTTTGACTATTTTGACTGACAAGATCAGGAATTCATATGACAGAGGATTGGACAGAGATGAGATTCTGACAGACAGAGTTTCAATGACTGACGACTACTAGTTTTTGATAAGGATGGATATTTCAATGACTAATAAAGACTAGTTTGGACACAGACAGAGTTTATCACTGATTTTGTTTGTTGTTTTCTCCAGTTTTGGTATTCCAGTTTTAGTTTTAGGGATGAAAACATAGAAAAAATGCAAGATATATAATAATTCAATCACAGCATGCTAACCCTATGGAAGTTGGCTTAGAGAAGAAAACCTTTGCTTGCTGACTTAGGTACACACCCAATAGCTAATCAAAATACGGTCGTTGAGTCTTAGGCAATGGATTCTCAACGTCGTATTAGCCAACTCCAAATGCTAATGGGGGCACAATATGGCAAGTGTCTTGGGAGAGTTACTATCTCTCTTGCACAAATATTATCAACCTTTCAGAGGTGAATCAGGTAGCTTCTATCTTATAGTTCTTAGTCAGGAATTTTGTTTGAAATTACCCCTTGAAGTCATGCAAGCATGATTGAGGCCTATAGCCCAACAAGGTACTAAAACAAGATGTAGTCACGTAAACGTGATTGAGACCGCGAGGCCCTACAAAATGCTCGACATAAGAAATCTCAAAGAGAAAACTCAAATAATCCCATCCTTTGAGATTTTAATCACCAGAGGCCTATTTATTATAGTGAGTTGGAATGCTCGGGTCCAGCTATACTCTCTTGGGTCATTCTCATAGGGTGATTACTTTTTCCCATTATGACAGGCCCGCTAAAGGTACACAAATCTCAAAACTTAGAAAAAAGCTTTGAGGGTCTAGATTTATGATTGTCTATAAAAGACAAGAGCATACTCTCCTACCTCTTAGATTTTTTTGAAAACACAAAAGACAGATTTGTTCTTTAACCAGATAGCAATTTAAGTGCCTAAGAAAATACTAAATGAATACACAATGTTTAGTCGATTCTCCTTAGGCAACCTGCAAAACCAATATGTCAGTAGTCATTTTCTTCTTGATTCTTTGGAAGGTGTATGTTTGATTGATAGATTATTTGATAAGAATTCTACAAACATTAAAAGCCCAAAATTAGTTGCCAAAATAAAATAAAAAAATCATCAAAAGAAAATTCTATCATGTAAACTGTAAATTAAACTAATCTAACAAGAATTTTCATTTTATGAATATCCTAGTTATGACAATTTTTGATAGTACTGCACTCTGTCATTTATAAATTTTGGTGGAAATGTGTAAAACGTGGTTTTTCAAAACATATTAAAATTTGGGTTAGATCCAATGGTTCAATAAAAAGTTATGCCCTCCGAACTAAGACCATTTTTGACTGTCACAGAAGAATAGGTAAAATGATAGTCCTGCACTCTGTCAATCATAACTTTCAAACCCAAAATATTTTGGAAAATCCATTTAGTGAACCTATAGAAAAATTTGTTTTCAACAACATATCAAAAGTTGGTTGAGATCCAACTATTCAATAATAAATTATGCTCTTCCAACCGAGACCATTTTTGACTGTCATAGAAGAACAATAAAAAAGAAAGATTTTTATTTGCAAATTTAACACATGTTTATTAGTTATAAAAATCAAACATTAAATTTGTTCAAGAAACATTAGAAATCTTGTAGTTGTGGGTTTGAGCCCCATGGTGGGTGCCAGAAATGTGTGTGTGAAAAGTGGACCTGTATCTGCAAGACACAACACTTCAATCAAGTCATTACATGCATGGTTAATCAGATATAATCAATGAATAATAAACCATAACAAATCGACCCATTTCCTTCTAAAAGATGCAAGTATAAGATTTCTCTCAGATCATTTAGCAATACCAATGACTAGACAACATCAAGACGAAGGATTTTATCTATATGAACATGATGAATGCTAGATGTATGCAATATTAATCTAACAAGATTTAAGCAATATTAAGCTAAATGATTTAATCAATATGAAATAATTAATATGCAATATTCAATGAGTCTAGAGCAAAAACAATATAATAACAATAAATTCTCTAGCCTATCTTTGAATGAGAGATGAGCTTGAATTTATAGAAAATTTAGAAAGAAATCAACAGTTGAGATCAAATGATGATGAGCAGTCAAGATTTTCTGAGAGGAAGCACAATCCAGGTGAATTGATGTGATTGGATGCTTTTCTTAGTTTTAAAGGAAATTGAACTAAAATTAATATTAAATCAAGAAAAAATTGATTTAAAGGAAATTGAACTAAAATTAAGATAAAATCAGGAAAAAACTGATTTATTCTCTATTTCATTCAATTTTGATATTCAATTGTTTTAATTGCTTTCTTTGAGATTATTTATCAATTTTAAAATTGTTTTTTTCAAGATTGTTCCCAATTGATTTCTTTTCTCAATTAATTCCTTTTTTGGTCAATCAATTCCTTTTTTTGATTTATTTCCATTTTTGAAGATTTGTGCTCAAATTATTTATTTAATTTAAATTAATTCCTCTTTCTTGATTTGTTTCCTTTTTTGAAGATTTATGGCAATTTGATTTATTTAATTAAATTAATTCCTCTTTCTTGATGTGTTTCCTTTTTTGAAGATTTATGGCAAATTGATTTATTTAATTAAATATGCTAGGATATTTAACTAAAATAAATAAGATAATTGTTTTAAAATGATTTACTTGGAATGATTAATTAATTAAATAAATATTTAATTGATCTTGGGTGATTGATTTTGCCATGTGACATTTGATGATTGTAGGAATTAATTGTGTGCTCAAGATTGATTTAATTGCCTTTGGTTAGGACCTTGGTGATGTTTTTGAGATTAGGGGCTCATGGTTTAGATGACCATTTTTAGGGTACTACAGTAGACAACGAAAGAAGGGTTGCAGATGTAAAATGGTTGCAAATGTGGAAGTTCCTGACTTCAAACCAATACAAGGTGAAGATGAGCAAGTCTTCTATGTTTCTCAAAGAAGGCCAAATTTCCAAAGACAAGGTATGCCTCTGGATCCACTTTCTTTTTCTAGTTATAGTGGAAATTCTTATGTGCTAAATAATCAATGACAACCACCTTATGCTCAAAATCTTGGTAATTATCAAAACTTGTATGGTTCTTAAGCCCAAGGGCAACATTTTGGTAATCAAATATGATAGTGGCAACAACCATAAGGGAATTGGTATCCACCTCAAAGCCAAGGAAGTCAGTTTCAAGGGAATTGGCAACCTACTTCTCAATGGAGGGGGAGTCAGCCACGGAATGCCCAATCTTCTGGTTATCAATAGCCTATTCAGCAACCACAACCTCTTACAATAATGCCTCCTCCTGTAGCCACTGCTATCCCACCTAAACCAACACAGTTTCCTACTCAACCACTACCAAATCTTAATATTAAGCCTGAACAACAACAAAATTATTTAGCAGATCTTAATCAATACCCAGCCTATTGTCTATCTCTAAATGATATTCACCTCCAATCTGGTACAAAACTGCCTAACCCATCTCCTCTAGTTATCACTGAGATACAAGAAGAACAAGAAATCTCTAATCCAATAGATACAATACCTCAGAAGTAGATATTACCACCATTTCCCTAGAGATTGCAAGAAAAGGAAGTTCCCATAGAACAAGAGCAAGGCTCTGATATTATAGATCAACTGAAGCATATTTGTGTTAAAATACCATTATTGCACACAATAAAAGATATTCCTATATATAGTAAGGCACTGAGAGAAGCATGTCTAAAAAAACCTGGAAGTAAGAAGAAGGATCCACAAATAGTGCATGTTATGGGTCAACTGGCAGATATTATGTTAGGCAAGATTGCGATTCCAAAATATTTTGATCTAGGTAGTCCTATTGTAAATATAGTCATTAATGGCAACCAGATAAGAAATGTTTTAATTGATTTAGGGGCAGCCATTAATGTAATGACAGGAGAAGTAATGAAACTGTAGGTCCCAGAGACAACTGAGAGGGGGGAGTGAATCAGTTGTCTAATAAATTCAAACCAAAAACTTATTAACCAACTTAATGTTTAATATTGGTAAATTAGTTAAGTATGCTGGTAAACAGTGTTAACAGAAAATTGCTATACCGGTAAGAATTAATGCATGAAACATAAGCACAAAGTCATTCACAACATATGACACCAATATTTGTACATGGAAACCCTGTAAGGGGAAAAACCATGGTGGGAAACCTTACCCACAATCAGATGATACTACTGTAGATAGTAAGTGTACATAAGGGGTCTGCACATGCAGAAAGGACAACAGCCTAAAGCTCACTGCTCAATCACAAATGGGAGTCACACTGACTATAGTTGGATGGTTAAATCCAATAAGAATGCACTGCACAAAATAGCATCTTCATATGCTGGATTCAATACCGGTGTAATGCTGATATGCTTCTACAAAAACCTAGCTTCACCTTCAAATGATGTCTTCATGTATACCTCTTCTTAATCTCGCATATACCTTCACACAATTCTTTTTCGCATTCCACACTTGATCTTACAAATAAGATCTTACATTTATACCATACCCTAAGACCAATTTTAGTAGGTCGGCTCTACAAGATATTACAATAAAAACATTTTACAAACAATACAATATCCGATGCAATAACCGATTGAACATGTCAGCTTAATGCATTTACAACAATAATAAATCATCTTCATAACGTGCCATGGTGATTTGGAAAAGATAAACCTACCGATGTAACCCTAGATAACCTGGACCTATTTGCTGATAAAAGCAAATATGCAAATAAGAATATACCAATGATTATTACTTCAAAATAAAGTGTCCACATGATGTCTTTGACATTACCAAGTGTCTTCGATGTCATTCTAGGTATCAGTGAACATTATATCCTACTGGTTAACCATATACCGGTAACTGTTGCACAGTTTACTGTTTGCCAGTGAATGTTGTTGGATCTCTAAAGTAGATGTATTTAGTAGGTGTTGACATCAATGACAAAACCATACCAAAATACCAACAATCTCCCCCTTTGGCATTAATGGCAACACAAGATGGAAAAACCATCAAAGTGCCAAAACAGAAATACCAAGTGTAAAACCAACAATCTCCCTAAAGTGACAATCTCTCCCCCTGAAAGCAACATGAGTTATTTTATGTTATCCTTTACCAATTTTCACCATAGATATCTCTCCTCAATTGATAATGTGTTTTTCCATATATCTCTCCCCCTTTGACATCAAATGTGAAAGCTACAAAATTTGAAGTCCATACAAAAATACCAACTACTCCCCCTGAGAAGTAGCTTCCTCATCAAATACTGGAATAAAAGATTTGTCCATTTAATTCTGCCAATTGATGACAATCATTAACTGTCTAAGTCTCTACCAGTGGAGGTATGACTCCACGTTGATCTCTGAGATACTCAAAAGTTTCCTTAGGCAAAGGTTTTGTGAAAATATCTGCAAGCTATTCTTTAGTATTCACATAAACTAGTTTTATCTCATTTTCTTCAACTTTTTCCCTTAGAAAATTCAGTTTGATAGAAACATGTTTTTTTTTAGAATGTTATCACAATTGCTGCAGTGTTATTACAATATATAGTAATAAGTTCCTTGCATTTTACCTTTATGTCTTTCAACATTTGCTTAAGCCAAAGTACCTATGTACAGTTTGTTGTTGTTGCAACATATTCTGATTCTACTTTTGATAAATATGTACAACTCTATTTCTTACTTAACCAAGAAACTAATCTCTTTCCAAGAAAGAATGCTCCTCCAGTGGTTTTTTTCTATCATCCACATCTCCTGCCCAATTTGCATCTGTGTATGCATATAGATCAAAATTTTCATCTTTAGGATACCATAATCCAAGATTTGTTGTGCCTTGTAAGTACCAGAAAATCTTTTTTATTGCTAATTCATGATTTTCCCTAGGATTACTCTGAAATCTAGAAACTATACATACTGCATTCATAATATCAGGTCTAGTTTGAGTCAAATATAGTAAACCTCCTATCATTGATTTGTATCTAGTTGGATTAACAGGTGTAGATTCATCCCTTTGAGATAATTTGTCATTTGTAGTCATAGGTGTGCTTACCGGTTTAGAGTTCTCCATCCCATATTTCTCAAGTAGTTCTTTCAAGTACTTAGATTGACTCAAAAATATGCATTTATCAGTTTGTAAAATCTGCAATCCTAAAAAGAATTTTATTTCTCCGATCATAGACATTTCAAATTCAAGCTGCATTTCAAGAGAAAATTCATTGCATAATTCATCTTCTCCTCCAAAGATTATATCATCAACAAATACTTCAATAATCAAGATGTCATCATTAGTTACTTTGTAATATAAATTGCTATCTGCATTTCCCTTAGTAAAACCAATCTTTAAAAGATACTTATCCAATCTTGCATACCAAGCTCTTGGAGCTTGTTTTAATCCATACAGAGCTTTTCTTAATCTGTAAACCATATCATTGTCATCTGTTAAGGAAAATCCATCAGGTTGTTCAATATAGACTTCCTCTTCAAGATCTCCATTCAAGAATGCACATTTGATATCCATTTGATAAACTTTGTAATCCTTGTGGGCTGCAAAGGCCAAGAATAATCTAAATGCCTCAATTTTGGCTACCGGTGCAAAGGTTTCATTGTAATCAACTTCTTCTTTCTAAGAATATCCCTTACACACTAGTCTTGCTTTATTTCTGCCAACCTCACCATCTTCATTGAGTTTTTTTCTAAATACCTATTTGGTTCCAATTACATTTTTATTTTTAGGCCAAGGAACTAATGTCCAAGTATTATTTTTCTCAATTTGTCCTAATTCTTCTTTCATAGCTTTAATCCAAAATTTATCTTCACATGCCTCATTGATAGATAATGGTTCAATTTGAGAAATAAGACATACCTCTTCATTTGCCAATCTTCCTCTTGTCATGACTCCTTTAAGTTTGCTTCCAATTATCTGATCTTCAGAATGATTTAGTCTTACATACCGGGGTGTCTTAGTCTGTTGTTGTTCTTCAATTACTATGGAATCCTCTGATGATACCAGAGTAACTGGATCATCATTTTGTACCGGTGGATTTATTGTAGGTTCATTTGTCATAATTTCTGTTTCCAGTTCAGATTCTATATACCTTGAAGTTCCTCTGAATTGTTCATCAATCTTCACATTTGTACTCTCAACAATTTTTTGTAATCTTTTATTAAAACATCTATATGCTTTACTCTTAGATGAATAACCAAGAAATATTACTTCATCACTTGTAGGATCAAACTTGCCAATATACTCATCTCTTCTAATATAACATTTACTTCCAAAAATTATGAAATACTTAAGAGTAGGAGTATTACCAAACCATAGTTCATGAGTGGTCTTACCAGTTTCACCTTTGATGTGAACTTTGTTGAATGTATAGACAACAGTGCTTACTGCCTCTCTCCAGTACACATGTGGTAGATTTGCTTTTGATAACATACTTCTTGCTGCATCCAAAATAGTTCTATTTTTTCTTTCAACAACTCCATTCTGTTGTGGTGTCCAAGGTGCTGATAACTGTCTTTTGATTCCATTTACTTCACAAAATGTATTGAAATCTTTAGATGTGAATTGTCCTCCTTGATCTGATCTTAAACTTTTAATTTTCTTACCAGTTTCATTTTCAACTATTGCTTTGAATAGCTTGAACTTCCCAAGTGCTTCTGATTTTTCTCTGAGAAAAGTAACCCAACACATTCTAGAATAATCATCAATAATTAGCATGAAATATCTATCACCTTGTAAGCTTTTAGTTCTAGCAGGACCACATAAATCAGTGTGAATTAAATCAAGGGCATTATTGTATTTTTCTGGAATACTTTTGAAACTAGCTCTAACTTGTTTTCCAAATTGACATTCCTTGCAAATTGTATTCTGAGGTTTCATAATTTTAGGTAGATCTCTAATTGCCTTAGAAGTACTGATTTTTACCATGCAATCAAAATTTACATGACATAGTCTTTTATGCCATAGCCAACTTTCATCTATATGTGCAATTAAGCATGCCTTTTCACTATTATTCAAATGAAAGATATTATCTCTAGTTTGATTACCGGTTGCAAATTCCAAACCAATTCTATTCATGATTTTGCATTTTCCATTTTTAAATTGTAACTGAAAACCTTTCTCAACTAATTCACCAACACTTAAAAGATTATGTTTTAATCCTTCAACATAGTAGACATTTTCAGTGTTATGTTTACCATCAAGAGATATTGAACCCTTACCTTTGATTGAATAGGCTTTGTCATCTCTGAATCTTACTAAACCTCCATTGTATTCTTGAAAGTTCAAGAATTTACCTTTGTCTCCAGTCATGTGATGTGAGCATCCTGAGTCAATAATCCATTCATCCTTTGATTCAACTTTAGCTGCTAGGGCTTGTTCTACCAGTTGAGTAATAGGTACCAGTTGATCTTCTATTATAGCAACAAAGACCCATCCATTGTCTACTCAAGATTTATCTTTGTTTTTCTTAAATCTATATCTCTGATATTCAAGATTAGGTTTGTATGTTCTTCTAGCTTCTTCTCTTAGTCTAGCATGTCTATTAGGACATCTTGAAGCCAAATGACCAATCTTATTGCAGTTAAAACATTTAAAGGGTGCTTTACCTTCATACTTACATCCAATTGGGCCTTTGGGCATTTTTCTTCCAAATAGTGCTTCAAGTTCTTCAAGCTCTTCATTCTCCTTCCTGGTTTCTTCAAGTTCTCTTGCATAAAAGGCTCTCCAGTTTGATTTGTCGAATGATAGAGTAGATGATGTTGGTGCTTTGAAGGCCAAATCAGTTTTTATAGTAGTAACAAGACCAAATTCATCTATTTCAAAAGCTGAAAGTTTTCCAATCAATGTATCCCTAGTTACTGATGTATTAGGCATTGTTCTCAACTCATTTATAGTAGTAACCTTCATTTTATATGCTAGTGGCAAACCTCTTAATATTTTTGAAACAATCTCATCTTCACTCAAGGTTCCTCCACAACATTTGATACCCAAAACAATTTCATTTACTCTTTCCATAAAAGCAGAAATCCTTTCATCTTCTTCCATTTTCAGATGTTCATACCTGACTCGTAAGCTTTCAAGTTTTGCAATTTTGACTATGGAATCCCCTTCATTCAGTGTTTCCAAATCATCCCAAATAGATTTTGCAATGGACCTATCTAATAATGCGCTCAAGAGTGCTCCTCTTGCTTTGCAATCATTTTCTTCATCTTTGGCTAAAGTAGTGGGAGCAATTTGACTAGCTATAGTAGTAGTATAACCATTCTTAGAAAATTCCCAGATGTCTTTACCAATACAATTCAGATGTGTCTCCATTCTGATTTTCCATATCCCATAGTTGTTTCCATCAAGTTTAGGACTATGCTTTCGGAAATAATTAGTAGACATTGGATCTCCTCAAGTTGTTAAACTTCTACAAAATGAGGACTAAGCTTTGATACCAATTGTAGGTCTCGGAGAAAACTAAGAGGGGGGGGTGAATCAGTTGTCTAATAAATTAAAACCAAAAACTTATTAACTAACTTAATGCTTAATACCAGTAAATCAGTTAAGTATGCTGGTAAACAGTGTTAACAGAAAATTGCTATACCGGTAAGAAATAATGCATGAAACATAAGCACAAAGTCATTCATAGCATATGACACCAATATTTGTATGTGGAAACCCTGTAAGAGGAAAAACCACAGTGGGAAACCTTACCCACAATCAGATGATACTACTGTAGATAGTAAGTGTACACAAGGGGTCTGCACATGCAGAAAGGCCAATAGCCTAGAGCTCACTGCTCAATCACAAATGGGAGTCACACTGACTATAGTTGGATGGTTAAATCCAATAAGAATCTACTGCACAAAATAGCATCTTCATATGCTGGATTCAGTACCGGTGTAATGCTGATATGCTTCTACAAAAACCTAGCTTCACCTTCAAATGATGTCTTCGTGTATACCTCTACCTAATCTTGGATATACTTTCACACAATTCTTTTTCACATTCAACACTTGATCTTACAAATAAGATCTTACATTTATACCATACCTTAAGACCAATTTTAGTAGGTCGGCTCTACAAGATATTACAATAAAAACATTTTACAAACAATACAATATCTGATGCAATAACCGATTGAACATGTCGGCTTAATGCATTTACAACAATAATAAATCATCTCCATAACGTGGCATGGTAATCTGGAAAAAATAAACCTACTGGTGTAACCCTAGATAACCTGGACCTATTTGCTGGTAAAAGCAAATATGCAAATAAGATTATACCAATGATTATTACTTCAAAATAAAGTGTCCACATGATGTCTTCAACATTACCAAGTGTCTTTGATGTCATTCCAGGTACTGGTGAACATTATATCCTGTCGGTTAACCATATACCGATAATTGTTGCATAGTTTACTGTTTCTCGGTGAATGTTGCTGGATCTCCAAAGTAGGTGTATTTAGTAGGTGTTGACATCAATGACAAAGCCATACCAAAATACCAACAAAAAAAACTTGAAATCAATGGTCTAATGCCTACACCCATAGTTCTACAACTTGTTGATAGCTCTACAGTGAGACCAGATGGTATGATTGAATATGTAGTGGTTATTTTGGATTCATGGGAATACCCTGCAGACTTTATGATTCTATCTCCAAAGGCAACATTGGGAGGATATCCAATAATTTTGGGAAGACCTTAGATTGCCATAGACAATGCATATATTGGATGTAGATTAGGGGATATGGCTATTTCAGATGGGAACTCTACAAAAATATTAGCCTTGTATTCTCTTGCACAACCCCAGTATGATCAACAACAAGCTATTTGGCCTATTTTGGGAGAAGAATCTAAAGAATTTGACTCTATTAATCACCTTATGATGACTAATTGAGGGCCATTCATGCAATTACATGATGAAGACTCAATTCTTTATAAAATTCTGATAAATAAGTTGATACAAGAACAACAAGTGCAGGAGTTGGTTCCGAATATTGTAGGTTTGAACTTTCTTGCAGCCATTGACATATTGCATACTCTATTGCCACAAGAAGTATCTTCTTCTCATTTTTTTGATATGAACCAAACTGATCTTACTATCAAGATAGAAGTTGATTTGAATAAATGTTTAAATATTAATAGAGATATTTTGGATACTCAAAAAGAGGCCCTTGTGGACTTGCTGAAATATCATAAAAATGCTTTTGCATGGGATTATAAGGATATGCATGGGATAGATCCAATAGTTTGCACCCACTGCATCTATATAAAAGAAGGGTGTTGCCCACTCAGACAACCGCAAAGAAGAATCAATCTTGCATTAAAAGAAATAGTAAAGAAGAATTGTAGAAGTTGTTAAAGGCTGGATTTATCTATCGTATCTTTGATAGCCAATGGGTATCACCTTTGGTAATAGTCCCTAAGAAAGGAGGAAAATGGATGATATGTGTTGATTATAGAGCCTTAAACTTAGCAGCAAGGAAATATCATTTTCCATTACCATTTGTGGATCAAGTATTAGATTCTTTAGTTGGTAAAAGATAATTTTCATTTCTTGATAGATTCAGTGGTTACAATCAAATTCAGATAGCCCTAGAGGAACAAGAAAAGACAACATTTACTTGTCCTTGGGGCACATATGCATATTTTGTTCTTCCTTTTGGGTTGTGTAATGCTTTAGCCACTTTTCAAAGAGCAGTGGTTAGTATCTTTTTTGATATTTCTCAAGACATCATGGAAATCTATATGGATGACTTTACAACTTATGGTTCTGAATTTGAACAAGCATTGGGGAACCTAAAAAAAAGTTTTGTAGCGATGTGAGGGCTATAGTTTGTCATTAAATAGTGATAAATGCTTCATCATCATGCAAGAAGGAATAGCCCTTGGTCATCATATCTCTATAAAAGGCATACAAGTCGATCCAACAAAGATTGAAGTCATTCAGCATATCAATGCCCCTATGAAGCAAAAAGATGTAAGAAGTTTTCTTGGTCGTGTCGAATACTACAGAAGGTTTATCAAAGATTTTAGAAAAATTGCAAGTCCCTTATATTCACTTCTTACCAAAGATATCAAGTTTAAATGAACCTCAACATGCAATAAAGCTTTCTTGAAACTTAAGCATGCCTTGACTCAAGCACCAATTCTTAAAGGTCCAAATTGGTCTTTACCATTCCAAATCCATACAGATGCATCTGATTATGCAATAGGGGCAGTGTTAGGACAAAAGATTGACAAATTGGAAAATGCAATATATTATATTAGCAAGAACTCACAGAGACCTAAGTTGAATTACATAGTCATTGAAAAGAAAATGTTAGCTGTTATATATGCACTCAACAAATTCAGACACTATATCACAAGATATCCCATATTTGTGCATACAGATCATACTACAATTAGATATCTCATGAATAAGCCTTCAATTACTGGTAGATTGGCTCGCTGGTTATTGTTGATGTAGGAATTTGATATCATAGTTGTTGATAAAACATGGAAGTCCAATGTGGTTGCAGACTATCTTTCAAGACTTCAGTTGCAAAAATATTCTATAGTGATAGATGATGCTTTTCCAAATGAACATTTATTCCTTATACAAGCCCACACTCCCTAGTATGCTGATATTGCTAACTATTTAGCTACTGCTAAAATGCCAATCAATTTCTCCCCTAAAGAAAGAAGATTTTTAGTTGAAAAAAGTTTTAACTTCTCATGGATTATTGATTGTTTGTTTTATACTGGGCCTGACCAAGTCATGAGAAGATGTGTGAGAGAAGATGAAACATATGATATCTTGCATGCATGTCATGATGAGCCATGTGGAGGACATTTTGCTGCCAAAAGAACAACACTCAAAGTACTAAATACAAGATACTATTGGCCCACATTACACAAGGATGCAACATAGTATACAAGGAAATGTGACAGATGCCAGCGTATGGGAAGACCTACAAAATCTAATGAGATGCCATTATATCCAAAAATATCAGTAGCACCATTTGATAAATGGGGTTTAGATTTTGTTGGCCCAATTGATCCACCTTCTAATTGAAAATCCTACATTTTGGTATGTACAGACTATGTAACAAAATGGGTGGAAACTCGTGCCATGAAACATGCAAGAGATAATAAGGTGGCTAAGTTTCTTTATGAAGAGATATTTACAAGATATGGAGTACCAAGAGAGATTCTCTCAAACTAGGGACCTCAATTTACTTCAACATTGATAGCAGCTTTGGTCAATGAATACAATATAAGGCACATAAAATCTACTCCATATCATCCACAAGCTAATAGACAAGTAGAAGTTACAAATAGGGAGCTTGAGGATATTCTTACAAAAACAACATCTGCTCATAAAAAAGACTAGTCTCATGGACTTCTAGAAGCAATTTGGACATATAGAACAACTTGGAAAATGCCAATTGGTTTTACACATTTTGAGATGGTTTATGGAAAAGAAGCAATGATGCCTATTGAATTTGAGCATAAAACTCTGAGGATGGCTTTGCAATTAAATATGACATTATCTGAAGCACAGAAAAAATGTATTCAACAATTGAATACTCTAGACGAATGGAGGAAAATGGTTGTCTAGCAAACAGAACTGATTTAAAATCAGAGAGCAAAGTGGCATGATAAGTATATCAAAGAAAAGAAATTCAAAGCCGGTGACAGGGCACTACTTTATGATTCCACATATAAAGATGCTATGGGTAAGCTAAAAACCAAGTGGTTAGGTCCATATGAGATAGAAGAAGTATTCAATAATGGAATTGTTCATTTGACCACAATTAATCTTGTTTGGTTTAAGCTTTTGGTGAATGGTCACCGACTACGTCTATATCATAAGCTAGCCACTAAAGAGGAGTTCTTGTAGCAATTTGACCAAAAGGATGAAACAAAGGTTCCTGCAGCAACTAACAAGGTTCATACAGCAACTGATAAGGATCCTGCAGCAACTGATTAGCTTCCTGCTGCAATTGAGCAAAGTAATAAAGGTAACGTTCCTATAGCCACTATAGTGAATATGCTTGCTGCTTCATAATCCTTCTTGCATCATTTCACAATAAATATTTATATATCTTATGGGAATATTCTTCTCCATGAATAAAATTCCATCCACATCATTCCATCCCACTTTCTTATCTATCATTTCACTTCATTCTGCCATCAATTTCGTATGACTGTAGGTATATAAATATTGTGTTTTATTTTAATTATGCATTTATTATTTCATTACTATTAATCCTTTCTAAATCCATGTACACTCCTCGAAATATTATTAGCTTGTGTGGACACATGCTAGGTTAAGTTGACGGGGTGCTTTATGGTTTGGTTTCCAATGTTAGTGATTATTCATCCATTTTGGTACTTAAAATTGATTGCTTGCCATCATTGTTTAATAGGTTATTATTTCACACAAGGAAATAATAAATTTTGTCACCTAAATTGAGATATGTATGGAATTTTCAATTTAGCAAGTCTATCAGATATTTTGTTCCTTTGTTTCTTAGCTGCAGAGTGTTCTATACTAGAAGAGTAAGAGATGGGTGGTAATCCAATCGGCCATGAGCCAAGAGTTCATGAGGTGTTGCTGCACGATGATCTTTGTAAGCATTATTTTAGACACCATGGCTGGCTGAATTACTTTTTGAAAATCAGATATTATAATGAAGAAATTGCTACAGAATTTATGCATTCCTTCAATGAAGGAGAAGCTACGGTTAAAGGTTTAAGGGTTATCGCTATGGAGCAATGAATAGCAGAAGTAACAGGGTTGCTGTAGGAAGGAGAATTGTTTCCAGAATCAAAAGATGCAAGGAGCGCCAGGGTAGAATTTACAATTCCCACAGATGGAGCTCTAATGGTTGACAAGTAAGGAACTAGAAGAGTTTCCCTACCAGCAGAGTGGCCTCAGGTAGCTTTGTATGTCATGAAATACATTACTTGTGAAGGGAGATATTCAAATCTACATTCACCACATTTTAAATTACTTAGTCATTTACGACATGACTGGAGGGTGAATGTCCCTAATTTTCTATACCACCTCATTTCTACAAGTGCTAAAGAAACATGAAAAAATGGAAATTGTTCCGTTAGTCATCATGGATTGGTTAAACTGCTTGTAGAACATTTCCTTAGAGATGATTCACAGATAGAATGGGGAGTATTTGAGGATATACTATAGTTTAGGGTTGAAGATGCCCCTATTGAAGATGCTCTTGTTGCTGAGAATCTGACAGTTGAAGAAGAAAATTTTGCAGAACCCTCTTCCCCTGTAGTTGCTGCAGATGATGATTTTTTTGTTGCTAAAGGAGCTGCAGTTATTATGGAAGAAGAAATGGGTGAAGCAAATGTGGAGCAGCCCTCCACTTCTCTTCAAAGAGAGTCACCAATTGCTAAGAGAAAAGGGAAGGAACCTATGTCCCAGCTACATGCAACTAAAATTTCTCCTATAGCTAGGAGACGTAGAACTAAAAGAAAAACTCATGCAACAACTAAAACCATTCCTACAGCCACTCCAAAAGTTATTGTGAGAAGAACACAAAGTAGGACCCAGAAGGCTCATCCAACAGGTGATCCGATAGAGGTTATTGCAGTAGAAACATCAAAAGAAGGAAGCCCTGTAGATATTGAAATATGAGAAGTCGGAAGCCCTGCATATATTAAAATACAAGAAGTTAGTTAGATAGAGAAGGAAGGAGAATAGAGAAGAGGATTTTTGATAATCATTCTTGAGTTTCTTTTCATATTAAAACTATGTAATCACTTTCAGAAAAAAATGAATAAAATTATGTTATTCTGATCTGTTAAGAGTTATTTTTGGGAAGCCTGGTATCACTCATCCAAGGGGGGGCACTTGGTGAGTGTTCCTATGCATTTGTTAAAATTATTTTTCTTTCCTTAGCCACAGTAGAAGCTCTTGTGTTGATCCTATAGCCAAGCCAGAACAAAGTAACTTCTATTTATCAGCATTGAATTTATCTAGTATTGCTTTTATGAGTTTATGTAGAAGTCTTCATGTAGCTTTTTCCATAGTTTCCAATCTTGTTTACCTTTTCCACATAATGTTAGTTGATCCAGTAATGCAGAGAATAGTTGTTGCAGGAACTTAGTGCATATATAGTGCAGACCCATTTTAAGTATTACGTCCCTAGGTTGACAATCAAATGAACACTAGCTATGGATATAGTGACTTTACCAAATGAATGTCCAAACTTTGGGTTGAGGCTTCAACTAGAGTTATTATTCTTATGTTGGGTTGAAAAGATATTGTAAAGAAAATGGTATCAAATGATAGCTTTTCGCACCAAGGACACCACAAAAGAGTGGTATTGCGGAGAGGAACAACCGGTTAGTTGTTGAAGCTGCTAGAATTATGTTGATACAAGAAGGTGTCATAAAAAATTTCTAGAGAGAAGCTATCAGCACAACTATCTACACTATGAACTGGATTTTGTTAAAAAGAGGTAAGGATAAGACTCCTTATGAATACTGGTATGCTAGATCACCTAATGTCATTTATTTTAAGATATTTGGAAGTAAATGTTTTATTAAGAGAGGTGACTTTGTTAGAAAATTTGAGGCTAAAAGTGATGAAGGTATATTTATTGGTTACTCCACCAAGCGTAACGCCTACAAATGTTACAACAACTAGACACAGAGAATCATCAAGAGTGTTGATGTTTGAGTGGATGAGTATCCTGAAGACTTAGGGGAAACCAGTGTGGAGAAAAAAGGATGAATACCCTTGCATTCTATTTTTGGAACCAGAACCGGTGAAACCTGAAACTAGTAAAGAGAATGTTGTTGTATCAGTTCAATCAGAACATGTAGACTCAGAAGAAGATGATGATAATGATAAAGGAGAACCTGAAGATAATGATCATGTTATTATAAGGTATGTGAGACTCAATCATAATCCTGACTAGATTATTGGAGATAAGGATGTTGGAGTGTTAACCAAAAGAATTAGAGAGAATTCTTGCATGATCTCCACTATTGAGCCTAGAACTACTAAGGAAGCATTTGGAGATGATCATTGGATTAAAGATATGGAGGAGGAGCTTGATCAAATTGAGAACAATAATACATGGACCCTAGTACCTAAACCAGTGAATAAAAATGTGATAGGTACTAAGTGGGTATTCAGGAACAAACTGAATGAAGATGGTGTAGTAGTTTGAAACAAAGCTAGATTGGTTTGCAAAGGTTATGCATAGGAAGAAGGAGAAGATTCTGGTGATACTTTTGCACTAGTTGCTAAACTGGAAGGTGTCAGGACTTTACTTGCATTTACAGTATATGAGGGATTTAAAGTATATCAGATGGATGTGAAGTCAACATTTTTGAATGCAATACTGAAAGAGCAAGTATACATTGAGCAGCCAGATAGTTATGCTTTGACTGATGAAAAAGACATGGTATACAAATTGCACAAGGAACTATATGGATTAAAGAAAGCATTGAGAGCATGGAATGAAAGGCTTCATTCACACCTAATGAAGATAGGTTTTCAAAGAACAAGTGAAGACAACAACATATATCTCTAATATGGAGGAGATGAGATACTGGTTAGTGAAGTGTTTGTAGATGGTATCATATTTGGAGGTAATGACGACATGAGAAATGACTTTGAAAATGAAATGAAAAGTGAGTTTGAAATGTCTCTAGTAGGACAGAAAAAAAATTTCGTAGGCTTGCAAATTCAGCAAATGAAGAGTGGTATTTTCATCACATGGTCTAAATATGTGAAAGAGGTATTAAAGACATTTTCAATACATTTTCTATGAGTGATTGTAAATAAGTTGGGACACCAATGGTTATAGGTTGTAAATTGTCTAAGGAAGATGAAGCCACATCTATTGATGAAAAGGAGTACGGGTCAATGATTGGGAAATTGCACTATGTTGTTCACAGCAAATCAAATATAGCTCATGTAGTTGGTCTAGTTGCTAGATTTCAAAAGAATCCTAAGGAAACGCATTTGATAGAAACCAAGAGGATATTCAGATATTTGAAAGGCACTATTGACTATGGATTATGGTATCCATTTGCAGGTAAATTTAATTTGAAGGTGTATACAGATGTAGACTAGGTAGGTAATGTTGATGATAGGAAAAAAACAACCAATCAAGCATTCTTTCTTGGACAAAGACTTGTTTCATGGAGTAGTAAGAAGAAGAGTTGTATATCACAGTCTACTGCTGAAGCTCAGTATGTTGAAACTTATATTAATTGTACCCAGGCTATTTGGATGAGACACATTTTGGAAGGTTTCAAGATGAAGTTTACAGAACCTATAAAGATCTTATGTGATAATTGCCAATGACATAAATATTTTCAAGAACCTTGTTTTGCACACACAAACCAAGCATATTGAATTGAAGTACCATTTCTTCAGGGAAAAAGTGTAGAGTAAAGATGTGATATTGGAGCATGTTTCCACCAAGGAGCAGCTTGTAGATATCTTTACAAAACATCTGCCTAAGACTACATTTGAGTATATTAGAAGTCAGTTAGGGGTTGTACCCCTTCATGAGGTCAATTAAGCATGATGTAGAGTACATCAGTCCCAGAGCTACTCGCATAACTGGACAACAAGATTGGTGTAGGAGTGGAGTTATTCCATAGGGGGAGCAACAAGATGGATGTTGTTGATGCTGAATAGTGATGTATGACATTGCATGTTTTACTTTCACTTTGGCATTGTTGTCAAAGTGGGAGAAGAACTATGTGATTATTGAGCAGAATAATTGTATGATTGAGAGAGAGAAGGTCTATAGCTAGTTACCAGTTGAAGACAAGGACATTACATGGTAAAATGTAAACCAAGATTCCTATTCACAATCATAGGAATTAAGGGTATTGATATTTGTATTGCCATGAATGCCAAAGGGGGAGATTGTTGGTATTTGCATGAAGATTGCATTAATGAAATGTTATCTTGTCATGGATGTCAATTAACCAATAATGATGTTATAATGTTGTTTCGTAACTAGTAGGAAGAGCTAGTGAAGGGAACTATAACCGGTAGGTGAGTTTGTGGAGTGAACCAGTATGGCTATATATTGGAGAGATCAACTGGTAAACCCTACAGGTTGATATGATAAACCCTAACCGATTAATTTTGGTGAACTGGCTGTATCAGTTTATGATCTAATGATGAGTGGTAATGATTATGACATGTGTGCATGTTGTATGAGAAGAGTTTCAAAGTGTTTCTGGTGTGTTGAGATAAAAAAATTTATTTTGGGAATGAGAAAGTATATTGCGTGTAATGCAAAATGCATGATGACTTACACAGTTTGATGAATCAGTGATCAAGGAGCAGTCGAGACTATCTTGAATGTTGTGTAGAGATTATTATGTAATCCTACAGTCATACTTGAACCAACTTGTTTGTAATCTCTATGAGATAATTAGGTTTTTATTGTGTTGCCAACCTGATGATATTTTTATAAGGTCGATGAGTTGTTTTGTTTTAGAGTTGGCAAATTTCTAGTTGAATTATGTTGATGAACCTGATGATGTATCTATAGGTTTTGTAAAGGCAAATAGGAGAATGAAATGGATCTGAACAAGCAAGTGTACTACTATTCAAATAGATTAGCAAACCCGTGTTGTTTTCTAACAATTACAACAGTTAAAATCTAAAAGGAAATACAAGAGCAAGGAAAGAAAAACAAAATCCAAGTAAGTTTATTGATGAAGTAAATGTTACCAAGAGAAATCTAGAAACCTTGGAGCAATCACCCAAATGTAAAGAAGGAGGCACAAGAAATTTTGAAAGGGGAAAAGCAAAGAAAAACCCCTTGTGATATTATGAATGAGGCAATGCCTAAACTAAGAGAGAGAGAGAAAGAAGATCTTTACAATAATGTCATTAAGAAGAAATGAGAGAGGAGACATCTCTTAAATATAGATGAGGAGAGGAGTTACAAAGTAACTCCCAAATCTATGAATGCCACCATTAATAAAATGTGTGTGCCATGTGTCCACATCCTCTTATGGAAGAAATCTAATATTCCTTAATAAAGGAAAATAAAAGAAATGACTTGTCCTCACACATGTACTAGAGGACAAATTACATGTAGAAATTCCAAAGGAATATCCTAAACTAAATACAAATAAACCTAAGCCAAGTAAAGATTAAATATTCTAACACCTCCCTTAAGCTTTACTTGGGGAGTTTACATCAAACCCTTCAGTGGGTTGCAAGCCAAGATTTTTACAATGAAATTGGAACTTTTCTTTACAAAGTGGCTTGATCAAAATATCTGCAACTTGGTCTTCCCCCTTGCAATAAAGGAGTGAAACTTGCTTGTCTTCAATTTGTTCTCTAATAAAGTGGTGTTGGAGAGCAATGTGTTTTGTCCTGGCATGGAAAACAAGATTTTTAGCCAAGGTAATGGCACTTTGGTTGTCACAATACAATTGAGTTGGTTTGTATTGAGGTAGACCCAAATCTTCAAGTAGTCTTCTAAGCCACAAGACTTCTTTGGAAGCATTAGTGCATCCTTTGTACTCAAGTTCAGTGGATCTAAGAGAGGTAGATTGTTATTTTTTACTATTCAAAGAAATTTCTCTTGAACCAACAAAAAAACAATAACCACAAGTAGATTTCTCATCATTGGGATCTCCACCTAGATCAGAATCAGTAAAACCTTTTAAAGTAAAATTAGAATTTGCATCACAAAACAAACCTACATTAATAGTTCCTTTAATATATCTTTAAATTCTTTTAGCAACTTTAAAGTGTGTTTGTTGAGGTTTAGACATGAATCTTGAAACCAAACCAACACTATAAGCAATATCCGGCCTAGTAAGAGTTAAATAATTCAAACTTCCAACTAATTGTCTATACAAAGTAGGATCAACAAGAGGAGTTTGCATATCAAGCATTAACTTAGTGCCTAATTCAATAGGAATTGAAACATGGTGAGCATCATTCATTTTAAACTTATCTATGAGATATTGAGCATATTTACTTTGAGATAAGAAAATTCCTTTAGAGGTTTGCCAAATTTGCATTCCTAAGAAATAATGTAAAAGACCTAAATCAGTCATTTGAAATTTTTGATTAAGTTGAAACTTAAGATCAGAAATCAGAGTATTGGAACTTGAAGTAAGAATCAAATCATCTACATACGAGATAATAATGATAAGATCATCTTCACTATGTTTAATATACAAGTTAGGATCATTTTTGCTTCTAATAAAGCCTTGAGAAAGAAAGAATGCATTATTCTTTGAATACCACTCCCTAGGAAATTGCTTTAATCCATAAATTGATTTCTTTAATTTACAAACTAAGTGTGCATTACCTTCTTTAATAAAACTAAGAGGTTGAGACATATAAATTTCCTCATGTAAATAACCATTAAGAAAAGCACTTTTAGCATCCATTTGGTGAATAGGCCAATTCATTCTAGAAGCTAAAGCAAGCACAAGTTTAATTGTAGGCATTTTAGCAACAGGAGCAAAAGTTTTAGTATAATCTAAGACTTCAATTTGAGAAAAAACTCTAGCAACTAATCTAGCTTTAAATTTACTAACTTTATTATTAGCATTCAATTTGGTTTTATAAAGCCACTTGCAAGAAACAAGATTTTTACCATGAGGCAAGGGAACTAAATCCCAAGTTTGGTTAGAAATTAAAGTATCATATTCTTCCTTCATTGCTTTTTGCCAATGTGGTTGATTTTTAGCTTGATCAAATGTTTTAGGATCATTAGAATTCATAATAGTAGTCATTAAAGAATAATTACAATAATTAACTCTTCTAGCTTGAAGTCTATCCATTCTAGCTAAGTATTCATCACTATCTTGAATTAAAGATTTAAACCATTTAGGTCTTCTTTTAGAAGTAATAGATTCATCACTAGAAGAAGATTCATGAGGAGTAGAGTTATTATTATCATCATCACTATCACTAGAAGGAATAGAAAGCGATGCATTAGGAGTAGGGTTAAGAGAAGGAGGTTGGTCCTCCACAAGCACAACTTTTCTTTTAGCAAGTTCATCATCATCCACTTTAGAACAATCATGAATGCCTTTTTCTGCAATACAAACATCTCTTGCAACTTTTACCTTGTTAGTAATAGGATTGTAAACTCTATAACCTTTAGTATTTTCATCATAACCAACAAAAATAAAAACTGATAAGATTTAGCATCTAATTTTTTTCTTTTCTCCTTAGCTTTGTGAACATAAGCTATGGAACCAAAAATTCTTAAATTCTACAAATTGGGCTTTCTACTAGACCAAGCTTCTTTAGGAGGTTTATCCTTTAAGGCTTTGGTAGGTGTTCTATTAATTAAATAAGTTTCACAAGCCATAGCTTCAGCCCAAAACTTGTAATCCATATTTTTTGCATGCAATAAACATCTAGCCATTTCAAGAATTGTCCTATGCTTCCGTTCTGCCACACTATTTTGTTGTGGTGTATAAGGAATGGTAAGCTCATGTTTAATTCCAAAAGATTTCAAATAAGCATTAAATGCATTATTGACATATTCTCTTCCATTGTCAATACAAAGAATCTTAATTTTAGAACTAGATTTCCTTTCTACAAACATATGAAATTCAGTAAACACATCAAGCACTTGATCCTTACTATGAAGGAAATATATCCATGTTCTCCTTGAAAAATCATGAATAAAGGTAAGAGCATACCTTGAACCTTGGATGGAGGGAGTCTTCATGGGACCCAAGAGATCACTATGAACTAGATGCAATTTAATATATGCCCTCCTAAATTGACCATGAGGAAAGGGTTCCCTATGCATCTTACCACTCATGCAACCACTGCAAACAATTTGAGAAGGAACAATACTAGGCAATCCATCAACCATATTTGCTTTTTGCATCAATAAAATATAATCAGAATTGAGATGGCCAAGTCTTTCATGCCATATAGTAAGATCAATAGTAGTAAGCAAAGAATACTTTGGAGGAGCAAATTCATAGAACTTGAATAAGTTATCACTATCCATTTTAGCAGTAGCAATAACATGATTAGTTTTTACATCAATGATATAACATATGCCCCTATAAAATTTAATCTTATAATCTTGACAAAGTTTAGGAACTAAAATCAAATTTGATTTTAATTCAGGAACATAAAGAACATCATGTAATTTCCGATTAGGAACATTCACATCACCAATAGCTTCGACTTTGCAACTATGATTATTAGCTAATTGAACAGGAATATTAGAAGTATCCAGATGCAAAGATTCAAAACATTCTTTATGAGAAGTAACATTTGTTAGGCCCAATATGGAAAGCTAATGTATTGAGAGGGGAGGGGTGAATCAATACTCCAAAAGTTTTCTTGAATAATATCTTTACTATTATGCATAAACCAAATAGTGTAGTAACATAAAATAAAGCTAAAACAAATAGATAACAATCATACATGATTCACTCCATAATACATATATTTTGGTTACACAGAAACTCTTGGTTAGAGAGAAAAACTGCTGTGGGGATGGCACCCACAACTTCACTATTGCAATAATAAAGAGTGCTTGGTTAGAGCTACATGATTAGCTATTTATGATAGCTTACCCTATTAGGAGTAACAAGATCTATTAGATCTACCTTGATAAAGGGTTTTTACAACACTTAATCTAAATGTTGCACCTGGTTAGAGGCTTTACAATTTATAGACTTGATTAGAGTATTTTACTCTGTTAAAGGTTTCTCTTTCAACTTCACAATGTTACAATAAAATCATTACAAATATCTGCAACTTTACATCTGAAATGTTATAGTAGATTCTATGTGCTCAGAATAGATTACCTTGCTTATAGCATACCTTGGTAACCCATATAGTAACTCGGTAAACCCTTTTGTTTACTTTGTTCTTCAACCGTTCTCTGAAATCCTTCTCGGTGACCTTTGTGTCTCTATAACAGTCTTCTTACACTCATACATACACCCTTAACTCATGTTGTATAAATAGATCTCTTAAGACGGTGATCCATTTCATTGCTTTGATCTTACAAACATGATTTATAACCATGTAAAATATTTCATTGGTTAGATGACCTTGAAATCATACACAATCTTCTAGTGCAATTCCCAATGTGATAACGGTTAGATGTGCCTCAATCTTGTAACACGTTTTCATATGCATGTCCAGGTTCAATGAATCTGGTAACATGTTTCACTCGGTGTGTCATCTTTCCTTCTTGGTAGACATGAAAAGATACTCGGTAGACAGCTTGGTGTATACTGCATTATGTGACTACTTTCTTTTGTAACCAACTAGACTATGCATACCGACTGAATATTTCGGTAATAGTAACTGACTAGAGTATATAGTATAACTTTGACAAAAAATTAATGGCAATCTAATAAGTAGTAACAATCTCCCCTTTTGACATTAGTTGAAATGTTTGACAAAAACTACTTTCAAAGTTATAACTCAAAAATCTATATACTTTGCAAAATGATTATACTTAATAGTATATACAATAGTCAATGAAATAGTATATTCAGATATACTCCCCTTATCATTATATTGTATGAAACTCTAAAAACTCTGATTTTGAATGCCCGGTTCGGTTCTATGTGCTTTGCTTATTATTCTATATACTCCGCTTGGATATTCTACTTATTCTACTTGGTATACTCCCCCTACATACTATACTCTAAATACTATATCATTCTCTCAATACTGTATCAAAACTGTATCACTCCCCAAATATATTGTATCACTCCCCCTTTCTGACAAACATCAAAAACTTAATTTCCATTCAGGGGTGGTAACTAGTCAAAAATAGATTTGTACTTGTTCCGAGTGTCGATGAGAGCGATAGAGAGTGCATCCTTTACACTGTCCATTAAAGAATTATGCACTTGAATATCAGCCAATAGTGGTATTAAGCCATCAAGAGTGCTTCCCTCTTGTGTAGTAGACAAGTATGTGGCTCGGTTGATCTATTCTTGGATGGATGAAAGATGAGGAAGCAATAATGTTTGAAGTTTCATTATGTCCATCTGGATCTTGTGTTCTTCATTTCTTAAGTCCAATTATTGAGCCATGAGCTATTGTAACCTTGTATAAAAATTATGAATTGAATTTGGCTCTATGGTCAACTTGCTTGAGAGATTGGTGATCTCTTTCTCAATTGTCTCTATTTTATTCTTAATGTCTTTAATGAATAAAGAAAATGTGCAGAGTTTCTAAAATAAATAATGAATGTGCTTGAGTTGAGGAGTCAACTCAGCAATAAATTTGACAAGTTTGACTTTGCCAATGGCTAGAGCTTTCTATACCTCTTCTATCATTTTTGCAGTGAGCTCCTTGTCCTTTAGCTTGCTCAAATACTCAGATGCATCAACTCTGGATGATTCTATTTGATTAAGGAGTTCATCCAGTTGAATATGGATGGCTGCATCGGTTGACACTGTAGCTGTAGGTAGCATATCTGATAGCAGTGTCTTCACCTTCCAAAGTACTTTATTCTTCTTTTGTATGGCCATCTATTTTTCTTGTTCAGCCTTAGCTTTGCACAGTTCACCAAAATCAATGAGTGCTTGCCCCTTTAATTTTGATATATCCACATTGGGCAACACTATTGGTTTAGACAAATCAACTTTGAAACTATGCTTTTTCACTTTCTTTTATTTTCCTTTGGCTGGTTGGACCAAGACAATAGCTTGGGAGGCTTACTGACCCTTGGTAGGTTGCTCAGTAGAGGCAACACTTTGGTTGGTTCCTTTAGCCTCTGTGGTGTCTTTTGGTGTCTCGGTACTGGGTGTCTCAGCTGCAACATTTTTAGTGCTCGAAGGTGCTTGTGAGGTTTGTTGTAGAGTAGTATCTTCTCCTATTGTAGACTTGTGACCTTCGGTGCCTTGTGCTTTATCCTGAGGAGTTTTGGTAGAGATAGGTTGATTAACCGGTGGATAAGGTTGAACTTGTTCTAAAATGGATTCACTAGATACAAGTTTTGCATATGTAGTGCCTTTTATCATTTCCTGCTCTGGTGCTTTTGTATCCATGACATCTTCATCTATTTGAATAGTGTCAGTAGGGTCTTGTTCGGTAGCATCAAGACCTTGCTTAGTGACATCAAGATCGTGCTCGGTGACATCAACGATTTCAACTATAGTTTGTTCACTAGCATCCTTGATTTTGAAGATTTCCTGCCACTTTGCTTTTGTCTCATTTCCTACGTCAATATATAGCCCATTCATCAGTTTTAAGGCTCTCTATTTGACAAGAAACTTTGAATTGTAGGTTGCCAGATGTTCCTTTATTTCAGCTACTGACATATAAGGAAAGAGATGGACTAGACTTCTTTCTCTGATTTGTTTCTTTGAGTCCATTGCATACTTCCACCTATTATCAATATGCAAGTAAAGATCATTTGGAAGTGACTTTGCTAGTTCCAATGGAGCTAACTGGAACTTTAGAAGTGTGCAGATGATAGCTTCTTCAATTTGTCTCTTCTCATCATTATTTCTAGTTTCATACTTAACATATCTAAATGAACTAAATCCTCCATATTCTTTCAGATTAGCATAGAAGTTTTCAACACTATGTATATTTACCTTCTTGCTTTTGACAATTTGGAATTTGTTTGCATCCTCAGGTTCTATATCACTAGACTCTTTTGCCAGAATGAGTCTCCGAGTAGATTTCTTGTATGTCTTTTTTACCTTGGGAGCAGTAACACTCTTTTGTTTCTTACTCAGTGATGCTGCAGATGCTCTTGTGTTAGGTCTCTTTGTTGGAGGAGTCGATCGGGCCTTTGAAGTGTCCTGTTTCTTTCTTTTTAACACTTTACCCTTAGGCAATTTGGTGCTTAGTGTTATAGCTGCCTCTTGAGCTTCTGATTCTTCTTCGGTGATGGCAAGAGTGCCTTTGATAGGTGTAGAGGAAGAGTCTTCTCTAAATTTCTCTAACAATGCCTTAATCATCTTTGTTGCCTTTCTTGTAGCTTTGGTAACTACAATGCTCATTTTTACCTTTTCCTTTACTTCTTCATAGGTTCCATATCTTAGCTCGGTATCATGCCTTGGTAATGTAAGAAATGCATCAATTTGTTGTTTTGTGATGTCAAAGTCAATCTCATAACCCATAGGTGGCAAAGACTGAGTCCTTGGTTCCACAACATTCATAGAACAATAATCGGTGTCAACTTCAAAACATATATCATTTTTGTATTTCTCTACTAGCTGGGGTGGTATCCTATATCTGTTATGCATTTTCTCTTGAAATTTTCTGAAGTAATCATCCATGATATCATTGAAATTATCTCCTAACTTCTTGATGAAGTCATTAATCTGATGGATGATTGGTCGGTGTAGCTCCCAAACTACTTTACCGACTAATGGAAAGAATTTTTCAAAGTAGAAAAACATGCATACCAGTAGTGATCCAAACTTTAGAGTATTAGCTGAGTTGTTCTTCTTGGGCTTCCTGATTGTGTTCAGGTTCTCAAACAGATTCTTCAATAACACCTCACATAAGTCAATTTTCATTCCCTTTTTCACAATTTTATAAGGTAAGTCAACTACTACACAGGATACACTATTTTCCCTTGCTAATTGGAAGAAACGGTAACCAATTACTCTAATAGAAAACTTAAGTTCTACATCAGTGACATTGTTTAGTTTCAGTCCTCTATAATCATATTCTACTCTAGTTAAACTGATCAATTCCTTCTATGATATCATCTTCTAGGCTCAGGCATGATCATAGATAGGGTAACTGGTAATCAGATGAATGATTTCCTTGGTTATCTTGAATGGTTGCTCTTCTAGCCACATGAAATCATCATGAACTCTGCTCAGAACAAACTTGACCCATTGGGGTTTGAACACATGAGGATAGGTTAGGGCTTCAGTTAATCCTTTGATTTTGATGTGTTCATATTTTCCGTTCAATTTACCATCGGTACATAGCTCATCATAGGTGTCTCTGATTTCAACATGACCGAGTTCTTCAACATCACATTTGGTGAAGAATCTCACATCTTCGACTAACAACACTCTGTCTGGGATGAGTGAAACGGCAGTTTTGTCATCAGGTTCAGAAGTGACTTTGGGAGTCTAAGAGTATTTCAGTGAGGGCTTCTCTACATTCTTGACAACTATGGGATCTTGAATCTTGGGCACCATTTAAGATTTTAGGTAAAAACTAGTAAAGAGTCCTTAGGGTTTCAGGATTTCAAACGAAAGACGCTTTAAACTTAGCAGATAATGGCAACTAGATAAGATCGGTAAACCAGCTTAACAATATGTTGAGATTAGATGTAAATACCTTGGATTTTCTTTGAATGAGGTTTTTGATTGCCTTGGAATCGCTTGCTCTGCTCTCTCAAAAACTTGGTAAGTGTAAATGACGGCGAAAATGCTTTTAAGTACACAACATACCTTATCAAGTTCTGTGCAGGTTAGGTCAAAAACATTAAATGCACTCGGTTCCTCTTTAACTAATTTAATCTCCTTTTTGTTTTAACGGAGTAACGAAGCTTCCTTCATTTACCAGCTTGATAGGCTTCCTGTATTCACCGACTTGATAGGTTTCTTGTAAAGTGCTTCAAAAGACTTTGATAGAATTTCAAACTTACTAATACATCTTAACTATGCAGATTTTGAATTTAGCACATAATAGAGTAGGAACTGTTATGATTTTAACCTTCAGAGAATGCAGTCCCTTCATACCTTTACTGATTAATTTGGAATAGGTGCACCTAACTCGGTAGGTAAGGTGCTTTCTTTATTTGACACAATTTCCTTCTTTTTCCAAATCATCTGTAATTTTTCTTTTATTTCTTCGATGTCTTTTCTAGGTTGATCTCTACAATCTCTAGCTAAGTGTCCAACTTTGTGACAATGAAAACATGCCATACCAGGATTTCTCCATGATCTTCGGTTGTTCATTCCAAACCTTATAAAATAGTTAGCACTAATATGTCCATATCTTCCACAACATTCACACCATATCCTTGTATTGTAATCCCATGGTACTACTGCATATTTTTGGTAAGGATCTGTCTAAGTTTGGTAACCTCTAGTGTTTGCTCGGTGTGCAGACTGCATGTAGTTCTTTTGCTTAAACCAACACTTCTTAGTACTATGTCCATATCTATTGTAGTTTCTACAAAACCCTTTGAATTTTGCCTTCTGATAATTGTTAACAGACTTTGTCCTACATTGATTAAATGTGTGACCATATTTATTGCAATTGTAACAATAGCCATTGGACTTAGTGACATTCGGTTGCTTACCTTTTCTGATTTGGCATATGTTGGCAGTGTGACCTTGATTTCCATAGTAGTTGCAAATAGGTTTCTTTCTTTTGATGTTATTCCTATTTTCAGCTTGCTTTGATGATTCTCCTCTCGATAGTATGAATTCCTTTCTCAGTAGAGTCTTTTCCTTTGTAACCGAGTCCTACATCTCTGTTGGGTCTTCTTGTATTTAGTTTCTCATTCAACATCTTTGATGCTTCATAACTCTTCTTCAGTGTTTCTTTGGATTTCTTCTCTATTTCAAATTCATCAGTCAACCTTGATACTTCAAGTCTCAATGCTTGGTTCTCATCATTCTTCAGAATTGCTTCATGATGTGCATAACCTAGTTGATATGATAGGTTTTGTTGAATTCCAGTCAATCTTGAGATTTCATCATTCTTATCAGATACGAAGACTTCAAGTTGTTGTTTCTCTCTTTCTAGATCTCTTACTTTATCCTCAGCTGTTCTTAATGCATCTAGATTTTTTGTCAACTGTGTGCTGAAATGTTCATGTTCTCTTTTCATTGCTTTTTAGTTGATCAGCCAGTGCTTTGTTCTTGTTTTTCAATACTCCAATCATTTCTTTAGTCTCTTCAAATATACTGTTCTCAGATGATGTCTCAATTTGTTCCACTAACTCTTGAGAATCCTGCAAATCATCAGATAATCTTCTTCTCACTTTCAGAGATTTTTGCATTTGCCTTTCCATGTCTGCAATCACTTGATTAGCATGATCCAACTCTTCTTGTAGATACACAATCCTCTGAGATTGTTTATAGCCTTCCATTGATAAGATCTTTCTCTTTAGGCAGTTAAATCCTTTTCCAAGATTTGAGCACTGATACCAATTGTTAGGCCCAATATGGAAAGCTAATGTATTGAGAGGGGAGGGGTGAATCAATACTCCAAAACTTTTCTTGAATAATATCTTTACTGTTATGCATAAACCAGATAGTGCAGTAACATAAAATAAAGCTAAAACAAATAGATAACAATCATACATGATTCACTCCATAACACATATATTTTTGTTATGCAGAAACTCTTGGTTAAAGAGAAAAACTATGGTAGGGAATGGCACCCACAACTTCACTACTGCAATAATAAAGAGTGCTCAGTTAGAGCTACATGTTTAGGTATTTCTGATAGCTTACCTTGTCAGGAGTAGCAAGATCCGTTAGAGCTACCTTGCTAAAGGATTTTTACAACACTTAATCTAAATGCTGCACCTAGTTAGAGGCTTTACAGTTTATAGACTTGATTAGAGTCTTTTACCCTGTTAAAGGTTTCTCTTTCAACTTCACAATATTACAATAAATTCATTACAAATATCTGCAACTTTACATCTGAAATGTTATAGCAGATTCTATGTGCTCAGAATAGATTACCTTTCTTATAGCATACCTCGGTAACCCATATAGTAACTCGGTAAACCCTTCTGTTTACTCTGTTCTTCAACTGTTCTCTGAAAACCTTCTCGATGACCTCTGTGTCTCTGTAACAGTCTTCTTACACTCATACATACACCCTTAACTCATGCTGTATAAATAGATCTCTTAAGACGGTGATCCAATTCATTGCTTTGATCTTACAAGCATGATTTATAACCATGTAAAATATTTCATTGGTTAGATGACCTCGAAATCATACACAATCTTCTAGTGCAATTTCCAATGTGATAACGGTTAGATGTGCCTCGATCTTGTAACATGTTTTCATATGCATGTCCAAGTTCAATGAATCTAGTAACATGTTTCACTCAGTGTATATCAACTCGGTGTGTCATCTTTGCTACTCGATAGACATGAAAAGATACTCGGTAGATAGCTCGTTGTATACTGCATTCTGTGACTGCTTTCTTCTATAACCAACTAGACTGTGCATACTGGTTGAATATTTTAGTAATAGTAACTGACTAGAGTATATAGTATAACTTTGACATAAAACTAATGGCAATCTGATAAGTAGTGACATCATGTAATTTTCGATTAGGAACATTCACATCACCAATAGCTTCAACTTTGCAACTATGATTATTAGCTAATTGAACAGGAATATTAGAAGTATCAGGATGTAAAGATTCAAAACATTCTTTATGAGAAGTAACATGCTGAGATGCACCAGAATCAATAATCCACTCAAGTGGTTGAGAAATATTATAAGTACATGTAAATGCATGACGAGATGAATTACCATTATTATCACCTTTCTTATAATGAGGTTTATGTTGTTGATTATTTTAATTATTTTGGTTCATGGGCTTTTTACCATTTTGCTTCTTAAAACAATTATTAGTAATATGTCCATCTTTCCCACAATATGTGCAATGGGGTCTTGTTTGACAATTATTCCTTTCATTATTGTACACATTATTATGATTATTATTATGAGAATTGTTATGATAGGATTTAGAATGAGATTGATAATTATAAGATTTGTGATTATTATTATGATTATGATTATTATTATTCGATCTAAAATTATTGTTATGATTTTGGTTTTTAGACATAAAAGCATGTTCACTACTTTTAAGAGTACCAAATTGAATTAATTTAGCTTCCTCTTGACATAATAAATTATGAAAAATATCATAAGTTAATTGAGTAGCTAAACTAGGAATACCAAGTTGAGCATCAATATTCGTAATAAATTGCTGAAATTGATGAGGAAGACATTTTTTAAGAATAAGATGAATTAAATGTAAATCAGCTAGCATAACTCCTAAACAAGTTAATTGACTATTAACAGAATCAAACTTTAATAAGAATTCATCCATGGTTTTAAAATCTGTATACCTGAGATCTTCGAGTTGATCTTGAAGCTGAATTTTTTGGGATTCATTTGAGCTATCATAAGTTGTTTTCAAAATTTCCCAAGCTTCATACGCTTTTGTACAATTTCCAATTAAAACATACAAATCAAGAACTATTGAAATACCAATTAAACCAAGTGCTTCCTCATTTTGAGCCTTCCATCTATCTTGGTCGGCTTGAGGAGCAGTTGTAGTGGGCTCAAAGGTTTTATCAGTTGCAACATCCAAAAGATGCTTGAAACGAAAAATAGAAGAAATATGCGTTTTCCATGAATGATAATTAGAACCATTTAATTTGATTTCCGGAATTACAGTAGACATGATAGCAAAATAATGATTAGAAATAAAAATTACCCCCTTTTATTAAAAAGAACACTTGATTAAAAAATGAAAATTAACCTCTTTTATTAAACTAACCGAATTTCAATAATAACAACAACAAAAATAACAATTTAAAAAAAAAATATTTACCAAAACAAAATTATATTCAAACTTTAATAACAAATTTAAATTGATTTTTTTTAAATTTATTTTAACAAATTTAAAATCTTAATAACAAAATAAAACTATTTTATATTAAAAAACTTTATTAAAAAGAACTTTATTCAAAAACTTTAATTTATTTTAAATTTAAAAAAAAACTTTATAACTAATTTTTTAACGTTATTAAACTTTTAATATATTAAAAGTTTATATACTTTAATAATACGTGAATGTTATAAATATGAAACTTTTTACAAACTTAACTTTATTTTATTTGAAATAAAGTTTATGTTAAAGAAACAAAAAATTGATTTTAAATAAATACGTAAATGATAACAAGAAATTGAAACTTTGAAAAGTTTTAAACTAATAGTGGCTGTGTAGAAGGTATGAAAGTGCAGGTTTGCCAAAAATAACAGAGATGCTTTGATAAATAGCAAGGAGTAGGTCTGCGAGATATTAGATGTAAGGATAAGAGACAAAAACATTACACATAGAGATCAGAGGCTGTGTAGAAGGTATGAAGGTGCAGGTTTGCCAAAAATAACAGAGATGCTTTGATAAATAGCAAGGAGTAGGTCTGCGAGATATTAGATGTAATGATAAGAGACAGAAACATTACACACAGAGATCAGAAAACGTCTGAAGAAAACATTAAAATTATGGAGTTAACAAAATACAATGCACATAATATAGAGAAATATAAATTGTTTTAAAATACGCTTCTTTATTTAATATGATTGAAGAGAGAAATTTGAGAAAAAAAATTAATTGAATAGGATTTGAATATGATTCAAAGTATAATATACATAGACAAGACATAAATTATAGTTCCAAATTGTATATTGTAATAAGTTATATTTTAATTTAGATAGAATTATTATGAAAGGAAATACAAAACAATATTAAACATCTGTTAACAAAAATCTACAATACAAAATACTGGAATAAAAAACTGGCAATACAAAAGATGTTAAACTCGGAATGATTTAGACAAAGCAAGTAGAAATGATAGAATATTAAACTTCTAGAATAAAAAATCAACAATACACAAAACTAGAGAAAATAATATGAAAAACAAAGATAGTTATTATATAGAGATCAATATGCAATTTTTTTAACAAAATTCTACAGACACAATAAATGTTAAAACCTACAAACAAATCTGAGATGCAACTCAATAATAAAACCGTTTTGGTGGCAAGCCAACCAAACAGATTAAGGAGGCTAAGTTTGGCAGTAAACCTTCGAAACTAGACAATAAAAAAAACCAGAAAGAAGAAACTTTGGCAACAAGCCTTCCAAAGTTTTTTTGTTTTTTTTTTTTATAAAAAAAAACTAGAATCTAAGAAAATTAAACCTGCAGGCAAACTTGTTAACAAGTTTGAAAAAAATAAAAATTAAAATCTGAAATAAAAAACCTGCATAGTAGAAAATATTAGAGAAAAAACTTCTTCTCCTCTCAACAATGCCTCCAAGAAGGTGAACTCCATAGAATGGTAACCTTCATCAACGTCAACTTAAAACAAGGATTAGAAACCTACTCTGATACCATGAAAGGAAATACAAGAGCAAAGAAAGAAAAACAAAATCCAAGTAAGTTTATTGATGAAGTAAATGTTACGAAGAGAAATGCAAAAACCTTGGAGAAATCACCCAAATGTGAAGAAGGAGGCACAAGAACTTTTGAAAGGGGAAAAGAAAAGAAAAACCCCTTGTGATATTATGAATGAGGCAATGCCTAAAATGTGTGTGAGAGAGAGAGAGAGAGAAGCTCTTTACAATAATATCACTAAGAAGAAATGAGAGAGGAGAGATCTCTTAGATAAAGATGAGGAGAGGAGTTACAAAGTAACTCCCAAATCTATGAATGCCACCATTCATAAAATGTGTGTGCCATGTGTCCACATCCTCTTATGGAGGAAATCTAATATTCCTTAATAAAGGAAAATAAAAGAAATGACTTGTCCTCACACATGTACTAGAGGACAAATTACATGTAGGAATTCCAAATGAATATCCAAAACTAAATACAAATAATCCTAAGCCAAGTAAAGATTAAATATTCTAACAAAATCCCCTAACCGAGTAAGCTCTAACAAGCTTAGTGTTATTCAAATCCTCTAACCAGGTGGTCCATTAGCTTGGATTTCAAATCCTCTACTGAGGTTACTCCTCATAGAGTATTCCTTCTAATAGGGCATTATAGTCAATCCCTTAACTAGGTGGTCCCTAACAGGATCTGTTCTTAATAGTTGTTTTGTAAACCTTTAATAGGCTTGGCTCGTAGTAGGGTGAACTTTAGAAGAATTCAGAATACTTGTGGTTATTCATCCCCACCGTGGTTTTTTCCATTTGGGTTTCCACGTCAAAAATATTGTGTCAAGTGGTGAATGTTTTTGAGGTTATGTCTACTATGGTTGAATTGCTTAATTGCTAAATCCACTTCAATATGTTATGTTAACCAGAAACAATCTGAAATGAGGTTTTACTTATGTTAGTAAAGTATTTGTATGTTTGTGAGTTTCAAGTTGTTTACTGTTAATCTATTATAATAGTCAACCGGTTTAACTAGACAGTGATATTGCATTTGTATTTCAGTGGTTTAACTTGTCGATTTAGAGTTTGCTTTAAGAGGTTGATACTAAGATTGGTGAAAGTTTATATCAGTTTTCTATGTACTGATTCACCCCCGCCCCCTCCCCCTCTTAGTAGTTGACCGGATCCTTATTCTTTCATCATACCATCAATTTCTATCAGAGCTTCTCAGGTCCTCTAAGGTGTAAGCCTAACAGCTTGAGGTAAATATCTTGTAGAACATGATGAAGAAGGAAGGTCCAAAGTTTAATAGAGAGAACTACAGAATATGGAGTGATAGAATGAAAATTTATTTTAAGAGTCTAGGAAGTAAATATTGGGAAGATGTTGGTACTCAATATGTTGCACCTAGTGCGATTATGACTAATGATCAGAAGAAAGAGCAACAAGAAAATAATCAAGCACTAGATGCTATTTATCAATTCTTTGTCTGATGCAGAATATGTAGATGCCCATGGTCTGGAAACTGCATATCAGGTATGGAAGAAACTTGAAGAGATTTATAACAGTGATGAACATGTCAAGATTGCCAAAGAAGAGAGTCTAAGAGGAAAGTTTGATGATATCCGAATGGCTGAAGGTGAGAATATGCAACAATATGGTCAAAGGATAAAAGAGATAGTTTTTGTATATCAAGAGTACTGGTGGTAAAGTGGAAGATGCCACAGTAATTAGTAAAGTGTTGAGAACCCTACTACCAGTCTATGCTATCTAAGTTATAGCCATTTAGGAGATAAAGTCAATTGACAAAACTAAGGTAACCCTTGACTCCATCATTGGTAAGTTTACTGCTTTTTAATTAAATGGTTATGATGGTATTGTTCAAAAATCTGAATCTACAATTAGAGCTTCAGTTTCTAACCCATTTATGAGGAAAAGTAGAGATGTAGGTCACAATTATCAATCTAGATCCAGTAGATAAGTTGATGATGAAGACAATTTGATTGAGCTTGAAGCATTGTTGGCCAAGTGTTTCCCCAGAGGTACCAGTAAGTATAGAGGTAAATTACCTTTGAAATGTTTTGGATGCAACAAGATTGGACACATTGCAGCTAACTATCCTAATGGTAATAATTGGCACAAATGAGGGAAGTTTAAGAAGTACAAGGGAAAAGGCAAAATAGATTGTCTTATTGCAGTTGATGGTGGTATCACTGATGAAGAATCTGAGGGTGATGCTAATGAAGACATTATTTTTGTAGCCATTAAAGAGGAAACATTAGATCAGAAGGCATTAGTTTCTTGCATGGATAATTCTTATAATTAGATCATTGAGAATGGTTGTTCACATCACATGACCGGTGACCGGAGAAAATTTATTTCCTTGAAGGAATTTGATGGCAGAGTTGTGAGATTTGGTAATGACTCACCCTGCATGGTAAAAGGTAAGGGAAATATTTCTCTTAATAAGAAGAGCAGTGCAGATGATGTCTACTGGGTTAAAGGATTAAAGCATAATATTTTGAGTGTTGCTCAACTCAGTGACAAAGGATACCCATTGGAGTTTAAGATTGGTATGTGAAAAATCTATGGGAGAAAACATGAACTAATTACAACCAGCAAGCAGACTAAAGGTAACCTATTTCACTTGAATCCTAAAGTCAACAACTATTTAATTGCAAAAGTAGATGATAGTTGGCTTTGGCATAGGAGATTTTGTTTTAATTTTGATAACATTGCTAAAGTGAGTAAGTCCAAGATAGGGAGAGTTTTGCCTTAATTGGACAAACTAGTTAAAGCTCTATGTAAGGAATGTCAGTTGGGAAAGATGAGATCCTCAACTTTTAAGAGAAAATCTTTTTCAGCGGATCATCTGTTAGATTTGGTTCATACAGATATTTGTGGACCAATCAGGACTAAAAGTATTCAAGGTGACAGATATTTTATGATCTTCACTGATGATTGCTCAAGATTGATGTGGGTCACATTCTTGAAGGATAAAACATAAACATTTAGTAAGTTCAAGGCATTCAGGGCCTTAGTTGAAAGGAAAGTGGTAAGAAGATAAAGTGTCTGAGGAATGATCAAGGTGGTGAATTTACTTTTGAGGAATTCACTAGATATTGTGAAGAAAATGGTATCAAACAACAACTTTCCGCACCAAGGACACCACAACAGGATGGTATTGCAGAGAGGAACAACCGGTCAATTGTTGAAGCTGCTAGGATGATGTTGATAGAAGGAGGTGTAGCAAAAACTTTCTGGAGAGAAGTTGTCAGCACAACTGTCAAGACTATGAACCAGATTTTGGTAAAAAGAGGTAAGGATATGATCCCTTATGAATACTGGTATGGTAGATCACCTAATGTCAGTTATTTTAAGATATTTGGTAGTAAATGTTTTATTAGGAGAGGTGACTATGTTAGAAAATTTGAGGCTAAAAGTGATGAAGGTATATTTCTTGGTTACTCCACCAAGTGTAAGGCCTACAAATGTAACAACAATTGGACATAGAGAATCATTGAGAGTTTTGATGTTCAAGTGGATGAGTACCTTGAAGTCTTAGGGGAAAATAATGTGGAGAAAAAGGATGAATACCCTTGCATTCTATTTTTGGAACCAGAATCAGTGAAACCTGAAACTGGTAAAGAGAATGTTGTTGTACTAGTTCAACCAGAACATGTAGACTCAGAATAAGATGATGATAATGAAGAAGAACCTAAATATAATGATCATGTTATTCTAAGGTATGTGAGACTCAATCATAATCCTGACCAGATTATTGGACATAAGGATGCTGGAGTGTTAACCAAAAGAAGAATTAGAGAGAATTCTTGCATGATCTCCACTATTGAGCCTAGAACTACTAAGGAAGCATTTGGAGATGATCATTGGATTAAAGATATGGAGGAGGAGCTTGATCAAATTGAGAACAATAATAAATGGACCCTAGTACCCAGACCGGTGAATACAAATGTGACAAGTACTAAGTGTATTCATGAACAAATGGAATGAAGATAGTGTAGTAGTCTGAAACAAAGCTAGATTGGTTTGCAAAGGTTATGCATAGGAAGAAGGAGAAGATTATGGTGAGACTTTTGCACCAGTTGCTAGACTGGAAGGTGTTAGGACTTTACTTGCATTTGCAACATATAAGGGATTCAAAGTATATCAGATCGATGTGAAGTCAACATTTTTTAATGGAATACTGAAAGAAGAAGTATACATTGAGCAACCAGATGGTTATGCTTTGACTGATGAAAAATACATGGTATGCAAATTGCACAAGCCACTATATGGATTAAAGAAAGCACCAAGAGCATGGTATGAAAGGCTTCATTCACAACTAATGAAGATAGGTTTTCAAAGAATAAGTGAAGACAACAACATATATCTCAAATCTGAAGGAGATAAGATACTGGTTAGTGAAGTGTTTGTAGATGATATCATATTTGGAGGCAATGATGATATGACCAATGACTTTGAAAATGAAATGAAAAGTGGTTTTGAAATGTCTCTAGTAGGAGAGATAAAAAAATTCGTAGGCTTGCAAATTAAGAAAATGAAGAGTGGTATTTTCATCACACAGTCTAAATATGTGAAAGATGTATTAAAGACATTTTCTATGAGTGATTGTAAACTAGTTGGGACACCAATGGTTACATGTTGTAAATTGTCTAAGGAAGATGAAGCCACATCTGTTGATGAAAAGGAGTACAGGTCAATGATTGGGAAATTGCACTATGTTGTTCATAGTACACTGTACATAGCTCATGTAGTTGGTCTAGTTGATATTTTTTAGAAGAATCCTAAGGAAAACATTTGATAGAAACCAAAAGGATATTTAGATATTTGAAAGGCACTATTGACTATGGATTATGGTATCCATATGTAGGTAACTTTGATTTGAAGGTGTATACAGATGCAGACTAGGTAGGTAATGTTGATGATAGGAAAAGAACAATTGGTGGAGCATTTTTTCTTGGACGAAGACTTGTTTCATGGAGTAGCAAGAAGTAGAGTTGTATATCACAGTCTACTACTATAGCTGAGTATGTTGTAACTTATATTAATTAGACCCAGGCTATCTGGATGAGACACATTTTGGAAGGTTTCAAGATCAAGTTTACAAAACCTATAAAGATCTTATGTGACAATTACCAATGACATAAATATTTCCAAAAATCCAGTTTTGCATGCACGAACCAAGCATATTCAATTGAGGTATGATTTCTTGAGGGAAAAAGTGTAGACTAAAGATGTGATATTGGAGCATGTTTCTACGAAGGAGCAGCTTGTAGATATCTTTACTAAACCTTTGCCTAAGACTACATTTAAGTATCTTAGAAGTCGGCTAGGGGTTGTACCCCTTCATAAGGTCAATTGAGCATGATGTAGAGTACATTAGTCCTCGAGCTACTTGCAAAATTTTACAGCAAGATTGGTGTAGGAGTGGAGTTATTCCATAGGGGGAGCATTAAGATGCAGGTCTTTGATGTTGAACAGTGATGTATGACATTGCATGTTTTACTTTCACTTTGGCATTGTTGTCAAAGGGGGAGAAGAACTATGTGATTATTGAGAAGAAGAATTGTATGATTGAGAGAGAGAAGGTCTATAGCCAGTTACCAGTTGAAGACAAGGAGATCACGTGGTAAAATGTAAACCAGGATTCTTATTCACAATCACAGGAATTAATGGTATTGATATTTGTATTGCCATCAATGCCAAAGGGGGAGATTTTTGGCATTTTCATGAATATTGCATTAATGAAATGTTATGTTATCATTGATGTCAATCAACCAATAATGATGTTGTTATAATGTTGTTTTGTAACTAGTAGGAAGAACTAGTGAAGGTAACTATAGCCAGTAGGAGAGTTTGTGGAGTGAACCTATATTGCTATATATTGGAGAGATCAACCGGTAAACCCTACATGTTGATATGATAAACCCTAACCGATTAGTTTTCATGAATTGGTTGTATTGGTTTATGATCTAATGATGAGCGGTAATGATTATGACATGTATGCATGTTGTATGAGAAGAGTTTCAAAGTGTTTTTGGCTCATTGAGATAACAATTTTTATCTTGGGAATGAGAAAGTATATTGCATGTAATGCAAAATGCGTGATGACTTACTCAATTTGATAAAGTGATGATCAAGGAGGGGTCGAGGCTATCATCAATGATGTGTAGAGATTATTATGTAATCCTACGGTCATACTTGAACCAACTTGTTTGTAATCTCTATGAGACAATTAGGCTTTTGTTGTGTTCCGGACCTGATGATTTGTTTATAAGGTCGATGAGTTGTTTTGTTTCAGAGTTTGCAAATTTCTAGTTGAGTATGGTTGGCAAACTGGATGATGTATCCGCAGTTTGTGTAAAGGTAGATAGGAGCATGAAAAGGATCTAAACAAGCAAGTGTAGTGCTATTCAAATAGATTAGCAAACCCCTATTGTTTTCTAACAATTACAACAGTTAAATTCCCCTAACTGGGTAAGCTCTAACAAGCTTAGTGTTATTCAAATCCTCTAACAAGCTGGTCCATTAGCTTGGATTTCAAATCCTCTACCGAGGTTACTCCTCATAGGGTATTGCTTCTAATAGGGCATTATAGTCAATCCCTTAACCAGGTGGTCCCTAAGAAGGTCTGTTCTTAACAGGACTTTTGTAAACCTTTAACAGGCTTTGCTCCTAACAGGGCGAACTTTAGAAGAGTTCAAAATACTTGTGGGTATTCATCCCCACCATGGTTTTTCCCATTTGGGTTTCCATGTCAATAATATTGTGTCAAGTAGTGAATTTTTTTTGGTTATGTTTACTAAGGTTGAATTGCTTAACTGCTAAATCCACTTCGATATGTTATGTTAACTAGAAGCAATCTGAAATGAGGTTTTACTTATGTCAGTAAATTATTTGTATGTTTGTGAGTTTCAAGTTGTTTACTGTTCATCTATTATAATAGTCAACTGGTTTAACTTGACAGTGATATTGCATTTGTATTTCAGTGGTTTAACTTGTCAATTTAGAGTTTTCCTTGGGAGGTTGATTCTAAGATTGGTGAAAGTTTATATTAGTTTTCTATCTACTAATTCACCCCCCCTATTAGTAGTTGACCGAATCCTTATTCTTTTATCATACCATCACTGTGGTATCCTCCACTTTACCACCAACACTTTTGATCTGACCAACTATCTCCTTGATCCTCTGACCATACTATTGAATATTTTCACCTTCAGGCATCCATATGTCATCAAATTTACCTCTCAGACTCTCTTCTTTGGCAATATTCAAAAGCTCATCACCACTATAGATATCCTCAAGCTTCTTCTACACATCATAAGTAGTCTCCAAACCATGAACATCAACATACTCTAAATCAAACAAGGAATTGATAATGGCCTCCAATGTTTGATTATTCTCTTGTTTCTCCATCTTTTGATCATCTGACACAATCCCACTAGGCAAGGTATATTTGGTAACAACATGCTCCCAATATTGACTTACTAGTCTCTTGATATATATCTTCATCCTATTACTCCATATTTTGTAATTTTCCCTATTAAACATTAGACCTTCTTTCTTCATCATGTTCTTCTAAATCTTTACCTCAAGCTGCTTGGCCTAGACACTAGAGGACCTGAAATGCTCTTATATCAATTGATGATATAATGAATCAATAGGGATATAGACAACTACTGAGAGGGGGGGTGAATCAATAGATGGAAAACAAACTAAACTCTCAACAAACTCAAACCCAACTCATAAATCAATCACTAAACTAACTGGTTCAAACACTGAACTATAAACTTCAACTATATTGTCAAGTTTACCGATTGACTAGGATAACAAAATAATAGTGAAACAGATTTGAAACTCTCAAACCATTTAACCAAAATATCAAACCACTTTACTAACATCAATAATAGCACATTTCAGATCACTTGCAGTCATCTTAACACATCTAAGTGGATTTACGAGTTAAGCAAATTAACCATATCAAAATATAACCACAAAAACCATTCACCACTTGACACAATGATTTTTGACATGGAAACCCAAATGGGAAAAACCACGGTGGGGATGAATACCCACAAGTATTGTGAACTCTTTTGAAGTTTTCCCTATTAGGAGCCAAGCCTTGTTAGAAGCTTTATAAAAATGTCTTGTTAGGAATAGATCCTATTAAGGACCACCCGGTTAAGGGATTGACTACAATATCGTGTTAAAGGCAATACCCTATTAGGAGTAACCTCGATAGAGAATTTGAAATCCAAGCTAATGGGTCGCCTGGTTAGAGGATTTATAAAATAGCAAGCCTGTTAAAGCTTACCCAGTTAAGGGATTTAATTGTTATAATTGTTAGAGAACAATATGATTGTTACTGATCTGATAATAGTACTACTCTGCTTGATCAAATCCTATTCATGCTCCTATCTACCTTCAAAGATTCTGCAGATACTTCTTCTAGTTTAGCAATCAATCATACTCACACTTAACCAAAATTGCCAACACTACTACAAAACAACTCATCGACCTTATAAGCAAAACAACAAGTCAGTAACACATCACAAAACCTAAGATCTTATAGAGATTAGAAATAAATTAGTTCAAACATGACCGTTAAATCATAGAGCAATCATCAGCACATTGTTCAAGACAACCTCGACCTCTCCTTGATCACCACTCATCGAATCATGTAACTCATCACGCGGTTTCCACTTCATGCAATGCACTTGCTCATTCTCAAGATAAAATAGTTATCTATACACACCAAAAACCACTTGAAACTCATCACGTACATCATGCATACATGGAATAATCATCTTCGATCACCATTTCATCATAGATCAACACAATCAATTCACCAAGCTCCATCAGTTAGGGTTTGGCATATCAACAAGTAGGGTTACCAGTTCATCTCTATGCTACAATAGTAATACCAATTTCCTTCACTTCTCAACTACCGGTTACATAACTACAATAGTACCGGTTGCAATACAACTCCATTATCGGTTATAATTAACATCAATGACAACACTTATATGTCATTAATGCAATCTTCCTAAAATGCCAACACCTTTGCTCCTATAGCTATAATTGAAGTTGTTATATTGCTGCTTGTATATACTTCTTATAAGAATTTAAAAGTTTATCAGATGGATGTCAAGTTGGCCTTTTCGAATTGAGATATTGAGGAGGAAGTCTACACTGAACAACCAGAAGGATTTTTTTTATCAGATGAAGTTGATATGCTATACAAATTAAAGAAAGCTTTGTATGGACTGAAACAAGCCCCTAGAGCCTAGTATGCAAGATTAGATAAAAATTTGATGAAGTTAGGATTTTGTAAAGGTACTGCTGATAGTAACGTATACTTTAAGGTTGAGAATGATGACATTTTGATTGTTGAAGTATTTGTGGATGGGATTATTTTTGGAGGAGATGATGATTAGATACTATGAAGTTTGATGATGATATGCAAAAGGAATTTGAGATGTCTATGATAGGTGAAATGAAATTATTCTTAGGATTGCAGATTACTCAGACTAATAAAGGTGTTTTCATTTTTCAATCTAAGTATGTGAAGGAATTGTTGATTCTAAACCTGTTGGAACTCCTATGGTGACTAGATGAAAATTGTCTAAGAATAATGAATCTAAGAAAGTGAATTGGACCTTGTATAGATCTATGGTTGGTAGACTATTCTACCCGACTCAGACTAGACCAGATATTATGCACGTTGTATGTCTTTGTTCCAGATTTCAAGCTGATCCTAAAGAGACTCATGTTACTGCTATGAAAAGAACTTTTAGATACTTGAAGGGAACTATTGACTATGGGTTGTGGTATCCAAAGAATGATGACTTTATGCTTTGTGCCTATATTGGTGCTAATTGGGTCAGTGATGTACATGACCGAAAGAGCACTATCGGTGGACCATTCTTTTTGGGGGAGAAGTTGGTGCAATGTGCTAGCACGAAATAGGATGGTATTGTTGGAATCCAATAACATTGAGAGGGGGGGAGTGAATCAATGTTATACTGAAATGATCAATTTTAGCCTTATCAAAACATGCATACACCAACCAGTATACTGGTACATACAGAATTGAAAGAAGTAAAGCAACCAATAAGCCAATCACATAAATGAGAATCATAACACACAAAATTATATGTGGAAAACCTCAAAGAGAGAAAACCCTGGTGGGATTTCTGAACGACAATATCAATCCACTGGCCATATGAAGAGATATTATAAAATATAAGGGGCCTCTAGTTGCAGGAAGGCTTATAGCCTAGAGCACACTACTCAATCACAAATGGAGCCTCACTCACTACATAAAAATCTAGACTACAATCTGGAGAAGTTTTGAAGTGCTAAGATAGCATCTTCTATGCCAGAATACAGTTTCATTTTAAGCTCTGTCTATTCTAGTCTAAAACCCTAAACCCTTTATCAAAATAAACCTTACATAAATATCCTCACATACATATTCTCTCTGATATTTTTCACATTATATCACATTCACATATCCAACACTATGTATATATTCATGTCCATATCAAATTGATTTAATCCAACTGACCTACATACCCTATACAACTTATCATGCCTTATGTAGGCTTACAAAGATAATTACAATATCAAATTACATGTCGGCTAGATAACATAAATACATAAATATTAAAAACAATTATCCATGTTGGATCCAAGAGATGTCAGCCTCCAATACTGATAACCATATTCTAAACCATGTCGGCCTGCATTGCCAGTAACCAAAGAAATCCTTTTGTCCTACCAGTGAAGTCCCTGTCAGTACAGAACTGAACCAAAACATGAAGCCGAAACAAAATACCATGTTTCCATCAATCACAACAAAGTGAAACCAACCAATTGAGTGTCAATTTCCAAAAATCTCCCCCTTTGGCATTGATGACAACACTCATGTGAAAAATGGTCAAGGTTTCATGTCTCGGATCCATCCTTCCTACTCCCCCCGAGCTGAATATTCATTAATGCAAAATAATCCATACTCCCATATCTCCATATCTCCCCCTAATGTATACAACTCCTTCTATTATTTTTCACATCTATATCACTCCCCCTTTGACATCAATGCCATCAAAAATTCTAAAAAGAGTTTCAAAGACAGAAAAAAAACTGTATAATGAATATCCCAAAAATATCTTACCGAAGATTAACATATTTCAAAATTTCCAGATAAGCCTTTTCCAATAGCTCAAGATAAGTATCCCAAGAAATTTTGAAAGTTTTGGAAATGGATACAAGTCCACTTAATATATGTACAAATGACTCTTTCTCATTTACCTTTGTCGGTGTGGGCTTTCCCACCATATCCATACATTCTTTCTTATGTACACTGAGTGAATCCAACTAGGGACTCCCCAAGCCTCTCAGACTTCTGGCTCTTCTTATGATTTTATCGCTTTCCTTCTGAAGAACAAAAATTTGGGCTTCCAAAATCAAAATTTGACCATCAATGGATGTAGTCAATGAAGTCAATCCATCAAAATAATTAACCATATTTGCAATTTTCTCCTAAAATTCTTTTATCTTCTTATCCACATTAACTGTAAGTATATCAATGTTACAACATACCTTATAAATATTTGTACACTTCTTCAAATAATTATCTACCAGTTTCAACTTTTCATCAATCTTCTTCTTCTCAGATTCAATCACCTGATCAAATGTAAATCTCTTAGCCTGAGTGAACCTCTCTAGTGCTTGTCAGTTTAAAACCTTTTGTAAGGATTGAAAATCCTTTGAAATATGCTCAGTAAGTGTCTTAAGTTTGTCGGATGGGCTCGCTTCATTGTCAATCCTACACTTCAGGAATAGTCTGTGTAAAACAATGATTGACTGATCAATAATCCCTTTATCTATAGATCCCTCCATTGGTTTTTGTGCTTCCATCATCATGAATTTAGTAGGACTCATCTCGGTTATGTTTTTCTTTACAACATGCGAGGTGTCATTTGACAACAATGATGGACCAACTACCTATTCTTTGTCGGTTTCCCCTTTCTTCTCCTTTGATGATCTATCCTTTATGGCTTCCTCGCTTGCACTGGTGGCTTTGCCACTTGGTGCAGTCTCTGTAACGGTTGGTATTTCTATAGGAACTATAACCTCAACCTATACATTTGTATTCGGAGGACTGTTATCCTCAATATTAGTATCCTGTACATCATTAGCCCTTTCACTCTCTGTTTTAGCTGGTATCTCAACATCTGTCTATACTTTTGTATCTACTAGGGGCTTGATTTTCACTATCTTAATGTTTTTCATAATTGAGGGTGAAGTACCCATAATCTTCTTTCCTTTTCCTTCAACCAGGGTGCCTACAGTGTTTGTCTTTGATTCTGGTGAAGTAAAGAATCCTCTGTTCTCTTCAAAGAACTTAACCCATACCTTTTGAGTCTCCTTTATTATCTCATTTACCCTTCCTAGCATCAGACTGGTTATTCTATGTTTTCTATTTAAAAAAATTCTATTTGCCACCTCAATTGTCCTTTCCATTTCCTCTGGAGCAATAGTAACACAAACAGATAATAACTCTTGAATTTTAATATGCTTGTCTTCTTGCATTTCTGATAGTCTTCTAGCATCTAACATATTATATAAATCTAGCGGTATTTGGTTTTCAATTTCTATGAAGGATTTCTTATAAAAATCCAAATATAATAAGATTGCTTCCTCTACCTCTCTTTGTTCATCATCCTCTAAGTGTTCATAATAAAACTGTACATTCTTTAGCATGCCATCCTTAGTGATTTCATCTACTAACTCTGCACAAGTTTTAGGTGGAATAATAGTCACATTACCAGATTGAATTGCCAGATCGATGTCACTCTTCTTCTTCCTCTTTATATTACCGGATGCAGTTGAAGGTGTTGTCTTTGGTGCTTTCTTTTGTGCCTCTATTTTGAATGTAACCTTCTTAACTAGTTGCTTTATAGCTTCTACCTTTGTTTCCTTTATTTTATTCCTTACAACCCTCTTGAATGCCAAGGGTGTGTCATCCTCAGATTTAGACTCTGCAGTAGTAGGCTCAATATGTACTTCTGGATTCTTCCTCTTTCTACCTTTCTCTAGGAAAACATCAATTAATGCTTTGATGTCTTGTGAGACCTTCTCAACAAATTTGCTAACTTTTCCCTCCTGCTTATCTCTCTTCTTCTGGTTGAACTTTGTTTCAACCTCTTGTGATTTTTGTTTTGCAGTACCACATGGCTTCTCTGGCTCATCAATAGGTGCATCAATCAACATTTTTGCATAAGCCTCAAGAATTTATACATCCACTTCATAGCCCATTTCCTCAATCCAAATCTTACGGGGCTTAACCACTTCCATAAGTGTTTCATCCTTCTTTACCATAAAGTATATGTCAGTTGAATATTTTTCTACACTATGCTTAGGAACCCTTTCCCTAGACTTCATAGATTTCTGAAACCCCTTAAAATATCCCCATACTTTATCATCTCTTTGACTTCCTAAAGTAGCAACTGAATATTTGAATTGTCTCCCTACCAGGATGTCAAATGCCCATTGCCTTTTACCAAAACCGGGTGTATCATTCATGAAAAATAACATTAAGCAGACTATTAAGTTGCCATACCAGAAGGTTCCCTTTTTTTCTCCCTTAATATTTACTAGGTTTATTAATAACTCATCTAACATCCAACCGCATAGATCCAATTTCACATTCTCTCTCATCATTTTAAATGCAGGAACTGGAAACAGAGTTCGGTCTGTTTGACTGAGTTACCTTATACCTAATGATCATGGTATCAAATTTGACATCCATGTTGGTAATTGTGCTTATCCTCATAGATCTCCTGTTAGATGTCGCACCGATGATTTTGTTGACATAATCATTCGAAACCTTCTTATCTGGATGTTTCCCAATTGATGGTAAACTAGTGATCACCCTGATGACTTCCTTGGTGATCTTGTAAGGTCTATCTAACCAGATAAACTCCTCATGTACTTTACTCAAAACATACCTAATTATCTCATCTTTGAATTCTGGGATGTCCAAAATGTCAGTAAACACTAAGTCTTCAATGTGCTTGTATGTCGGTTTGATCTTTCCAGATTCTACCATCAGCTTACTCATGTACATACCCTTAAATTCAGATGTTCCCAAGTCCTCAATGTGATAGTGTATGTATGTTCTAACATCTTCAACATAGACAACTCCCTCTGGAACACGGGAAAATTCTCCAATTGAATCTTCTAGGGTAGCCACATGCACATACTGCTTGAAAATTGGCCTGAGGCGGTCCTTGACCTCTACTACAATTAGGTTTGCAACAAAGATAGGAATATATGATGATCCCACTTCCATGTTTAAAGATATTTACCTATTGATCGCTTCAGGTGAAAACCTTTAACAAATTCTTCCAGTCGCCAGTGAAATCGCTCAAGAAGAAATCTGATTTCTCTAAAATTCCTTTGGTCGCTCTTAGTCGCTCTTAATCACTTTGAAATTGCTCTGAATGCAAGGTGATCAATAATGAAGTAAATTTGACCTTTTATCCTTCATGAAAAACCCTAATCTCCCATTGACATAAATGACTGTCGGTGAAAGATACAAGATCTTGAATAGAATATACCCATGTTGGATACACATCTCCAATGTCTGGAACATCTTCCAAAACGTCTTCCCAGGGCATATGCAACATCTTCATGAATTTTGCCTACCCCTAAGGCATTTGCCTCAGTTATCGGATGGGCTACCTACTGGTGCAAGAGAAACCTCCTCTGTCGGATAAGTACGGTTCTTTTTCATCTGATGATTGTTCTTCAGTCTTCCTAACCCATCTCTGAGTATGATCTTTCCAGATTTCACTAACCTTCTCCTCCTCTTTCTCATTTGATCATCCATTACCAACTAGTGGATTTCTGCGTCTACAAAATTTAGCAATATGTCCAACCTCATTACATGCATAACATGTAATATTATTCTTTTAAATTTCTTTGCTAAAACTGATGAAATTGATTGACCTACACTGATTAGCTATATGTCCAAACTTTCCACATGCATAGCATTTAACATTCATTCTGCAATCTTCTGTCTTATGACCATACTTATTGCATTTAGAACATTCACGGGAGCAGAATCAGGGTTCTAATTTGCTTTGTTTCTACATTGTCTAGCCATGTGACCAAATCTATTGTAAACAAAATATCTAACATTAAATTTATAAGCATTAAATTTCCTTACCGGTGCCTTATGGTTTTAATCTTCATTAGCAGTATCGGAACTCTATCCTTGGTCAAATCCAAGTCCACTAGAATCTCCAATCTGCCTTTGTCTCTTCAATAACTCATCTAATTGTGTTGAGCTAATCTTGAATTTTTCTTTATACTCACTTGCAGTAGTTAAATCTTCTCTCAGAATTATTATTTGTCTCTTAATCTCTTGTTCATTACTTTGGGATTGTACTAAATTAGTTCTCAACATATCATTCTCATGAACCAACCTACCACATTCTTCAAGTTTGTTCTTCAGGGATACATTAAGATCTTCTTCCTTTTTCTTTTAGTCCTCAATCTCCTTAGACATCCTCATAGTTATAGCTTGCATTTCATTTTTCATAACCATGTTCTCTTGACTCAACTTCTGACATTGTTCCTTAAGTGCATCTTTCTCTTCATCATTCAGACTTTGCAAAAGTTCCTTCCTCTGAGCGTGAATAGATGATAACCTCTCTTGTAGGACAAGTTTGAATTCCTTAGCAGAATTCAATTCATCTTGTAGCTTTAAGTTCTTCAACCTTTCAGCATCATAATCTTCAAGTGCCATCTCAAGTTGTTTCTCAAAACCCATATCCATGGATTCTGGATTCTAGATCTCCCTCAAGTTGTTAAACTTCCTCTGACTTACAAGACTCTAATTCCAATTGTTCGAATCCAATAACACCAAGAGGGAGGGGGGTGAATCGGTGTTATACCAGAATGGTCAATTTTAACCTTATTAAAACATGCATACACCAACCGGTATACCAATACATACAGAATTGAAAGAAGTAAAGCAACCAATAAGCCAATCACATAAATGAGAATCATAACACACATAATTATATGTGGATAACCTCAAAGAAGAAAAACCACGGTGGGATTTGTGACCCAAAATATCAATCCACTATCCATATGAAGAGATATTACAAAATACAAGGGGCCTGCACTTGCAGGAAGGCTAACAGCCTAGAGCACACTGCTGAATCACAAATGGAGCTGACAACATATAAATCAAAACAACAATCTAGAGAAGTGTTGAACTACTAAGATAGCATCTTCTATGCTAGAATACAGTTTTGATTTAACCTTGGTTTGTTCCAGTCTGAAACCCTAAACCCTTTACTGGAATAACCCTTACATAAATATCGTCACATACATAATCTCTCTAATATATTTCGCATTATATCACATTGACATATCCATCACTATGGCTATATTCATGTCCATATCAAAATGATTTAATCTAACTAACCTATATACCCTATATAGCTTATCATGCCTTATGTCGGCTTACAAAGATAATTACAATATCAAATTACATGTCGGCTAGATAACATAAATGCATAAATATTAAAAACAATTGCTGATGCTGGATCCAAGAGATCTCGGCCTCCAATATTGATAACCATATTCTAAACCATGTCGGCCTGCATTGCCAGTAACTAAAAAAATCCTTTTGTCCTACTAGTGTCAGTGTAGGTGCCGATGAAGTGCCTGCCGATACACAACCAAACCAAAACATGAAGCTGAAATAAAATACCATGTTGCCATCAATGACAACATAATGAAACCAACCAATTAAGTGTCAATTGCCAACAGGTAAATCTTTGTCTACTACTGAAGCTGAATATATTGTTCCTGCTAAAAATTATATGTAGGTAGATTGGATGAAACAAATGCTGAAAGACATCAGAGTTGTGTATGATGAGCCTCCTGTTATCTACTGTGACAATTCAAGTGCTATTAATATTTCCAATAACCCAATACTACATTCTAAAATGAAGAATATATCAATTAAGTATCATTTCTTGAGGGAGAAAGTAAGTGATGAAGAAGTAAAGCTAGAGTATGTATCTATAAAAGATCAGATTACAAATATTTTCACTAAGCCTTTGCCTGCGGATACATTTGTGCATTTGAGAGACAAGTTAGGGGTCTCTGCCCCTCTTGATGAGAACTAGGTGCATTGAGATGCCTCAAGCCAATGGACTTTACAGTTTAATCTCTTTAATTGGGTTGATGAATTGATGTTGCTACTCAGTCGGAGTAGTTAGCGAGTTGTTTCAGAGTTGTGACTGTGTTTTTGTGAGGAGAGAAGTTTAATCAGTTTATATCTTTGGCATTGTTGTCAAAGGGGGAGAGAAGCATGTTAAAAACTGCCTTATCTTTGGATCTTTGTGTACATGATCAGAAGCGGAGTTTGTTTGGAATCTCTCGGTGTTGATTTATTCCTTTGTATTGATTGTTTTTCACATTCATATGTTGCCATCAATGCAAAAGGAGGAGATTGTTGGACATTATTGTTGCTAGGATATGTTGTTTGTCATTGATGTCAACATATTCCTTTGTTTTGGTCTTGTAGAGAATTAGTTTCTATGATCCAGAATTCTTCTTGATTATATCACTTGATTTGGTGTTTGCATTTCAGGTTTCTGGTTTTTTTGTTTAGTGGCTAATAGAGTTTGGTTCTAATCTATGAGCTCTGGTATGATGACATCCTGTCCTGTGGATTTGGGATTATGTTTTGGATTTTTGTGATAATCTTCATGTCAAGTGGTTTGTGATTTGGTCCTTTGAAAGCTATCTTTCTTTTCCAAGTTGTTTCTATTGAGTGTTCTTGAACATTAGTGTGTTGATTGATGAATATTTGCATAAGTGGTATTGGTGCAGCTATTGCAGATGGTTCTAATGACATATTTGGTGTTTCCTAATTATGTCTTATTTATTCTGGTGATCCACATTGATTGTTCTATGAGTTTTTAGTGATTTTCATAGTTCGGTGATGTTCTTTGTGTTATGCGGTATTTGGTGGTGTAACATGTTGCGGTTGGTCTTGACATGATTTTTGATGGTGATGCCAGTTTGGAGATTTTATTTAGGTTCATGTTATGCTAACCATGTCATTATATTGGTCTAGTGGTTGATTTATGTATCATGTGATGCAACTTTGTAATTAGGTGTTATGGGTTTGGTCGACCTTGTAGTCAAGGTTGATGAATTGTATAAATGGGTGTAATATTCATATAAATTGTTAGAACGGGAGTTGAGTTTGCATTATGAAAGAGTGGTGTATGTGTAATCAAGGAAAATTATCCTTTGGTGTGGTGTGTAGGGCAGAGATTGGTGTAGAGCAGACATTTGAGCTTAACTGGAACCGCCATCAGACATTAGCAGATGCTATTATTATAGTTCATTCTTTCCAAATTATAGTTTGAATCTTATTGTAAGGTAGTGAACCTTCTCTGAGGGTTGGAGCCTTCCGGGTCATTGTAATTTGAGCAATGAGCTCTAGGAAGTGTGCCTGAATGCATGTGCATTCCCCATTGTAATATTTACACATACTACTATAGGGTATTATCTCATTGTGGGTAGGTTCCCACCGTGGTTTTTCCCTCAACCAAGTTTTCCATGTCAAAAATATTGGTTTTATGTGTGTTGCTATTATTATTGTTATCTTTCCTTTTGTTGTAGTTGATCCAATCTACAATTGTGCTTAACTATTTTAATCTAGTGAAAATCGATTCACCCCCCCTCTTAGTTTTCCTTCTTGTTGTTTCCAATAGAATGTATGTATGATCTAAGTTTAATAATAAAAAAATGATGTTTGTTAGCAATAAAAAAAAGTTACATAATAAGAATCTAACATAGTAGATTAGATCTAGAAATAAGACATAAAAATAACATAGATCTACAAATTGAGGTTGAAAGTGCTCAACTAGTGTGCTTGGTACCCTAGCCTAAGGGTGTCTATTTTAACAAAAAGATGAAAAATTATAGTCAAGAGATTTTTTAGGTTTCTCTCTTAGAAATTTAGCCAAAAAGAGTTAAAGATGTGTGTTGGGGGTCCTAGTACTGGTGTTTTCACTTATTCAAAAGTTGTTGTAACATGTGATAGTTATCCCTCCAATATTGTAACCCTTTCACTATAGGATCTAAATCTACACACCTAGAAAATGGGGATGAATGGTTGGGGCTTTCCTAAGTCAAACCTTGTGTAGGTGTTCCCACCTTGAGAATTACTATGATGGCAAAAAAGATTGCATGCCCTAGGGAGGACATGGTCAAATTAATAATAAAATTACTATAATGGAATGATTCTACCTTAGGTATGAAACCCTCTCATGCAATTTCATTCAAAGATTGTGATGTGATGCTCTACATGGAAGTCCAACAAGTGTTAATACAATAACATGATCAACACAAATCACAATGACGAATTCATACTGGAATGTTGATTGTTATAGTCTATTGCTCGATATGTTGAATACTCATATTTAGAGTGCTTGGTTGATCATAAGGCTACGTTGATTATAAATTAGACTTTGTAGATGATAGAAGATGTGCTTTATATAGGGTTCACAATGTATTTGTGAATGTAGGTTGACAACCAATGATCAAATGAAAAAATAAAGATTGGATCATGAATGAGGGATATCGATAATTGAACATGTTTAACTTTGGGCCCCTTTTGGAAGGACTAGGACACTAATCCACTCAAATGGGGCAAACGAAAAAAGGTGGCAGTGTGTTAGGATCCAAAACATAAGACCTAATCTCACAAGTAGCATATGATGACAATTAAGTTGTGACTTTAATAGTTAAACTATTCCTAAAATGATCTAAGAGGGAAAACATTAAAGTAAGGGTCTGAAAAGAGTGTGAAACTACAAATTGATAAAATTTACGTCACTACAATAACTAGCATGAATAGATCAATAGTTAATTAGAAAAACACCATTTGTTGTATAAATATAACATATTATTATTTAAAATGCAATTCATATTCAACTTTAAATTATCAAAACATTTTTGTATATACTTCACATTTAAGTATAAAATACAAATTATTTATTGTACTCATCTTTTATATTTATGATTACGGAACATATTAATATGAATTACCACAATGCATATATATTGCCACCTTAAGAGTTGTATACATAAGAATAATATTTTTTTCACATAACAACAATACATGTTTAAATAAGCATCTTATTTTATAAATGACATGGTTAATTATGATCTTTCACTAGGTTTTGATTAAGGGAAAACAACTTTTGAGGGGACCCGAAACCCCGTAAACCAAGTTTTAAAGGACCCGAAACCCTCAAATTTTGCAAGGATCTGGAACCTACAAAGAAAATTCTGCCACAAAGATAGGCAAATATAATCAACAGACTATATCAACAAATCTACCTAGTACTAGCCAAAAGCCAGCACAACCACAAATAGAAAAAAGCCAGCACCAAACCTGTTGGCAACACAACCTAAAGCATTAGATGAAATTGATAGACTCCCACATCCAAACATTGGGGATTTTCTAGGATCCCCTACCCATATTCAAAAAAATCAAAAAGAAAAAGGCTAGCCTAACTGTTAACCAAAAACAAACATAAACTAAGCTGGGCCCTTCAAAACTCTCAGCATCCAACCAAAGATAAGCAAGAGGGTTTTGAAAGGCTCCCCTAACCTTTGAATTGGGTTTTACAATGGCTCCCAAAACCACCCAAAACTGAATCGAAACATGGGGGTTTTGAAAGGCACCCCTAACCTTAGAAATGGGTTTTGAGGTGGTTCTGAAAACCATAGGTCTAGCGCCAACACCCTCGAAGCATCTGATAACCGCACCTCCAATAGAAAAGCATCTATCCACCTCTATAGGATAGAAAAACCCAGGCAACACTACAACACCCAACTCCACCTCAATAGGAGGGGGTTTCACTCCAAAACCATCCATCTCCGCTGACAAAGAAGGAAGGGCCACCTCAATAAGGCAAACTGAAGAGAACCAAGCAGCAGAGAGAAGGCAGGCTACGAGATATTACAAGCAAAAACACAGCTGGGCCCAAGAGAACAACCCATCATCAAATCTTCCACCAAGCTCTAGGGCAGAATAGAATCCAAAATAACTAAAAGAAACCCCAAAGGGCCTGCTAGATCAATCAAAAGAAAGAGGGGAAAGGGCACTAGAAGCAAACAGTGCATCCCCACCCTCATGGCCTTAAACCATGGTTCTAGAATAGACAATGCCACCATAAGAAGGAATAAAGAAACATCAAACAACAAATACCATCCCAAGGGAAGAAGACAACCAAGGGGAAGGGAAAGAACACAAACCCTAGGAAGAACCCAGATACAAAAGAACCACTTGGGTCCCAAATCAAAGGGAGGGCCTTCCGAAAGATGCAATAGATCAGACCACACCAAGCCCAGAGACAACAGAAGCAACCTTTATGAAGAATGACAACAGAGCCGAGGAGAGGAACAAGGCAACCTAGCCAACTACTGTGGGTAGCCAAACCCAAAGGGGCACACCACCAAGCACAGGATCTGACCAAGTCAGCCTCATCCAAACCAACCAACTCACCAACATGAGCCCCCTTGCCTTCAGCCGAAGTGGCAGAGAAAGCCGATTCCCCAAAAAGGATCAGAAAGGAGCAAAGACCGATGACTCGCAAAACAGTGACCAAGAGAGGTTGCGGCAACAACCAACACCCACAACAGACCAACATCTGCCACAACTGCAGCCACCTCATCAGCAGATACATCTCCATACTCACCATCTGCCTCCCCTACCGCGTCTTCACTAGAGGAAACCCTAGCCCTTGACCCGCTCCCGCTTGATGACCTGCTCTTACTCACCACATGATATTTCATTAGTTAATAAGTGTGTTTATACTTTTTATTATAACATTTGTAGGTAGTCGTATGTTCATATGTGTATTCATCTTACCAACATTTATTTATATACAATAACAAAATTACCACTTGATCTTTGATTGTTTCTAGATTAGATTTGCATGTAGCATCCATGATAGTTTTTCTTTCATTAACATTATTTGCAATTCACTTACTTAACATCTTTTGTAGCTAAATACACATGCCACTCCTATTAACATTTCATTATCCGTGAAGCATCTGACTAATTTATGACAATAACATACAAAATAACATATCTAGATCATATTTTATCTTTTTCCAATACATATATATTGTCCCAATGCATATATATTGCCACCTTAATAGTTGTATACATAAAAATAATATTTTTCCACACAATAACAATACTTGTTTAAATGAACACCTTAATTTATAAATGACATGATTAATTATGATATTTTATATGAAGGAAAAAATGATTCCACTTTTTCATAAATGTATTTATATTGATTTTATAACATTTATAGGTTTTCATAAACTCATATATGAACTCATCTTACTAACTTTTAATTTTTTTTATTTATATAATTATTTATTAACAATATATATTATAAATATATTACAAAACTAAATTTTATAACTACAAATACTATACAAGACCACAACCCTGTCCCGCTATTGCCGAGTGAGCAGCGGATAAATTTCCTAATATATTAGGTGAAATCGGAAGTGTTTTGCATTGGGGTTCAAGGCACTTCGGTTTTTATTTGAAGATGTTGCTAGGTTTGACTTAGGAATGGTAGGTGGATTGCTTCTACCAAAGAAAAAGCCGCGGGGGAACGGTAAAAGCTGACCTGATATCAACTCCATTTCTCTATATATGACTTCCTTCAGGCTGTAGCAAGGCACACAGCCCTTCATTGAGTTGTGCGTTTGTTTGGGATTTCTACACTTTTCCCATGGACTTCAGAAAGATCGAAAGAAGTGCGGAGCAGATTTTATCAGATGATTTGAGTTACTGGCGTTTGGCGTCTGTGGCTGAAGTGAGAGACAATATGGATAGGATTAAGAAAGAGCGAATCTTAGATTCGTGGGATATTGCACGCCTTTTGGATGGATGGGTGGATGGCCCCGGCTACAGATATACTATTGAGAATGAGTACAAACCCAACATGGGACACATGCTGCTAGTTAGAACAAAAACACCAAGAGCATCGGGTAAGTTCATTTCTCTAGGCAAGTCCACGCCATCATCTCTATTTTTTTCTGACCTTAAGAATTGAACAAGACTAATTGTATATTTCACTTTCTGCAGATGGTAAATTCATTGAAGAAATGTACTCTGGAGTGGAGTTGAACAGTAAGGGAAGAAAAGCCGCTCTATTGCTCTCCTGCGACGATAAAATTACTGAAGTCATGTGCTTCGTTTTAATGAGTACCATAGATAGATTTGTGGAGACGGGGGAGCGTCAATCAGAGTTAGATCGTTTGACAGAAAGTCTGAAGCAGACTTTCTATCACCGTAGAACGGTATTGCACTACGCTGCCGACCAGCCACACAATGGAGAACATGCACGGTGCGTTGCAGATTTGATTCTAAGCAACTTTGAATATGGAAGAGAGTTGATAAAAGCTGGGGATAAATACGGAAGGACTTCTCTTCACTATGCAGCTCATCATGGGCACATCGGCCTCTTCCATTTTCTAATTGTCAATTGCGGATTGGATGCTGATGAAAAGGATCGAAATGGTGAAAATATACTGCATCTTGCCGTAAATAGCAATAAGATAGAAGTAGTGAACCTATTATTGACGATAATGGATGGCTTGAAGAATCTAGTTGCTTCTCAGGACGCCAAATGTAAGACCCCGTTGCATAAAGCGGCGGCTAACGGTAATACACATATCATATGCATTCTCCTGCAATGCATGAATGAACTAGGCAAGAGTGGACTTTTTCGTCAGGCTGATTTGTTTGGGCAAACGGCACTTCTCGAAGCAGCAAGGGGAGGTCACAAAGGAGCCTTTCGGAACCTATTGCAAATTGGATCGAAGCCTCTTGCTGAACGCAACTCTGAAGGTAAAACTGCACAACACTATTGTGTGCAGCTCAAAGATGAAGATGCGGCCACTGACATGGTTTCGATGCTGCTGGATCATTGCCTGCCTGAAGAAAGATTGCTTCTGCTGTCGGCGTCGGCTACTGGCATTGGTACAGCTGAACAATGTGCTGAATCCGCATATGTACAAAGTTTTCTCAAGCAGCAAAGAGAAAGTGAAGTCACAGCGGGAAGCTCAAGGGACTTGTTACTCAGCGCTGTTACGCTGGGATATGACAAAATGGCATGGGAACTTATCAATAGAGGTGCCAATACTAGTCAATTACACAACTACAACTTCTCTAACAGCGAAGTGTCAGATGCTCGTCAACAGCGCATCAAGAAGTGTATGCTTTCTTCACTTCCTTCTATACAATATTGAGATTATAATAATATATCTCAATATTAAATTTTTTTTAAGGAAACTTCATTTCTTTTATCCTTTGTAAAAAAAATTTCAGTACATTTCAAAGAGTTTTTTTTTTTTTTCTTTAAAATTAAACAAAATTATAAATTAAAAGTAGTAATAAATTGAGTCAAATAAAAAAGGTTCGTTGTTTTAATCTTCCATAAAATAGAGGATTCACACAGCAAAATCTTTGGGAGTGCGTCCCTGTTGGAGATTGTAATCCCAATTACAGTTAGCTCCTCCTGCTACCGCCCAACTTCAATCTGCCACCGTTAATAGTTAGTTATTTTCTTCTGCGTCTCCATGCTAATTACAAGACTTTTAATAAATTATACAAGCCCAAACAAATATATTCGAAACAAAATATCTACTCCTACATTATCATTTCATTGCATGTAGATTTTGAGCGCTATCTGTAAAACTGGAACAAAATAAAAATTCATTATCGTATCTGTTTATCTGGAAGCTAGGTCATTCGGCATACAATAAATTTACACTAATGATCCACTTTCAACCGTGGCAGTTCTTCAGCGTGTAGAGAAAATGCCGGAAGGAGGCCGAGATCAACCAACTGTCCACGATAGTCTAGGTATGGATTTCGATTATATGTATCGAATGCATCTATATAGCATTGCCTAAAGCAATGAAAAGCCAGTACAGGATGTTTCTGTTGGGGACAGGGTCTCACCTAAACAAATCAGTGCCATACCAGATGTTTAAGTGGTGAACCAGGTCCCCCTATGTCGAGGAGGTCTTTTTAGGTCGTATTATAGTATATATATAGTGTATGAACTTACATTCCTTGTCGTTTGATGTAACCTGCAATGGACCAGGAAGAAGGGCTTTTGCAGAAGGACTGGCTGCACTTTTTCTAAACCCACACGTTAAATCACCCGCGACGGTGGGCATCTCGGGTGACTGGGGAATGGGCAAGTCCAGCTTAATGTTGCAGGTACACTTGAAATCATTTCTTCAAAGTATTTTGCATGTTTTAAAAAAGCGTAGATTTCATGAAAATCCTTAACTATTGACAATTGACACAATTACAGACGGAAATGCTTTTGCTGCAAGCAGCAGCTCAGCTAACGTTTCCAGATATTCTACCAATTGAAGAGTTTCCAGGGTCCAAACAGTTCGAGCTAACTCAGAAAGGTCGAAAAAAATACAAGAAAGTTAAAAAAGGAGTGAAAGAATTATTGCCAGCCTCTGAAATAGCCAATGTAAGTACATGTTATATAGTAATACAAAAAAACAACTCTAGTGAAAGTGCTATAGGATTCTTGACCGTTATGAATCCCCTAAATTTTTATCACCTGTGCATCAGATTGATGAGGATCCATTGGTGTATTTTCTCGACAACTATCAAGACAAGTACCCTCAAGTGTATAAATCATTAGCGCTCATGGACCGCGGTGAGCTGGTAAGTTTTCTTTCTAAATATTGTAGTGTTGTGGGTTTTCTAAGTACTCTACAAATTTCCGGCTTCAATGTTTGCTATGTCTCAGTTTCGTTTGAAGGATGAAACATCAGATTCAAGTAGCAGTCTGGCCTCAATGTTTGCTATGTCTAAGCTTCGTTTGAAGGGTAAGACATCAGATTCAAGTACCAGCCTGGGCAAGATTCCTACTATCCTGACAGTTCGCTATAACGCGTGGTATTACCAAAATGAGTCAGAAGCACTGGCAGGCTTGGCTATTACAATATCAAAGGCCATGGAAGAAACGATGACTAAATCCCAGAGAATAAGGTCTTGCTGGAGATACACATTGAAGGAAAGAGGAGGCGAAATAGGCTTCCAATTTCTTTTACCGTGCATCCTGGCCCTGTTTCTTTCAGGTTGGCTTACTTGGGCGTTTTGGATGTTGTTAAGCAGATTGAAGCACAGCGAGCTGCAGGACTTAAAATACGGATCCATTCCTGTGACTATAGTTGTTGTTTTTTGGACCGTAATGAGACAACTTTATTCTGTTTTCAAACCTGTTAGTGTTCAAATAATGGGATATGTTAGCCTACCTGACCACAGCAAAAATCTTGGTTATCAGCATCAAGTGATATCTGATATCAACTTTTTAAAACAACAAATTCGGCAGAAACCGTCTTTGTTCTGGAAATTTCTTGCTGGTAATTGGTTATGGAGAATGTGTGGGCTCTATCTTGACACTATTGAAGGTACATCCATTCCGAAAACACCCCCGCCTTCCAAAGATGATATCCGCATTATTGTCTTCGTTGACGACTTGGATAGGTGCGAAGACACCGTTATTTTACAGGTATTTCTCATAGGAATCAGCTTTATTCTTTAAGCGATTAATATGGCGGTAAACAATGGTATACACCTCTAAACTAATTTACTTGTAAATCGTATAATCAGGTGCTTTCTGCAGTTAATTTGGTCTTGGCAGTTTGTGAGATTAATGTGATTCTTGGAATGGACAAGAAAATGATCGCAAGAGCAATAGCACATAAATATCAACATCAATACCAAGACAATGCTAATTTAAAAATAAATCCAGTAGACTTGGCTGATAAATACTTAAGCAAAATAGTTCAGCTGCCATTGGCCTTACCAGATTCGGGCAACGAGGAAAGGATAGAGTTTCTAAATCAGCAGTTGGGAGAGGAGTTCATGGAAAGTGGTGACGACGGAACAGAGGAGAGCTCACAACATTCAGAAGGTTCAAAAATATTACAATCTGTAGATAGCAATAACATTTCATTTCAATTGTTTTACTTTATGTAATGGAAACATTTTCTGATTGATGCAGATCCTCAGTGGAGCTTTTCAAACAAATAAATAGTTCCCATATCAAAATGAAAAAAATAAAACAAAACACATAAATTGTTAGATATCAATAAACATATAGAAATTGATCTAAAAGCTTATTCAAAACTTTATATTCATTTAAATTGAGATTACAAGCTTCTTGATCACAATGATAGAGACACTGAATTCATTATAATCTATCTTTCTATGCACAATTACAACTAGCTTTTATTGCAGTTTTTCTATACAAATAAAAGAAATTAATAAAATTCTATATCTCATATTCAACCTACAGTTGTACACGTCGAAAAATTAGTATGCCAACAATTACAATCTATTTCTTAGATGGCAGGCATTTCATTTTAGTTGTTTTACTTAATAAAAAGAAACTTTTTCTGATTGACGCAGATGCTCAGTCAAGTAATACACAAATTATTCAGAACGGACGGCCAGAGCGTTTATCAGGTTCCCAAATTACAATATATTTGTTATATGCAAGGCATTCAATTTTAATTGCTTTACTTGATAAAAAGAAAAAAATTCTGATTGATGCAGAAGCTCAATCTAGAGATGAAGAAAACCGTCTAAGAAATCCTCCAGAAAGCGGCCTAGAGATCAAGTCAATAATTTCCCAATTACTCGACCGTTTGAGAGCATTGAGTAAGCTTTGCAAATGGATATTTTCAGGTATCGAAGTTAGAAACACTTTCTCTAAGAGCTTCACATATATCGATGTGATTGAATAGTCATATATTTGTTAAATGCAAGGCACATTCCATTTTGTAAGTTTTACTTAATAAAAAGAAACATTTTCTGATTGATGCAGATGCTCAATCCAGAGATGAAGACCCTGAAGAAAACCGTCAACAAAACACTCCAGCAAGCGGCCTAGAGATCCAGTCAATCATTTCCCAATTACTCGACCGTTTGAGAGCATTGAGGAGTAAGCTTTGCAAATGGACATTTTCAGGTATTGAACTCTAAGAGCTTCACATCAGAACTTGATAAATATATCGATATGATTGAATGGTCATAAAGGGGATTTTGGCATTTTACTAGGCCCTGATGAAAGAAGCTCGAAACTGAAAAGCATGCCAATAAATAGCCAGTTGATTCTGCCAAGTTACAGCGATGAAGAGAGGAAAGCAATGGTTTTCTTGAGCACACAAGCAAGCGATGGCCCACAACTTCCTCGTGAATGGAAAAGATTCCTCACATATCATCGTCTAGCGTGGAATGTCCTTTTCCGATTCAAACAAGTGAAACACTTGCGAGGATGGCAGGTCCAACTTCTTGTATGGATATTCTGTTGTTGGCAATGGAAAGACAATATGAACCGTATTATAGAGGTAGTTTACCAGCTGTAGTTTTCTTTACGTTTATGGTTTACTCGAGTTTTAACTCTCGAGATCTACTTACATGCGTCGTATCTTGCAGAACTGGAAGGAGCTTGTGTCTATAGAGGGCGGCACTGTAAATGATGATGACCCCTCACTCAAAATTATTGTTGAGCATTGTCTTGACAGAAAAGTAGAAGACGAGGGGAAGGACAAGTGGCGGTTAATGATTAAGACTTTGGACGAATACGATGTTTCCTTGAAGAGCATTCAATCTTTTCAAAAGTTTCGTCTACATTGTGAGATTGGATATCTTCCTCCGCCTCCTGCAAATGCCACAGAGCCAATGAGGAGTAACTCCGTCCGGGAACATCCCTCACTAGGCTCTAATTTGTCGCCAAGGTAGAGGGAAATAAGAGTTGATGGAGACATGCAACAGTAATAGTGCACATATTCACCGTTATGTTACATAAAGGCAATGAATATTTGAATCCCTAAAAACTTAACAATCTAGTTTGAAAAATTCTAACTGAAAAGTTATGTTTTGTTTTTCGTTATTATTATGGTTTCACTTGAATTTCAGATTGCATGTATGGACATAATAATATAAGATATGGAATTCCTTGTGTTGTTAGAGGCTTTCTATTTTTATTCATTTAGATTATTAAAATGGATGTCCATTCTTTTGTGTTTTAAAATATTATATTGTTATTCGAAATAACATAACTTTGTAAATTATTTCTATTATTGCTAACATCATCATTTTAGAAGTTATTTTGAAAATTAATTATTTTTATTTTAATGTAGGATATAAATATAAAGATCATTTGAATTTATAGATAATATACCTTGTTTGTGGATTATTATCTTTTTATTTGACAAAACAAATAGAATTCCATAACAATATAACTCAATGTAATTTTTTTTTCCTTTATATTATTTTTCCCAACATACTTATTATAGTCGCATATCTTACATGTGAATTTCATCATTCATATATGAAATCTATGAAAATATAGATTCAACAAAAGTCACCCTTCAATCTAACCTTATATTATATTTGGTCTTTGTTTCTATGCTATATATAAAATTACAACGAATGTTTGTTAAAGGTATTTTCTCACAAGTACTTGTAACATGTAAAGATCAAATAGCCACGATATATATGTCTACTAAGGTTTTCTTCCATATGGTTATATTTCATACTTTTAGAACTTGTTCTTAGTGTATTATCTCATTATTCAAGTTAATCTAACTTTAGAATATGAGAAAGTTCTCTAAGTTTTCTCTGAATTTTTTGTTAAAAATATTATAAATTTACTTATTTTCTAATTTCTTGAACAAAATAATTATGATTTTACTTAATATGTGTTTCCTTATCATATTATATTTTATTAAATATTTAATTCAACTTAAACATTATAATATGAAAAAAGAGATGGAGAGCAAGAGCGAAGTTAGTGATAAGGTTTCAGTGGTTGCAGTAGAGGCAAATGGTGATGGTGAAAATGACCCAAATAGAGATGGGTTTGCAACATGGTTGAATGAGGAGCCTTCATTCGACTAGGAGATGGGTTGTGTTTTTTCTTCCCTACCTATTTTGTGTGGCTTTCGATCTTCCTACTTTGTTTTGGGGCAATATTATGGCTCCTTTTGTTTTGCTTTGTCGACACCTTTTCTCCATCTAATTTAGCCTCTATTTTGGCCCTTTTCCTTTTGTATGGGTTTGAGATGACTCAATGACCTTCCACTCTTCAACGTGTGTCAAGGTCCTCCTAGTTATCTTGACCCCTTGTTGGCTTAAGTGTTATATCTATTGACTGGTCTCTGCCTATAAGAGATCCCCCCTAATGCGATAGGTTCTTGCGGATATTATGCGGCCCCTAGTTGTCCTAAGTGTGGGTTCCCTTGATGTCTTTTTGGTGTGTGGTGGATAGAGGTTTCTTTGTTGTTATAATTTCTTTATAATAGGTGGTTGGTTGTTTATCTCTGTGGGTACCGTTGTAGTGGGATTTCTTCTACTATTTTGGGTATTGCATGTATAGAGCTTGGGAAGTGGATGTTCAAGAGCGATAGGAGGTTCAAAGTTTCTTCTATCCTTCCCTTCTTGGTTACTAGGGTTTTGTTCCTTGTGCACTCCATTTTTGGTGAAAGAGTGTGGGGTTTTGTGGCTACATATTTTTCAATGGAAGGTGACACTTCTTTTGGAATCAATATTTTTCTAGAGGTTGTTTACTAAGGTTTTCTTCCATATAGTTATATTTCATAATTTTAGAACTTGCGCTTAGTGTATTATCTAATAATTCAAGTTAATCTAACTTTAGAATATGAGAAAGTTATCTAATCTTTCTCCTATTTTTTTGTTAAAAATATTATAAGTTTATTTATTTTATAATTTCTTGAACAAAATAATTATAATTTTATTTAATGTGTTTCTTTATCATATTATATTTTATTAAATATTTAATTCAACTTAACATTATAATATGAAAAAAGAGAAGGAGAGCAAGAGTGAAGTTAGCGATAAGGTTTCAGTTGTTGCAGTAGAGGCAAACGATGATGGTGAAAATGACCCAAATGGGGATGGGCTTGCAACATGGTTGAATAAGGAGCCTTCATTTGACTAGGAGATGGGTTGTATTTTTTTTTCCCTACCTATTTTGTGTGGCTTTCAATCTTCCTACTTTGTTTTGGGGGAATATTCTGGCTCCTTTTGTTTTTCTTTGCCGACACCTTTTCTCCTTCTAATTTAGCCTCTATTTTGGCCCTTTTCCTTTTGTATGGGTTTGAGGTGACTCAATGACCTTCCACTCTTTAGTGTGTGGCAGGGTCCTCCTAGTTATCTTGTCCCCTCGTTGGCCTAAGTGTTACATCTATTGACTGGTCTCTACCTATAAGAGATCCTGCCTAATGCGATAGGTTCTTGCAGATATTATGCGGCCCCTAGTTGTCCCAAGTGTGGGATCCCTTGGTGTCTTTTTGGTGTGTGGTGGAAAGAGGTTTCCTTGTTGTAATAGTTTCTTTATAATGGGTGGTTGGTTGTTTATCTCTGTGGGTACCCTTGTAGTGGGATTTATTCTACTATTTTGGGTATTGCATGAATAGAGCTTGGAAAGTGGATGTTCAAGAGTGATAGGAGGTTCAATATTTCTTCTATCCTTTCCTTCTTGGTTACTAGGGTTTTGTTCCTTGTGCACTCCATTTTTGGCGAAATAGTGTGGGGTTTTGTGGCTACATATTTTCCAATGCAAGGTGACTGACACTTCTTTTGGAATCAATATTTTTCTAGAGGTTGTGGGTCAGTGATGGATTCATGATAAGGGTTGGTTATCATATGGGGATTTAATTAGATCGGGCTTTACATTGGTTGTGCCTACTACTCTGGTAGTCTATGACTTCTCTTGGTTGTTGTTGTTTTCTAATAGGATCTCTATGTACAAAATTTGAGCTTCCCCCTCGATGGTTGGTAAGAGTTCCTCTCAAATATCGATTTCTAGTGGAAGCCTCTTCCAATGTTCTCTCTATTACAGGATGTTTTCGCTTTGTTGTACTACTGAGAGAGGACCTATTGACATGGCTCAAGATGTTTTGTTTGATTTCTACCACCATAAGGTTTGGGGATGAAATTCAAAACCCTTTGCACTATTTTGTGCTTGTGTATTCTCTAGTAATGTTGTTTAATGTGTGTTTGGAATGGCTATGTATTTCTCCTATCACAAGTTTTTTGGATGTCCCCATTTCTTTGTGGTTTCTATTAAAGAAACATGGAGATCCTTCTGGTATAAGGTTGCAAAAATAATTACAAAATGTGTTGCTTGTTATCTTTTCCCTTAGATTGCTATGGATCCAACACAAGGTATTTTATCAGGAAGATGGTTTGAGGTGCCTTCCAAAACCCCTGTATTCTGATTAGGTGATTTTGGTTTGTTGAGAACCCTGTTCCCACTGGTTTGTTGCTCATTTCAAAAAAAGGTTTGTCCTTTTTGGTTTTTGTGATTTCGGTGCTCTTAATGCTTTTGAGTTCCTCCCTTTTGTGCACTTGTGAGGTTGTTATGTATTGGTTGAGGCCTATCCTAGTTTAATCTATTCAAAACTTTAAAATACGAAGAAGAAAAATTATTTAATATTTAATAAAAAAATATTCTATTTTTTTTTTACAATTGCTTAAAAAAATAAATCTCAATTTGATTTTATTTAAATATATTTGATTTCAACTTGAAACAACGATATTTGTAAGTGCAAACAAAAAACTAAAATCTTGATATATAATGTTTAGAAACGAAAATAATAAATAATAATAATAAAAGGTATTACTAAAAATAATAAGAAACTTTACATAAATTTTTTTGAATTGAAAATAATAATATATGAATACTTAAATTCATACATTTTATGAAGAAATGAGTAATGGTGATTGACCCTCTTTATTATTCATGCAATAAAAAGTGATAAAATAAATTAATTTTGAAAAGAAAATAAATTGCTACATGTAGTAAAGGAAAACACACATTGCTTGCACTAATCTAGGTTAATCTAATAGAATACATACACCTCATTATAAACTAATTTAGATTAATTATTTGATATACGATATTAGACAATTGAATAGTATATATTATTTCAAGAAAGTAAATTTAAAGTCAATATGTACATGTCTCTATACTCAATAAAGAAAGTTAAAAAATAATGTATCACATATAGATGAAACTATAAATAGATCCTCTATGTTTGTGTTCCATCTTATACTTTGCATAGAAATTATGTAGTCCCCATTTAACATGAAGATGGACACTCTTTCTTCTTGTGCATTTATGTTTCATAGCTCACCAAATTTATTATTTTCTAATTTAATTAAAAATATTCTATGATAAAAATGTATAAGATTTTGAAGCAAAATTTGACACATAGCTCTCTACTAGAAGATCTCTTATTAAATTTAATTTAGATTACCAAAATATCACATGTTTGATTGTCTACTATACTAAAAGGTCTAATGATGTCAATGAATACCTTTGGAGCGTTGTTGATTTATGAAGGCACCTGTTCTCCTAGGTCAACCCCTAGAAGAGAACTTTTTAAAGTTGTACTAACCTCGATAAATAGATAGCAAACAATTTTGTATGTTCTTTAGAATGAATATATATAGATCCAAGTAGGTGCTCCTATTGAAGTGATGCTAGTATTTACATGATCCTTATTGAAATGAGACTTTTGGATGTGAGAGGATGGAATTAAAAGTCTTAATATCAATAGAAGTGAATCACTTCAACATTTTGTTTACTCCACTCATAAAAAATTGTGAAATTATCAAGAGTCAAACATATTTTAAATTTGAAGGGTCCAATTTGTGGGTATGGAATTTCTCTTATAGTTTTGAGATCAATTTCAAAAAAGTAAATGATTATATTTATATATAAATTTAATGTCTAGATATGGATGGCAAAATTATCAATTAAATGGAACTGTGTGTATAACAGTTAGATATATATATATAGTAAACGCACAAAGTTGGGTCCCAATCCTGTGGAAGTCCACGTGTTGGAAAATGAGCCCGCTAGAAACGGGTGCCCGAAGCTATACGGGTGCTCGTTTCTTTCAAATCGGACGCCCGATTTGAAAAAAATGAGCCACTATTTTTGAAATGTATATATATTTTTTTAAAACTATTTTCCATCATTTTCATTGTTTGGAAAATGGGTAGACGTTTCTGAGAAGCATGGGTACCCATTTTTTTCACCCCAGCTGACCCCCTAGACCATTTTTACCTCCTTCCAGGTATTTAGTTTTATTTTTTATATTCTATTTTATTTATTTTTATTGTTTTTCATAAAAAAATGTTAATGTATTGTTATTTTTTAATTTTTATGTTTTAAAGTTTGAAAATCATCTTTTATTTTATTTTATTTCATGTTTAAAATAGTTTTTAGTTTTCAAATATTGCAAAAAACATGAATAGTAAAAACCGTAGGAAAAAAATGAAAAACATGAATAGTATTTAAACTGTAGGAGAAAAACAAAAAACAAAAACGTAAACAAACAATAAACATTAGACACAAAAAATAGACAATAAACCCTGAACAGAAAAACAAACACTAAACCCTAAATAGAAAAAAATGAACACTAAACCCTAAATAGAAAAAAATGAACACTAAACCCTAAATAGAAAAAAACTTACACTAAACCCTAAATAGAAAAAAATGAACAAGTCCTAGGAGAAATTTGACTATCTTGGTTGATTACTTGGTCAATACAACATTGGATTAAGATTCAATGGTGGCAATGTATCATGATTCCTAACTCAAGAAAACATTTAGAGTAACATGTATGTTATCAACCACCTTAAGCATTCCTAATGATGGCTATATTTAGTGTCAGAAATCTTAACGTTTTCATGTCCTAAGCAATTGAGTTGGACACCATGGATTAATGTTCCTTAACTATTATTGAGGTTTGATAAGGATTCTATTAAGGAGAATTATAAGTTTTAAATAAATGGTTTTAATTTCATTAGATTAGTGTTCATTTGTAGAATGCTAATTCAATGGATTAACTTAATAAAGGTGGTGCTATAACATTTGAAGGAGTGTTATTGGTGCTTATGGTATTAAATGGTGCTTAGTGATCACTGTTTTTCCTAGCAGTGTTGTATCAAATGGAACATATATTTAGTTTTTAATTGGAGCTTTTAGAGTTAATTTTTTTTTTTTTTGGTTATAGGAGAGAGTATTTTTCCATTGGATTGGATGATAAGTATAATAAGCATAGAGAAAGCAAAGGATCAAAAACCTTGTAATAATTTATTTTACCAAAGGTTTAACCAAATCTTTATTTACAAATCAAAATAAACTCTAGGATTCATGAAAGTTGCACTAGAAGAGACAAGTATGGAGGTAGGTAACATCACAAAAAAATTTATCTAAGAGGGGTTTTTCTTCAACCTAATTATGTTCATTATTAATGTAGGCTTATGAAAATGGATCTTAAGACTCCTTTTAATTATGGACATGAAAATTGTTAATGGAGAATCAAGGTAGGGTTGTCTAAGAAATGTTTGTTGATTTCTCGAAAGGATTGGACTTAGTGACCTACTTGCCTCAAATGGAAAGAAAGAAAGTATAAATAGAAGGTGTACATCAAGAGTTTGAGGTATTGCAATCTTATTGTAGCAATATTAGTAAAGTGTTGGTTGGTTTGCAAAATGCACATGAAAATAGCAGAGTGTGTGTTGGAAGTGAATGCATTATATTATGTGAAAGCATTAATTGAAATAGTAAAATAAGAACCAACAAGAAGGGAGAGTTGAGGGTGGTGTCTATATAGGGTAGATGAGTTATGCATTTTTTTTCCATTTGTACCTTATAGGAAATTGTCCATATCTTTTCTTTTATAAAGAAACATGTTTTTTATTACTACATATTTTACATATTTTGTTTACGACACATAGATATATAGCAATCTTGTGAGTCATGATCCTTAATTTATATGGTAAGATAAAATATATTATTCTAATATATGACAAATTTTTTTGGATAGGTTTCATTATAAACCCCACTAAATTACTTAAAAATTTACACATCTATATAAATTTATTTTCCCAAGTATATATTAAATTAAAAAACTGATTATATATTTATATGTGTATGTATCACTTTACATTTAGAATGAATTGATTCTAATTTTTTAATGATAATTGATTGTATTTCAAATTACCAAATGTTTATTCTAATTGATATAATTGATGTACATAATTAAAATGTATTTTGAAAATTATTTAATACGTAAATAAAAGTTGATCTTAAGTAAATAAATTATTTAATATGAAATAATAAATTTCCTCTTATGTATCACAATCGAAGGTTATGTGATCTTCATCTACAAAGGGAATGAAACAATCTACAATAGGATCCTTTAGGAATGGAGAGATATGCAGGTCTCCATGGATCTCCTAAAGTCTATTCAAAAGTGCGTGGGGGAGATCAATATCCAATGCAATACACATAGAATCATGATCTTGATACTAGATCAAATCACTCCTACATAGTCAATGATGTTACACAAAGATTATATAATTTCTAGTGTTTCTAGTTTAGGTATGACTCCATACATAAAAGGAAAATGATTACACCACCTAAAACTTATCAAGATACCATTTTACAAAAGAATCATAGTTATCCCTTTCTAATTTTACCACAAAAGGATGAATAGAGAAACCTATGATACCTCCTCAAATAAAAACTTAAAAGATAAATAAAATCAATACAAATAAAACATATCAAACAAATTCATCTCATGTAAGACGGTCATTTTCAAGTGCCAAGATGTCCAAGTAAATGACTAGAATGTGAAATCACAAAAAATAAAATATAAAATACGAGGGAATATTCTAGAAAATAATTGTGTGATCTATGGAGATTTATGAACCACCTTTTCAATGCCACATGAAGCATGAAAAAATATGCTCTCTATCAAAAGTTACGAGGCTTTAAATTTACATAGCTTGATTTAAGTTAAGAGGACAATAAATCACACTAGTGGCAGATTTAATAAAAATAAGAATCAAATATAGATCAATATTGGAATCACATTTTGTGGGTTGCGACTTTGAACAAGAAAATACCAATATAAAATTGAATATAAAACAATACAGTTTTTTTTTGTTTTAACTCCTCCAAGAGTAGAGAACCTACTATTTATTCAAGCTTCAACTTAGTGTAGTACTACTAGTTAGGATCACAAAATCATCCAATGATTCTAGAAAAGAACACAACAAAGTAGTACATGTATTGACAAGTTCGTAGATATAACTTATGACTTTAACTTATGATTATTTTTATGATTTTGATGGAACTTATCCTAATTCATCTTTAGATGTTAAAAAGTATTGTTTGAGTTGCATGGGCATTATGATGTTTTATTTTGTATATTTTTTCTTATACTTTGATTTAAGTGGATAATATTTCTTAAATGATGCTTATTATTACCCACCTATTAATAATATTATAGATCTATGTGAGTTTCCTTTTTTTATATTTAAGTTGCTAAATTGTATTTAATTATAAGTTTTTTTGGAAGGTGAAATGTAAATTAAATAGTTTGTAATTGTAAATTTTCATGTTTGTAATCGTAATTGTAAATTTTCATGTTTGTATATATATGCAAATTATTTTCACATGATGGATGAGTTTGAGATAGATGAGCTATTAGGTCTAGTGCCACCTCCACCTGATCAGTTGAGACAGACAATTAGGATGAATATTGATGCTTTGATTAGAGATATTCATACTATTAGGCATGAGCATCATCCACCTCCTCAGTTGTTACACCTTGCAGATAGTATGCAAGGCATTGCACAGTCTGTGCAGGCATTAGATAGCAAGCTAGATAGCTATCGTAGTTGGCGTGAGGGATTGCGTGCATTTTATGCTGATGGCCTCACATACAAACAAGTTAATGAATTAAAAATTACAAAAATGGATTTGAAAAAATATTTTGTGAACCCTAAGACGGGTGAAGAGATAGATCCGAAGAAGCCACATATCTCTATTCAATGGTGTAGGAACTCGGACATTGCTAGCCACTTTTGGGAGTGGTGGTGGATGGTCTTTGACCATCCACCACACTCTAATCATGAGGTCCCGATGTATTTTTTGAAGAAATTATGGGCTGAATTTGAATTGGGCAAAAAGCCCAATTACTTTGATATTAGATCATTTCAGGGCGTTGGGAGAGGCATGCCCCAGGATAGGCCAGGAGCAAAATTGAGCGACATGGTTGAAAACTGTGTGCATGATGATCCATTGGTTCCTCTTCCATCACTAGTTGTTCCAGCACCTGCCCATCATCGAGCAGTGGATTCTGCTCTAGGTTCATTGAGTGCCCTATTGGGCAATTTGGTACAGTAGTTGCGGGAGGTGAGGGCTTCCCCCAGCTTAGCACATGTTTGCATGAGTTGTGGGGATGTATGTAGGGGTCCACAGATTAAGGCTGCCCCTAGAAGAGATGGTGATTTTGATGATGTTGATGCTATCCATGGTGGTTATGATAATGTCGAGGAGGCTATACATGTTGATGTCGTCTCTTCATATGTTGACCTTCTGTGGGCAGATGATGATCAGCCTACAGAGGTACAAATTTATTTGTATAATTTATGTGATGCTAAAAATGTGGTATATAAGAGGCATACATATAATGAGACAATAAAAACGTAATTGAAAAGCTTAATTTCAAACTAAATAGAAAATGCAAACCATAGCCCTTCCTCGAAATGTCCCATTTTCCTCTATTCTTGAGGACCTTGAAAGTGTTGGATTGATGAGCTCTTAGTGGAGAAATGACCTCCAAAGTGACAACTCAAGAGTTGAGTAGCTACTTGATCATGATGGATTATGAAGATGATATGAAATGCATGATTTAAGAAACTAGATGAATATGCTATGATCAATCCAAAAGCTAATTAGAAGATGATTGAAAGACTAATTGCCTATAGTAACAATGCCTAAATTGATATGAGATCAGATCATTATTGCTCCAAAAGGGGGTCTATTTGTAGGATTTCCAAGGCTTGGGGTGAGGTGGCAGGAATCAACAGTCAAGATCGATCTGAAGATATCAATGGTTAAATTGGAGGAAGTTGGCAAAGGGGGTTGGTTTAAAGGGAACATTTAGTGACAAGAGCCACAAAGGTTCTTAGAAGATGTTAGATGAAAGGGGACAAGGAGGTAGGTAGAATGGGTTAAGTTTAGGAATGGTTAGGTTGGGTGGTTAAAGTTAGGAGAATTGAATTTAGAAATTCATTTAATATGAAAATGGCTAATTAATTTCAACAACTCATTGATTTGAATTGTTTTAATTAATTAGAGGATTGGAAGAATGATTTTGATGGAGAGAATTAATTAATTTGGAATTAATTAATCAAAGGGGGATATGAAATGAACCTATTTAATAAATCTTTAGATTTATTAATAAGTAGAGGAATGAGTGAATTTAATCAAATTGCTAATGAATTCAATTAAATTAAGGAAGGTGGATTAATCAAATAATTGCTTATTTAATTAATTATCTTCAAATCATTTTTAGGTGTATACATTTTGCTCCTCTTTGAAGCGATGTGTGACGATGCATTGGTTCAAAGAAAACTCGATTGATGGTGTTGCTGATATTGATTTTGATATAATATAGATTTGATCTTGATTTGATGCGAATTTGGTTTCGATATGATACTGATTTGATTTGGAGATGATGAATCTCGATATGATACGGTTTTGATCTTGGAGATGATAAATCTCAATATGATGTGGTTTTGATCTTGGAGATGATAAATCTCGATATGATGCGGTTTTGATCTTGGAGATGATAAATCTCGATATGATGCCCCAGACGCTGATTGATTGATTGTGGTATGATGATGCCCCCTCAGGAGATCAATTGAGGTAATTGATTTGCGAAGTGGTTGGATGATTGCGAGATTGATGTCCCGATTAGAAAATGTTTGATTTCACAACTTTGATTGATGAAAGTGCGAGTTCTTTGATCACAATGGTTTAGTTTTTCCATTAATAAGATGAGATCAATAAGATCTAGATATAGTCTGGTTTCAGGAATGACACCTCCTGTATAAGATAAAGATGATCAAGAGCATCTAGTTTTAGGAAAGATATATCTCATATAAGACGTGATCAGAATGTCTGGTTTCAGGAAGGATACATCCTGTATAAGACATGATATGATAGATCGGATGCGATCAATTGGTAGAATCGATTAAGATTGATTGGATAAAGAACTGATAGTTTGTTGATATCAGGTTGCAGGACCAGTATGTTGATAGTGATTTGGTTGAGGGGCTAACATAAGATTGGTGCTTGGTTGACAATATCAAGAGAGAGATGAGTCATCAGTTTGATTGTGTATACACTTATGATGATGCTTCGATGATTCTTGTGATAGATTGAACCTCGGATAAGATGAGCTTGAGATTTAGCCTTTGATAAAATGAGATTTATTATTTTATTTTATTTTTTTGGTAAGTTTTTTATTTTTTGAGATTTTGGTGATATTCGATTTTTGATTTTTTTTTTTTTTGTTGATTCAATTTTTTATTTTTATTTTTATTTTTTGGGCAAGAATTGGGATGATTTTTGGCGATGAGGTTTTGATTATTTTGATTTGGATGATTTTGATAAAATGATTTGATTTGTCATTTGGTTGACTTTGCTGACAATTTGATTTGATTTTTGATTCTTTGCGAGTTTGATTTGAATTTGGTGATGAAGTTTTGATTTTTGACAATTTGACTTGATTATGATAGGGTAAGATTTGATTAGCCATCTAATTGATAACATTAGATGCTCCTGATTGATAAATGTTATTGATCAGTTCTGATTTATCTCGATACACATGTGAGATGAGATAAGATTTGATAATGACCTCATGATAGATGAGCATCATTGATAGGGGCCCAACGAGATTTGATAAAAATCTTAATAGAGCAAAATCGATCGATAGATTGATTTGATAGATAGATAAATCAAGAAACTGATATGATGAGGTGACTTGATTACAGGATCACTTTATCATTCTTTAGTCTCAGGAGTGTTTTCCGAAGACATGGATGTTGATACCCCGCCTTAGCTAGGTAGAGCCAGGATGAATTGATTGATTATTTTTGTTACTGTCCAATATACTCAATCACATAATAAGAGAAATAAGATCATGTTATTCTTTGGCCTTGGAAAAGATGAGCTTTTGTGATCCCATGCAAAATGAAATGCAGATCTACTTTAAAATGCAAATGCAAGAATGAAATGCAATGCGGTGATCGGACCGGTCATGAAGTCATTGCTTGCTTTGTTTCATCACTGAGCCTTAAAAATGTGGGAAGTGAGTGCAAATATCAATGGTATAATTAAACCATGATGACCTGAGAACTACTTTCCTGGGTTTTTTATTGCAAGTTAGCACAAGCATCGAGCTATAATTGAACCAAGATGACCTGAGTGTTGCTTGCATAAAACAAGCAGTATTAACTATTCCTATATGCAAGTCCGAAATGTATTCTATGATACTCTGATGATCATGTCCTGTGACAACGTTGCACATATTAATGATTAATTTACAGACAGTAGACAAGAAAAATATCATGTTCCTTCCTTGTTCCTCTAGTCAAAGACATCCCGGAGTTACTCAGAAATCATGATAGCGAAAATCAAAATAAAATAGTTGAACCATTATTGCCAAAGTGTTAAAATCATGAGTCAAGATATATCATCCATTGATATGTGTTTTGTCATGTTTAGACTGATATGTGGTAGTTAAGGATTGTCAATGTGATCTTATGTTCAACATTGGATGTGTCTCAATTTTTCACTTGACCAGTGTTGTCTAACTGTTGTTCTACCTATTTGATTAAGCTCAAAATGATCGAAACTTTTTGCCCCCAGCTAGATTCAGAATTTTTCCCCTAGCCTAGAAACAACCTTTATTATGATATATACAATGATCCAAACCATGGCGAGAAATCACCTGGGATGCCTGCGTATGTACAAAGGCTTTATGATGGATATGAACAGTGTTGATGGAAACGAAATGCAAGTGGAAGGATGCATGAACTAATAGATGGAAGAGCTAGTTCACAGATAGCGCTTGTTTGCCAGGTTTTCACCATCTATTTTTATTGCACTTTTTTGTCATATTTAGTTTTTTTTCTTTTTTTGTTTTGCTTTTTCATTATTTTTGGATTTTTTCAAACATAAAACTTCTTCAGATGCATGCTATTGATGGGTTTCTCAAGCTGATCTTCATCTTGTGTTGATAATTGATATGCTCCTGACCCAAATATTGTGATGACCACAAATGGACCTAACTAGTTTGGTTCAAAATTTCCTTTCTTTTCTCGATCTGCTTGGTTGCGTGGATTTTCCTTTAGCACTAGTTCTTCCACTTGAAAGAGTCTTGGTTTTACCTTGTGATTATAGCTCCGACATATTATTTGTTGATATACCTTTAGATGATCAAAGGCATTTTGTCTTCGTTCATGGATCAATTCTAACTCTTGCAGTCTAGATACTCTTTGTACCTGAGTGATACACGTAGAGAGGGTATCTCTACTTCGATTGGCAATATGGCTTCTGATCCATATATAAGAGAGAAAGGTGTGGCACCTGTTGGTGTGTGAATATTGGTACGGTAGGCCCAGGGAGAAGGATTCAGTTGAATGTGCCAATCTTTTCCAGCATCGTTCACTATCTTTTTGAGGATTTTCAGAATAGTTTTGTTAGATGCTTCAGCCTATCCATTTCCCTGTGGATAATATGGTGTGGAGAATCTGTGCTGGATTTTGAACTTCTCACAGAGCTCTTGTACATCTTGGTTCTTGAATGGTCACCCATTATCAGTGATAATGGTCATGGGTATTTGATAGTGACAGATGATGTAGTTCGAGATAAATGTAGCAATTTGTTTTCCTATAATGTTTGTGAGAGGTACAACCTCAATCTAGTTTGTAAAGTATTATGTAGCTACCAGGATGAATTTCTATCCCTTAGATGAGGAAGGATTTATCTTTCCTACTAGATCTAGACCCCATTGACAAAAAGGCCAAGATGTTGCCAAAGCATGAAGTTCTTGTGCTGGTGCATGAATCAAATTTCCATGGATCTGACATTGTTTGCATGTTCTTTCTATTTGAAAAGAATCTCGTTCCATAGTCAGCTAATAATAGCCCAAGCGTATGAGTTTTTTCGAAAGGGTTAGACCACTTGAATGAGTGCCACAAATGTCATTATGTACTTCATTTAAGGCCTTCTTAGATTCTTCTTGTTCGAGACATCTTAAGAGAGTACCGTCTAGACCGTGTTTATAAAGGGTGTCGGCAATGAGAGTATAATGGGAGGATTGGCGAATAAAGTTTCTCTTTTGGTTCTTTGATAAATCAAGAGGTAGGGTATTGTCTTTTAGGTATGTGTAAGTTTGGCCATAGCGAGAGGAATCATGTCCAATAAGTTGACAGATGGTTTGGGAATTAGGACAATTAAAGGCAGGATGAAACAACTCTTCAACCAAGAATTCATAACATTGTTTATTTTCCTGTGTCTGCAGGAGAGAAGCAAGTGTAGCCATGGCGTCTGCTACTTTATTATCATTTCTTGGAATCTGCTTAGAAGTGATTTCAACAAAGTACTTCTTGAAATCATCCACCATCTTTTTGTAAGGCATGAGTTTGTCATCTTTTGTTTGATAGTCATCATTGATTTGGTTAATGATGAGCTGAGAGTCTCCAAAGACTTGATGTTGTGTTATATTCCATTGTATAGCCATTTTGATACTGTAGATGGCTCCATGTTGTGTTCCCTTATTGATTTCTACTCCTAGACTGATATTCAGATGATGTATTATAAGATATGGATCTATCCCTGAGATATTTGCACATGACCAGGTGAAATTGATTTGCCTCCTTTTGAAGGGTTCCTAGTATTTTTGTCTTTCTGGATGTAGATTAGTTGTGCCCATGGTAACTGCCTCTATTAGTTTGATCAGAATAGATGACCTTTCTTGATAGCACACAGGTAAGGTGTCAAATCTCCCATCTTCTAGTGCCTCGAGGAGGTTTTAACCATTAGATGCATCCTTTATTTTTACTTTTTCTTGTTCTAATGTTGCCAATAAATAGTTTTCAACATTATACCTGATATTGTTTTCTTGATTTTCAATTTTGCGACTAGGAGATTTAACACCCACTTGATTCAAAGATACGTTAGCAGAATCCCTGGTGAAAGTTTTTGCAGGTTTGATTTCATCAAGATATAAGGATATAGCATGATCATTAGGTAAGATATAGATGTCAGTTTGTTCTTCACTTTCCTAGTCAATAAGGTCAGGTAAAGGATCTTCATTTTTCCGGTCCATAGGTTCAGGATGGATTAGAGGTAAAGTATTTTCAGGTTGAATTGTTTCAAAGATAGCAGGGGTTATGATAGAGATGTCAAAGCTTTCAGTATCTATTTCCATGTCTATAATGGTATCTTGTCAGAATGACCTCGTACAAGAAGCTCCTGATCGTCCTCGGTTAAGTCCATGTCAACTGAATGTGATTCTGATTCAAGTAGGCTAGTTCCTAACGTTTTCCCTGCATACATGTGAACTACATCAACTTCTATATCTGCTTCTTCTCTTTCAATTTCAAGTTGCTCTTGTTTGGTTTTCCCTAATAGTAAATGTTCTTCTTTCTCTTGATCTTTTAGCTGCATTTGTTTCTCCATGTTTGATAGAATTGATGCAAATGATTGTTCTTTGGATTGTGTGCTTGGATATGTTGCCTCTTTTTTATGTGAAACAATGACCTCTTGAGCTGATTTTAGATTATCTGAAGATGATGTCTTTCTGTTATTTGGAACACTGACCTCTTGAGCTAACTTTAGATTATTTGAAGATGTTGTCTCTTTGTTATTTGGAGTGATAACCTCTTGAGATAATTTTAGATTAGTAGAATACCACAATGGATTTGATTCTGCTTTGATCATGATTTCCTCACCATTATATGGAAATTTTATGCACTGATGATCTATTGATAGGATAGCTTGTATGTCCTATATTCAGGGTCTTCCCAAGACTATATTGTAAGGTAAACCCAAGTCTAGGACTTGGCATGCCGTGTTCTTCTGCAAAGGTCCCACTCTGATGGGTAATATCACAACTCCTTTAGAAGAATGTTTTTCTTCATTATCTGCTTTGAAAGTGATCTTTTGATGGGGATCAACTGCATTTTTTGAATATTCTATAGCACCGACAAGACTCAAAGAGCAAATGTTCAAGCTAGCTCCCCCATCTATTAGGACACATTTAACAAGCATTCTATGAATGAGGACTTCAATTTACAAGAGAGCATTATGGGGATGTTGTAATGAATTAATGCTTGGATATGAAGGAGATAAGCTTTGAATAGGATCCTTTGAAATAGGTTTAATGACAATTATGGATATCCCTTAGGGAATTTCATCTTTGGGTGTATTCTTTGGTGATGATGCTATGGAAGGTTCTTGCAAGCTTTCAAGAGGTGTAGGAATAGACGCCTTTGGAGAATGAATTTGTTTATGGGGGGATGAGCCATTGCTAGACATAGGTGCATGATTTTGATCTTTCTTAGCCAAATCCTTTAGAGATCTCTTTAAGTGTTGCATAAAAGAGCCACCTTTCTTCGGATATGTATTTGAATCTCTGTTAGGTTTTGACATAGTTGGAGTTTGATTTTGGACTTGTTTGATTTCTTTGATATGTTGACTTGTTATGTTTTCTTCTTGTATTTTGTTTGGTATGCCATGTTGCTATGATTTTTAGCTATTTCAATATTTTTTGTTTTCGTTTCTACAATCTTCTCTCTCTGATCTTTAGTTATGATGAGCATACATGTGTGTTTGATATTATGCTAGGATTTGATTGTCGAAAAAGTTGTATTGATAAGGTATCAACTATCAAGGTAAATGTGATAGCATGATATGACACAAAAAGAGGATTCAAGTGTTTAAAGGTTTGCAAGTTTTTTGATCTTTGGTTTTGGAGTGCAATGGTGATGATTTGATAAGAACCAAGTCCAATAGGAATGATATATCCTATGATAGAGAATGAGGTTATTTTGATCAAGCGTTGTAGTTTCATGATAAAGGATGATAGATCCTAATGAGAAACTATGTTTGAATGATCAATTTATCAAAGAAAATGTGATGTTGCACTTTAAGGTGTTAGATCTTGAAACTTGTTTGAGGTGAATACTTGAGACCTTTAGCGTGTCTAGCTCTTGAATTTGTTTTTTACAAAAGATAACCTGATTAAATGACCTACTCACTATGTTTGGTTGTTTGAGAAATGGGTTGCTTTTGTTTTATGATTTTGATGTATTTTACCAGAAACGCTGACAAAATGACCAGGAACTTTGTTATACTAACCAAAAACGCTATCAAACAAAACTGGAACGCTGATAAACTGACCAAAAATGTTGGGAAACAGACTAGGAACGCTGACAAATTGACTAGAAACACTAACAAATAGACCAGAAACGCTACTAAATAGACTAGGAGCACTGACAGACAGACTAGAAATGTTGCTCTGCAATATAGTGACTCTAAAGTTCAAATAATGGTGTGTAGACTTAGCAAATTAAGTGTTTGGACTTAGGAGATTTCAATTTTGACTCTACTTTGTGATTTTCAGACTCACAAAATGGATATGTAGACCTAGCAAGTACAAAATAGGAGATTTGATGTTGCAACATGAGCAATTTGGCATGTAACTCATAAGAGTTGTTGATTAGACCAAGGGAGCTAACCTTTAGGCCAAGAGTGCTACTGTTTAGACCCAGAATTCTGTAGTTTATACCAGAAACTTTGATGTTTAGACCAGGAACTCTAATGCTTAGACCATAAACTCTAATGTGCTCAATGTTGAAATATGAGAAATTTGATATTAACACCAAGAGAGTTGACGCTTGGACTAGAAATGCAACTATTTGGACTTTAGGTGCGACTGTTTGGACAGTCGATGCGACTGTTTGGACTGAAAGTGCTAATGTTTAGACCAAAAGTGTTAATGTTTGGACTGTAAATGCGACTGTTTGGATTTTAGGTGTGACAGTTTGAACTGTAGATGTGACTGTTTCGACTGAAGGTGTGACTATTTGGACTGAAAGAGCTAATCTGCTATGAAATTGGTGACTTTGACAGTTTGAAGTTTGAGTTTTTAATGTTTGTTGTATTTCAATGGATGAGATCTTGACTTGACTTATAAACACAAAAATCAGGTTGTAATTTTGTCCCGAAGGACACATAAAGTGTATGTTCAAGAAGCTTTAAAGAAAGCCCAAGTTTTCACGAGTTTGGAATAATTGAAAACACATCAATCAGTCTATCCTAAGGATATTGGATTCCTTATTAGTTCTTATCCCACACTTGGTACCCTATCAGCTCACACAGCCTTGTCACCCCCTAAAGGGCGCTCGTGTTTTTTCCTTTGCGAGAGCTAGTGGAGTCCCGTTATGAGCCTAGCAATAAGGTCTCAAAAGGGGAGTTCGCACATACACTCAAGAGGGACATATGGTGAGTATCTTAAGGAGAGATTCTTCCTCCTCCATGCACTAAGAATTTAATAATGTTCGGAGGTAAACCGGGTAGCTTCTAATTTACTTAGAACTAGTAAGGGATCCGTACGATGCATTGGGGTATAAAATCAATTAAGAGGTCTCCCAGCCTTGAAAACCAAGGTTTGATATACCCAAAGGTACGAAGGAGAGCTATTCCCGAGCACTTCCTTTGACTTGATTTTCATCAAATCACGTTTATTTTATAGTGGGTTGGAGTACTTGGTGTTAGCCGTTCCCACTTAGGTCGTTCCCCTCTCATCGACCTTAATGGCTAAGAGTTATTAACTCCTCAGGAGGGCATGCCTGCTAGATAAATGCACCATTGAAAGCAAAGGATGAGTCTAGCTTTCTGATCACCTAAGAAAGGTGACAGCATACTCACCTATCATAAAAAACACATAAGACATGTTTGTTCATTTCCATTGTAATTAGTCTATGTGCCTAATTTGACAAATATGAGGGCAAAATCTCGTGGTTGCAAACAAAGTTAGTAGTTTATGTTTCATTCTTTGATGATGAAATAGTGTATGACTCTAGTCTTTCATAGCGAAATAAGTACCTACAAAACCAACAATCTACAAATTAGGTTCGGGAAAGTGACAGTCCAGAAGTAGAAATGACGAATGCAACATACAATATTTGTGAAATCAATAAAAAACTAAAAACGCCATCAAATTGACCAAAAACGCCATCAAGTGTGCTAAGAATGCTGCCATGCACACCAGAAATGTTGTTCTGCACACCAAAAACGCTGTCAAATAGACTGAAAATGTTGACAAATGTGCCAAAAATGCTACAATATATACCAAAACTGCTAAAGTATAGTCTGAAAGTGCTAAAGTACAGAAAAACATAAGGAAAAAATTAATGAATCTCCTAAAAATGTCATATGAGGTGTTGGAATGCCATAATAGGAACCAAGAACATGATTCAGGAGCCGAATAGCGCTAATCTACACTGTGGAAGAGGTAATCTGTACTTTGGGAGAGCTAATCTGCACTTGAAAAGAGCTAATCTACACTCCGTAAGAGTTAATCAACTTGTCAATGAAGATTCCTGCAAGCAAACTTGTTAAAGATCAAAGGGGTTGGGCCCCACGGTGGCAGCCAATTAATGTGATGCTAAAAATGTGGTATATAAGAGGCATACACATATAATGAGACAATAAAAATGTAATTGAAAAGCTTAATTTCAAACTAAATAAAAAATGCAAACCATAACCCTTTCTCGAAATGTCCCATTTTCCTCTATTCTTGAGGACCTTGAAAGTGTTGGATTGATGAGCTCTCAGCGGAGCAATGACCTCCAAAGTGACAACTCAAGAGTTGAGTAGCTACTTGATCATGATGGATTATGAAGATGATATGAAATGCATGATTTAAGAAACTAGATGAAAATGCTATGATCAATCCAAAAGCTAATTACTAGATGATTGAAAGACTAATTGCCTATAGTAACAATGCCTAAATTGATATGAGATCAAATCATTATTTCTCCAAAAGAGGGTCTATTTATAGGATTTCCAAGGCTTGGGGTGAGGTGGGAGGAATCAATTATCAAGATTGATCTGAAGATATCAATGGTTAAATTGGAGGAAGTTGGAAAATGGGGTTGGTTTAAAGGGAAAACTTAGAGACAAGAGCCACAAAGGTTCTTAGAAGATGTTAGATGAAAGGGGACAAGGAGGTAGGTAGAATGGGTTAAGTTTAGGAATGGTTAGGTTGGGTGGTTAAAGTTAGGAGAATTGAATTTAGAAATTCATTTAATACGAAAATGGCTAATTAATTTCAACAACTCATTGATTGGAATTGTTTTAATTAATTAGAGGATTGGAAGAATGATTTTGATGGAGAGAATTAATTAATTTTGAATTAATTAATCAAAGGGGGATATTAAATGAACCTATTTAATAAATCCTTAGATTTATTAATAAGTAGAGGAATGAGTGAATTTAATCAAATTGCTAATGAATTCAATTAAATTGAGGAAGGTGGATTAATCAAATAATTGCTTATTTAATTAATTATCTTCAAACCATTTTTAGGTGTATAGAATTTACAGTGCAATATTAAATTCCTTATATATACACATATGAATCATAAAATGAGTCAATTTTTTTTGAACAGAGGATGGATCATACAACATCATTGAGGAACCGATAGCATGTTACCTCAATACCTAGAGATGTTGGTGCCCCATTTACGGTATGCACTTTCATCTAGATACATTGTATTGATATGTACATTTAAAATAAACAATGATTTTTTATGTAATGATGTATATGATATGTTTTTTAAATTTTGTAGGGTGCTTCATGTAGCACTGAGGTGGGTAGTTCTTCATGTTACCCGTGGACCACCGAGGATCAGCCTCATATACACTAGTATGTTTTTCATCCATTAATTTGAAGTGTTTACATGCTTACTAATTTACGAACAACTTTGATTCATGTTCATTATTTTTTGCAATTGTAGGCTTCTAGATTGTTTGATGGTGCATCACATGTACACCTTTGACCATTAGTTACTTTGCCTACATCACATGTATGCTTTTCTGTGATAATCTTGTATTCTATATATATACTTTATAATTTATGTATATATACAAGTTTGATTCATGCTTTATATATGTTGTTCAGGTCCATACCACCACCAGTATTGCTATGGCTATGGGATTGAGCCAGATGCAACCATCGACATTATCATTTGAGGTAATGATTAGAAAAATAATTTCTAATTTATTTATACTGTGTACCTGGCTTTTATAGGGATTATCAAAATTGATGTACAATATTTTTTTTGCAGGACTTGACTACGACCACTTTTCTTGTTCATGATAGTGGGCCTCCATGTACCAGTGAGGGCATTGTAGAGCACGGTCCTATGGTAATTTATTTTTATTTTTTAAGTATTTAATTACTTTATAAGTGAATTATGCAAGTAACTTCTTCTCATGTTAAATATTCTTCTCATGTAAAATCTTTTAATAATATACAGGAGGGTGCAGACACCGATACTGCACAGGAGGGTGGAGTCACTGATACTACATAGGAGGGTGGAAACACTAATACTGCACAGACACAGGATGGTGCATCTCAAGACCATGTGCAATAGGATGATTCATCTCAGCCACCTTCACGTGGAGTGAAGAGGACTGCAGATGAGATGCATGCGAGTTTTTAGATTGTATATTTTAGATCATGTCATGTAATTGTATTGTGGACTTTTTATGATGACACTTGTTATGTTATCCTGGGACTTGTTATTATGTGATTATATATAGGACTTGTTGTTATGTGATTATATATAGGACTTTTTATTATGTCATTTCCTTGCTATTATGATATCAGGTTGTGTTATGTGATTTGGCGCACTCTAGTGATTAGATATGTGATACATTGTTTTGTTATTATGTTATTTTGACTTGTTTTAATGTCATTTCCTTATTATTATTTTTTCAAGACTTGTTATTATGTCATCGGGAATTGTTATGTGATTGTATATAGGACTTTTTATTTATGACTTGTTAAGTGATCTATTTATGACTTTATATTTTAACATTGTGATTGATCATCTTATAGTGCAATAGTTTATAATTCAATGTGCACAAATTAACATCAAGAATAAGATAGCTAATACAATGTTGTTTATGAAACCAAAATTGTATCAAATGTAGACAAATACAATGTTAAAGGGACAAAGAAAAACAATTATCATGATTAAATATTTAAAAGAGTTCACACAAGTAACACAAAGTTACATGCATATAAATTTGATATGAAAATTATAAAAGGATTATTAATTATAAATGAATCTCATAAAGGAATCCAATAGATTGATGGAACTAAGGCTAACCAAATTATTAGGAAGGTTTGAAGAACATTATTCAATGATTTGAAATAAGTAAAGGAAGCCCTGCTATATGGAATAATTACATTGAAATAAGTAAAGGAAGCTACAAACATAGTATCAACTTTCCTCTTAAGTTGACCACACTACTTTACTAGTGTATTGATTGTTTATTAGTGTGGATTGTAGTGGTATGAAAAGCATGGATTCCATGGTACTAAAATAAAAAAGCACACTATAAATATAGATTTGTCATACAATGATAAATATAGAGTTGTCATATTTAAGACATAATTCTATCTTTGAACTTACAATTAATCTATGAAGAGATTACGATAAAATAAATATATCATAAAAAATTAGAATTCAATTACATAACACAATTACAATGTGCACAAAATAACATAAAGAAGAAGATAACTAATACAATGTTGTTTATGGAACCAAAATTGTATCAAATGTAGGCAAATACAATGTTAAAGGGACAAAGAAAAACAATTATCATGATTAAATATAAAAGAGTACACACAAGTAACACAAACTTACATGCATATAAATTTGATTCAACCTAATGTACAATCTGCATCCTCTCTCTTCTGCAATGCATCTATGATTGGCTCATACTCTTCTACTAAAAGTGTCCACAATACCTTATTAGCAGGTCTACCTTTGTATCTTTCTAATTTGATGTTTGTTGCCACCACCAAATGAGAATAGTGTATAATCTTCTTTTCTGATTGGTAGTCTTCATAAGCTGGTAAGCCATTCCTTCTTGTTAAGTATTTGCGTATCCATGCACCAACTACCACAATAGACCCAACAGGATACTGAAAACCATCATCATCTACTTGATCACATATCAACTTTTTCTTAGGTTCTACACATCTAGCTAGCCAGTACTCAACCTGCTCATCATTATCCTCAGGTGCAACAACAACATACACATGTCCTAGAAAACAAGTTTAAGTACATGTAGAAATAAAACTTGTTAGAATTTATAATTCAAATATGAAATCATAAATTATATGACAATACATAAAAATATATAATTTAAAGTTATAAATAATAAATTGAATTAAATTACTAGGTTGTATGAGGTCTGAAACACGATCATAATCTTCTAATGCAAATGCATGATCGGGGTCTTCATTTCTTCTAACATCTTCATATTGTGTCTTAGTGGGTGTTAAGGATTTGTGTTGCCATTCTTCGACCCATTCCATATTCTCGCATTCTTCCCATTCACCTGCAACACAAAATTGACAAAAACATGCAAGCTCTCTAGTCCATATAGTCCAAGTGTTAGAATTAGAACTCTTAAATGAATGCCATCTAGCTGACCCATTGATTGTATCACAATCATATCTTGGAAGGATATTCTCCTCTTTAACTAGCCAGAAGAAATGTCTAATTGTAGAGTTCTGACTTGATCCTGTGGATAAATTTGCATTGCACCAATCCACAATTGCACTTGCATTTTTAAATTTAGTCTTTTCCTCAAATTTGAGTTTCTCTCTGCATAGGGCTCTCTTAACACATGCACCAACACCATCATGTTCTCCTTTCCCGTGTCCAGCCTAAAAAAAACTCCACATGTGTTCGATATTAGTTTTCTTATGAATCCTACTCAACCAATAAAATATTCTAGCATTCTTGAATTGCCCTGTGCAATTATCAGACCATATTAGATGTTGTGTCATCTAAATTTCTCTCTCCCTCAAATTCTCAAAAAAGGTCTTGAAGCAAAACTAGACAAACTCAGATGAGTGTAATTTATTATCACTCATATAGAAATGGTACTCTCTCAAAATTTTGCAATCCTCTTCTGTACTATCTGGTGCATGCCTATAGACAATATGGACAAAAATAGATACTTGCACTGAATTGTAGTATTGTGATTGGACCTCATCTTGTGGTGCAAGCGTGTAGTTCTCTGCAAAGTCAACAACTGAAAGTATACTACAAAAAGGAAATGTATCCTTACATATTTGAAACTGACCATTGAGCCATCTAGCATTTTGAATGTGTTTAACATGTTTAGGCACGATGTTACTCTTGAATTCATTCATAAATGCATGAACACTAACTTTTTTAGTGATTAGATGACATTGTTTTCCAACCTTTCCATCCTTCAGTGGATACCCAACACTTTTAAATCTTTTAACATCAACTAATTGTTGTCCAAAATCATTTGAAAGATTTTTATGCAAACATTCATCCAACAGTGCAAGATTGCCACATATATCACATACACTAGAAACACATGCATTCAAAAGAAAATTTTGTTCATTTAGTGGGGTGCAAAACAAACTTGAAATAAACTCCTTTATAGTTTCAGGTGGTATATTTATACCACATTCTTGGAACATTCCATTACCATGCATGGTAACATGTATACATCGAAATACATTGAATAATGGTAGCGAAATTGAACATGAGTTTTGCAACAACATGTGACTCTTTCCTTGTTAATTCAAAAATACCAAGGTTTACAATTTTCAAAAGACCTTTGACAAATGCTAATAGTCAACACCTTATCATCCAAATTTTTTTTATACAATTCAGTTTGAGTCATGTCCAATAGGTGTTTTGGATGTGGATCATGAATTTTTGACCTAACTCTTAATTTAAGAACATCTCTAGCATTAGGTGATACTCTCATATTATCGTGCTAGAATTTTTCGATTAAATTTTTTACTCCACCAGTAAGTTTCATATCAGACCTTGGTAGTCTACCACTAAAAGTCCACAATTTGTTTGCCAAATCACTTTCAAAATTAACTCTTCTTTTTATAGCTCTTGACAAAGTTTTGCGATGAATATGAAGATATCCACTTATGTTACTCATCATTCTTTTATTAAAAGTTGTTTGACTTACTAAAGTTGTTATTGCCCATTGTGCTGCATTTTTATCTTTAGAACGAATTTTCTTTCCAATTGTATCAAAGGCGCTAGCAACAGTCAATACAACTTGTTTTAGAGACTCGCCCTTCTTCTTGGGTTTGACATAAAAGCCTAACTTCTTCATCACTTTTTGCATTTTAATTAGTCGTACCATTAGTTGACATTGAAACCCAAATTTCTTAGTATAAAAAAAATGTCTAAACAATCTATTTGCATGTGTCCTAATCTATCTCCATGAAACTAAGCCATGAAGGTTGTCTAGTACATCACTTTTAATTTCAAAATTTTAATTCATTTGATTATCATTCAAACATGTTTCATTTTCAATTGGTGTTTCCATGTCTACATACACATTATTAGTTTTAGTTGTAGGTGGATTTTCAATTTCATTTGGAGTTTCAATTTCAGTTTCAATTTCAGTTTCAAGTTGAGATCTAGTTTCATTTGGGGTTTCAATTTGGATTTCAATTTCAGTTCAACTTGATTTCTAATTTCATTTGGGGTTTGATTTTCAATTTGGATTTCAATTTCAGTTCAACTTGATTTCTAATTTCATTTGGGGTTTGATTTTCAATTAGAATTTCATTTAATAAGTAACCTGCTTCTACTAAATCACCAATTTCTTCATGAGAAAAAATATAGGGCTGTGAAGACATACATGTATCCAATAATGGATTAGAAGATGCACCTGAATTAAATGGTTCTATTGTGTTTCCTTCATCAGCATTTATGGTCTCATTGATGTTCTCCTCTTCTAAAATGATTGTGGAACTTGAAGCTCCTTCTCTCATTCTTGATCTTCTCTCTCATTGATGCATTGCCTCCTTGTCCCTATTTTCTGCAATCTCCTCAGTTGTCAGAACCTTCCTTTTCCTCTTCCTGCATTGACATGATCCCATGGCTACACCAAAATTTGAATTTGAATCGATTTCCTTACCAAATCAACAATAAGACAAACAAAGAGAATGATTAATCAAAACATTCTCTTGCAGATTGTACCTATTAGGCAATGATTGAAAAATCATTCAATCATTGGGATTTGTGCTTGTGGGCTAGATTCTAGCCCAACGAATCTTTTCAGAAATGGGCGCCCATTATTGAATGAAATGGGCACCCATTTCACTTTCAACAGTACAAAGCGAAACGGGTGCCCATTTTTTGAATTTAAAAAATGGGCGCCCGTTTGTTAAAATTAGGGGTGGGAAACAACCCTTAGCTTTGTTTTTTGCTTCGGGATAGGCTTGGTGGGACCAAGCCTATTCTTGGACCTCCAAAAAAATGACTAAGGTAAAATGACATTAGATTTCTACCTTGGCCTAATTTTTTGAGGGCCTTTCTGATTGAATTTTTTGACAAAACGAAAACCCATTAGATTTTTCAGCGTCCTGATTTTAGAAATGTAAATTTCATAGTGATAAGATTACTTTTACTATTTTTCTATTATTTATTAATCAAAAGTGGAACCTAAACCTAAAATTTACCAAGGTTCACTAAAACTTTAATGACTTTTTTATTTTTAGGATTTTAGAAAAATAAATTATATGACATCAATCTACATACAATTATTTTGAATATTAAAAAAAAAATTTGAAAAATATGAAATTTTCATCAAATTATGGTGGTCGTACACCCGATGTTTTGAAAATATACTTTATTATCAGTTAAAAATTAATAAAAAAAAAATTCAATAAAAAAATAAGCAAAAATATTCGCATCAATATTTGGTGTCTTAGATATCATTTCCCAGAAGGATTTGCAAAAATTCATTTATTTGCATCAAAAAAGGGTGGTCGTACACATGTGTGGTATGGTCCTGAAACAGGCATTTTGAAAAACTTGTTTTTAAACATGCCTACTAAAAAGGGATTTCTAGCATGTGGGTATTAAAATAAATTACAAAGTTGAAAAGTAGACTTTGAGCACTACATTTTCTATTACTGAATTTTTTTGAGATTCGATCTCTAAGTGCATCAAATTTTGACATCAATCGACAGAAAATTTGAAAAACAGAGGAAACACTTCCACATTTTGCCCAAAAGTGGGACTCAACTTCTTGCAACCACCCTCCAGCAAGAACTAGAAGTTTACAAGGAGATTGATATTTTATGCTAATCATTGATGACTATTCTAGAATGTGTTGGGTTACTTTTCTAATAGAGAAATCAGAAGCCCTTGGGAAATTCAAACTATTCAAGGTGATGGTAGAAAATGAAACCGGTAAGAAAATTAAATGCTTGAGATCAAATCAAAGAGGTGAATTCACATCTAAGGAATTTAATACATTCTATGAAGTGAATGGAATCAGAAGACAACTATCAGCACCTCAGACACCCCAGCAAAATGGAGTTGTGGAAAGGAAGAACAAAACTATTCTGGATGCAGCTAGAAGTAAGTTATCAGAAGCATTTCTACCTCATATATATTGGAGAGAAGTAGTGAGTACAATAGTTTACACATTCAACAAAGTTCACATCAAAGGTGAAACTGGTAAGACCCCTCATGAACTATGGTTTGGTTATACTCCCGCTCTTAAATATTTCATAAAATTTGAAAGTAAATTTTATATTCGAAGATATGAGTATATTGGCAAATTTGATCCTAGAAGTGATGAAAGAATATTTCTTGGTTATTCATCTAAGAGCAAGGCATAGAGATGTTTTAACAAGAGATTGCAGAAAATTGTTGAGAGTGCAAATGTGAAGATTGATGAACAATTTAGAGGTAATTCAAGGTACATGGACTCTGAACTAGCCATAGAGATAATATAAAATGAACATACAATGAGTACACTGGTAAAAAATGTTGATCCAGTCAAACTGAAATCATTTAAAAATTCCACAATGACTGAAGAACAACAACAAGTAAAAACACCCTAGTATGTAAGATTGAATCACTCTGAAAATCAGATAATTGGGAATAAGTATCAAGGTGTTATGACTAGAGGAAGACTAGAAAATGAAGAGGTATGTCCTATTTCTCAAATTGAACCAGCATCAGTTAATGAGACATGTGAGGATAAACATTGGATTAAAGCTATGGAAGATGAATTGGAACAAATTGAAAAGAATAACACATGGACATGGGTTCCTCGACCTAAACACAAAAATGTAATTGGAACTAAATGGGTATTTAGAAAAAACTTAATGAAGATGGTAAGGTAATCAAAAACAAAGAAAGATTAGTGTGTAAGGGATATTCATAGAAAGAAGGAGTTGATTATAATGAAACCTTTGCACCGGTAGCTAGAATTGAGGTAGTCAGATTATTCTTAGCTTTTGCAGTACACAAGAACTATAAAGTATATCAATTGGATGCTAAATGTGCATTTCTGAATGGTGATCTTGAAGAGGAAGTTTACATTGAACAACTTGATGGATTTTCATTAACAAATGACAAAGATATGGTTTGCAGGTTAAGGAAAGCTTTATATGGATTAAAACAAGCTCCTAGAGCTTGGGATGCTAGATTGGACAAATATCTTTTGAATATTGGTTACACTAAAGGTAATGCTGACATCAATCTATATTTCAAAATGACTAATGATGACATCTTGGTTATAGAATTTTTTGTTGATAATATAATTTTTGGAGGAGAAGATGGATTATGTAAAGACTTTTCTAACAAGATGCAGGAAGAATTTGAAATGTCTATGATTGGGGAGATAAATATTTTTTAGGATTGCAGATTTCACAGATTGATAAAGGTATATTCATAAGTCAATCAAAGTACTTGAAGGAATTATTAAATAAATTTGGCATGGAAAACTCTAAACCGGTAAGTACACCTATGACTACAACTGATAAACTATCATTGAAGGATGAATCAACACCTGTTAATCCCATAAGATACAAATCTATGATAGGAGGTTTATTGTATTTGACACAAACAAGACTTGATATTATGAATGCAGTATTTATTGTTTCAATATTTTAGAGTAATCCTAAAGAAAATCATGAATCGGTAGTGAAAAGGATTTTCCGGTATCTACAAGGCACTACAAATATTGGTTTATGGTATCCTAAAGATAAAAATTTTGATTTATGTGCATTTACATATGCAAATTGGGCAGGAGATGTAAATGACAAAAAGATAACCACCAGCAGAGCATTCTTTCTTGGTAGCAGATTAATTTCTTGGTTGAGCAAGAAACAAAGTTGCACATCTTTATCAACATCAAAATCAGAATATGTTGTAACAACAACTAAATGTACCCAGGTATTATGGATCAAGAAAACATTGAAGGTCATAAAGGTAAAATGCGAAGAGACTATAACAATTTACTGTGATAATATGGTAGCAATTGATATATCTAAGAATCTGGTATTTCACTCAAAAACTAAACATGTCTCTATCAAATTCAATATTCTAAAAGAGAATGTTGAAGCAGAAGGAGTGAAATTGGTTTATGTGAATACTAAAGAGAATATTGCAGATATTTTTACTAAACCTTTGCCTAAGGAAACTTTTGAATATCTCAGAGAGCAGCTTGGGATTATACCCCCACCAGTAGAGACTTAGACAGTTGATGTTTATCATCAACCGATAGAATTAATAGAGAAATCTTTTTTCGGCTTTGACGAGGAGAGATACTTCTCAAGGGGAGTAGTTGGATAAATTGATAAATTGGTATTTTGTAATGAACTATTTGAATCTAGTTTTGTATTGCTTTGGCATTTGATGTCAAAGGGGGAGAGATATCTATGGAAAAACACATTATCTTTTTTGGGAGACATTATTCATTGGGAGAGATTGTTACTCACTGTATCTGTATTTTGATGTCTGGTTAATGATCTCTTTTGGAGATTGTTGGTTTTTGGTTTTTGGTATTTTTGCTTTGGCAATTAGATGGTTTTTCCATCTTGTGTTGCCATCAATGCCAAAGGGGGAAATTGTTGGTATTTTGGATGTGTTGTACTAGTTTTTTCATTGATGTCAACACTTGTCAAACTTAGCAGCACTTGGAGATTCTTTGTTATGTTCACTGACATGTTCAGTGACTTATGCATAGTCACCGGTATTTGGTTCACCGATAGGTTATATTGTTCACTGGCACTTGGGATGACTTGGAGATTACTTGGTTATGTCGAAGATATTGTTTGGACACTTTGTATTGGTGATTTGGTCATTGATCTAATCGGGTTTGCATATTTGGTGTTATCGGCAAATAGGTCTAGGTTATGCACCGACAAGCATTATTCATTCTAGATCAGCATGACATATTATGAAGATGATTTGTATTATTGTAAATGCATTGGGCCGACATGATGCATCGCATATTAATTCATTTGTAACTGATTATTATTGTAATATCTTTAGTGAGCCGACTTACTCATTTGGTCTTAAGTTCTCGTATATATGTAAAATCTCATTTGTGAGATCAATATAGGTGAGGAAAAGGAATATAATAAGGTATATGTGGCTATAAGCATAGCTATACATGTATACATCATTCAAGATTCAAGGAGGCTTTTGAAGAAGGAAAATTAGGGCTTAACTAGTACTGAATCCAACATATGAAGATGCTATTTTGAGCAGTACATTATCATTGGATTTAACCATCCAATTATAGTCAGTGTGACTCCCATTTTATGATTGAGCAGTGAGCTCTAGGCAGTTGGTCTTTCTGCATGTGAAGACTCCATATTGTACACACATACTATCTGTAGTAGTATCATCTAATTGTGGGTAAGGTTTGCTGCTGTGGTTTTCCCCTTACAGGGTTTCCACATACAAATATTTGTGTTGTGTTGTTGATGTTATTTGTCTTTTTGTTTCATGCATTAAACTTTACTGGTACTGCAATTAACTGTTAAAACTATTTACCAGCATAAAGTTTGGTTTACTGCTATTATGCATTAAGTTTGGTTAAGTTAGTTTTGGGTTTGAAATTAATTGACAATTAATTCACCCCCCCTCTCAATTATCTTTGGGAGCTAACAAAAACTAAAGTAGAAGGAACAATATGACCTATACAAAGATATAAGGTTCCTACTTTCACACCTTTTTCTACTATCAAGGCACCCATTGAAACTTTCCAGTTTTTATCATTAAAAGTAACTGTGCAACCTTCATCACCTAGCTGCCCTGCTGAAATTAAATTCCTACTCAACCTTAGAACATGCCTTACCTCTTGTAGTAGCCAATGATTCCCATTCTATAACTTAATCTTAATTCTTCCCTTTCCAATAATCTTGCAGGGTTCATTATCTCCCAAATAAACTAGCCCAAAATCCCCTTTGACATAATCAAGAAAATAACTTCTATGGGGAGTAGCATGAAATCAAGCTCCCAAATCTAAAACCCATGAATCATCAACATTATCTAGGGAAAGAATCAAAGCATCTTCTTTAGATTTATTACTTACCACATTCACCTCCTTATTACCCTCTTGTTTGTCTCCTTCTTTATTCTTCCAAGACCAACAATCTTTCTTTAGATGACCTGGCTTCCCACAATACCAGCAATCTTTCGGTCCTCTAGATTGGGACCTCTTGTCATTTGATTTTCCTCATGACTTCCCATGACCTCCATAACCTTTTCTTCTCTCCTTTGATCTGCCCCTACTTTTTGCATTCAAAACACTACCTGATGTGGATCCACCTAAGCTTTTCATGCATAGTTCCTCACTCAGAATAACACCAACAACATCATCAAATTTCATAGTATTTGAACCAGAAATAGAGTTACTAATTGCCATTACCAAACTATTCCAGCTTTCAGGAAAAGAGCATAATAACAAGAGAGCCCTAACTTCTTCATCAAAATTTACCTTTACAGAAGTCAATTGACTGGTAATCATATTAAAATCATTTAAATGATCTATCATATATCCACCTTCATTCATTTTTAGATTAAACAAACACTTCATGAGAAATACCTTATTTAAGGCTGAGGGTTGTTCATACAATTTTTCCAAGCTTTCATCAAGTCAACTGCTGTCTTCACTTTTGTTATATTGAATGCCATGGATGATGCCAGGCACAACCAAATGGTTCCCATTTCCTTTTTGTCTAGTAATTTCCAATCCTCATCACTTATTGTTGCCACTTTATTGGCTATTCCTTCCAATGGCCTCCATAAATCCTTTTGATAGAGATAATCCTCCATCTTTATCTTCCATAATTGATAGTTTTGCCCATTGAATTTATCTACCTTCAATTTACCCTCGTCTACCATTGCTCCCACTTAACCATGAGACTCACACTCAACCATGAGATCTTCCTATAGACGATAATTGAACACAAGCTGCTCTGATGCCACTTCATAGGAATTACATGCAGAAAGTATCAATTATATGAAAATAATTATACAACATAGGAATGTAAATAACACAAAAATAATCACAACAAAGAGACAATATTTAATGTGGTTCACCCAATCTCGGGCTACATCCACCAAACAAAGAGTCCAATCTTATTATCTAGTAAATAAAAACCTATTACAACTAGCAATCCCCTTGCAGCTCAATACTGCAGCAAAATGCTACAAATTCTCTACTGAAAACCCTAGCCCTTAGCCCTTTTTTCATGACTTATGTTGGTTACAAAATTAGGGTTACAAAATGTGATGCCCCTTGACCCCAACTTGGGGATGCATCCTTCAACTCCCCATCAAAAAATATAGGGGGAATCTGTGCTGATAGAATTAGGGAAAATTTAACCTCTGAGTTTGATTAGGCTCCATATAACAACATCACCAACATTATAAAAGTTTTCAATTTATAGGTACATGATCACCTAAAATTCTAATGTAATAATATTTTTGCAGATGATTTTTATAACTAGACTTTTAAATGTAAAATCTAATCAAATTTATGCAAAAGGAAACTCTAAACACATTTTAAGTTTTTTTGTGCAAGGAGTTCAAAAGTAAACATTAATATTCTAGATATTCACTAATTCTTTCCAAAAGGTTAGAATAAGTAAATTTTTTTGCAAAGAAATACAGTAGTTACAAATTTGAAATTAATGGATGTTGTTGGTTTCCTTACAAGATTTCATGTCTATAATTAGCTAGATAAATGGGGTATGTGTTCAAAGGAATTAATCTATTATAATTAATAACTATTCAACATGTGACTCCATCTTTGATAGCAACCTAGGACATTTAGGATTAGAATTCTTCTAGATCAAGGTGCATGGAATCACAACTACTAACAAGACTAAGAGAATGGTTAATGATGGGATACTAGAAGTAAGAGGATTCCACACAAATATTGAACCTCCAAGGTAATATTATTTATAATAAAAAAAGTGCAAAAAAACAAAGATTTTCTACTCCTGAAGGTAAACTTTTAGAAGACCTCACACAAATCCTATTATAGAGAAATTTCATGTCCTACTTCGTCAATTAGTATTGCTGAAAATTAAAGATGGCCTACACTACTAAAACTAGAATGTAAACATTTTTTTAGAATATTTTATTTCATTCATACTATGTTGTAAAATCAAGATATGGTTCACTAGTCCCAAAGTAAAATTGAAAATTTACATGACAAATTAACAATGATAAAGGAAATTAGAAGATTCTATATGACTTCTTATTTGATCTACTCTTTGGGTAGGAAGGGAATGTAGGTTAGACATACAAAGAAAGTTATAGTATGCATGGGCCAAATCATATGGAATTGTATATTTGCTATCGATAATTGGACTAGAAGAAACCAATGCTACATTATTAAAAAGTACATAGTGCACAATATGTTTGTAGTAAGGATTTTAAGAGACTTGAAAAAAATGAATGTTTCGTAATTTTTTTTATTAAATTAGCAGGGAGAAGACCCTGAATCCTATAGAATAGAAAAATCAGAGGGAATCATCATAGAATATGGCATCACACAACTAGTACAAGAACAACATCCAACCTCTCTAAAAAATAGTCAAAATTCATCATGTTTGTGTGACAAACATACTATTCTAAACTATTCACCATCTACCTAACATATAGCTAGTAGTACAAAGAGATAAAGAGTCTAAAAATTTAACAAAGCAAACAATAGTAATAAGAGTCTAATACTTATGGCACACAAACATATTCATTAAATGATGCATATAATACCTATTACTCATTCTCATTCTTCCTTCCCTTTGGAATCTAGTGTTACTACTTACTAAGTTTCCATTAGTCTTATGTTCAAAGTTATTCTAGTTGGCTACTACTACCAAATCATTCAGTCAGTAAGCACAGTGCAGTCGGTTATAGATGAAACCAGTCTTAGAGCCTAGTATACTGTTGGATACAACTGTTTAATTGTGTATTGTCTTTGATATTACACAAATGTCATATCAGTCTACCGAGCTCAGAATGTTCGGCAAGGCAGTTAGACAGAGTCTACCGAGCTCAGAATGTTCGGCAAGTTCAGACGGTAAGGTAAGCAAGTTACAGAGTCTACCTAGCACTCCAGAATACTATACCGAGTTCGCAGTCTTTACCGAGTTCAGTCGGTCTTCGAAGAATAGGTGAAGGAAAGTCAGTCTTTACCGAGTTTGCAGTACTTACCGAGTTCAGTTGGTTACCGAAGAATAAGCAGTGTTCACCGAGCATCAGTGAAATGTTTATGTAGCCGACAGAAGCAATATTTATTAATTGAAACTTGTATATGTAGCCGACCTATGTAATATTTATTGTAACTTATAATTGAGCCGACTTGGTAACATGAACGGTATATATGAGAGATCAAGTTGCGATTTTTAAGTGTGTGAAAAAGAGTGAAAAGTATGGAAATGTGAAGGAGCAAAAATGTGCGAATTCTGATGAAGGATCAGTGATATCCTTGAGGTGCAGAAAAGATATATGTGATCAGTAAGGATCTATTGGCGTAGAACAGAGATCTATATCAGCAAGATAAGTTGTGTTTAATTCAGATCACTTCATTGTTGCTTTCTAACCATTGTAGCAGTGATACCGAAATCTCTTAACAGAGTTGGTCTAACAACCATTTTTGTAAATCCTCTCACAAGGTGACAATTCGGTTGAATTGTTCTTAAGACCTTTCACAAGGCCACTCCTAGTAGGGTGATTAAATCCTCTAACAGGGTCACACCTAACAGTGTGTTTTGTAACCTTTAATAGGGTTGGCTCCTAACAGGGCTCACTTCAGAAGAGTGAAAATCAGTAACTAGTTACCTTGGTGGTTTTCCCAAAATTGGGTTTCCACGTTATATCTGGTGTCACATGTGTTCATGTTATTTGTCTTATGCATGTTAATGTTCAATGAACAATGATAAGTTAATTTACCGAGTTTCAGCAGTTTATATTTAAGACATCTAAGGGACTTGTGGATTTATTTTTGTGGTAACTGATTCACCCCTCCCCTCTCAGTTACTCCATCCATATTTCCAACAATTGGTATCAGAGCTTTCGGTGCTTGCAGGAAGGATTTCAAGGATCTAAGCTAAAGATCAAGATGTCTTACAAGAGGGAAATTCCAAGGCTAAACAGAAATAACTTTTCAGCATGGCAAGGTCTCATGAGACTCCATTTGGCTTCCATTGGAGATACAGGATTGACACATCTTGACATAGAATATGTGACACCCACTGGTGCACTAACTGTTGCTGATATTGCTGCAAAAAAGACTCATAACACCATGATGATAGACATTGCATCTGCCCTAAGCTATGAAGAGTTTGATGATGTCAAAGATTGCAAAACTGCATTTGAAATGTGGAACAAGCTGAAAGATATCTATGGTGGTGATGACAATGTGAGAAGAGCCAAAGCAGAAAGCTTGAGAGGACAGTTTGATCAATTAAAAATGAGTGAGGATGAAAATATTGCAAAATATGTTGAAAGAGTCAAAGCCAGTGTCAGTGCAATCAAAGCTTCTGGAGGTGATATCTCAGAGGAAACAGTCATAAGCAAAGTTCTCAGAACATTACTACCCATTTATGCAATCAGAGTTTCTGCAATTCAGGAAAGAAGATGTGAAGCAAATCACAAGATAAATTTAGAGGCCATAGTTGGAAGATTAACTGCATTTGAGTTAGACAACTATGACAACTATGTTCCAGCTTCCAAAAACATGGAATCAGCATTTGAAGCTAAGGTTTCACTCAAGGAGAAAGGCAAAAAGAAAAAGGAATCTCGGTCAGAAAGTGAAGATGAATCAGAACCAAGTTCAGACAATGATCTTGAAATAATTGAAGCTCTTCTAGCAAAGAAATATTCCAAAGGCAGAGGAAAATACAGAGGCAAAGTTCCTCTAATCTGTTTTTCATGTGATGAAGTCGGTCATATTGCTGCTAGATGCCCAAACAAGCAGAGCAAAGATGAGAAGAAAGATCACAAATGGAATGGCAAAAAGGACTACAAATCATTCAAAGGTAAGAAAACATGCTTTATGGCTAAAGATTCTGATAATAGTGAAGAGGAAATTGTTTATATTGCTATAAGAGATGATTCTGATAATGATGAGGAAGATAATATGGCACTTATTTCTCATATAAGAAAAAATGATATTTGGATCATAGATAGTGGTTGCTCTCATCATATGACTGGTGATAAAATCAAGTTTGAACATTTGATAGACTATGATGGAGGTAGTGTAAGGTTTGGTAATAATGAACCTCGCTACATAAAAGGAAGAGGTAGAATCCCTATAACCAAAGAACTTGTATTTAATGATGCCTACTGGGTTGAAGGTCTCAATCATAACTTGATGAGTGTGGCACAGCTACTTAATAGTGGACTCAAGGTGGAATTCATGCATGGAAAGGCCAAACTGCTAAATAATCAAGGAAAGCTGATTGGATCAGGCACTCAAACAAAAGGTAATTTGTTCCGACTTGAAACAAGTGAAAGTTCATGTTTTATTGCTCAAGTTGAAGAAAGTTGGTTATGGCACAAAAGGTTATGTCATGTAAATTTTGATAACCTAGTGAAAATAAGTAAATTCAGAAAAGTAAGAGGTATTCCAGATATAAAGAAACCTGAGGTCGGTCTATGTAAGAATTGTCAAATTGGAAAGATGGGAAAGACTAGTTTCGAAAGAAAAAACTATCAATCTGAAGATATATTAGAAATTGTGCATACTGATTTATGTGGACCCATGGGAATTGAAAGTTATACTGGAGAAAAGTTCTTCATTCTTTTTGTTGATGATTACTCAAGAATGATGACTGTCATGTATTTAAGGAACAAATCAGAAGCATTTGAAAAGTTCAAATGGTATTTGGCCAGAGTAGAAAAAGAAAAAGGTAAAAGAATTAAATGTCTAAGGTCAGACAGAGGTGGTGAATTCATCTCTCATGAATTCAATAACTTTTGCATTGAAAGAGGAATCAAAAGACAAGTATCAGCCCCTAGAACTCCTGAGCAAAATGGAATAGCTGAAAGAAGGAATAGATCTATCATGGATTGTGCAAGAACCTTAATGATTGAAAAGAATATTGCTATCAAATACTGGAAGGAAGCTATCAGCACTGCTGTTCATACCTTGAACCGAGTACAACTGAAGAAGGACTCATTCAAAACCCCCTATGAATTATGGTATGGCTACAAACCTAATGTAAGTTACCTAAAAGTATTTGGAAGTAAATGTTACATTTTGAAAGAATCTAGAAAAGGAAAATTTGATGTGAAAGGTGATGAAGGTATATTCCTCGGATATTCTTGCAAGAGTAAAGCATATAGATGTTTGAACTTGTCTACTCATAAAGTTATAGAAAGTGCACATGTGAAAGTTGATGAGTTTGCAGAAAGATCTGAAGAAGAAAGCAAAAGAGAACCAGAAGATTATAGAAGATTTGTGTCTATTGAACCTGATACAATACTAGATACATCTGCTAATCAGGAATCTTTTACTCCCGAGTCATCAGTAACCGAGTTACAGAAAGAGAAAACCGAACCAGTGTCTACCGAGTCTGAAGAAACCGAGCCAATATTTACCGAGCCAGACCAGCCAGTTGAAGAACAAGAGGACAATGATGAAATTCATTCTAAAGGCAAGAAACCTGTATTAGCCGAGTATGTCAGACGACATCACTCAGCAGATCAGATCATTGGAGACAAATCTGAAGGAACCATGACAAGAGGTAAGTTGAAAAGCACTTGTTTACTTGCTGATTTTGAACCTAGAAATGTCAAAGATGCATTGGGAAATGATAGTTGGATAGAGGCTATGAAAGAAGAGATAGAACAGATAGAGAAAAACAAGACATGGACTCTTGTACCCAGACCTAAGGATAAAAATGTGATTGGAACTAAGTGGGTATTCAGAAATAAACTGAATGAAGATGGCAAAGTTTCAAGAAACAAAGCAAGACTACTATGCAAAGGATATGCTCAACAAGAAGGAATAGACTATGGAGAAACTTTTGCTCCTGTTGCAAGATTGGAAGGAGTCAGAACCTTACTTGCATATGCCGCCTACAAAGGATTCAAAGTTTATCAGATGGATGTTAAATCTGTATTTCTTAATGGTATATTGGATGAAGAGGTTTATATTGAACAACCTGAAGGTTTTGTTGATCCACAAAAGAAGGACATGGTCTGCAAATTACATAAAGCATTGTATGGTCTGAAACAAGCCCCTAGAGCATGGTATGAAAGATTGCATAACTATCTTATTCAGATTGGATTTCAAAGAACTAATGATAACAGTAGCTTGTATATCAAGGAAGGATCAGATAACAAAATTGTCTTAGCAGAAATATTTGTAGATGATACTATTTTCACAAGAAATGATGATCTTTGCAAAGAATTTTCAGTACAAATGAATAAGGAATTTGAAATGTCTATGTTTGGTGAGATCAAATTCTTTGTTGGTCTTCAAATTCAACAGAACAAAAATGGTATCTACATTACTCAATCAAAATACATCAAAGAGATACTGAAAAAGTTCAGTATGGAAGATTGTAAACCAGTTGGAACTCCTATGTGTACTGGATTGAAGCTTACCAAGGAAGATGAATCACAAGAAGTAGATCAAACACTGTATAGATCTATGATTGGAAAGCTGCAGTATGTTGTTCATACTAGGCCAGATATTGCTCTAGCAGTTGGTATTGTTGCAAGATTCTCAGCAAAGCCAAGAGAAAGTCACATGACGACAATCAAAAGAATAATGAGATATTTGAAAGGAACTGAAGAGTATGGATTATGGTACAAATTTGGAGGAAATTTTGATTTGAAAGTATTTACTGATGCTGATTGGGCAGGAAACATTGATGACAGAAAAAGTACAAGCGGAGGAGTATTCTTTCTAGGAAAGAGATTGGTTTCCTGGACAAGCAAAAAGAAGAACTGTATATCCCAATCTACAGCAGAGGCAGAATATGTTGCTGCAGCAGTAAATTGTTCAAATGTTGTTTGGTTTAAACAGCTATTGGCAGGCATGAAAATGGAAATCAAAGAACCAATTGTTATGTTCTGTGATAATACAAGTGCAATTGACATGTCCAAGAATCCAGTGATGCATCCCAAAACCAAGCACATTGCAATAAAATATCATTTTGTCCGAGAATTGGTGTAGGACAAGGAGATCAGATTGGAATATATTCACACAAAGGAACAAATTGCTGACATATTCACAAAACCATTGGCTAAGGATGCGTTCTTGTATCTAAGAGGTAAGTTAGGGGTCACTCCCCTATCTGAAATTCACTAAAGAAAAGTTTTTAGTGATGCATCAACTCATCCTAAGTGAAAAATCTACTAGTTGATGCAGTATAATCAGAAAAATATTGCATATGAATCAGTACAAAAGGTACATTATAACTCAGATGAAGTCTTATTGTCTTTGGCATGTGTTGTCAAAGAGGGAGAGTTTTACTGTCATATCCTACTAAAATTTGAAAGAAAGTTCATTAAGATAAAAAAGGAGAGTTGTTTGATAAAGAGGGAGAGTTTTACTATCCAAAAAGATGAAGTTACTTCACAGAGGGAGATTATTGAAAGAGGGAGTATTCTCTATCCAAAGGAAAAGTTATGGTGGCATGTTGTTGTCATAAAAAGAAAAGACCTGTTTTCAAATTTCATTCTGCTATGACATGTTGTGTTGCCATCAATGCCAAAGAGGGAGATTGTTGGATACAATTGTTTAATTGTGTATTGTCTTTGATGTTACACAAATGTCATATCAGTCTATCGAGCTCAGAATGTTCAGCAAGGCAGTTAGACAGAGTCTACCGAGCTCAGAATGTTCGGCAAGTTCAGACGGTAAGGTAAGCAAGTTACAGAGTCTACATAGCACTCCAGAATACTATACCGAGTTCACAGTCTTTACCGAGTTCAGTCGGTCTTCGAAGAATAGGTGAAGGAAAGTCAGTCTTTACTGAGTTTGCAGTACTTACCGAGTTCAGTCGATTACCGAAGAATAAGTAGTGTTCACCGAGCATCAGTGAAATGTTTATGCAGCCGACAGAAGCAATATTTATTAATTGAAACTTGTATATGTAGCTGACCTATGTAATATTTATTGTAACTTATAATTGAGCCGACTTGGTAACATGAATGGTATATATGAGAGATCAAGTTGCAATTTTGAAGTGTGTGAAAAAGAGTGAAAAGTATGGAAATGTGAAGGAGCAAAAATGTGCAAATTCTGATGAAGGATCAGTGATATCCTTGAGGTGCAGAAAAGATATATGTGATCAGTAAGGATCTATTGGCGCAGAACAGAGATCTGTATCAGCAAGATAAGTTGTGTTTAATTCAGATCACTTCATTGTTGCTTTCTAACCATTGTAGCAGTGATACCGAAATCTCTTAACAGAGTTGGTCTAACAACCATTTTTGTAAATCCTCTCACAAGGTGACAATTCGGTTGAATTGTTCTTAAGACCTTTCACAAGGCCACTCCTAGCAGGGTGATTAAATCCTCTAACAGGTTCACACCTAATAGTGTGTTTTGTAACTTTTAACAGGGTTGGCTCCTAACAGGGCTCACTTCAGAAGAGTGAAAATCAGTAACTAGTTACCTTGGTGGTTTTCCCAAAATTGGGTTTCCACGTTATATCTGGTGTCACATGTGTTCATGTTATTTGTCTTATGCATGTTAATGTTCAATGAACAATGATAAGTTAATTTACTGAGTTTCAGCAGTTTATATTTAAGACATCTAAGGGACTTGTGGATTTATTTTTGTGGTAACTGATTCACCCCTCCCCTCTCAGTTACTCCATCCATATTTCCAACAGTATACACCCAGTTGTCTACTAAGTAACACTATATGTCTACCAAGCAACAAGAATGATATACTGAGTGAACACACACCAAGTGAAATGTGTTACTAGATTCATTGAACCTGGACATATATGGGAAACGTGTTACAAAGATCGAGGAACAAGTAACCGTTATCACATTGGAAATTGCACTTAAAGATTGTGTATGATTTTGAGGTCATCTAACCAATGAAATATTTTTGTATGGTTATTCATTCGAGAAATCATGTTTGTAAGATCGAAGCATGAACAAGATCACCGACATAAGAGATCTATTTATACAACATGAGTTAAGGAATAAAGATATATATGTGCATGTGTGTATGAAGCAAGGCTTGTACGAAAAAGGAAAATCATGAGAAATCATAGAGTGTTATGACTATTACAGTTGACAGAGAAACATAGAGGTCATTGAGAGAGAATTCAGAGAACAGTCAAGGAACAGAGTAAATAGAAGGGTTTACTGAGTTAATTTATGGATTACTGAGGTATGCTATAAGAAAGGTAATCTCATTTTGAGCACATAGAATTTGCTATAACTTTCTTGATGTAAAGTTATAGATATTTTGTAAAGATTTTGATTGTAATATTTTAAGTTGTAAGAGAAACCTCTAACAGGGTAAAAGACTCTAACTAAGTCTATAAATTGTAAAGCCTCTAACCAGGTGCAACATTTAGAATAAGTGTTGTAAAATCATTTAGCAAGGTAGATCTAACAGATCTTGATACTCCTAACAGGATAAGCTATCAGAAATAGCTAAACATGTAGCTCTAAACAAGCAACCTTTATTATTGCAGTAGTAAAGTTGTGGGTGCTATCCCCACTGCAGTTTTTCTCTCTAACCATGAGTTTCTGCGTAACCAAAATATATGTGTTATGGAGTGAATCATGTATGATTGTTATTTATTTGTTTTAGCAATATATTATGTTACAACAATATTCAGTTTATGCATAAGAGTAAAGATATTGTTAAAGAAAAGATTTGAGGTACTGATTCACCCCTCCCCTCTCAGTACATTAGCTCTTTATATTGGGCCTAACAATTGGTATCAGAGCTTGAATCTTGGAAAAGGGTTTATCTGCCTAAAGAGAAAGATCTTATCAAGGCTATAAACAATCTCGAAGGATTGTGTATTTACAAGAAGAGTTGGATCATGCTAATCAAGTGATTGCAGACATGCAAAGACAAATGCAAAAATCTCTAAAAGTTAGAAGAAGATTGTTTGATGATTTGCAGGACTCTCAAGAGCTGATGGAACAAATTGAGACATCATCTGAGAATAATATATCTAAAGAGACTGAAGAAATGATTGGAGTATTGAAAGAAAAGAACAAAGAACTGGCTGATCAACTAAAAGCAATGAAAAGAGAACATGAACATTTCAGCACACAGATGACTGAAAATCTTGATGCATAGGATAAAGTAAGAGATCTAGAAAGAGAGAAACAACAACTTGAAGCATTAGTATTTGAAAATAATGATGAAAACATAAGGTTGACTGGGATTCAACAAAATCTGTCAGATCAACTAGGTTATGCACATCATGAAGCAAATCTGAAAGATGATGAGAATCAAGCATTGAAACTTGAAGTATCAAGGTTGACCAATGAGCATGAGATAGAGAAGAAATCCAAGGAAACACTGAAGAAGAGCTATGAAGCATCAAAGATGTTGGATGAGAAACTGAATACAAGAAGACCCAACAAAGATGCAGGACTCAGTTACAAAGGAAAAGACTCTGCTGAGAAGGGAATCCACACTACTGAGAGAGGAGAATCATCAAAGCAAGATGGAAACAAGTAGCACATGAAAAGAAAGAAGCCCATTTGTAACTACTATGGAAATCAAGGTCATACTGCTAACATGTGCCAAATCAGAAAAGGTAAGCAACCGAATGTCACTAAGTATAATGGTTATTGTTACAATTGCAATAAATATGGTCACACATTTAACCAATGTAGGACAAAGTTTTCTAGCAATTGTAAGAAGGAAAAATTCAAAGGGTTTTGTAAAAATTGTAATAGATATGGACATAGCACCGAGAAGTGTTGGTTTAAGAAAAAGAACTATATGTGGTCTGCACACTGAGCAAATACTAGAAGCTACCTAACTCACAGAGATCTTAACCGACAATATACTGCAATACCATGGGATTACAATACAATGATATGGTGTAAATGTTGTGGAAGATATGGACACATAAGTGCCAACTATTTTAGAAGATTTGGAATGAACAACCAAAGATCACAGAAAAATCCTGGTATGGCTTGTTTTCATTGTCACAAAGTTGGACACATGGCTGGAGATTGCAAAGATCAACCTAGAGGAGACACTAAAGAAATAAAAGACAAATTACAAATGATTTGGAAAAAGAAGGAAATTGTGTCAAATGAAGAAAGCACTTTACCTACCGAGTTAGGTGCACCTATTCCAAATTAATCAGTAAAGGTATGAAGGGACTGCATTCTCTCAAGGTTCAATCTTAATTGTTCCTATTTTATTATGTACTTAATTCAAAATCTGCATAACTAAGATGTATTAGTAAGTTTGAAATTCTATCTAGGTCTTTTGGAGTACTATACAGGAAGCCTGTCAAGTCGGTGAATACATGAAGCCTGTCAAGTTGATAAATGAAGGAAGTCTGGCTACACGGTTAAAGCACAAAAAGGAAAGAAGGTTTAGTGGAACCGAGTGCATTTAATGTTTTTGACCTAACCTACACGGAGCCCAATAAGGTATATTATGTACTTAAATCATTTATGCAATCATTTTACACTTACCAAGTTTTCAAGAGAACAGAGCAAAGCAATTCTAAGGTGATCAAACCTCCTCTGAAGAAAAATTCAAGGTATTTACATCAATCTCAATGCATTGTTAAGCTGGTTTACCGATCATATCAGGTGTGATTATCTATTTTACATTTGCTAAGTGTGAAGCGTCTGTTGTTTGAAAATCTTCAAACCCTAAGGATCTTTTGTTAATTCTTATCTGAAATCTGCAATGGCACCTAAGATCTAAGAGCCCATTGTTGTTAAGAATGTTGAAAAGCCCTCACTGAAATACTCTTTAACTCCCAAAGTAGCATCAGAACTGGATGATAAAATTGCATTCTCACTCATCCCGGATAGAGTTTTACTAGTTGAGGATGTGAGATTCTTCACCAAATGTTGAGTTTAAGAACTAGGTCATGTTGAAATCAAAGACACCTATGATGAACTGTGTACTGATGAAAAATTGGATAGCAAGTATGAGCACATTAAGATCAAGGGATTGACTAAAGCCCTAACCTATCCCCATGTCTTCAAACCCTAGTGGGTCAAGTTTTCTTTGAGCAGAGTTCACGATGATTTCATGTGGTTAGAGGAGAAACCATTCAAAATCACCAAGGAAATCATTCATCTGATCACCAGTTACCCTATTTTTGATCATGTCCAAGCTCAGAAAATGATATCACAAAAGGAATTGATCACCTTAACGAGAGTGGAATCCGATTGCAAAGGATTGAAATTGAACAATGTGACAGATGTAGAGCTAAAATTTGCTATTAGAGTAATAGGTTATTGTTTCTTCCAATCAGTAAGGGAAAATAGTGTACCCTGTGTAGCAGTCGACTTAGCATAAAAAATTGTGAAAAAGGGAATGAAAATTGATCTTTGTGAAGTATTGTTGAAAAACTTGTTTGAGAATTTGAACACCATAAGGAAGCCGAAGAAGAACAACTTGACCAATACACTGAAGTTTGGATCACTATTAGTATGCATGTTTTTCTACTTTGAAAAATTCTTTCCATCAGTCAGTAAAGTAGTTTGGGAGCTACACTGACCAATCACCCATCAAATCAATGACTTTATCAAACATCAGGAAAGGATGCACAACAGGTATAGAATTCCACCCAAGCTAGTGGAGAAATACAAGGGTGAGATATGTTTTTAAGTAGACACCGACTACTGTTATGTGAATGTTGTGGAACCAAGAACTTAATCTTTTCCACCTATGGGTTATGAGATTGATTTTGACATCACACAACAATAGATAGATGCTTTCTCACTTTACCAAGGCATGCTAGCGAGCTGAGGTATGGAACATATGAAGAAGCGAAAGAGAAAGTAAAGATGAGCATTGTAGTACCAAAAGCTACAAGAAAGGCAATAAAGATTATTAAGACATTAACGGAAAAATTTGGAGAAGGTTTTTCCTCCACACCTATCAAGGGCACTATAGTAATCATTGAGGAGGAATCAGAAGCCCAAGAGGCACCTATAACACTGAGCACCAAATTGCCTAAAGGGAAAGTTTTGAAAAGAAAGAAATAGGACACATTAGAGGCATCACCGACTCCCTCAGTGAAGCGCCCAAACACAAGATCATCTGTAGTGTCACCAAGTAAGAAACCAAAGAATGTTACTATTCCAAAGGTAACAAAAACTTATAAGAAATCTACTCGGAGACTCATTTTGACTAAAGAGTCCAGTGACACAGGAATCTGAAGATGCTAAAAATTTTTAGATTGTTAAGAGTACAAAGGACAATATACATAGTGTTGAAAATTTTTGTGCAAATCTAAAGCAATATGGTGGATTTGGATCATTCAGATTTGTCAAGTATGAATCTAGATCTGATGATGAAAAGAGACAAATTGAAGAAGTTGTTATCTGCACACTTCTAAAATTCTGATTGGTCACATTGGAAGTATCTAACTCTCTTCCAAAAGAATTATATTCGCATATTGATAACAGGTGGAAATATGCCATGGACTCAAAAAAACAAATTAGAGAAAGAAGTCTGGTACATCTCTTTCCAGACATGTCAGTAGTTGAAATAAATGAACATCTACAAAACTACCACAAAAACTTTCTAGTCAAGCAAAGAGCTTTAAAATTAATGAATGGACATTACTTGGATGTAGAAAATGAAACCCAAGAAAAGTGGCACGAAGTCTTTCGAGTCAAGAATTCTAGTGAACAAGCTTAAGTTGAAGTAGTTGATGTCACCGAGCAAGATCTTGATGTCACTGAGAAAGATCCTGTTGACACTATACAAGTTGATGAAGATATCATGGATACTGAGGCACCTAAATAGGAAATGATAGAAGGGAATGCTTATGCCCAACTTGCATCCAATGAGTCAGTTTTGGAGCAAGTTCAGCCCTATCCTCCAGTCAATCAGCCTACTTCAATCGAGGCCCCTCAAGATATAGAGCAAGGCACAAAAGGTCACAAGTCAACAGCAGGAGAAGCTACTTCTCAAGAACAGACCTCTCAAGCTCCAGCTAGCACTGGCAATGTTACAATTGAGACCCCAAGCAATGAACCACCGAAGGACTCAACAGAGGCTAAACAAATTGACAAAAGTGTTGCCTCTACTGAGAAACTTACCAAGAATGCACAAGCCTCACAAGCCATTGTTTTAGTTCAACCAATGAAAGGTAAAGAAAAGAAAATGAAAAAGCACTATTTCAAGGTATATTTATCAAAACCAATAGTGTTGCCAAATGTAGAGATATCTAAATTAAAAGGGCAAGCACTCATTGAATTCAGTGAACTATGCAAAGCCAAAACCGAACAAGAAAAACAAATGGCTATTCAAAAGAAAAATAAAGTACTTCAGAAGGTGAAGACACTATTAACAGATATGCTACCTACAGCTATAGTGTCAACAGATGCCGCCATCCATATTCAACTAAATGAACTCCTCAATCAGATAGAGACATCTGGTGTAGATGCATCTAAATATTTGAGCAAGTTAAAGGACAAAGAGCTCACTACTAAAATGATTGAAGAGGTATAGAAAGCTATTGCTATTGGCAAAGTAAAACTTGTCAAATTTATTGCTCAGTTGTCCCCTCAACTCAAGCACATTCTTTATTTATTTCAAAAACTATGTACATTTTCTTTATTCATTAAGGACATTAAAAATAAAATAGAAGCAATTGAGAAAGAGATCACCGATCTCTCAAATAAGTTGACCATAGAGCCCAATTCTATTCAGAATTTTTATACAAAGTTTCAAAAGCTCATGGCTCAACAATTTGAACTCAGGAATGAAGAACACAAAATAAGGATGGACATTATGACTCTGCAAACCTTATTCATTCCACACTTGTCTTTTGTCCAAGAACAAATCAACCAAGCCACATATTTATCTACTACACAAGAGGGAAACACATTAGATGGTTTGATTTCATTATTAGCTGACATTCAAGCGCATAATTCTTTAATGGACAGTGTTAAGGATGCCCTCTCTATCGCTCTCATCGATGCACAGACAAAGTATAAATCCATTTTTGAACAGTTGCCACCACCAAATGGTAACTAAATTTTGATGTTTGTCGAAAAGGGGGAGTGATATATCATATTGTGAGGCCTCACCTCGACTCAGTCTAACATTCAGTGGATTTTATATTTTAGACTATTATGGATACTTTATTTTGATGCATTTTGAGACTTAGAACTTATATGATTTCAGGATTTGGATAACATTGCTATGATTTGATGATTTACTTACATGATTTATGAGATAGAACACTACATGATTATTAGATAGAATGATATTGCAATGATAGATGTCGTTATTGAATTTGCAGGACTTTACTCTGAATTTAGAACTATGATGTATGTTCAGTTTATGTGATTTGGGATGAAAATTGTTTATGTGAATTTGCTTGACAAAAGATGTATTCAATCTGTGCAGATGAAAATTGTATGCAAGTAATGATGTGCATTGTTGTATTATTGAATTATATTATATATGAATATTTGGAAGTACTAATGTGTAAATTGAGATGCGCAGGAAATTTACCATGTGACCATAGAAAATTACGGAGAATCAAACCTAAACCTATGTATGTTCGTAAAGCCAGGGTTTGTCTATTTGGAGAGACAACACCCCATTTGTGATGTATTTTATTCGTAACAGTATATGCTGCATGAGTGTTAAGTGTTATTTAAATTTTAATGTGTAAAAACCTCAAGAGACTATTTCATGTTTTATTTTTGTAAAAGTATTTTATTAGTGTCACTTGACACATGTGTGGATTTAAATTTAATTATTTTATTTTGTCTCTTGGTGGGAAAGTGTTTAATTATAGTTTTCTTAAATAAATTAATGTGTTGTCAAAAATATTTTTGGGAATATAATATTTGGAGTGGTCAACTTATGTTTGACCCGAAAATAAACTTCAGAGGGGTTTAAAATGGGTTAAATGAACACCTAGGTGTAGTTTAATAGGGTTTCCTAAAGCCCATAAGGTATACCTAGGGGTTAGGGGTAATTTTAGGCAAGTTTCTACTTTATAATGATCTTTTTAACGCTTTAAAAATTGGCTTTTTTGAGTTGAGCGAAAATTGAAAATTGAAGTTAAATCAAATCAAGATTTTTCCTTTTGGAAGGAGAGTCTTTTTGCATTTTTGCTTTCTTTCCTTCTTTTTGGCTTTTTTTATGGAATCCTGTGAGAACTCAGAGAGTGAGCTTCTTAAGGAAGATTTTTGGGAATAGCAGGGTAATCACCCACTCTCCATTTTTGGAGACAGAAGAAAATTTGGAAAGAAAATAATGTTATGGAATAGAGAAATTGAATAAGGGTAGAAGGAAAAAGAATTGTGGATTGGGCAGCTCTTCATCAGATATCATAATAACCTTTGGGCAGATTAAGGTTGGTTTCAATTTTTACTTTTAATATCTTCTCTTGTTTATGTTTGGAAGTTTGTTGGTGTAAATCTGTAATTCTTGAAAGTTTATGTTTGAAAAGCTTTTGGTATTTTGGTTTATGAATTGCTTTGTTTTGGGAGTTTTTCTCAAGATCTCTTACTCTTGGGAGAGAAGAGGATCTTGAGGGTGGTAGCAGTGATAGCCCTCGAGTGAGAGACTCTCTTTTGAGAGTGATCACAAGGGATCTTTGTGTGACCCTTGTTGCATGGCCTGTTTGTGCAATGGGGGTCATAAGGAGGGATATAAGGCTAGAATGCCTTTGGGGGGCATAAGGGATAAGGGGTTGAGATTCTTGATATTTTTATTGTGCCATGAGGTGGCTTCTTGTTTATTTCATACTTGCAGATTCTCCTTAGGGTATTTGGTCCACTACCACCCTTTGAAAATAATCACCACCAGAGTGTGATGCTGTGAAAGCCAGGTTGGGATTGTGTCTGGAATATCTGTATGCATTGCTTTCTATGTGTTTACCTATTTGTTACCCGTCTAGGATTTGGTTCTCTGAGCTCGGGGGTGGCTACCAATTAGCATAGGCTAGGAGGTGAGCACTCCGTGGTCATTTTTGTGTTTTCTATTATGCAGGAAATTCAGAGGAAAGAGAATAGGAACCATGAAAGAGATACAGAAGATTGTATTGGAAGATACTTGAGTTCAGTTGTAGTTGTTTGTTTAAAGTTGTTATAGAAATATGCCTCATTCATAGAAAAGAGAAGCAAGTTGTAATTTGTGAAAGTAGACTTGAAGTCTTATTGTTGTGACTATTCAGAGAAAACATTCTGTAAATTGGTAGAATATCTTAGAGATGTTTTAAAAAAAGAAAAGCTTTTTATTTCTACTTCTGGTTTATTTGAAAAAGAAAAGTTAAAATGTGTTGCATGCAAAAGCTTCTTGTATTATGGAAAGAAATAAAAGAATTTTTTTCATTTAGATTTTATTTATATTTCACTTGTGGCGAATAGAAGTTTATCGATGTTGAAAGAATTTATATATTTTTAATGAAAAAGTAGTTTTATGTAAATATTAGATTAGAGGAGAAAAATCAATGAAAAATTCCATTTGTTTTAGAAAAAGTATTTTGTATCTTTTTAAAAGTATTTTAAAGTGTATTGTAGTTAGCAATGATTTAAAAGCTTATTGATTTTATATATATATATATATATATATATATATATATATATATATATATATACTTATAAATCTGATTTAACTTAATGTGTTTTCCCTTTATTAAATTAGCTTAAAAATTTTGCATGTAAATTTCCTTTTTTAAAAAAAAATTTATATGTATTTTTATTGAACTAAATTTCATCTTTTTTAACTATGCTTATTTAAGTTATGTAAATATCAATATATATATATATATATATATATTATATTTATAAAAAAAAATTAAAAAAAAATAATGCTTTGGGTCCCCTCGGACTCCACTGTGTGTACGCACAGTGGACGATCACGTGGCGCCCACTGTGTGCACACACAGTGGAGCCGCTTGCGGCTCCCACTGTGTGGACACACAGTGGACGGCCACGGCCGCCACTGTGTGGCCACACAGTGGAGCCGCCAGCGGCACCCACTGTGTGGGCACATAGTGGTGCCGCGGCGCCCACTGTGCACTCACACAGTGGCGCGCGCGCGGCCAAGCTTGCCTTCGTTCCTCCGTGACCTGCAATAAAATGTTTTCATGGCCGCCAAGGGCTTCGGCCCAGCCAAAAATATTAACTGTTAAAAAAAATATATAGGGTTTAAACCCTAGCCGAATGGGGCTAGGGCAAGTTGTTATAAAAAAAATAATAAATAAGTTAGTTTGATTAGATAATATATAAGTGGGGAGATTAGAACCCTAATTAGGGTTGGGGGGAAATGTGAAACAATTTTTAGGAAGATATAATGTTTTTTAAATTTAGAATTAAAATAATGTCATTTATGCCAAATATATAATATATATATATATATATATCCATATATATATATGGGTATATATATATATATGTATATACATGAATTTTTGAGTATTTTGAATAAGTAATTAAATTATAAATATATAAATATATGCATATACAAATATGTATATATGTATATATTTATATAATCTTGATTTTAATGTTGGGATATATTATAAAGAGAAATATAAAAGAATTGGAAAGACTATATAGTCATATTGGAGGATAAATTAAAATATCTCTCCTATTTCCTTTAGTTGATTTAATTTAATAAAACTATTGACTAAGTATCTCTTGGAGATAGAACTTAAACTAGTAGGTTTTCCGCAATTAAAATTTAACAATTTATCGATGCTTAGTTCGTTTCGGAATTAGTTCGAATTTAATAATGAAAATTTCTTTAACGCTTGTTGCAAGAGTGAACTTGTTAATTAAATTAGTATCTTTTAAAAAAAAAAATTGTTCTATTTTTGCCCTATATTTTGGGCATGACATTTTGGTATTAGAGCAGGGTTTCCACACTAGGAGCCTTACTCACTTACATTTCACCTTAGAATATTTTAAATTATTTTGTTAATGGAATTCTGAATTTAAATAAATTTAATTCTAAAAGAAATAAATTAATTGTTTTGTCTTATTTCCTCTTAGGATGCCTTTTTTGACGCGACAAGCTCGCAAGCGCAGACGGGGTCCTAGATGTGAGCGCATAGCACGCGATGAGGTAGAGAGGGAGGCATCGGTTCCAGAGGAGAACCCAGGAGCACCTCCCGAACAGCCAAATGAGCCTAACCGTGACATTTTAGCAGCCATTCAGAATCTTATTGGCATTGTTCAGGAAAGGATTCCAGCAGAGAACCCTTAGGGTAGGAGTCATGACTCTGGGAGTCATAGATCTATTGATAGAGAACGAAGCAGGAGCCCAGCTCCGATTCCTATAGAGAGTCAGGATGGTAATGAGCCAGAGTCAGTGCATATGCCAGGACCACCTCCTGCGGTGGAACCAGTTTATTTTGAGAGAGGTCATCGAGATCCAGGGGATCTCATCAGGGAGGTAATGCACCTCCAACCACCATCCTTCAGAGGTTCTACAGATGGAGTAGAGGCTGAGGCATGGCTTCTGAGTCTTGAGAGGTGCTTTGCGTTGTGTTCTTATGAGAGCAACTTGAAAACACGTGTTGCAGTTCATCTTCTGAGAGGGACAGCCTCCACCTGGTGGAGACAGGAAGAGTACAAATGCGGATTAGTTCCTAATACACTCACTTGAGAGATATTCACAGAGAGGTTCCGTGAGAGGTACCTATCAGAGCACTTCAGGCAGCGTCGTATAGACGAATTTCATGATCTCCAACAAAAAGGCTTGTCAGTAACCCAATATGAGAGTGAATTCTTTGAGTTGTTGCCTTATGTAGATTATCTAAAGGATGAGAAACTTCTTGTAAACCGCTTCATCCGGGGATTGAATGCCGGTATAGCCAGGCTTGTTAGGATGTCCGCTCCAAAGAGCCTTTGGGTTGCTATAGAGAAGGCACTGATTGCTGAGGAAATTTAGGTTAGACCTCAGGACAATAGGGATCGGTATCAGAACCGAAATCCCGCACCTCAGACTTATGGATTCCAGAAACCACATTGGAAAGGGAACAACCAAAATTCTTAGGGGTTCTCCAAACCCCCTCCTCCACAACAGACACCACAGAACCAGAAATAGAAGCCTCCACAGTATCAGCTGGGCTCCAAGCCCAATCAGTGGCAGACTTAGGGACAAAAATGTGATCAGAGAGCACAGGGACAGTACACACAGTCGGCGGGGACTCAGCAGTCCTCCAGGGGTGGGTACAGCGGATCCAGTAGGACAGGTGGTCAGGGATTTTTTAGGCCTCAGGGTGCCCAGTTCTAGGCATGGGGTGCTTGCTTTACATGTGGAGCCATGGGGCACTTGGCGAGGGATTGCCCTTAGGGACAGGTAGCAGGGAGTCAGCGGATGGCCGCTTCAGAGCTGACAGTTGGTGATATGGGCAGGTCCCATAGAGTATTCGCAGCGGTTGACAACCGCCAGGCTAATCATCAGGCCACGGTTATCGAATCTTCAGGTATAATCAGAGGTAACAATGTATCTATTTTGTTTGATTCAGGAGCTACTGACTCCTTTATATCTCCATTGGTTGTGGAGCATTGCGGGCTAGTGGCAACTAGGCAGGGTGTCAGTTGGGAAGTGGAATTAGCTTCAGGGGCTAGAGTGTCAGTGGAATCAGAGGTTAGGGCATGTCAACTGTAGATTGGCAAGACCACCACTTTAGTAGACCTTAGAGTGACTCCACTTGGATCTTACGGAATCGTACTTGGCATGGATTGGATTTATGCCCACAGAGCCAAGTTGGATTGCCGCCTGAAAAAGATCGAGTGTGATGATGATCATGGTTCGCCCATAGTTATCACCGGGATTCAGAGGTCGTGTCTCTTTGTATGATCTCTGCAATGCAGCTTAAGCGGAGCAGGCGGAAGGGATGTCATCTTTTTGCTATCACTATCAGTGATAGAGGAGAAGAGGAGGAAAAAGAAACATCACTCGATGACCATCCTATCCTTCAAGGATATTTAGATGTATTTCCTTCAGAGTTACCGGGAATGCCTCCTCGCAAAGAGATTGATTTTCATATAGACCTAGTACCAGGAGCCGAGCCAGTTTCCAGAGCACCTTATAGAATGACCACAAATGAGCTTAATGAACTTAAAATTCAGCTTGAGGAACTTCTTGAGAAGGGTCATATCCATCCTAGCATATCCCCGTGGGGTACCCCAGTCATCTTCGTTAAGAAGAAGGATGGATCTCTACGATTGTGTATGGATTATCGGCAGCTAAATAAAGTAACCATCAAGAACCGATATCCTTTGACTAGGATTGATGATTTATTTGACCAGCTTCAGGGTGCCAAAGTCTTTTCCAAAATAGATCTGAAGTCGGGATACCATCAGTTGAGAATAGTGGAAAGTGATATCCACAAGACCGCATTCCGCACTAGATATGGTCACTATGAGTTTACCGTAGTCCCCTTTGGACTTACGAATGCCCCAGTAGTTTTTATGAGCCTCATGAATGGGGTGTTTCGTACCTTTCTGGACCATTTTGTTATTGTGTTCCTCGATGATATATTGATATATTCTCAGAATGAGAAGGAGCATGAGGAGCACCTGAAATAGGTATTGCAGTGTTTGCGGGATAACCAGTTGTTTGGCAGCCTAACGAAGTTTTCTTTCTTTCGATCTGAGGTCAAGTACCTTGGACACATTATTTCTGGTGATGGGATCTCAGTTGACCCATCAAAGATTAGGGCTATTATGGATTGGCCAGCGCCTACCAGTGTGACAGAGGTCAGGAGTTTCATGGGTTTAGCAGGATATTACCGACGTTTTGTCGAAGGTTTCTCCAGAGTCGCACACCCTATTACTTCTCTTCAGCGTAAAGGGAAGAAATTTGAGTGGATAGAGAAGTGCGAGAAGGCCTTTCAGGAACTCAAGAAGGCACTTACTAGTGCTCCTATCCTTGTTGTACTAGATCCTTTAGCTAATTTCATGGTTTGTATAGATGCTTCCTTAGAGGGTTTAGGGGTAGTTCTTATGCAAGGTGGTAGGGCCATAGCTTTCGAGTCTAGGAAACTTAAGACTCATGAACTTAATTATCCCACTCACGATCTTGAGCTCGCAGCAGTAGTGCATGCACTTGTGAGGTGGAGACACTTCCTTTTAGGACATCACTTCGAGTTGCATTCAGATCATCAGAGTCTTCAGTACATCTTCACTTAGCCGAACCTTAATGCATGTTAGAGGAGATGGATGGAGTTCTTGTGCGAATATGATTTTGACATTCACTACATCAAGCGAAAGGAAAATGTAGTTGTAGATGCCTTGAGTAGGAGACATCACGAGGTTTACACCATATCCATGGGCATAGACTTGAGGGACCGTATACTTTGGCACTTGTCAGAGGATGGATGGTAGCAGAGGTTTGTTAGGTATTACGTTCTCAGGTTACTCTAGAAGGGAAATATGTGGATTATTCTTTGGAGCCTGATGGACTATTACGCCACAAAGGGCGCATTTATGTACCTTCCTCCGGAGGGTTGCAAGAGTTCATTGTCTCGGAAGCTCATAGAGCTCCTTATGCAGCGCATCCCGAGGTTAAGAAGTTGCATGCAGACTTGAGGCAGTTGTATCATTGGCCGGGAATGCGGCAGCTCATTGCTGAGATAGTAGCTCGATGTCTCGAGTGTCAGAGGGTAAAGGCGGAGCACCACCATCTAGGTGGGTTGCTTCAGTCTCATGCTATACTAGAGTGGAAGTGGGATACTATATCCATGGATTTCATCATTGGTCTCCCTATGTCTTCTCGTCACCATGATGCTATCTTGGTGACAGTTGACAAGCTGACCAAAGTAGCTCACTTTTCACCAGTTTTTACTACATTCACAGCTCCAACAGTAGCACAAGTGTTCTTGCGAGACATTGTTAGACTTCATGGCGTACCCCACAAGATTATTTCTGACAGGGATTCTCTTTTCACTTCTACCTTTTGGAAGTCATTACAGACAGCTATGGGCACTAAGCTCAATTTCAGTACAGCCTATCACCCGGAGATAGATAGTCAGACAGAGAGGGTCAATCAGGTGTTAGAGGATATGCTTCGTATGTATGTCATGGACCATCAGACCCGGTGGGAGGAGTATCTTCCTTTAGTGGAGTTTTCCTATAACAATGGGCATCACACTTCTTTGGGGATGCCACCTTACCAGGCATTATACAGTAGGCCTTGCAGGACGCCCTTGAGTTGGGATCGCATAGAGGATAGAGTTGCTATTGGTCCTGAGTTAGTTCGGGATATGGAACAGTAGGTGGATTTGATTAGGTAGTGTCTCAGAGAGGCTCAGGATAGACAAAAGAAGTATGCCGATGAAAAGAGGATAGATCGTAGTTACTTGGTTGGAGACAGAGTTTTCTTGAGAGTGTGACCGCATAAGAGTCCAATCCATTACAGAAAGGGTTCTAAGCTCACACCTCGCTTTGTAGGACCTTTTGAGATTCTGGAGAGGATAGGCCCAGTTGCCTACCGTTTAGCTTTGCCACCTAGCCTGTCATGCATCCACGATGTGTTTCATGTTTCAATTTTGAGAAAATATATCTATGATGAGTCTCACCTTTTAGATTGGGATGCCTTGCAGGTGGAGTCGGACGGGCAGCTAGCCTTGGAGCCCATTCACATTTTGGCACGCTGGACATTGGCCCTTCGAGGTCGAGAGCTGGACCAGGTTAGGGTCCAATGTGATTGTTATGATGAGGTTACGGCTTCATGGGAGGACGCAGCTCGTATGAGATCAGAGTACCCTCACCTCTTTGATGAACTCTAGGGGGAAGTTCATGCCTAGAGGGGGAGGATGTGAGGCCTCACCTCGACTCAGTCTGACATTCAGTGGATTTTATATTTTAGACTATTATGGATACTTTATTTTGATGCATTTTGAGACTTAGAACTTATATGATTTCAGGATTTGGATAACACTGCTATGACTTGATGATTTACTTACATGCTTTATGAGATATAACACTACATGATTATTAGATAGAATGATATTGCAATGATAGATGTCGTTATTGAATTTGCAGGACTTTACTCTGAATATAGAACTCTGATGTATGTTTAGTTTATGTGATTTGGGATGAAAATTGTTTATGTGAATTTGCTTGACAAAAGACGTATTCAATCTGTGCAGATGAAAATTGTATGCAAGTAATGATGTGCATTGTTGTATTATTGAATTATATTATATATGAATATTTGGAAGTACTAATGTGTAAATTGAGATGCACAAGAAATTTACCATGTGACCATGGAAAATTACGGAGACTCAAACCTAGACCTATGTAAGTTCATAAAGCCGGGGTTTGTCTATTTGGAGAGACAACACCCCGTTTGTGATATATTTTATTCGTAACAGTATATGCTGCATGAGTGTTAAGTGTTATTTAAATTTTAATGTGTAAAAACCTCAAGAGACTATTTCATGTTTTATTTTTGTAAAAGTATTTTATTAGTGTCACTTGACACGTGTGGATTTAAATTTAATTATTTTATTTTGTCTCTTGGTGGGAAAGTGTTTAATTATAGTTTTCTTAAATAAATTAATGTGTTGTCAAAAATATTTTTGGGAATATAATATTTGGAGTGTTCAACTTATGTTTGACCCGAAAATAAACTTCAGAGGGGTTTAAAATGGGTTAAATGAACACCTAGGGGTAGTTTAATAGGGTTTCCTAAAGCCCATAAGGTATACCTAGGGGTTAGGGGTAATTTTAGGCAAGTTTCTACTTTATAATGATCTTTTTAACGCTTTAAAAATTGGCTTTTTTGAGTTGAGCGAAAATTGAAAATTGAAGTTAAATCAAATCAAGATTTTTCCTTTTGGAAGGAGAGTCTTTTTGCATTTTTGCTTTCTTTCCTTCTTTTTGGTTTTTTTTTTAGAATCCTGTGAGAACTCAGAGAGTGAGCTTCTTAAGGAAGATTTTTGGGAATAGCAGGGTAATCACCCACTCTCCATTTTTGGAGACAGAAGAAAATTTGGAAAGAAAATAATGTTATGGAATAGAGAAATTGAATAAGGGTAGAAGGAAAAAGAATTGTGGATTGGGCAGCTCTTCATCAGATATCATAATAACCTTTGGGCAGATTAAGGTTGGTTTCAATTTTTACTTTTAATATCTTCTCTTTTTTATGTCTGGAAGTTTGTTGGTGTAAATCTGTAATTCTTGAAAGTTTATGTTTGAAAAGCTTTTGGTATTTTGGTTTATGAATTGCTTTGTTTTGGGAGTTTTTCTCAAGATCTCTTACTCTTGGGAGAGAAGAGGATCTTGAGGGTGGTAACAGTGACAGCCCTCGAGTAAGAGACTCTGTTTTGAGAGCAATCACAAGGGATCTTTGTGTGACCCTTGCTACATGGCCTATTTGTGCAATGGGGGTCATAAGGAGGGATATAAAGCTAGAATGCCTTTGGGGGGCATAAGGGATAAGGGGTTGAGATTCTTGATATTTTTATTGTGCCATGAGGTGGCTTCTTGTTTATTTCATACTTGCAGATTCTCCTCAGGGTATTTGGTCCACTACCACCCTTTGAAAATGATCACCACCAGAGTGTGGTGCTGTGAAAGCCAGGTTGGGATTGTGTCTGGAATATCTGTATGCATTGCTTTCTATGTGTTTGTCTGTTTGTTACCCGTCTAGGATTTGGTTCTCCGAGCTCGAGGGTGGCTACCAGTTAGCCTAGGCTGGGAGGTGAGCACTCCGTGGTCATTTTTGTATTTTCTATTATGCAAGAAATTCAGAGGAAAGAGAATAGGAACCATGAAAGAGATACAGAAGATTGTATTGGAAGATACTTGAGTTCAGTTGCAGTTGTTTGTTTAAATTTGTTATAGAAATATGCCTCATTCATAGAAAAGAGAAGCAAGTTGTAATTTGTGAAAGTAGACTTGAAGTCTTATTGTTGTGACTATTCAAAGAAAACATTCTGTAAATTGGTAGAATATCTTAGAGATGTTTTAAAAAAAGAAAAGCTTGTTATTTCTACTTCTGGTTTATTTGAAAAAGAAAAGTTAAAATGTGTTGCATGCAAAAGCTTCTTGTATTATGGAAAGAAATAAAAGAATTGTTTTCATTTAGATTTTATTTATATTTCACTTGTGGCAAATAGAAGTTTATCGATGTTGAAAGAATTTAAGTATTTTTATTGAAAAAGTAGTTTTATGTAAATATTAGATTAGAGGAGAAAAATCAATGAAAAATTCCTTTTATTCTAGAAAAAGTATTTTGTATCTTTTTAAAAGTATTTTAAATTGTATTATAGTTAGCATTGATTTAAAAGCTTATATATATATATATATATATATATATATATATATATATATATATATATATATATATATATATATATATACTTATAAATCTGATTTAACTTAATATGTTTTCCCTTTATTAAATTAGCTTAAAAATTCTGCATGTAAATTTCCTTTTTTTTAAAAAAATTTATATGTATTTTTATTGAAATAAATTTCATCTTTTTTAACTATGCTTATTTAAGTTATGTAAATATCAATATATATATATATATATATATATAAATAAATATATATATTTATATATATATATATATTTATATATTATATTTAAAAAAAAAAATTAAAAAAAAATAATGCTTTGGGTCCTCGCGGACTCCACTGTGTGTACGCACAGTGGACGACCGCGCGGCGCCCACTGTGTGCACACACAGTGGAGCCGCTTGCGGCTCCCACTGTGTGGGCACACAGTGGACGGCCACGGCCACCACTGTGTGGCCACATAGTGGAGCCGCCAGCGGTGCCCACTGTGTGGGCACACAGTGGTGCCGCGGCACCCACTGTGTGCTCACACAGTGGCGCACGCGCGGCCAAGCTTGCCTTCCTTCCTCTGTGACCTACAATAAAATGTTTTCATGGCCGCCAAGGGCTTCAGCCCAGCCAAAAATATTAACAGTTAAAAAAAATATATAGGGTTTAAACCCTAGCCGAATGGGGCTAGGGCAAGTTGTTATAAAAAAAAAAAAATAAGTTATTTTGATTAGATAATATATAAGTGGGGAGATTAGAACCCTAATTAGGGTTGGGGGGAAATGTGAAACAATTTTTAGGAAGATATAATGTTTTTTAAATTTAGAATTAAAATAATGTCATTTATGCCAAATATATAATATATATATATATATATATATATATATATATATATATATATATATATATATATATATATATATATATATATATATATATATATATATATATATATACATACATGAATTTTTGAGTATTTTGAATAAGTAATTAAATTATAAATCTATAAATATATGCATATACAAATATGTATATATGTATATATTTATATAATCTTGATTTTAATGTTGGGATATATTATAAAGAGAAATATAAAAGAATTGAAAAGACTATATAGTCATATTGGAGGATAAATTAAAATATCTCTCCTATTTCCTTTAGTTGATTTAATTTAATAAAACTATTGACTAAGTATCTCTTGGAGATAAAACTTAAACCAGTAGGTTTTTCGCAATTAAAATTTAACAATTTATTGATGCTTAGTTCGTTTCAGAATTAGTTCGAATTTAATAATGAAAATTTCTTTAACGCTTGTCGTAAGAGTGAACTTGTTAATTAAATTAGTATCTTTTAAAAAAAAAAAAATTTCCGTTTTTGCCCTAAATTTTGGGCATGACACATATCAAAGTATATAGGGGTATGTAGTATACAGGGGGAGCACATACCGAGCAGAAACAGAGTATTCAAATGCATAATCAATTTTGATAGGGAACAGAGAACTGAGCAGTTATTATAGAACATTAATCACCGAGCATGCAAAAATCAGAGTTATGTACAGTATATTGATAAGGGGAGTATATCTGAATACACTATTTCATTGACAAATGTATATTTGATCAGTTTAGTCAATTTTGCAAGTATATAGATTTTTGAGGTATAACTTTGAAAGTAGTTTTGTCAAACATCTCAACTAATGTCAAAAGGGGAGATTGTTACTACTTACTAAGTTGCCATTAGTCTTATGTTCACAATTATTCTAGTCGGTTACTACTACCGAATCATTTAGTCGGTAAGCACAGTGCAGTCGGTTATAGATGAAACTAGTCTCAGAGCCTAGTATACATCGAGTTGTCTATCGAATAACACTCTATGTCTACTGAGAAGCAAGAATGATATACCTAGTGAACACACACCGAGTGAAACATGTTACTAGATTCATTGAACCTAGACATATATGGGAAATGTGTTATTGAGGAACAAGTAACCGTTATCACATTGGAAATTGTACTTAAAGATTGTGTATGATTTTGAGGTCATCTAACCAATGAAATATTTTTGTATGGTTATTCATTCGAGAAATCATGTTTGTAAGATCGAAGCATGAACCCGATCACCAACATAAGAGATCTATTTATACAAAATGAGTTAAGGATTAAAGATATATATGTGCATGTGTGTATGAAGCAAGGCTTGTACGAAAAAGGAAAATCATGAGAAATCATAGAGTATTATGACTGTTACAGTTGACAGAGAAACATAGAGGTCACCGAGAGAGATTTCAGAGAACAGTTAAGGAACAAAGTAAACAGAAGGGTTTACCGAGCTAATCTATGGATTACCGAGGTATGCTATAAGCAAGGTAATCTCATTTTGAGCATATAGAATCTACTATAACATTCCAGATGTAAAGTTGCAGATATTTTGTAAAGATTTTGATTGTAATATTTTAAGTTCTAAGAGAAACCTCTAACAGGGTAAAAGACTCTAACTAAGTCTATAAATTGTAAAGCCTCTAACTAGGTGCAACATTTAGAATAAGTGTTGTAAAATCCTTTAGCAAGGTAGATCTAATAGATCTTGATACTCCTAACAAGGTAAGCTATCAGAAATAGCTAAACATGTAGCTCTAACCAAGCAACCTTTATTATTGCAGTAGTGAAGTTGTGGGTGCCATCCCCACCGCAGTTTTTCTCTATAACCAAGAGTTTCTGCGTAACAAAAATATGTGTTATGTAGTGAATCATGTATGATTGTTATTTATTTATTTTAGCATTATATTATGTTACAGCAATATTCATTTTATGCATAACAGTAAAGATATTGTTAAAGAAAAGATTTGAGGTACTGATTCACCCCTCTCCTCTCAGTACATTAGCTTTCCATATTGGGCCTAACATCTAGATCAACGTCAAGAGGTCCATTGATAGACCAATGTTTATATTATATTATACTTATTAATGTTATTTTATTCAAGTGAAAGTTATAGTTAATGTTATAAAAATATAATTAAAAATATATAATTTTAAAATAAAAAATAATTTAAAATTATAATAATTAAGAATTAGAACAAATATTTTAATTACAATACTATAAAGGAAAGTACCTGCCACTACGAGGCACTTGTTTCTCTTATTTGTGGAAGGTGTTTTATATGTTATTTTATCGAATAGATACTTGTGTTATAAAATTCAACATTGAGAACTCTTTTGTTAAGACAACTAACTCATGTTTTCTATAATTACATTATCATAGTAAAACATTACTAGTATAATATAAATCTTTTTTCTCTATATTACAAAGTCATAACAAAGAAAATGAGTCCTCTAATAAGTGAGAGAATGTACTATTTGACATACCTTCTTCACATGTAACCTTTTTTTGAGGGATAATAGACTTAATTGTTGTTCTTAAGTGATGTTAGAAAGCTATTATCAATTCTTGTATTGATTTTACAATGATAAGATATTAGTTAAAAGAAATTGTGTGAGAGATAATATTGTTGGCAATTGACACTCATTCGCTTTCTTATGTTGTCATTGATGGCAATATTGGCAACATATTTTGGTTCACCGACATCCAGCAGACACTTTACCGGCATCAAGGATTTCAAAGGTAATCGGTAAACTAGGTACCGACATGGGAAGCCAACATCACTTGGAGATCTGGAAAACGGTAATATCCAGCAAATAATTTTATAATTTATATATATTTATAATGATCCGACATGTATTATCATTTTGTATGTAAGTTAGCATGGGAAGCCGACATCTCTTGGAGATCCAGCAAAGGGTAGCATCCGATAAATCATTTTATAATTGATATATATTTGTAATGAGTCAACATGTATTATCATTTTGTATGTAAGCTGACATATGGCATAAATGTTTGTAAGGATATATAAGTCAATCTATTAGGTCATTTTCATATATAACATTTGTGATAAGATCTTAAATGCAAAGTTTATGTATGAGAGATCATTTGTATGTGAAAGAAATATTTTGTAATGATCTGTAGATGATTTCTAAGGTACTTATAAGGTGTAAGTTATTCCAACAAGGGTTTAGGGTTTAAGAACCAGAATAGTCAGAGCCTTAACCGTAACTCAATCAGGCATAACAAATGCATTATATGAGTTTAGTTTTGTAGTTTTGTATCAGAAAGTGATTGTAGTCAGTGAGACTCTTGCTGATGAGTAGTGTGGTCTAGGAAGTGTGCCTTCCTTCATGTGCATGCCCCTATTATATGTAATATCTTTTCATATGGCTAGTGAATTGATATTGTGGGTCACAAATCCCACCATGGTTTTTCCTCATTGAAGTTTTCCACTTACAAATTCTCTGTGTTATGGTGTTCATTTATGTGATTGCATTATTTGTTTCAATTATAGTTATTTATGTTTACCAGTTGATGAATGAATGCTTTGATAAGGATAAAATCTAATATTCTGGTACAACATTGATTCACCCCCCCCTCTCTCTCAGTGCTCTTGGATTCCAACAATTGGTATCAGAGCATTGTGCCTCAAAGGAAGCCTAACAACTTGAGGGAGATCTTGAATCCAGAATCCATGGAGATGTGTTTGAGGAAGCAACTTGAAGTTTCTCTTGAAGATTTTGAAGCTAAAATATTTAAGAACATAACGCTGGAAGATGAACTGAGATCTACAAAAGAATTCATTTTCACTCTGCAAGAAAATCTATCTAATGCTCAAGCTGAAAGGAAGGAAGTATGGGAACAATTCCAAGATTAGAATGATGAAGAAAAGGATACTCTAAAGAACCTATTTCAGAAGATGAGTTAAGAAAATGAAGCTATGAAGAATAAAATGCAAGCCCTAACTATGAGGATAGAAAAAGAAATTGAAGACTGAAATAAAAAGGATGAAGACCTTGCTAGGTCATTGAAGGACAGATCTAAAGAATGCATCAGGTTGGCTCATTAAAATAATGCGTTGAGAACAAAATTAGTGCAATTCCAAAACAATGAACAAGAACTTGAAAGACAGATCACAATCCTAAGAGATGATATGACGATTGCAAATGAGTATAAGGACAAATTCAAGGCTAGTTTAGCACAACTTAAAGAATTATTGGAGAGCCAAAGGAAGAATAAGGACTCGAGAGGACTTTGATTTGAACAAGGTCAGAGCTTCGGTACTACAAATGAAGATCAGACATCCGATATGCAGAATGATCAGAACAACCAGAACAAGAGGACACTGGTAAGGTAGCTCAATGCTCAAAAATTCAATGGTAGATTCTTTGTTTGTAATAAATTTAGTCATATGGCTAGAGAATTTAGAAATAGAGAAAATCAAAATTATTACTCTATCCCCGGTCAATGTTCCAAATGCAATAAGTATGGTCATAAGATAGAAGATTGCAGAATGAATGTAAAATGTCACGCATGTGGAAAGTTTGGACATATGGCTAATCAGTATAGGTCAAGCAATTATCCCAGATAAAGAAAAGAAATTCAAATGAACAATGTTACATGCTATTAATGCAACAAGATTGGACACATAGCCAAGTTTTGTACAATAAAAAATCCACCGGTTAGCAATAATTGATCAAATGATAAAGGAAAGAAAAAGATCAATGAAATCCGGCATAATCATACCAAGAGATGGGTCAAGAAGTTAGATGATCAATTGGGAGATGAAACTACTCCGGTTACTCAATCGGTAGAGCATAATGTTCTTGCACCGGCAGGAAGCTCACCTGAAAATTGAGGCAGATACCTCAGGGGTAGGAAAATTTCATGAAAATCCAGCATATTCCTCGTGAAAGAGATCTGAAAGGAATTTTTAGACATTTGAGAAATTTTATTTGACATATACATGTTGAATCGAGATCCTATATGTCTCACTAGAAGGAATTTATGTTGATGGTGAATTAGGGTTTTTCAAAGAATAAAAGGAAGAATTCACTTCAATATGTTCACCTCGCATTTAGAGTGATACAGAGCGAGTCAAAGGTGATTCAAAGTGATCAGAAGAAACCATCAGCTATTTCAATTGCATTCAAAAGAGATATCTAGGTTTTGTCACCGACAACTATTTCCAGGTATTTTTCATAATTCAATCATTTAGAATGGAGGCTGGATCTTCTTTTATCCCCAATTTCATTGTAAATCCCACTATAGTAGAGGTTAAGGATCGTCCAAGACCAATATTAAAAAGATGCCCTCATATTGCAACTCTAGATGATTCAGTCAGTGCTTTTTCGAGGGTTCTGGAAGGCATTGTTTATGTTGAGGATGTCAGAGCTTACATCCACTACAATCCAAAGAACTTGGGAACAACTAAAGTCAAATCAATGTACATATCTGAACTATTGAAGAACTCTGAAATCATCAAGCCGAAATAAAAATATATTGTAGACCTAGGGTTAACCAGAATCTTGGTTACTTTTGAGTTTGAGGACAAAATAATCTGGTATGTGCTGAGCAGAGTTCATGGTGAATTTATTTGGCTGGATAGACCCCACAAGATCACCAAGGAATCAATCAAGGCTATCACCGACTTACCTCATATAGGTCAAAAACCAGAGAAGAAGCTATCAAATGATCAAATCAACAAGATCACAATTGCAACCTCTGATAGTCAGTCAATGAGAGTATGTACCATTACTGACAAGGATGTCAAATTCATCAACATGATTATAGGTTACAAGGTAACCCAATCTAACCGACTTAACTCAGTTTCTAGGTCCTACATTTTTGTTGCCTATCAAATGTTGAAGAAGGATTAAAAGTATGATCTGTGTGAATGGATAAAAGAGGAGTTGATTGTGAACTTAGGCGAGATCAAGGGAGAAAATAAAGGAGTTTTCTGGTATCAAAATCTGATAGTGTGCCTAATGCTTTTCTTTTTTAATGAGATACCAGGTTTGGGAAAATGGCAGTGGGCCTTCGATATACCGGTAGCCAAGTAGATTAAGGGTGTTATCACCGGTTTGGGAAACCAAAGAGATGACAAAGTTTTAGGATACTTCAACTTATTTCAGAAAGCCATGAAGTCAAGGGAAGTAATTCCAAAGCACATAGTTAAGAAATACTCAATTAAAATCTATTTCATGGTAAAACGGATGAAACTCTTATGGAAGTTGTGATACCCTAGAAGATATGGATTGAATAAATGGGTTATGGGGTAGATGCAAGCATTTTGGATGCATATGCTAAGATTCTTATAGATGCACCAATAGATGAATCTAAAAAATCATTTGGAACTACCAAGCAAAAAGATCTTGAAGTTAAAACAGAATTTAATCAGAAGAAGAGAGAAAGGCAACAGAGAAAAGTAAGTCAATTTGTTGAAAAAGTCTCAAAATATATTAAGACTATAATTGAAGCCTCATCAGCCAAAGAAGTCAAGAAGAGGAAACAATTTGAAGCTCTCATTGCACTAATTAATTTAGATACTGAGACTAAGGATTAAATTCCTTTATCTTTCAAGAGGTTGCAGAGAAAGAAGGTAGAGGACCCAAAGGAGCAAGCTGAGAAGACAAGGAAGCAGTCGGCAAGGAAGGTAACCTTTATGATACCAGCAAGTAAGCCAACTGAAAGGAATCCTACTTAGAAGAAAAGGCCAGTAAAAGAAACTCTTGGATCATCCGGCAAGAAGAAGAAGGAAGACATAGATGAAGCTATTGAAACTGGTAATGTAACTATTATTCCACCCATGTCTTGTGTTGAGTTAATAGATGAGATAACAAAGGATGGTATGTTAAAGAAGATTCAACATTATTATGAACATTAGGATGATGACAAGCAAAAATGAATTGAGGAAGTAGTTTTGTTACACTTAAACATATAAGGCATTATTAGATATTGCAAAGCAAATACTGGCACAATTATATAATAATCTAAATGCTAGAAGACTATCTGCTATAGAGGAAGACCGACACATAAAGATTTAAGGATTATTAACTAATTGTGGTTCAGTTACCTCAGAGGAGATGGATAGGTGTCTTGAAACTACTAATAGAACAATTTTCTGAAGCAGGCAAGGACAGTTAGCCTTATGGCAGGTAGACTTAAAGAAATAATTAGTGAAACCAATGAGGCATGGGCTCAATTCTTTATTGACCACCCTAATTTATTTACATCACTAGAAGCTAATCCTAAGTCAGACATTACAGAAATCCCGATTGATGGCAAAGGCAAAGATGTAGTGGATAGCCCATTCAAAATTTTGAAAGATGTCAAGAAATTAAATGCAGAATCTTTGGCAAAAGAAAATGTATAGGATAAAGAGGAGATACAGGCACAAAAAGCTAGTGTACACAATGAATAGGTTATAGATGTTTAGGATAATATTCCTCTAGATCAAAATGAACAAGTTGTGGATAGAATGAATGTGGAGTCGACAGTAATAGATGTTGTACCAAGTGGAAAAGCCACCGGTGAAAAAGAAGATGATATTGGGGAAAATAAACTAGAGGAGAAAGATAAAGAGAAAAATCAAGAAGGAGAGAAGGAAAAGGAAGTTCAAACTGAGATAAGTATTTCTGCACAATCATCAGAGAAAAAGGGAGAGGAATCTAACAGAGAATTGACAACAAAAACTTCATTGTCAGGAATTACCACTGCAAATGTTGAGAAGAAGAGCATAATAGAGATGAGTTCAACTGAACTCATGATGATTGTAGCTCAGAAAATGATCAAGGGACCAAGGAAAAGAAAACAATTGATCATTCCATTCCAATTTTGCACTAGTTACTCCCAAAATGCCAAATTGATAAGGGAGTAAGTCCATCTGGAAAGATAAAAATGCTAACAGAGCATATTTCAAAGGAATTTCAATAACTGTAGTAGATCTATAACTGGCATGCTCTGGACTAGTTTTATCAGGCCAAAATTGCCACTTTTGATCAGTGCAATTCAAGTTTACTTACAATAGGTATAGACAAAACAATTAAAGATATTCAAAATACAATTGTAGGCATTGTAAATAACTTTGATGGAGTAAATTATTTAACCACATTTGTAGATGGTCAAATTTTGTTGTTTGAAGTCCAAATTTCAGCTCTTGAAAGAGATAGGGAAAAAATAATACGAAGAGATAAAGAGCTCAGAGGGTTAGTGAGTCTGCGGTTGGACATATTGTATGTACATAAGAAGGAGTGTATAGATATGATGGGAAATCCCACACCGACATAACTCAAGGAGAAAGAATCTCATGCATATGTCCTAAATGGACTTGTGTCAATTTCATGGACACTCAAATCTACTTGGGACACGTACTTGGAGTTTTTGAAGACTGTTTACCTAGAAATCTTCAAGCTCATTCAACTCTAGTAATTATTTTGAGAGACATTCCCCTATAGAGAATATCATTGATTTATTCATTCTTTGTAATGGTTTTTGGCATTGATGCCAAAGGGGGAGTGATGTATGTGAAAAATAGAAAGGATAAATATGTATGGATCAGATTTCAGATGGTATATATATAGCTCAGTGGGAGAAAAATCACATTCCAGGATCAACAGGGAAAACATTTTTCACATGAGTGTTGCCATCAATGCCAAAGGGAGAGATTGTTGGCAATCGACACTCATTCATTTTTATATGTTGTCATTGATTGAAAAATTGGCAATATATTTTGGTTCACTGATATCCGATAGATACTTCACTAGCATCAAGGATTTCAAAGGTAACCGACAAAGTAGGTACCAACATGAGAAGCCGACATCACTTGGAGATCCGTCAAAGGGTAGTATTTGGAAAATCATTTTATAATTCATATGTATTTGTAATGAGCCGACATGTATTATCATTTTGTATGTAAGCCGACATATGGCATAAATATTTATAAGGGTATATAAGTCAATCTATTAGGTCATTTTCATATATAACATTCGTGATAAGATCTTAAATGTGAAATTTATGTGTGCGATATCATTTGTATGTGAAATTAGTATTTTGTAATGATTTGTAGATCATTTCTAAGGTAATCATAGGGTGTATGTGTTAGGGTTTAAGAACCAGAACAATCAGAGCCTTAACTAGAATCAAGCATAGCAGATGAATTATAAGAGTTAAATTTTGCAGTGTTGTATCAGAAAGTGATTGTAGTAAGTGAGACTCTTGGTAATGAGCAGTGTGCTCTAGGCAGTGTGCCTTCCTGCATGTGCATGCCCCTATTATATGTAATATCTCTTCACATGGCTAGTGAATTGATATTGTGGGTCACAAATCCCATCATGGTTTTTCCTCATTTAGGTTTTCCACGTATAAATTCTCTTTGTTATGGTGTTCATTTATGTGATTACATTATTTGTTTCAATTATATCTATTTATGTTTACTGGTTGATTAGTGAATGCTTTGATAAGGCTAAAATCTTATATTCTAGTAGAACACTGATTCACCCCCCCTCTTAGTGTTCTTGGATTCCAAGAAATATGTGGTGCTTAGTTAATAAATTATGATGAAGTGAAATAAGACAAGAAAAAATATAAATAATAAATATGAGAAACAAATATGATTGAATTTGAGTAGTTCAATTACTATAATGATAACACCATAGAATTAAAATATTTAAAAAAGGATTAGTCATTATGTCATCTGTTATATTCATTAAATATAAATGTATATAAGTTTGATGAAGAAAAGAATGATAAAGAAGAAAAAGTAGCTAGAAAATGCTACCATCAACATAGATAAACATAGAAAAAGGATTAGTCATTATATCATCTCTTATACTCATTAAATATAAATGCATATAAGTTTGATGAAGAAAAGAATGATAAAGAAGAAAAAGTAGCTACAAAATGCTACCATCAACATAGATAAACATAGAAAAAGGATTAGTCATTATATCATCTCTTATATTCATTAAATATAAATGCATATAAGTTTGATGAATAAAAGAATGATAAAGAATAAAAAGTAGCTACAAAATGTTGCCATCAAGTAAGTCCCGAGCCCTAATGGTTTCCCCTTATTTTCTTCCAAAATTTTTGGTAGATTATTTGCTCTGATGTTGTCGCTGTGGCTTAAGAATTTTTCAGATCCCGCTCTCTCCTGAAGGAGCTGAATGCCACCTTCCTTGTTCTTATCCCTAAGAAACCTGATGCTTGCTCTTTTCAGGATTATCGACCTATTAGCCTTTGCAACTCTCTATATAAAATCTTTACCAAAATTCTAGTGATTTGACTTAAGGCTTTCATCCCCTCCTTAATTTCCAAATATCAACATGCGTTTGTTCCTAGGAGGAAGATCCTTGATTCTATTATTGTGGTTCATGAGAATATCCACTCCCTCTCTATCAATAAAATTTTTGGCTTTTTTCTGAAATTAGACCTACTGAAAGCTTTTGATAGAGTCAGATTTTTTGGATTTGGAGATAACTTCATCCGGATCATTGAACAATGTGTTTCCACCCCCAAATTTGTTATGTTGATTAATAGTTTTGCCTCTGGTTTCTTCACTACATCAAGGGGCATAAGACAAGGGGACCCTCTATCTCCTTTCCTTTTCATTATAATGAGTGAAGCTCTAAGTAAAATTATTTAGAGGGAAGTTAGAAATGGCAATATTATGGGCTTGCGACCCTCCTGACAAACCTCCACATGCTCTCACCAACAATTTTTTGATGACACTCTTTCGATGGGGGAAGGCTCAGTTAAAGAATCTAAGAACTTAAAAATGACTCTGAATATCTATGAACGAGGTTCTGGGAAAAAAATTAGCCTGGCTAAGAGTTCTATTTTCTTCTTTAATACCCCTAAACATAGGAAATTGAAGATTGCCTCGATTATTGGTTGCAAAATTGGTAATTTGCCTGACTCCTATCTTGGTCTTCCTCTCTACCATGGACTAGCTCCAGGCACTTTGCTAAGTCACGTTGGTAAACTCTAGCTACTCAAAGCCTTGCTTCAGAGCCTCCCAATTTATGCTATGAGTTTATTCAAACTTCCTACCAAAATTGCTGACAAACCTAGAAAGAATTCAAAAAAAAATATTGTGGACTGGGACCGAATCCAAGAATAGATTACACCTTGTGGCTTGGAATCAGGTTTGCCTTCCCAAATCCATGGAGGGCCTAGACATCCGAAATATAAGAGAATTCAATAAAGCCCTGATGGCTAAGTAGCTATGGAGATGTCTTAAAGAGAATAATGAATGGACTGATATTTTCAAGCAGAAATACCACATTTAGGATATCCAAAACACTCGGGAAACTTATGATCTTCCCAACACTATTTCTGATTTATGGAGCAACTTCTTTAGCTCCACCAAATTTATCTTGCATGGTGGTAGATGGGTGATGAGAAATGGTACCAAAATCAGGTTCTGGGATGATTGGTGGACTAGGGAGGGCCCACTATCAGACTCTATTTGGGCTCCTCCCTTCAAATAATTATGTCTCAGAAAAATTGGCATCTGGGTGGCTGATTATATTAGAGATGGAGCCTGGTTAGACCTCAATTTTGTGGATAATGCTTTGTTACCTATGCAACCTTGGTTGAATTTCATACACATCCCCTATTCTCATGTGGAGGATGAAATGTTCTAGAATTTCTCCTCTTCTAGAAAGTTCAAGGTTGCTGATGCTTATAAGTTCATCTCTAGAAGCTTCTCTCCCCCACCCTTCTGGGCTAGTATCTGGAACAAACTCTTAATTCTGAAGATTAACATTTTTTTCTGGTTGTTTATGCAGCGTAAGATCTCTACCATTGACAATCTCTCCAAAAGAGGTATTCCTCTTACCAATAGATGCTTTCTTTGCAAAGAGGCGGAGGAAAATATTGGTCATCTAATGCTTCATTATGCTTATGCCAAGGATATCTAGAATCACTTTCTCAACATCTAGAACACTAATTGGGTCTTCCCTAAAATTGTCCAAAGATTGTTGTTTAAATGGAAGTGCTCCTTTGAGAATCAAGCTTTGGGAGTCCTCTGGAATTTATCTCTTCTGCAGATTGCCTAGGGTATTTGGAAAGAAAGAAACAATAGAGTTTTTAGAAACTTGGAAACTCCTTCTTTTGTTGTTACTTCTAAAATTCACATTGCTACCAAGGAGAATGTTTCGTACTGCTGCCCCAACAAAAAGAATGACCACGCCCTCCCTATTGTTAAGGAGGAATGGGATACTATCAATCAGTGGAAAATTGACTAGAATATTTCCATTCTAGTGCACAAATGCAAGCAATGCAGTAAAAATGTTCTTTGGCATCCTCCCCCTTTAGGTTGGACCAAAATCAATGTGGATGGGGCAGCTAGGAATCACTCGGGTCTGCTAGTTTCTGTGGTGGTGCTCCCTCTGGGCACCCACTCTAACCACTATGCAGAGGCCAACGCTGCCCACATTGGGTTACACATAGCAAAAAGAGAGGGCTTTAGAAAATTCTTGTTGGAGTCTTACTCACTAAACACTGTCAATTGTCTGAATGGACTCATGGATCTTAGCTAGATGACAGCTAATCTAATCAAGGATTGTCAGTATGTTATAAATGAGCTGGCTAATTTCAAAATTTTGCACGTATACTAGGAAGGCAATAAAGTGGTGGATCTACTGGCCAATTTCGTGGTTGGATATGTGGAGACTAAATGGTGGACGAGTAGGGATTCATTACCCAAAAATGTGTGTGATTTGGCCCTTGATGATTACGCTCACTTTTGTTAATCAATGATATTTAATCATAATTGGATGGAGTTGATAGGGAAATGACTCTTTTTTATTTTCCCTAACTGAAGATCTAGAAACTTCCCTAGTTTCTGGATTTTTTGTCTTATTGAGTGGGCCTCCTTTTGCTATTGTTTGGATACTTTTCTAGTGTGGCCCATTTACTATGACTATTTCGAGACTACTCTAGTGTGGCCCATTTACTATGACTATTTCGAGACTACTCTAGTGTGGCCCATATCCCACTATCCATCGACCAGGAGCATAATGGGTGGGGATAAGAATAGGGAACAACTATCCACTTGCGAGAAATGGAAGAAAAACAAGGATGTGTGGTAGGAAGTTGTTGATGGGGGAATTGTCCCCTTCGTGGATCATCTTCATGGCCCTTCCCCTCAACTCACAGAGTCCTTTGTCAATGGGTGGAAGAAAGGGATCTTGAGAACTTATGGAGCTGAATATCAGATTGATGAATCCATGGTGGTGACAGTCATTGGTCTGGCAATGAATGGTAGAAGATTTTATAGAGATAGGAAAACTAGGGAAGAGGACTCGACGAGTTTCTTTGACAAGCATAAGGAGCGCTCAAGAGTTACCAAGATGGCAGATGGAGGCTACAACAGAAAAGAGCTTATGGTTCCTTAGGCTGACATGGTGGAGTTATGAGTGATCCGGTGAAAGACCTTGGAGGTGAAGATATGGCTGCTGGTGACAACAATACCACTGGCCCTAGTTTCAGAACCAAAAGTAGGAGCAGCAACAAGGGTACCTCCAGATTCATTATGGAGGAGCTGGAGGAAATCAACACGATTTCCATCCAGAAGAACAAGGATCTAGTGCACTCTCTTCATTGAGTGTTTTTCTTTTGTTTCCTCTTGTTTGTCTATGTCTTTTTATTTTCGGGTCTATTTTGGGGTGGTCCCTTATTTTGCTATTGGTTCCTATCCTTTTAGTTGATGGCCGCATTTTGTAAAACTTTTGGTTTCAGGTCCATGTAAAACTCATTTATCTTTATCAAAAACTTAGAAAATAAAGAAAAAATAATAATATAAATGTAATAATTTTGTTGGTAAAATTGAAATTATTTTATAAATCTTCCCGCTTATGTTTAAAAAGTTGGTAGTAATCTTAAAACCTTGAGAGCCATTGATAGATTTTTTATATTTTCAGGTTAACATATTACAATTCAACATCCTTTCTTCTATCATTTTGTTTATCTTTTCATATAAAGACTAAATTATATGAGGACTAGAGAATTTATCCAAAGATGATATGATATATGACTTATGTATAAAAGTGATGAATTATAGAAAAGTATTTGATGAGTATGATATAAATTATATGGGGTCACCATTACTTACAGTGTACACCTAAGAAATAGTTTAATGAAGGGGAAATTTTGGAAGGGATAACATTTAAGTTTCTCCTAAAAAATTGCATGTGGATGTATAATATGCCTTAGTAAGTATATGGCATTCTAAATTTTATAATTTTTTAAATATATATATTTAATATAATAAATATAAATTCGGAATGTTCAAATGGCTAATTCAAATTTCATCATCTGTAGGACTTTCCATTATATAATGCTATCCTATCTTATTCCTATCTAATATATTTTCTCTTATTTATATTAAAAAATAGTTTATTCAATCAATTTGAAAAAAAATTACTTGCTTTGTTTTGACAAGAAATTGCATTAAATTTTTTAATAGAATCTAATGTAGGAGCATGAATTCTTTAATGCAACCTCTTTGGTTAAGAATCAAGGACTAAGGGATATTCACTCAAGCATAGTTATTTGAGGCACAATCTTAGAAGACTCATTTAGAACCATTCAAATTCACAAAAAGATCAAAGACCCATTGACAATTGCATTAATTTTATGGCTAAATGAATTTTTTTTATTAAAATATATGATCTAAATTTTATAATACCACATCTTGGTTTTTCCCTCACTTTTAAGACAATGAATATAATATATATCATAGTTAATAACAACACTAAGAGTATACTATTTATTTCCTTTATGATATCTAAGTGGGTTTCAAGTCCCTTAATTTGTTTTTCCTTAATGAAAAACATTAAGAGTATATACTAAATTAATTATACAAGAAAATAAAGAACAATGCAACTTTTCATTTTGGCTACCATCCACCTATTTAAGAAATACAACATTTTAATTTAGATGCTAAATGATGTGAGTATAATTATAATTAAGTCAAATTATAATTTAATGGGTATATAGTTGCTTGAAGATTTCATAAATACTAAAAATTATGGAAATAAATTTATTTGAATTTTTTGCACTTACGAAAAAATAGAAAAATAAATCAAATCAATTATTCAATAGTTACAATAGAAAAAACAAGTCAAAGTAGAGTTGTTTTAATATAATGTGAATAGAGGGAGAAAGGATAGGTAGATTAACATAATAGTATTAGATTTAAAAATTATAGAAATAGATTTATATGGATATTTTTTTATGAATATATGTATTTGTCTTTATTGATTAAAAATTATAGTTCATATATCCACAAGAAAAAGGTAGAGGGACACAAGGTCACCCTTTAGAGTTTAAATACATAGTGCTTAGAAAGCTAAATTAGAAGTCTATGTGCATAGTATAGTAAACAAATAAACAAACAACAACAAAGCATAAAAAATTAGAGGCTCAAGCAACAAGACCAATCCTAAATGGTGGCGGAGGAAGGTCATAGTCATTTAGTTAGCTCCATACATCAGTGAGGTTCAGAGTGATACCAGGAAGTGACTCAGAAAGCTAAATCAGAAGTCTATGTACACAGTCTAGTAAATAAATAAACAAATAACAACAAAGCATATAAAATTAGTGGCTTAAAAAACAAGACCAATCCTAAAAAGTGGTAGAGGAAGGTCATAGTCATTCGACTAGACCCATACATTAGTGAGGTTCAGAGTGATGTAAGGAAGTGACTTAAGCAACAAGAGCAATCCTAGATGGTGGCGGAGGAAGGTCACAGTCACGCGGTTAGCCCCATACCTCAACGAGGTCTAGAGTGATGTTAGGAAGTGACCACCCCTCATCAGCAGTAAAAAACCCTTGAAAAAATATCTTAATTCTGATTTTTCAATTTACCACATATATGATTTTAAATATGTGTTACATTTGACTTCAAATATGAATTTTATTAATCAAAATATTTAATATTTTTTTATTCATGTGAAACTTGCAATACTAAAATAAACTGAAATAACTGTTCAAATTTATTTGAAATAATTAATAAAATATATTTTAATTATTAAGAAAGAAAAAATACCAAAATAATTTACTCGAGTCAACGCTTACAAAATTAAACATTTAAATTTCTAATAATTTAAACTCGATCCCATGTGACTTTAATAAACCAGAACCAATGAAAAAAAAAAATGTTTTTCTGTGGGGAATAAGCCCAAATTTTAATCTATTTTACTTAATTTTCTACAAATTATTCCCCCCAAAATTATAAAATTATTCCTAAACAATTCTTTAAAATTACTAAATTGAGTACCTAAAATTCTATATTTTTTTGTATGAAAGTGAAAGACTCTTTTAAAAAACCGGTTGTCCAATTGCTTGCATTCGTATTGCTTTCTAGCTAACTAGGGGAAAGGACCTAGTAGTTGTGCACCCTAACTTCGTGCTTCTCAAAATCCTACTTGGAAATTTCAAATCACTCTAATTTTTTTATAGTAGCTTACTTGGCAAGTCCCCTTCTTATAACTAAGGTTTCAGGGCCACATCATCAAATATGATGCCACATCAGCATGCTTTTTGCCAAGGTGTCCAAAACAACCCCCAAAAAAAGTGAGACCAATAGGCATGCAAAAGAGACCCCAATAGTTGTGCAGCTGATATGGCATCACCTGATTGGTTACTTTTTATAATATTAGTACATTTCTTAACAACTATTGGTACATTTCCTAACAACTGTTGGTACATTTCGTAACAAAAATTGATATTTTTTTTTTCAAAAACAATAGGTTTTATTTGTTCAATTTTTGGAACAAAAGGTATAATCAACCCTCACAACAATTGGTACAAGCTCAACTACTGGGTCCTTTCCCCTATAGGCTTGAACATCAATGAAGCTATAAACAGTGCTGACACAAACATTTTATTTCACAGAGGGAATTGTCCATTTTTTCATTTATTAAATAAAATAAGAAAAAATCTCATTTTTTAAACAAATTAAAGATGAGAATCAAGATATTTTTTATTAATTAAAAAAAATGAAAGATAAAGAAATATTAAATATTAAAATAATTTTTAAATCTAATATCATTATTTTAATCTACCTACCCCTTCTCTCTCCGTTCACATTATATTAAAATAATTATATTTTGAATTGATTTAATAAATAAAAAATATCTATATGACTGCATAGACAACACCATTTAATGGATAAATATGAGTTGGTCACATAGGTCACTTCATTTTCCAAACTCAGACATTGACATGGGAATACAAAGATAAAAGGAAGTGGTGGATATGTGACGAGAAGTTTAGAATTTTTAAGCGCTAAAATTGATGGGTCTAACTATTTTATCATTGGCTTTTTGGGTTTTGTTGTCAAAAGTATGATGTTAATAAACAAATATGGGTTAAATATTTGTATATGTTAAAATGATTTAATATTTCATTTATTTAGTTAAATTGAAATTGAATAATGTTTAACATTTTTATATTTGAAGGAGTATACTTATTATGTAGTTAGGTGTGCTTATCTTTTAGATGTAGGTAGAAAATAATGATGGCATTCTTTTGAATTCCTTATTGGAACACCCTTTGCACCTTCTAAAATTGCAACCACTAATTTATATTTTATAAAGTGGTTAGAGCAATAGTTAAATATATTAATTACAAAAATTATTATTACATATAATTTTTTTCTTTTAATTAAGTACAATGTATATCATAACATGAACATAATATTTGTTATATACTATACATGTGTGTACATATTATACACCCTCTCTCTATATGTGTGTATCTGATTTCTATATATGTATGTGTATGTGTATGCATGTGTGTGTGTGTATGTATATATATTTGTATGTGTATATGTATGTATATGTATATGTGTATATATACACATATAGATACACATAGATAGATAGATAGATAGATAGCTACATACATATATATATAATTATAATATATGTATGTATGTATGTATGTATGTATGTATGTATGTACATACATATAAATACATATACATACATATATATACATATTTATATATATGTATGTGTATGTGTTGATGGTATGATGAAAGAATAAGTATACAGTAGATAACTGAGAGAGGGTGGGTGAATCAATAATATGAAAAACTGATACAAACTTCCCAAACTCAAACTTAAGCTCACATAGTAAACTTTCACTTGACAAGATCAATACTCATAAGAATACTCAACAACAGTCGTTTAATTGTTATACCAACTTAATAGTATACAGCTTCAAACCTTGTAACCATCAAAATGCTTAACCATATATCAACACATTCACTCTCTCAATGCTTCCAATTATCATGCCTTATCAGAATAGTTAAGTAGTTAATCAAATCAACACATAAGATCATAACCACAAAAACATTCACCATATGACACAAATATTTATACGTGGAAAACTCAAATAGGTAAAAATCACAATGAGATGAGACTCACAAGATAGCTATCATGAACTCTTCTGAAGTTCGCCTTGTTAGGAGCCAAGCCTGTTAAAGCTTTTACAATAAGTCCTGTTAAGAACTAATCCTATTAGGAATCACCTGGTTAAGCGATTGACAAAAATGCCTTGATGAAAAGAAAAATACCCTGTTAGGAGTAACCTCGGTAGAGGATTTGAAAATCCAAGCTAATGGACCACCTTGTTAGAGGATTTAAGAAGTAACCAAGCTTGTTAGAGCTTACCCGGTTAGGGGATTTCAATTCTGCTATAATTATTAGAAAATAATAGGTTTTCTTGATCTGTCTAAATAGCACTACATTTGCTTGATCAGATCCTTTTAAGATTCAATCTACCTTTACACAAACTGCACATCCATTCACCAATTAGGCAACCACACACTCAACTGATTTCTGCCAAGTTTTCCAACACAATAACACAACAACTTCATCAACCTTAAATACAAATCAAATAGGTCAGTAACACAATAAAAACCTAATTCTCTCATAGAGATTATAAACAAATCGGCTCAAATGTGACCATAGGATTTACATAAAAATCCATACACATTCTTCAATAAAATTCCAATCGCTCCATGATCACCGCTTCCTCGGACTTGTGACTCATCATGTGCTATGCATTAGATGCAATCCACTTTGTACATTCCCTAGACAATCAAACAATCAAACAAACATGCCAAAACAATATGAACTTATCCTCATACAATGATCACACGTGTCTTCATCTTTACCGCTCAACATTATATCTCATTTCAACAAATCTTGATTGGTTAGGGTTTATCAAAAACAACTTGTAGGGTTCACCAGTTAACTAGCATAGAAAGGGTTTAACCTTATACACCGGTTCACCTTACAAACTTACATACTGATTACAAGACAATATCAATAATAACAACAACATTATCAATTTTATAAATACCATTATTGGTTCAATTGACATCAATGACAACATATCATATCATTAATGCAATCTTCATGCAAATGCCAACAATCATGCAAATGCCAACATGTGTATGCGCGCGTGTGTGTACATACATACATATACATTTTGATTGAGAAACCATAATTGTTAGATTATCTTTTAGAGAAATAGTATGTATTCATAATGAGAATAGGAATAATAGTTTTCAATTTCATTTCAAATATATTGATGCTATGATCCAAAATTACAACTACTATAAATTTTATAAATATAACCTTTATGATTATCTTTGAAATCAATAATAAGTTAACTTTAAAATAGATTTTAAAAAAGACGTTTAATTATTACTCATTCAACCTAAACTAATAAATTATGAAATAAAAAAATTATATTATTATTTTTAAAATAATGTTAAAAAACTTATTCTAATATTAAATGATGTTATGAAAGCTTTAATTTAAAATATTAAAGACCTTAATTAATATTAACTATTATTAGGCAATGATAAATATATTTTATAAAATCAATCCATAGCTTCTCTTTGTTTATGGAAACATTTTCCTTTTTTTATTTATTTATATATTGACTTACAAAAATCATGAGACCAAGTTAGTTAAGGTATGAATATTATTCATCAAAACAATCAATATTTATTTTATTCATGTGAAATAGTCGATCAAATATACTTTAAACAATAATAATTCATTAAAATTCATATACTTTCATATTCATATATAGATTTAGCTTTCATTTATTCATTTTCGTTGTATGAGATAGTCATCCTCTGTTGTGTGCTTTGATTTGTCCCTATGAGTTATATTTCTTGGTCTTTGACTATCATGGCCCTAGACTGGAATTAGCGTTATTTGATTACCTTTATGATAGTTATTCGAAAATCTATGTGTAATTCTAAGTTAGGGGGTGAGTTTAACTTAGATCTTCTTTTCCTGCTACAACCATTCTATTATGTTCTCTGTTTCTTAGGAATAGTTAGTTTGGCTCTATATATGATTGCAAATTTTATTGCGGACCGATTTGTCATTAATCGTCGCTTTTCATCTTTACATATATAGTCATGGATAGTGTTAATTTTTCATATAAAGTGTCTTGTAATTCTAGTTTGCGGAGAATTATTTCTGGTAATGAATTTCCGATATTCACTATTGATGCAAGACTAACAGTTTGTAGGAGAAAGGTTTGTTTTGTTATTATGGTTTTGCAGGATTATTGGGTTCACTTTGGATGTAATATAACCCAGTTTTACTAAGAGATCTTTCGTTACTTCTGCAAACTCACACTCACAAAAGACAAGAGATAGCAAGAATATTTCAGAATTATATTGTTTTGTTTTATTACTTGGTTAATCCACAATATGGGTGGATCGCTTGTAACGTTTAGATGTAATTTCCTTCTATAACTAGCCATAGGTAGTATTTTCAAAGATAGTATCCTTGGGCAAGACCAAAGGTTTTCTTCGTTTGGTTATTTCCTACTGGTGCCCACTATGAACCGAACATGTAAATGTAAAATTTTATTAAATTAATAAAATATATTATAGGTTGCAGCCCATTATCTATAAAAAAACAATCATAGTAATAATAATAATAATTCATTCAAATTAAATTAAAATTAACCAAAATAATTAAATAGACTTAAAGGAACTAAATCCAAAAATTTGGCCAATACACTGAAATTAAAGGATGCAAATGGAGCATACGCGAGTGCAAGTCCGAGCTAGGGCATCCAAGCCCTAGCTCATGGGGGGTCTATGTTGGGCTTTGTGAAGAGGGGTGGGTGTGTGTTTTCTTCTTTCATCAGCTGTGATGGCTTTTACAGAGGAGATTTGTGGCTGGTGGTAGAGAGGATTGTGGTGTGGCATTGGGTTGAGAACTGGAGCAGGGTGTGTAGGGAGTCAGGAGTTTGGTGGCAATGATGGGAGGAGCTCGTTGGGTGTGGAGGGTTGTGGTCATTCTCTCCCCATATTAGAGTTGGGGAGGAGTGTGCGGTTTGGAAGGACAGTTCGGTAGGTAGGTTTTGGGATGTGGGTTTTTATTTTATTTGTGTCTAACCCTTCTCCTTAGTAATGTCCACTATTGGGGGAGAGGCCTCGGGGGATTCACCTGATATGGATTTTTGAGGTGTGTTAGGCATGAAATCCCCATCCCAAGGTATCAAGCCCTTTGTTAATGATTTCTTTGTTTCAGATTTGGGGTTTAATAGGGCAAGTTTGTCCAATGGCTCTTGGATTATGAAGATTAATGGTGTTCTTGAGAGATGTAAAGAGCGGCCAAATTGGTAATTCTGCCTGAGATGATTGCTGAAGATGTTGAATATTTCTCAAAGCACTCATTATACGACAATTTTTTGGGGATGAGGGTTTCTCTATAGTTTTTGCAGAATTGGGCTTAGAGGACTTGGGGGCCAAAAGGGTTAATGGATATTATGATTTTGGCAAACAATTACTTCATGGTCACTTTTCATTGCATGGATGATCACAATTGGGTCTTTGAGGGAGGCCCATATTTTTATAACCAGGTGGGGTTGTTCATAAAACCTTTGTAGGCAAGATTTAACCCTTTGGAGGAGCTCCCAAATCAGGTCCCAATGTGGGTTCAATTACCTCATTTTCTAGTGGAATGTTGTCTGGAGGATGTGTTGCGAATGGTAGCTACATTGCTTGGGAAGCCTGTTGGATCTTCAACGCAAACCTTGGGGAGAAAGGTAATGAATTTTTCTCGTATTTGTGTTGAAATTAATCTTAGTAAGCCTTTGCTAGATGTTATAGATCTGTGTGTGAGCTCCTACTCTTGGATCCAATAGCTTGATCATGAGACTTTACCTTCCTGGTGTCATCTATGTCATGAGTATGGCCATTTGCAGTGCAAGTGCCCTAGGTATAAATCGGCTGAGCATCAACCACAAAAATCATCTCATAACCTTGATGCGGCTGATAAAGGAAAATCTTCCATGTTAGGTGTGGCTATGGGTGTTGATGGTTTTGTCCCAGTTAAGACAAAGAATAGGAACTAAGGTTAAAAGAGTTCATTATAGGAGAGTAAGGAGGAGGATACCTTTAAAAGATTTGAAGCCTTGGATGAACTTAGCCAATAGGAGGTGAATCTAGGGATGATTCCTTTGGATCATAGTGCAAAAGGGTTGATGCCTGATAGTGTGAACTTGGATGCTACCTAGGGTTTGCAGGAGGTTGGGAGTCATCAGATGGAGATGGATCAATGGGTAGTGGCTCATATGGGACCCATCTCTAGTGTTGAAGTGAAGATGGTTGGTGGGGATGTTTCTTATTAAACACAGAAATTAGACTCTGCTGGGGTTAAAAGTAATAAGATCTCTTCACTTCTGGGTCTTCTTCAGAAAGATATTAAAAAAGGAGCAACAGAGAAGATTTCGAAGATTGGCAGAAAGAAGGACTTAGAAAAGATCAAATTGATGGGGGAGAATTTCGTTGAGTTAGGGTCAGTAAAGACTCTAGATTCTCATTTTTCTAATCCCCTAAAATGATTGTGCTATCATGGAATGTGAGGGGATTGAAGAGTGGCCCTCGACAAAATGTTGTTTGGGAATTGATAAGGAGTCATTCTCTTAATGTCCTTTTCTTGTTGGAAACTAAATTATCTATGGAAAGTATGTTGGGTCTGGTGCCAAAGCTATGTGGGAGAGGTGAATGTCAATGTTTGGGGCATTTGGCTCCTCTAGATGTGTAACTTGTCTTTGGAACCCCTTGAGGATTCATCCTATATGGTGGGTTTCTTCCAGATCATATTTATCCGGGGTTTCCTCCAGTCTTGAGATTGGGGAATATATCTTGCTTACTAACATTTATGACCCCACTGATCTTCAAGGTAAGAAAAGTTTGTGGTCTCATATTACTTTTATACGTGGATTTTTTCCTTTTCATTCATTGATTATGGCGGGCGATTTCAATGCCATCTTAGAGTTGAGTGAGAAGAAGGGTGGTGTTATGTGGTTGGAGCCTTCTTCCTTCCTTCTTTGGGATAGTATATCAACCTTGAATCTTGTTGACATCAAGCTTGCTAATGGTCTATTCACTTGAAACAACAAGAGGATAGGGGAGTATTGGATTGTGAAGAGGCTGGATCACTTCTTTGTTTCTAGTTTTTGGGTTGATGGGGGATGGTCCACATGCTCTGAGATTTTAGATTGGAGAGGTTTGGACCACTGGCCCATCAAATTGGTGTCTTCTTATGCTCAGGTCACTCGCATTCCTTCATTCAAATTCTAGCTTCTGTGGTTGCGATATTCTTCTTTGCAGGATCATGTTGTAGAGTGGTGGAAGAAAGTGAAGCTAGCCTTTGGCACTGCTATGTACACTTTTGCCAAGCAGCTGCATTTTGTTAAGTTTTGGCTTAAATGGTGGAATTGTCAGTGTTTGGTAATATTTTTCATTCTAAGATACCTGCTCAATTAGAGTTGAATGACATTACTAGAGAGATAAGAGAGCATGTATTTTCAGAAGCCTTGCTTAGGGAGGAAGATAGGGCAGTCAAGGATTTAGAGGAGTGGGAGCTTAGGGAGGAAATCCACAAGAAACAGGGAGCTTGTATTGATTGGCTTCAAGTCTAGGGGATAAGAATACTATGTTCTTTTTCAATTTAGTGAAAGAAAGAAGACATGGAAATTCCATCCCTATTCTGGTTAATGATAGAGGTGAGTAGTATTTATCCTTGTAGGAGATTTCTAGGGACTCTATGCAGTATTTCCAATGCCTTTTTAGTGAGGATTCTTAGGACGAATCAGAATAGGAAAATCAGGTTCTTTCTTGTATTCCTTCTCTAGTTACTAAGGAGATGAATGAGCAGCTTATGGGACCTTTTTTGTTGGACAAACTTGAGAGGATTGTTTTCCACATGAAGAAGGGGAAGGCTCCTGGACTGCATTGGTTTTTGATTGAGTTCTATAAAATATTCTGGGATATTAACTGATGCACTGCAAAAAGGACTCAAGAAACACAAGATTCATACGTTAGTGTTGTTAGTGGCAATCAAAAATGAAATATCAGTGAAACTACAATCCTAAACATGCATATCAAGAGAGATATAAAACAGATTATGGAAAGCACACAAAAACAAAGGAAACAAACAAAACCCTCCAAGATGCCCTCCAAATTGCTCATAGTTGCTCCTCCCTTGTTCCTCTCCTCTCCAAGTTCCACATGAGTGTAGCCCTCAACTTTTTGCACTAATATGTATGTCTTATGGAGATTAAAGATTATGAAAATGAAGATAAAAGATTATGCAAATGCAAACAAGCTAAATATGAGAAAATACCTAATTAATCTATGTTAATTTTATCCAAAATAAAAAAGAAAAGTGCTTCTAAATGCTCTCTCAAATTTACTTTAAGTTTGATGCATACAAGATTTTTGGATTATGGATATGAAGGAATGGGCTCTATTTATAGGAAAAATAGAGCAATTGATGGTTGAGATTGAGAAATCTCAACAAGGGTCATGATTGATGGGTTTGTGATCCATGTGAGGGCTTTCAACCCAATCCCAAGATGACAAATGTCAACATGAAATGGATTGAGAGGAGAGGGAAGAAGTATTAAATGCTTGAGATGACTTGAAGGTTACCTTAGGAGGTAAGGTTAGTGTTGGGTTGAATGAATAAAGCCTTTATCCAATGAATAATGCCTTTATCCAATGGACAAACTCTTGTGCAAGAGTTAGTGGGGACAATCATGGTAAAAGAAATGAACTTTTGAAGAGACAAATGAGTTAATTGGGAGTTGAGTTAGAGGGAAAGTCTCTAACCATGTGGGTGAGTTGATTTTAACCATTAATGGTTATGTAAGAGTCATAAATGGTTATATAAGAGCCATTAATGGTTTGGAAGACTTTGGGGGTTAACTTGTTGAAGACATAAAGCTTTTAATTCTTTTCAAAGACTTTGAAGCTTTGAGAAGTCACTTCAAGTTGCATAGGAATGTGACAATAGGGGATGGGATTAGGCCAATTTAGAATGGTTTAGAAGAATCTAGAATGGGATAGAAGAGTCCAGAATGGTTTAGAAGAGTCTAGTGGGTTTGGTGGATGAGAGAAAATAGGATTTTAATTAAAATAAAATTACTTTATTTCAACCAGATTGGTGCAATTTGCATTTGTAGGAGAATGCAAGTGGGGGGTTAGTTTAGGGGTTTAAATAAACATTTTATTATTTATTTAAGTGAGGAAAGGGGGTTAAATTAAATAAATGTGTTTTATTCATTTAATTGATTGTTAGAATAATGAATTAATTTAAATAAATTAAATAATTTATTTATTTAACAGGAGAAGAGGTTGAGGATGAAATTAATTAAATATTAATTTAATTAATTGATTATTGATGGTTAAATAATCAAATAAATAGTAAATATTCATTGAATTAGGTGGACAGATTTATGTGTCTACATTATCAAATTGGATTTATTGGAGGTGGTCCAAGAATCCCAGAGGAATAAGCAGATGCTTCAAGCTTTGAATGCGACTTTCATTGCGCTCATCCCCAAGTGTGATGGGGCTAATTGGTTAGGCCAGTTTTGCCCTATTTCTCTCTGTAATATGATTTATAAGATTATTTCTAAGCTGATATCGAAAAAGCTGAAGAATTGGCTTGGGGTGTCATTTCTGAAGAGCAGAGTGGGTTTGTGGAGGGTCATAAAATCTTGGATGGAGTGTTCATTTCTACTGAGACCATTCATTGTATGGCAACTTCCAAGGAAAAACCTATGTTTATCAAGTTGGACCTGACAAAGGCTTATGATAGAGTCTGTTGGTCCTTTCTCCCGAAGATTCTTAGGGCCTTTGGTTTTGCTAATTGAAGGATCCAATGGGTTATGACTTGTGTTTAGTCTACCTCATTCTATGTGCTAAATAATAGAGATCATAGTGATTTGTTTGGTGCATCCAGGGGTCTTCGTCACGGGGACCCTCTTTCCTTGTACTTATTCATTCTTCTAGTTGAGGGTCTGGGGAGATTGATTAAGTATAATGTAGGACTAGGTATTATTCATGGTTGTAGTTGGGGTAATGACATACCTCCTCAGTCCCATTTGTAGTTTGTGGATGATATGGCCCTAATGGGACTAGCTAGGATTAGAGAAGCTATAAATCTACATAAAGTCTTGGATGTCTATCTTGCTGCTTATAGCCAATTGATCAATGAGGATAAATATTTCATTCTCTTCTTCAACACACCTAGAACTATTCAATTGAGGATTACTTGTATCTTGAGATTCTAGGTCATTTCTCTTCCCTTGACTTACCTAGGTATTCTTATCTTTGCTAGTTATCCTCCCAGGGACTCTTGGCATGGTATTCTAGACAAATTTCACAACTCGGTTGAATAGTGGACACACAGATGGTTATCCTTTGCTGGATGAGTTCAACTAATCTAGTCGGTGGTTCATGCTCTTTCGATTTATAGGTTTATACTCCAAGTGGCCCCAAAGGGGTTTGTACAGGAATTGGATTCTTTGGCAAGGTAATTCTTATGGGTAGGCAACCTGTCCTCCCATAAATGGAGTCTTGTCAAACGGGACTTGGTGTGCAACCCAAAATAGTTGGGTGGGCTTGGCTTAAGGAAGTCTACTTTATTTAGGGAGGCTTTGGTGGCAAAATTGTACTAGAGGTGATGAGTTGAACATGATTGAGATTGGGCTAGGATTTTGTCTTACAAGTATATACAGAGGATCCCGAAGGAGGAAATCCCAAGATATCTGCTTGCAGGAAAAGGCTTTATGATTTGGAGTACTCTCAAGAAAGGGGTTGCACTGATAAAAGAAGGAATTTTTTGGATTTCTAAGAGGGGGGAAGAGGTGGTTTTTTGGTTTGATTCTTGGGATGGATACCCACCATTATTGATAAGTTTCCTAATTTAGTGAATCTTTGTTAGAGGTTCCTGGAGGCAAGGTGGTCTAGACTAAGCAACTTTAAGTCTATTTATAGGTGTATGCAATTGGAGATGGTGTGGTTGAGGGTTCCTAATGAATGGTCTGTTGCTAGTATGGAGGAAGACTACATAGAGATTCATGGCATTTTTGCTAGTAGACACTATAGTTCCCTTAAGGATAGGGATAGACTTGCTTGATCCCTGAATCCTAAGAGTGTTTTTATTGTTGCCAGTGGGTAGTAGGAGTTCTTGTCTTGTAGATTGGATGGGAGGGAGGTGCACTGGTGGAAATATGTTTTGAATAATTTCTCTTGGCTGAAGTTTAACTATTTTTCTTGGACTTTGGCTTTAAATAGATGTCTAACCTGGGACAATATTTGCAAGTGTGGGTTCTATAGGCCTTCCATCTATATTTTGTGTGGTAATGGAGAGGAGGATTCTTCACACCTATTCTTGAGATGTTCTATCTCATTGCTGCTCTGGAATTAGTGGTGGGAGGTAAGGAAGCACCATTGTGTTCACATGGATTCTTTGGTGGAGTTTGGGAAGGCCTCCTATTTTGTCCTCTTTTCTCCAGACTATCTGGAACATAGGGCCTATTTTCATACTTTGGCAGATCTAGCTAGAGATATATAGGAGGATCTTTAGGGAAGTTAAACTGTTAGTTCAACAAGTGTGGAATAGAATCATTGGAATGATCTAGGAGACGATGGAAGATAAATGTGAGGTAATTTTTCTTCTGGATAGAGGAGAGGTTGATATTATGAATAGGTTGGGTTTGTAGGAGATCTCATGTCTCATCTTATGTCAAGAGAGGTAGATGTTCTAAGAAGAAGGTTCAAAGGGTGGGAAGATGGTTTTCCCCTCAGGATGAATCCATTAATATTAACACCAATGTCTCTTCTCAGGGTAATCTGGGTCTTTCTAGGATTGGGGGTTTTGGTGGGGATCTAATGGGGGATGTGGTTTTCTTCTTTTCAGTGCATAAAGGGCAGCAGCCTAATAAGTTTATGGAGGGATTAACAATTTTCTATGCCCTAGAGCATGCATATGAGTTGGGGTGGCGTAACACAGATTATTGTTAATCTGCTGATTGAGAAGAAGGTGAGTGGGATTAATTGGTAGTTGGCAGGGATTGTGCACCAGATTTTCCAAATTAATGCTATGATGGAGAAGGTGTCTTTCACCCACATTGCTTGTGAATGGAATAGAGCAGCTGATTGTTTGCCTAAGTGGGCTTCAGAACATGGTGATGATTGGAAACTTGAGGGTTGGGAGCATCTTTCCCCTGATCACTATCAGGACTTGCATAAGATCTTTGCTAAGGATATTGATAGTTATGAAGCTGGATGATAATTGGTTGGGTTTGTTGTTCTCTTCTAGAGCTTTGAGGCTATGATTTTCTAATGTAATGTTTGTTTCTGATTATTAATAAATTTTTAACCACTTTATTAAAAAAACATTAACTACAAAAATTATACATAGAAATTCCTAATAAATTAAACTCAATCAGAGATGACTTTAATTTGCAATCATTGAAAAAAAATTATACATAGAAATTACTAATTAATTGAAATCGATCCCATGTGACTTTAATTTACCATAACGAATAAAAAAATGATTTTCCATTGAGAGGAGCACAAGCCCATATTTAAAGTTGTTTTACTTAATTTTCTATAGATTATGTTGGAGTTGAGGAAAAATCAACTCTACAGCTCCCAAAGACCACCTGCATGCAAACCTATCAGAGAAAGAGAGAAGCAAAAAAGCTATGGAGGCTAGAATTCAGGGATCTAGAAAAGAGGAGTCATATTGATTGTGCAACAAGAATGCAATTCAATAATTATAGTTTAGCTTAAGCATAGAGTATAATAGACTAATAATTAAATAAATAAATATTAGCTAATAAAAGATTACTCTAACACCCCCCACTTAAGATGAACTTAGGGAGTAGCTAAAAAATAACTAAGGACTAAAAAAACATGTAAAAAATGCATGAAAGCAACAATGGGTCCCGACAACTAGGTCTGATAAGGTACCCAAGGTACAATAAAATATTTGTAAAGTGAAGAAAAAAGAGAAAACTCTATGGGAACAATACTCCTCTCCAAGAAGAGATGAAAGCTAAAGTGAAGGACTAAGAATCCTCCAACCAACAATGTTCGAGAAGAGAGGAACGAAAAAATAGAGAATGAAGAACACCACTGAAGCATGAAATAGATGCAAACACTATCGAAGAGTAACTACTGATCTGAAGAACCTCCACTGAAATAGAACATGACCAATTAGAGAAGACTGTAATCTACATGAGTGTCTTCAAATGACACTACTCGAATCAAATGACAAACAAAGGCAAACAACTGAACTTGAAGATACAGATGGATTGAAACACCATAGCCTGAAGAGTTGATCAATTGAACTAAGGAAGCATTAGAACAATAGGACAAACTTCCCCATAATGCTAAAAAGGGAGAGGGATAGGTACATTGAAAAGAACGACCAACAAGAACTGCATGATGAAGAACCAGGAACATCGAAAGTGCAGAGAAAGTACATAGTATCATGGAAGGAACACTCACTTGACACACATCATGAGGCTAATGTCATGGAAGGAATGCTCACTTGACAAAGGTAGATGGAAAACAAAAGGCAAACATCAACACCCCCATAGCACTTTATAAGTAGTGCATGTACAATAAGGCACAAGATGTGCAAAATCCCAAGTATACAATGCATGATGGCACTTTATCTCAATGTGTTTGCATAAATAAAATACTACAATGATAAGAAGAGACATAAGTCTAAAAATAGAAAGCCAAAGATGAGACATCATACTCAAAGAAAGAGATCCTAGGACTTGAAACATCCAAGATATTCACCAGAATGCTAAAAACAAAAAAAAATGAAGAAAATAGACCTAGAGAACAATCTAGAAAGAACACTCAGATGAATGGAAAGTACATAGAACAATATTTCCAACAATATAAAGTTTTCCAAAAATGGAGTTCGGATGCTCAAGTGATGTCTCCCGAAGTGCAAAAAGGAACCTCTGGCTTTGACAAAAAAAAAAGTTATCAAAAAAAAAAAATCAAAATTTTAAACCTCCAAATCTGGATAGACCTTGGAAAGAGTTTTCCGACGATATAAGGTTTTTGAAAAAGCACCTCCGTATGACCAAGTTACAACCAAAAGAAAAAAACCTCTTTTAGGGCATAAAAAGGGCTAAAAAAAAAAAAAAATTCCTTGACAAAAAATTTTTGACGCACTTATAGGTAAAGTCATACGTATTTTCATGCCTCTAAAAATGTGCCAATAAAAAATGATGTCCCAGATGTCCTTGTCACTGAAAAATAGGCAAATTATATATCAAAATTCATGGAATTAGCCTTCTGAATCCAACTGTGAGGTCCTTTTGGCAGAAAAAAAAAATGTACGAAAAAATCAACTACCCCCCAAAATGGAAAAAAACAACTGCACAAACCCCCGAATACATAGATATGAAGAACAAGGCCCAAAATATCTCATGAAGAGAAAAGGGGCATGCAAATCTGGAGATCTTATACCATATTGGAGTTGAGGAAAATTCAACTCTACAACTCCCAAAGATCACCTGCATGTGAACCTGTCACTGAAAGAGAGAAGCAAAAAATCTATGGAGACCAAAATTCAGAGATCTAGAAATAAAGAGTCATATTGATTGTGCAACAAGAATGCAATTCAATAATTATAGTTGTTATGAAAATATAAAGAGAGAATCCTTATAAGAGGATACTCAAAACCCTAAAGGAGAAAACCCTAAAGAACTATAAGATTCCTAAGTTTAGCTTAAACATACAAGATAATAGACTAATAATTAAATAAATAATTATTACCTAATAAAAGATTACTCTAACAAATTATTCCTCCAAAAAATTATAAATGGTGGCGGAGGAAGGTCATAGTTATGCGGTTGGCCCCATACATCAACGGGGTCCAAAGTGACCCCTATTCAACAGTTAGAAAAACCCTTGAAAAAATATCTTAATTCTGATTTTTCAATTTACCACATATATGATTTTAAATATGTGTTAAATTTGACTTCAAATGTGAATTTTATTAATCAAAATATTTAATATTTTTTTTATTCATGTGAAACATGCAATACTAAAATAAACTGAAATAATCGTTCAAATTTATTTGAAATAGTTAATAAAATATATTTTAATATATAATTATATTTTAATTATATATTTTAAAATATATTTTGATATGGACAATTTTGGTATAATTCAGTTTTGACAAGTTGGGTTGAAGAATTTTTGCTCCCCATTTGGTAAAAGCATATGAGCTTCTTGGTGTCTTTGCATGGTTTTCTCGAGGAGATATTTGTTGATATCCATCTCTTCATTTTGTAACCAGTTGATCATATATTTTGGTGGATATAGCCAAATGATGAACTTTGTATCTAGAAATGTCCTATGGGACCTCATTGTATATTTCAATTGAATGGGTTTGGGTGGGTTTAATGATCAATTGGATATGCAACAACTATTTTGTAAGGGTGGTATAGTTTGGTTTATATTTAAGGGCAATAACCAAAGGTTATCTTGTGTGTTCTTTCCTACTAGTATGCCTTTTGAACCCATTGTAAAAATTATTAAATATAATAAAAAACTTTAGTGACTTGTCCACTTTTATTGAAAAAATAAAAATAAAAATATTTTAATTATTAAGAAAGAAAAAAACCAAAATTATTTACTCAAATCTACATTTACAAAATTATACATTTAAATTTCTAATAATTTAAACTCGATCCCATGTGACTTTAATAAACCAGAACCAATGAAAAAAAAACAATCCATGGGGAGGGGCGTAAGCCCAAATTTAAATCTATTTTACTTAATTTTCTACAAATTATTCCAAAAATATTATAAAAGTTTTCCGAAACAATTCTTTAAAATTATTAAATTTAGTACCTAAAATCCTATATTTTTTCGTATGAAAGTGAAAGACTTTTAAAAAACCAGCTATCCAATTGCTTACATTCGTATTGCTTTCCAACTAAGTATAGGTTTTGGCTAAATAATTCTTTAAAATTATTAAATTTAGTACTTAAAATCCTATATTTTTTTGTATGAAAGTGAAAGACTCTTTTAAAAAACCGCTTGTTCAATTGCTTTCATTCATATAGCTTCAATCATTTGGGATGCGTCTATTCTAGCTCCAAAACGACAATATGGATTGATTAACATGGGTGTTCGTCACGCGTTTCACACCGTCAATTTTGCAATAAATGATTGTGATTGACTAATACATCACTATCATGCTATAAAAAGGGTTTGTTTTGGAGCCAGAATAGCTTCAGTCGTTTGAACATCTATGCAGGCATAAACAATGTTGATAGACACATATTTTTCGAGAGGGAATTGTCTATTTTTTCATTTATTAAATAAAATAAGAAAAATTTTCATTTATTAAAAAAATTGAAGATTAGAATCAAGCTATTTTTTATTAATTAAATAAAATAAAAAATAAAGAAATATTAAATATTTAAATATTTTTTACTATTAATATCATTATTTTAATCTACCTACCTCTTCTCTCTCCATTCAAATTATATTAAAATAATTCTATTTTGAATTGATTTAATAAATAAATAAATGTCTATATGACTCCCTAGACTACGTCATTTAATAGATGAATAATAGTTGGTCACACAAGTCACTTCATTTTGCAAACTTTGACATTGAAATGGGTATACGAAGATACAAGGAAGTGGATATGTGATGTCAAGGTTAAAAAATTTAAGCGTTGAAATTGACGGGTCTAACTATTTTATCATTAGCTTTATTGGTTTTGTTCTCTCTTGGTAGTTGTCAAAAGTATGATGTTAATAAACAAATATGGATTAAAATGATAAATGAAAAATTATAGGGGAAGAGCATCAGTAGTTGAGCATGTACCAATTGTTGTGAGGGTTGTTGATACCATTTGCTCTAAAAATTGAACAAATAAAAACTATTGTTTAAAATATAAAATATCAGTTTTTGTTAGGAAATGTACCAATAGTTGTTAGGAAATGTACTAATATTGTAAAAAGTAACCAATCAGGTGATGCCATATGAGTTGCACAACTATTGGGCCCTCTTTTCAAGCCTATTGGTCTAACTTTTTTTTGGGCTGTTTTGGACACCTTGGCAAAAAGCTAGCTGATGTGGCACCATACTTGATGATGTGGTGCTGAAAGCTTAGTTATAAGAAAGGGACTTTCCAAGTAAGCTACTATAAAAAATTGTGAGTGATTTGAAATTTCCACGTAGGATTTTGAGAAGCACGAAGTTAGGGTGCTCAACTAGTGGTGCTCTTCCCCTATATTTTATAGTTTTTGTTTAATGTTTGAGTAATATTTGTATATGTTAAAATGACTTTGATGCTCTGCAAAAAGGATTAGAAAATCTATTTGATGGCAACACACACAAGAGCACAAGAAACAAACATTAGTGTTAGCAACAAAAGATTATCCTAAACAGGCATATCAAGAGAGATATTAAGCATGCAATAGAAAGCATATAAACATAGAATAAAATAGCTAATCAAGATGCTCATAGTTGCTCCTCCCTTGTTCCTCTCCTCTCCAAGTTCCACATGAGTGTAGCTCTCAGCTTTTAGCACTAGCCATTAATGCCATATGGAGATTCAAGATGGTTGAATATGATAAGCAAATGCTATGCAAGTGTAGATAGTGATGCTATGAAAAAGCTCTATACTAATACTAGTATAACAACAATACTCTAACGCTTCCCCTTTGCTTGAGGAGAAGGGTTCTATTTATAGAAGAAATGGGGAAATGAAGGGTTAAGATTGAGTAATCTTAACAAGGGTTAGGATTGAAAGATATTCAATCCATGTGAGACTTTCAACCCAATCCCATGTTGACAAGTGTCACCATGAGGAGGCTTGAGAGGAGAGATAAGGAGCATTAAATACTTGAGGGGACATGATGGTTACCCTAGTCAAAGAAATAAATGCTTTGAAGAGACACATGGGTTACATGAGGGTTAAGTTAGGGGTCAAAGTCCTTAACCATGGGTGCAAGTGGAATTAACCATTAATGGTCATGTAAGAGCCATAAGTGGTTTGGAAGACTTTAGAGGTTAATTTGTTGAGCACACAAATCATTAATTGCTTTTCAAAGACTTTGGAGTCTTTGAGAAGTGACTCCAGTTTGCTTAGGAATGTGACAATATTTAGGGGATGGATTAGGTTAATTAGGAAAGGTTTAGAAGAATCTAGAAGGGGTTTAGGCATGCAAGTGGATTTTGTAGGAAAATGCAAGTGGGAGGATTTTTGGTATTTTCAATTAAAATAAAATCATTTATTTCAATTAAATGGTGTAATTTGCATTTGGGTAAATATTCAAATAAATATTAATTTATTTAAATGAGAAAAGGAAGATAAAGCATTAAAATGCTTGAAGACTTTGAGGGAAACCATTAAAGGCTTGAAGACTTTAAGGGAAGAAATTAAAGTCTTAAGAAGACTTTAAGGGAAGCCATTAAGTTTGAAGACTTTAAGGGAAACCATTAAAGGTTTCAAGTGGGTGAGAATAAATAGGATTTTAAATAAATAATTTATTTAAAATAGTTGTGCAACTTGCATTTGTAGGAAAATGCAAGTGGGTGGAGGATAAAGGTGATTTAAATAAATGTTAATTTATTTAAATGTGAGAGGTGGGATTTTGTGGGAATTTAAATAAATATTAATTTATTTAAATGTGAGAGAAGATTTAATTAAATAAATATGATTTGTTTATTTAATTAATGGTTTGAATTTGGTTAAGTGAATTAAATCAAATAAATTGAATAATTTATTTAATTAATAGTAGAAGAGGGTTAAGATGAATTAATTAAATATATTAATTTAATTAATTATTGATTGATGGTTAAATAATCAAATAAATACTAAATATTCATTTTAATTAAGTGGACAGATTTATGTGACTATAGACTTAATATTTCATTTATTTGGTTACAAATTGAAATTGTATAATGTTTAACAGTTTTTATATTTGAAAGAGTATACATATTATGTAGTTAGGTGTGCTTATCTTTTAGATGTAGGTAGAAGATAATGATGGCATTCTCTTGAATTCCTTATTGGCACATCTTTGCACCTTCTAAAATTCAACCACTAATAAGTATTTTATAAAATGGTTAGAGTAATCGTTAAATATATTAATTACAAAAAGTATTATTAGATTTAATTTTTTCCCCTTTTTGGATGGGATATAAATTTTTTTAGTACAAATGTGTGTATATAATAAATACATAGATAGATGGATTTCAAATAAACAGTATAGAAGTGAAATGAGTGAAATGGCAACACTTGAGAGTAGCAGGAGCAGTGCTAGCGATAAGAGCAGGGTTACCGATGTGCGCTATTCTAGTGCCCAGTCTATGAAGGTTGGATCCTTGAGTGATGAAGTGGACATTTCCTTTCCCATTGAGATAGGTAGATTGCATGTTGTCTATCAACCACTTAATGGAGGGAAAACAGATAGGTTCCAGGGCTCCAAATATTCTAGTTTGCGGTTAAACTATGGAAATCCCTATTCAAGTGGTAACCACTGCCCTATTGACCCACACAAGTGGAAGGCAAATGCTTTCATTTGGGATAACAAAGGTAGGTTCCACAAGGTTAAGCATCCCACATCCGAAGGCCCCTGAAACTGGTATCCACCACCTGAACCTAACACTTCTGATGTGCCACTCAAGAGAGGCACTCCTCATATCGACTCTTTTTTGGTTCCCCGACTAATCATAGTAATTTCCAAAAGTGGAATGGGCACTTTAGGAAAGATAACTCAAGGGCAGACCAAGCCAAGTTTTGGAGATCCAACTTCCATCTGAAAAATTGGAACCCTCGACCGAATCTTGAAAGATGCCCTGTCTTTCGAAGAGCAACCTCTCTCCCTCAGCAACCCCATTTTCATAGACCGGTAAGAAAAACCTCAAGACCCACTATCTTTCTAGATGAGAATAAAATTAATTTGGCTAGGTCAAATTTGCTTGAGTCTTGTCTTTTTATCAATTGGGGTGGTGGAAAGCGGGTTAAGGACAACTTTGAATCCTGGTGTAGAGCACAGTGGGGAACGGATATTAACATTAATATTCTTCTGAATGATTTCTATATGACTGAATTTATGAGCAATGAGGAGAAATGGAAAGCCAAAAATAAAGGTCCATACATGTTAGATGGCATTGAAGTTCACATCATTGATTGGAAGCCCAATTTCAATCCCCGAACATATGTCTTGCCGAACGACAAGGTATGGATAAGACTATATAATTGTCCCTCAGAATTATTGGCACATCAATGTCATTAAGGATAGATGCAGAAACCTTGGTACCTTTGTATCAACATATGACATATTGGAGGATAAACTATGGGGAAGCTTTCTCAAAATCTGTATTAGCACAGATCAAATCAACAAGATCCAGATGAAGTTAGAATTATTGGGCAAGGAAGATCTGGATTCAAAAGATTGATAGGGAAGATCAGCTACATATTTTCCCTAAATTCTTCTCCTTGGATCATACCAGTATTAGTTGTGATGTCTCGGCTATGATACAATGAAATTATTCCTGTATGCAATCTCCTATTGAGGTAAAACTGCAACCGGAACCTCCCATTTCCATTGACACTAGGGATGCCTTTTACAACAATACTCTGGATAAGGAGAATGTTACACTAACAGAGGCAACCCCTTTGATAAAAGTTCCCCCCTCCTCTATTCAATGCGAGAGCCAACAAGATCTTCTCACACTTCTGGAGAAGACCAAATCCCTATAGGGAGACATTGAATCCAAGATAGCGGACTCACTTCCACCCTCCCCTTTTGTGCCTAGGAATCAACTAGAAATTGAAGATGGCAATCTATACCCCCAGGGTATGGAGAATGACACTATAGGGGAGATGGGAGGGCAGCTTTGCTCCTCGATAGGCATTGAACTAGAAGATGGTGAAATTGAAACCACCTCCTCGGAGGGGGAGGAGGACTTTGAACCTAACTCAAAGTTTATATTGGAGGGTACTCCAAAAGGTTTTGGAAAATCGGATTCAACTATTGACAAACCAAATTTTAAGCCAAAAGGTGTGGGGGGGTGTAAGTCCAAAAAAGTCATGCTAGCAATAGCTGGTGTTGCTAGTGGTCAAACCAAACTTAATTTAGGGAAGGGAAATGCCCTTCCCCAAGAGCTATGAGACTCCTATCTTGGAATGTTAGGGGCATCAATTCCCCTAACAAATGGCGCTTGATTAAGCGCCAGATTGATGACACCAAAGGAGACATTTGGCTACTACAGGAAACTAAATGGAGCAAGGCTAAGATTTTTACCAAAATGAGAGTTTGTAAATAGTGGAATCATATTTTTAGGCAATAGGATGGAGCCTCCGGTGGCTTGGAAATCATTTGGAACCCCATGAATGTTAAAATCTCTCTTATGGGGGAAGATAAGTATTGGCAACATTGCTCGATCACTATTCTTGGACGAAATGAGAACTTCAATCTCTTCAATGTGTATGGACCATCTTCTGCTAGTGATAAATGGGCTCTTTGGGACCTCCTATCCATTAAGCTTAACAGTATCACCAATGTTAGTTGTGTGGTAGCTAGGGATTTCAATGTGATCCTTTCTGGCACTGAGAAAATTGGGGGTATTTGGAGGACTAGTACATCCCAAAAGGACTTTTTGGAATTTGTTGCAAAGAATCACCTCTTAGACATTGTTCTGAAAAATGGAATTTTCACATGGACGAACCAGAGAATGGGCTTTACTAACATTGCTGAACAAGGAGACCAGTTCTTTGTTTCTGGTGAGTGGTTAGGTCAAAATCTAGCCTTAGAATCATTGATTCTATCGCTCACCAGATCAGATCACTACCCGATTTGTCTGGAGGTCACCTTTGATCAAGGGAAGGGAGGCAGCCCATTTTAGTTTGACAAAATGTGGCTCAGAGTACCTGAACTATATGATCTTATAGCGGCTTGGTGGAATGAACCAGTTTTGGGGAATCATTTGAGACTTCTCATTCTCAATAAAAAATTCAAGTATAGCAAGGTCAAGATCAAAGAATGGAATAAGAACCATTTCAAGAATATTCATATGGAGAAATTAAGAATTAAGTTTGAATTGGCAGACTTAACCAACTTTCTTATATCTTCAGGAATGACTGAGGAGCTATTTATAAAAGAAAATTCACTCAAATCTGATCTAAATGAAATCCTTCGATGTGAGGAAATCCACTGGTGTCAAAAATCAAGGGAGATATGGTTAAAGGAAGGTGATAAAAACACCAGGTTCTTCCACCAGTCAGCCATTTCCAATCAAAATAGAAACAAAATATCAAAGATTATGAGCCCGGATGGAGTCACTGTAAGGAATTATGAGGATATTGTACAGGAAGTTTTAAGATTCTTTGACTCTTTGCTGAATGGTGACCATCAGGTCAACCAAAAAGTAAGAGCCATAATTGTGAACTCAATCCCATTTGTCATTTCTGCTAATCAAAACATAGCTCTCTGTACTCCTATTTCAATTGATGAAGTAAGGAATATCACCCTCCAGTTGAAACCAGATAAGACTCCTGGCCCGGATGGCTTCCCTGCCGCTTTCTTCCATCATTTCTGGGATATCATTGCTCGAGATTTACACCTTGCAGTAGAAGAATCAAGAAAGAAGATGACTATGTTAGGGGCCATCAATCACACCTTTTAAAATCTAATTCCGAAGAAGCAAAATCCACAACAGATGAGTGACTTTAGGCCTATCGTTCTATGCAATACTGTATATAAGATTGTAACAAAGATCATAGCTAATAGATTGAAGTCCCTCCTTAAACATATCATATCAGATGAACAAAGTAGGTTTACCCATGGGAGATCCATTGTGGAAGGGATCGTCGTTGCTCATGAAACACTTCACGCAACCAGGAAGACCAAGGAATCCTATATGGTTTTAAAAATGGACATTTTGAAAGCTTATGATATGGTGGATAGGGATTTCTTATTTGATGTTCTCAATAAATTGGGCTTCTGCAAGGAATGGCTCACTTGGGTCACGAGCTATCTCATTCCACGGTTTCTTCTCTTGGACAAGAGGTATCAGACAAGGTGATCCACTATCACCTTTTTTGTTTGTCATAATGGTTGAAGCTTTAGGTCGATCCATAAGAGCTCTCTAGCAAGATGGTCATTGGGTTGGAGTTTATGTGGCAACATGGATCAAAAAAATGACTCATCTTTAGTTTGTTGATGATACCATTCTATTTGGTTCGGTTGGTAGGAGGGAAGCTAGAACAAGAAAAAATTTCCTTGATGATTACTATTTGGCTTCCGGTCAGAAAATCAACTAGCCCAAATTTGAAGTGTTTTTTGTCAACATTCTACTCAACTTGCAAGCGGTATTATCAAGGATTCTCAATCTCAGAGTCGCTAATTTCCCAGGGAAGTTTCTTGGAACCCCTCTCTTCATTGGCAGTAATAGATCTCACTATTTGAAGCACCTCATTGATAAGTACAAATCTAAGATTGCATCTCTAAAAGGCAAGTGGCTATCCTCTGAGGGGAAACTCACTATGATAAAGTCGGTCCTTTTACTGCTACCGATTTTTTCCATGGCTTACCTATGACTACCGGTGGCAATTGAAGATGAATTGATTTCTCTAATGAGAAATTTCCTTTGGAATGGTTTGGATGACAAAGGTAAATTTCCCCTGATAGCCTGGAAAAAGATCTGCCAACCAAAAAAGGTAGGTGGTGTTGGTATTCACCAAATCTCAATTATGAATTTAGCAATAGGTACTAAACTGGTTTGGGAAATTTGTAGCAGTGGGAAGCAAAAATGGGCAAGGCTCTTGAAACATAACTATCTAGACTCCCTGGAACCCAAAAGGATTCTGACTATCAACAACCCTCCCAGGGGTTCGGCTATCTAGAATTTTACTGTGGATAGCAGGGAAATCATAAGCGTTCAGGTTACCTGGGATGTTAGGAATGGCAGGGATGCCTCCTTTTGGTTTTGATTCTTGGTTTGGTGAGGCTACCCTATGTCATGACCCCTCTCTACAATCGGTTATGGAAGAAACCTGTCGCCTCTAGGGGTACAATATCTCTGATTATGGTTATTTGATCCAAGAAAATGGTATTGCTATATGGAAATGGAACTCCTTGGATCAACTAGACTTGAAGCAGCTTCAGAAGGACTTATTTACTGACATTCTCAACAAAAGGATTATTTTGCCTTCCCCTGATAAGGATATTATTAGATGGTGTGGCTCCTCCAATGGAAAATACAAGGTATGCTTTGGCTACAAACTGAAAGAAGAAGCTATAGACAAAAAATACCAGCCTATTAGTCTCTTTTGGCACCAACACCTTCTTCCCAAAGTGGGTTCCTTTGTCTAGTTGGCTTGCCAGAGAAAAATCTTACCTCAAGAAAGGCTCCATTCAATGGGTATCAATGGTCCCAACAAATGTCCTTTATGTCTAGATCAGGAAGAGAATAAATATCATTTTCTTCTCCATTGCAAATTCTCCAACCACTGTTAGAAGCATTTCATGGGAAAACTGAGAATCTTCGACCCCTTCCCAACAGGGCTGGATCAGTGGTTTCTGCGATGGCCTAAACTGGTAAGAAAGGCAGTTTTTTTTTTGATTTGCTCCTCATCCTCCCCTCACTTCTAATTTGGGAAATTTGGAAAGAAAGGAATCACAAAATCTTTAAGGGTAAAGAAATGAGCCTGCTATCTCTTTGTGGGAAAATTAAGATCCACCTGACTGAGCTCCTGAATGTAGCAGACTGGGATGGTAAGATTAAGTAGGTTCTTCCAAACATACTCATCCCTCTAATTTTTGGATTGGGCACTCTGGTGGATTAGACCAATCCAAGGGTGGGGGTGATTTGGGAAGCACCAAAGGTTGGGTGGACCAAGGTAAACTTTGATGGTGCTTCTGCAAGAAATCTGGGCCAAAGTGGTACTGGTTGCATTCTGAGGGACTCAGATGTATTAGCTCTGATGCCAATTGTTAATAAGATGAGAGGGGGGGTGAATCATACAAACTTAATATTCAACAAATTCAACCTCAGTAGCTTTAATAGATATATGTAAACAAAATTGTACAACATGCAAACTTAAGAACACATAATCATAACAACACTCATAACACCAGATTTAACATGGAAACCCAAATAGGGAAAAACCACTGTGGGATTTCAGACAAACTAAGAATTATACTCTTCTAGAGTATGATCAGTTTAAAGCAAATCCTGTTAAAGATTACAAACACATTGCTAGATGTGACCCGATTAAGGGATTTCCGTCAGATCTGTTAGGATCTTCACTTTGTTAGAAGTGAGCTTGTCAAAGGATTTCAAACACTCAATCAAAATGTCACCTTGCTAGAGGATTTACAAATAAGACTGTTAAGTCCACTTGGTTAAGAGATTTTCTATCACTTACAAATAAATAACAGTAATGAGTATGTCTGCAACTTTTCATCTAAAATGCTAAAGAAAATTCTTATTTGCTCAGTACAATCTAGTCATAGGACTTATCTTGTCCCTCTGTTGGGCTTCTTACTCTGTTATTCAAACATGTCTTCAAGATTTTGTGCTTGGTAATCACTATGCAGCATCCCTGTGCTTACATTTGCCCGCATACATTGTTTATTAACAGTTACTTATTTATAAACAATTTGCTAACCGCTTAATCTCTTTGATCACATTTCCCATGATCAATCATAGCCATCAAATCTTCAATCTTAACCAAGTTCAATGTATCCTTCGATCTGAAAATGTTTTACCTCACCTTGGAACTTACATACATTTCTTGGAACTTGTACTAGGGTATTGCGGTTCAATCTGAGTTGTAGATCCTCCTACCGATCTTCCATTGCCATAGATCCTTAACAAACTTTATACACATTGTATCAATCATTTAATCATAACCAGCTCATCAGCTTCCATCATTAAATATCACATGTATCCATCCAATGCATTCTATTATTACTCGGTTGCAACTCGATAAATATTAAACTTAACTTGGTAGACATTCTGCCTTCATTAACTGATAGCGATAACTTTAGGGTTTACCGACTAGGTTCCTTAGGGTTTACCGACTAGGTTCCTTGCTTGGTAACATAGTATAGTATTAACCTTACAAACAATAGCATATGTAGGATATCAAAACAATCTAAACAACATGATATCATCATTGTCTAACTCAGTAATAGTTTCCCAATGAATAACTTATTCCTCCCCTTATTCATCACATTATTTCTGTGTCTTTTACCAACATCTTAATTCTCTTCAAAACATACTTCTTAAGATATGGCAACATCATACTAAATCAGAAAATCAATTTCTTGACATCAATGAAAAAATATTATTGTGAAGATAGTAAACATCCTTAATCAGTTATATCCATAATTATCAACAACCTTCTCAATATCCTAATTGAAATGACAACAATCTCTTATTGTTTGCTATAATGCCAACAATCTTCCCCTTTGGCATTGATGGCAAAACCAATTGATTTGACCTAATTGATTCGGATTTAGATTGCTATGAGATTCTAAAATGCTCTCCTCCTGTCACTAGTCTTCTCCCCATACATTAGTCTTCTCCCCCTTTGACAACAATGCCAAAAGAAAACTAATACATGATTTCTTCCTACGTGAAGTAATTCCTTTGCTATTCGGTAGCAACTCAATCTCGGTTAGAGCATTTTGTCTTCAATTCCTGTTTCCTATTTTTGTTTCCTGCACACCTTTAGAAAACATCCTAAAGTGTGTAAATCAGGATCAACTTCTAAAAGGTATTCTTTAGAGTCATCAAATTGATGCTTTCATTGAACTCGGTCAGTGAGTAGCAGATAGGGGTAGGACCCTTAACTTACTTCTGAGATACTCAAAAGTGTCCCTTGGCAGTGGCTTGGTGAAGATATCTGCTATTTGTTCCTTTGTGCTAACATACTCCAACACCACTTTCTTCTCTTGAACTTCTTCTCTAAGATAATGATATTTGATAGAGATGTGCTTTGTCTTAAAGTGCATTATAGGATTCTTTGAAATGTTAATGGCACTAGTATTATCACAGAATATAGTTACTGGCTCGGTAACTTTCTCATTTATGCCTTCCAATAGTTTTTTGATTCATTCTATATTAGTACAATTCAATGCTGCAGCAACATATTTAGCTTTTTTTGTTGACTGTGAAACACATCCTTGTTTCTTGCTAAGCCAACTTACTAGTCTTTCTCCTAAAAAGAAATCTCCACCACTTGTGTTTTTCCTGTCATCTATGTTTCCTGCCCAATAAGCATCAGTATAAACTTTTAAATCAAAATCATTTCCTTTCTAATATACTAAGCCATAATCCTCAGTGCCTTTCAATTATCTGAAAATTCTCTTGATTGCTATCATATATGTTTCCTTGGGATCTGTAGAAAATCTTGCAACTATACCTACTACATGTGCTATATCTAGCCTACTGTGAACAACATATTGAAACTTTCCAATCATAGATCGGTAAAGTGTCTCATCAACAAATGCAAATTCATCATTCTTTGATAGTTTACAGTTGGTAGGCATAGGAGTACTTACTGGTTTTGAATCCTCCATTCCAAATTTCTTTAAGATTTCCTTTATGTACTTGGATTGAGTAATGAAAATCTCATCTTTCATTTGCAATATCTGTAGACCTATAAAATACTTTATCTCACCAATTAATGACATCTCAAATTCTTTGCTCATTTCATTTCCAAAGTTCTTGCATAAGGAGTCATTACCATAAAAGATAATATCATCAACAAATATGGCTGAGATTAGTATTCCTTTGTCTTCATCATTCTTCATGTACATATTACTGTTTTCACTAGTTCTTATAAAACCAATCTTGATTAAATAAGAATGCAATATCTCATACCATTCTCTAGGTGCTTGCTCTAGACTATATAAAGCTTTGTTCAATTTACATACCTGATCTTTATTCTCTCCTTCAACAAATCCTTCAGGTTGTTCAATAAAAACTTCTTCTTCTAATATACCATTTAGAAATGCAAATTTGACATCCATTTGATATACTTTGAAATTCTTGTAAGCAGCATATGCCAACAATGTTCTTACTCCTTCAAGTCTTGCCACAGGTGCAAAAGTCTCACCATAATCAATTCCTTCTTCTTGAGCATAACCTTTGCAAACTAGTCTTGCTTTATTTCGAATGACCTCACCTTTTTCATTCAGCTTGTTTCTAAAAATCCACTTTGTCCCAATTAAGTTTTTGTCCTTCGGTCTTGGGACCAATGTCCATGTGTCATTCTTCTTGATTTGATCAATTTCTTCTATCATAGCATTTATCCAATCTTCACCGTTAAATGCCTCTTTCACTATCCTTGGTTCAAATTCAAATATCAGACATGTGTTCTGTCTCAGTTTATTCTTTGTCATCATTGGATCATTCTTATCTCCTATAATCTAACTTAATGCATGATTCCTTCTAACATACTTGGCTAATATTGGCTTGGTAGATTCTGTATGATCTTCTTCATCACTCGGTAACTAGATATTCTCTTCATTTCCTTCAGCAGTTTTCTCGGTAGGACATCTCGGTTGCACATATACAAATCCTTCATAATCTTCTGGTTCTTTGGAGTTTCCTTCATCATTTCTTTCTGCAAATTCATCAATTTTCACATTTGCACTTTCTACTATTTTGTTAGATGATTTGATCAGATATTTAAATGCTTTGCTTCTAGAAGAATAACCAAGAAATGTTCCTTCTTCACTTTTCTGATCAAACTTACCATTTCTGTCATCTTTGTGAACATAGCATCTACTTCCAAAGATTTTAAAATAACTTACATTAGGTTTCTTGTCATACCAAATTTTATATGGTGCCTTGAAAGTTCCTTTCTTCAATTGTACTCGGTTTAGGGTGTAAACTGCAGTGTTGATTGCTTCTCTCCAAAATGTTTGAGGTACCTTCTTTTCTATCATCAAGGTTCTTGCACAATCCACAATAGATCTGTTTCTTCTCTCAACAATTCAATTTTGTTGTGGAGTTCTTGGTGCAGATACTTACCTCTTTATACCATGATCATTGTAGTATAAGTTAAATTCATCAGAAGTGAACTCTCCTCCTCTATCAAATCTAAGACATTTCAGTTGTCTTCCTGTTTCATTTTTAACTCTTACCTTGTACCATTTAAACATTTGAAAAGCTTGTTATTTTTCTTTTAAAAACATTACTGACATCATCCTTGAGTAATCATCCACAAATAATATGAAATACTTATCACCATGATAACTTTGAACTTTCATAGGACCACAAAGATCAGTATGCACAAGATCTAAAATTCCCTTAGAAGTGTAGGACTTACTTGTAAAGCTTGATCTTGTCATCTTACCCATCTGGCATCCTTGGCATATTGCATTCTTAGATTTCTCAAGACTCAGTAGACCTCTTACACGGTGCTTCTTGCTTATTTTGATCATATTATCAAAATTTACATGACAAAACCTTTTATGCCATAACCAGGTATCATCTATCTTTGCATATAGACACTTATTCTGAGTTGAGTCAAGGTGAAATGTGTTACCTTTTGTTTGTGTCCCAATAGCTGCTAACATTCCATGCTTGTTATGAACTTTGACAATTCCTTTCTGAAACTCTATCTGGTATCCTGTATTGTTTAGCTATGCTACACTCAACAAATTGTATTTCAAACCTTCAACCCATTAAACATCATTACATTTAGCATTGTCAAGAAGTGTTATAGATCCTTTACCTCTCACTAGACATGGTGCATCATTACCCAAATCTTACATAACCTCCATCATAATCTTCTAATATAACAAACTTGTGTTTATCACTTGTCATGTGATGTGAGCATCCACTATCTATGATCCAAGAATCATTAGTATTTATGTGAGATATTAAAGCTTTTTCTTTGTACCTTTCTTCATTTGATCCATATTTGATAGCCACATAAACAACTTCCTCTATATCAGTTTCATCTGATTTATAATCATTAGATTCCTCATCCGCTATTAGACATGTCTTTTTATCACTTCTTCTGAAGTTTCGGTGTCCTCTGTAATGATTATCTTTTTGTCTGTCATCTCGGTAATCTCTCTTTTCACTGGATTCTTTCTCAGGACAGTTAGAAGCCATATGTCCTATTTTATCACAGTTAAAACATTTTAAAGGCAACTTTCCTTTGTACTTACCTTTTCCTCTTGATAGCCTTCTAGCTAATAGTGCTTCAAACTCTCTTGCTTTTTGATTTCTTCATTAAGTTTGTGTACCTCCTCCATGTTTTTGCAAAATCTCTCACTTGCTCCACTGTGATTCCCTTTAGAGTACTTATACTTTCTATCATTGTAATCATCAGATTCATCAAGATGAAAAGAACTAAATGCAGACTCAACTTTATTTACCAAAGACCCACTGTTATGAAAGTTACTTTACTCAAATGCATGTAACTTACCAATATTAGCATCCAAAGAAACTGGCATATTGGGTATAGACCTCAATTCATTGATTGCAAAGACTCAGATTGCATAAGCAGGTAGAAGGGTTCTTAATAACTTACTTGTGACATCCTTCTCTTCAATGGTTCCTCCTGCTCCTTTGATTTGATTGACAATCTCCTTTAACCTTGTACTGTACTGGGTTATGTTCTCACCTTCATTCATTCTCATAGATTCAAGTTCTCCTCTTAGACTGTCCACTTTTTCTCTTTGAACATGTTCATCACCACCATACACAGATATGAGCTTGTCACACATTGCCTTGGCATCATTGCAGCCTTCTAGATCATTAAGCTCTGAGTCAGTCAATGCAGATGTTATTTCTATCATTGCTTGAACATGTTCTTGCTTTGCCTTTATCTCTTCCATTGTCAATGGATAGGTGCTAGGTGTAATGAAATCATTCTCCAATTCCTGAAAGGTGCAACTTCATCCTTTTCTGCCATGTAGAGAAACTTGACTTGTTTAGCTTCGGTGCATCCCTCTTATACATCTTCGGATCTTTTCCTCAAGTACCTTTAAACTTCTCTTCCAGAGTCCAAGATCTGATACCAATTATTAGCTTTGATGCCAATTGTTAATAAGATGAGAGGGGGGGTGAATCATACAAACTTAATCTTCAATATATTCAACAGATTCAACCTCAGTAGCTTTAACAGATATATATAAACAAAACTGTACAACATGCAAACTTAAGAACACATAATCATAACAACACTCATAACACCAGATTTAATGTGGAAACCCAAATAGGGAAAAACCACTATGGGATTTCAGACCCACTAAGAAATATACTCTTCTAGAGTATGATCGGTTAAAAGGAAATCCTGTTAAAGATTACAAACACATTGCTAGATGTGATTCAGTTGAGGGATTTCCCTCAGATCTCCTAGGATCTTCACTTTGTTAGAAGTGACCTTGTCAAAGGATTTCAAACACTCAATAATAATGTCACCTTGCTAGAAGATTTACAAATAAGACTATTAAGTCCACTCGGTTAAGAGATTTTTTGTCACTTACAAATAAATAACAGTAATGAGTTTGTCTGCAAATTTGCATCTAAAATGCTAAAGCAGATTCTTATTTGCTCAATACAATCTAGTCATAGGACTTATCTTGTCCCTCTATTGGGCTTCTTACTCTATTATTCAAATAGGTCTTCAAGCTTCTATGCTCGGTAATCACTATGCAACATCCCTGTGCTTACATTTGCCCGCATACATTGTTTATCAACAGTTCCTTATTTATAAACAATTTTCTAACCGTGTAATCTCTTTGATCACATTTCCTATAATCAATCATAACCATCAGATCTTCAATCTTGACCAGGTTCAATGTATCCTTCAATCTGAAAATGTTTTACCTCGCCTTGGAACTTGCATACATTTCTTGTAACTTGTGCTAGGGTATTGCGGTTCAATCTGAGCTATAGATCTTCCTACCAATCTTCCATTGCCATAGATCCTTAACAAACTTCATACATGTTGTATCAATCATTTAATCATAACCAGCTCATCAGCTTCCATCATTAAATATCACATGTATTCATCCAATGCATTTTGTTATTACTCAGTTGCAACTCGATAAATACTAAACTTAACTCAGTAGACATTCCGCCTTCATTAACTGATAGCGATAACCTTAGGGTTTACCGACTAGGTTCCTTGCTTGGTAGCATAGTATAGTATTAACCTTACAAACAATAGCATATGTAGGATATCAAAACAATCTAAACAACATGATCTCATCATTGTCTAACTCAGTAATAGTTGCCCAATGAATAACTTATTCCTCCCCTTATTCATCACATTCTTTTTGTGTCTTTTATCGACATCTTAATTATCTTCAAAACATACTTCTTAAGATATGGCAACATCATACTAAATCAGAAAATCAATTTCTTGACATCAATGACAAAATACTATTGTGAAGACAATAAACATCCTTAATCAGTTATATCCATAATTATCAACAACTTTCTCAATATCCTAAATTAAATGCCAACAATCTCTTATTGTCTGTTATAATGCCAACATGATGGTCTTTGTATAAAAGAATCTTCGAAAAGATTGGAGTGGCTACTAATAATGAAGTGTAATTCAGAGCGGCATTAAGAGGTCTTTAGCTAGGGAAGGAACTAGGGGTGCAAAAAATTCATTTGGAGGGTGATTCATTAAATGTCATTAATGTGATCCATTGCAATAGCATCCCTAGTTGGTTCCTTAACTAGTGGCTTCAACTGATCCTGGCGTTGCTAGCTACTTTTGATGAATTTTGGACTAGCCATATCTACAGAGAAGGTAATGGTGAAGCTGCTAGACTTTCAAAATTGGCTTTAGTTGTTAGTGACCCCTTCTGAATATCCACCGATGATGATTTTTTGTTGGGTCGATTGACATGCTCTCCTCACTCTTTGGCTGGGTCCTTTGAATTTTGGCGCGCTCTGGTTGGGTCTATTGATAGTTGTGCACTCTCTGGTTCCTACTGCCTCTTCTGGTTGTGAAGCAAACCGATGCTCTGATCCCCAATAGCAGCGGTTCCCCCTCTCCACTTTTTGGTCTTGGTTTCTGATGGAATGATCAACCGTTTGCCTTGTTAACCTATTAAGGTCTCTTCATATGAATGTGATGTGACGCATTGTCGGCACCATTGATTAGTGCCATTTTTTTACTCATGGCCTATTAAATACAAATGTAATTTATGATTATCTAGTTATGAATGGATCCTTTCAATATTTGATTATGATCACGTGATTCTTAAAGTCAGTCGACACCAAGTTGAGGAGCTTTGGAGCAGATGGTCAGCTGGATATGGGTAGCTCATGCATGAGGGTTTTTAATGGATTTGCAGTGTTTGTAGGGTGTCATATTCTCTGGATTGAAGCCTTGCTATTTAACAATGGAATACCCTTTCTTTCCACCATAATTTTCTTTCCTTTCTTGGCATCTTGGTATGGAGAGCCCAATCCTCCTTGAAGCTACTTCTCACCAGATGGCTTTCTTTGGCAAAATCACAGACAAACAACTGGAAGAGGTCATATTCTCTCGACATCCTCTTATTCTCCATAGCCTAAAGAGGAATCTGGGAAAGGAATTTCTTATGCCTTACCACAGGTACAAAGCCAATGCCGATATTTTAGCCTTTTCTCTTGTAATGATAATCTATATGGGGACTAGTAAGCAGAAAGCAAAACTGCTAACTCAAATGATGTTGAAGCTAATATTTTTGAAATCTAATACCATAGTTTCAATCTACTAACTCCTCCTCTCTCCATTCATATTATATTAAAATAATTTTATTTTGAACTAATTTTTTATTATAAATATTAAATAATGATATTCTAATTTTTAATAATTATATGTGACGTGAAAGTTAGACTATTTTGGCATTGAAAATGATGGGTCTAGCTAGAGGACAATACTTCCATATATATTTTTATACATTAGAGTGCTGTCTGGTACGATAATGACAAAATCAAAACAATCGCCATGCAAATAAATATTCTTTTAACTCCTAATTTGATGGCTAGATATTGTGAATGATGACTACACAATATTTATTCCATTTTTTTCCTTTTAGATAGTGGATATTCTTAATTTATAATTTTTGTTTTCATTTATTTTTATACAAGTTATTCATAGAATCTATATTTGAAATCTTTTTTTAATTTAAGTAGTTCTATTTCTATTAATTTAAAAAAAATATTTGGATCATTAATATGTCTAAAAAAGTCATAATCCATAATTTTAAATACTAGTAGTCGTATGGTTTGCATGTAACCATGAGAAATTGAGTCCCACCTACCTATCTATAGGAAAAACTAATGTTTCATCTCACTCAATTAATTTGCTTTCAAAATTAAGTCAAAAAGAATTTTTATTTTTTATTCACTTATAATTTTTTTTTTTAAAAAAATTTATTTAAAAAATAAGGAAAATATTAAGATAGTTTTCATGTCTGACTTGTTCATTTGCACGGTGAATATCTGTGAACAACACACTCACATGTCAATGGAGAAAAAAAGTCCAAAATCTCACGTTGGTTTTCACTTGATAATTTACAATCCAATACATATCATAACTCTTTTGTATAAATGAGCACGACAAAAACTAAAGTAGAGAATATTAAAAAAATTAGCACTTCAAGGGAGTGTTGAATGAGATGAGAAAAGTATGTATACCTATTAAATGATTAAATTAATTAAACAAACAATTTATTTAAATGATGGTTGAAATTATTAAGATAAAAGTAAATAGATGTAGTATAAAAGTTGGAATTTAGATTAGATTTTTGACAATTATTTTCATTTTATAGATGATTTATTTTATTATTTACTATTATTTTTAAATCATAATATTTTTGACATTGCAGTATTCTTTATATTTAGTTAATTTAGAGTTATTTTTTTATGAATGAGCATATCCATTAAATAAGTAAAAGATTACACTATTCACAAAAAAAAAAGTGGGAGGAAAAAGTCACTCCTTGAGAGTCACACAAACATACTTAGAAATAGCCAAAACATGTAGGCCTAACCCAAAGATCTAGAAACATCAAGAAAAATCCTAAGCAACTAAAGGAGTAGCAATGGATGGAGGAGGTGGATCCATATCATCTTTTTTACCTCATACATCAGGTGGGCCAGGGGGGTCACAAGGAGGCCACCTATCCTCTACAACCTCATCTTTCTCATCTTTATCTTCTCTTGCCAGAGAAAATGTGAGAGAAAACTAGGGAAACCCTTTAGAAGAATTGGGCCAACTAGAACTACCAAGAGCCAAAGAAGCATCACTACCTACAGTCCACTTGAAGGTAAAGCCCCCCAGGGCGGAGAGGTAGAGCATGGTACAGAAAGTCTCTCTCTCCACCAGAATGTTGGAGTACTATAAGAAATGAGAAGGGGGGGTGAATCAGTGCTTGTGATCAATTTAAAAAAAAACTAGTTGCTCTTTAAAGATTGACTTATTAGAAGTAGTAAAGTGCACTCATAATTGATAGTAAAAGTAAGTACAACACACATAAAGAAAATAGCACAGACTATGTCTTGAGTGGAACACGACAGCTTCACTTAGTGACCCTGGGGTATAGCATGCACGTTCATGTCATACTAAAGATTCCCCCTATTTTCAAAAAACATTGCCCTAAAATACTTTTTTGTCACCCTCTCCCAATACACAGTCTGAATTAAAAGCCACCCTATTTTCACTAAATATTGTATTTTTTCATAACTGAAATTAAAATCCCCCTTATTTTCACCGATAGGCAATATATTGCACCCTCATTTTTGGGATATTAAACCCCCCAATATGAATGCATCTGGTATAATATTGCCTATCCAATGAAGCCCCCATGGAGTGGAAACCCTCTTGGAGAATAAGACCACTCAAAAAATGCCTCACTGGCTTAATAATAAACTTTTACAAATGCCTCATTGGCTATTGCATGTGTCTCACTGATGATGCTTTCTCACTTCAATAGAGTTTTTCAAATGTCTCACTGGCTTAACAATGTTTCTCAACAAATTGATTGAAATTACATACAGAGTTTTGCCTCTGTTTCACTTTTTCTACATTTTCTAGCCTCATAACATTAAGACATAGAAACAATAGTTATTTCAATTCACATGTAATACATTAATGTGTATAAAAAATATGCATAGTTCTATCATATAGAGAGCTCAGATGCTCACATATACAAACATATTGTGCATATGTAAAGAACAAAAAAATATATTGCAGTGAATCTTATTGTAGAAGGTTTTACATATCATTACTCACAAAATCTTTACAATCTGATCATGATATAATAGTGGTATTATAAGCATTCAAAAAATCACAAAGAGAATCTCAAGGCATGTCTTCTTTCAACTACATTTCACATAATAAACCTTAGCTTATGAAAATCTCCACAGTATAAAAATTGATCTCTCATTTGTTTGAAGAAAAGATTACAGTTATTCAAAACATAACTGTCATCTTTTACCAAATCTGAAAAAGTAATTTGGTCACTACAAAAACAATAGAGCATATAACTAACCATGTAGATTAAACAAAAAACAAAAAAAACCCATGCAGTATGTCATGGAAGACCCTTGGTTAGGGTTTAGAAAAATTCAAGACAAACATACCCGAAGAAGACACTGAAAACATTATTGAAACTAAGCATTTTAAAGACCCTTAACTAGTCTTCCAAGCAAGAATACATTTGCAATCATATAATCCATACATGTAACTTTGACTAGAAAAAAAAAAAACTAAAGAACATGAAACTTTTCACAAAAAGATAGCTAGAACATCAACCCTTTTCATCCTTTAAAAATATTTTTGAAACCCTTAAAATTTTCAAAACAAAATCCCTTAAAATTTTCAAAACAAATCCATAAACATATAATAATCTTTGTACAAACAAAGACGTACTACTCTTAACAATAGTTAACAAACAAAACAAATTGTGGAAAGATACCAAGACTAGAAAGATAGGGATTTGGCACACCTAAAAATATTTTCTTCTCTTTCGGTTATCCTGTCCTTGAATTCTAGTAACCACCTCAGTCTCATCTTCATCTCCACTTCACCTTGTTCGAGCTCAACTTCACCTTATCCAGGCTCAACATCACCTTATTCAAGACCAATGTAAAAATGAAATGCTTTCACAATCAATAAAAAAAGTTGTGCCCTAGCTCTAGGGTTTCAAGACCAATGACAACTCAGAGTGCAAATAAAATGCAAAAGAAAAAATGAAGTTCTTTTCAAGAGATCCTCAACCAACTGCCACATAACACAAGTTATTTTGATGGGAATGTATAAAATACTTTTCTTACAACATTCAAATGATATGTTTTAGGTGTTGATTAAAATCTTGAAACCAAATAGATTGAGTGCATAATGTTAGGTCATGTAGCAGTCAAATATAATAGACTACCATAAATGGATTTGTGAATTGTGTGATCGACATCTGGTTGATCAACTTCTTGTTGAAGTTTGTAACTTATTTCCATAGGTGTACCAACAAGTTTACACCCAATCATTTGAAATTTTTCTAGCATTTCCTTGGAATACTTAGATTGAGATATGAATATCCCTTTTTCTAATTGACTGACTTGTAAGCCAAGAAAAAATGAAAGTTCACCTAACATTGACATTTCAAATTTAGATTTCATAATTTTTTGAAATTTCAAGAAAAAATTAGTATTATCACTGCCAAATATGATATCATCTACATAGAGAACAACAACTTATCACCTTTTTGTTTGAAGTATAAGTTGTTGTCTACAACATCTTTTATGAAACCCTGTTCTTGCAAATGCTTGTCTAACTTAGCATATTAGGATCTTGGAGCCTTTTTTAAGTCATATAAGGATTTCCTTAGTCTAAACACATGATCTTCCATGCCTACACACACAAAACCTTCAAGTTGATCCATGTAAACCTCTTTCTTAAGGTAAGGTCACCATTTAGAAAAGAAGTTTTTACCTCCATCTAGAAAACTTTAAAGTTTTTATACATAGAAAAAGCTAGAAAAAATTCTAATGGCTTCAAGTTGTGCCACTAGTGCAAAAGTTTCATCATAATCTATTCCTTCAATTTGGGAATACCCTTTGCATACAAGGATAGCTTTATTTTTGACACCATTTCCCTTATCATTTAGTTTAGTTCTAAAAACCCACTTGGCTCCAATTCCATTTTTACCTGAGGGCTTAGGAACAAGCTCCCAAGTCTTGCTCTTTTCTATTTGATCAAGTTCCTCATGCATAGCCTTGATCCAAAAAATATCTTTATTGTCTTCTACATAGGTTTTGGGCTCAGGCTGAGATAATAAACACAAATAAACCCGATTATTAGCATTGCATCTTTTCTTTTGGTTAGAATTTTAGTGGTTGTACCATCTATTATCTATTCTTGGAGATGATTCTTTTGTACTAACTTTGTGGATCCGATTGGTGTATATGGCATAAGTTTATTTGACACATTTGGTTCATTTTCCTCATCCGACCTAGGATAATTTCCTTGATACTTTTCATTTTCAGATTTCTGTTTATATTCAGGTATTGTAACAATAATATTATCATCAAGTTTCTTTTCATTAGTGCTGAAAACCTCATCAACTTTAACATTAGAGCTTTCAATTACTCTTTTCAGTCTTTTGTTATAGCATTTGTAGGCTTTACTATGAGTGGAATAACCTAAGACTATTCCCCCATAACAATGTGATTTAAAACTGCTAATACTATAACTGTCTCTATTAATTAGTATTTACTACCAAAATTTTTAAAATAACCAACATTAGCTGAAGTTCCATACCAAAGTTTATAAGGAGTAATTTTTGTTCACTCTTAGTTGAACTCTTTTTAAGATATAGAAACTAATTCTCTGCAAAAAGAATTAGAAAATCTGTTTGATGGCAACACACACAAGAGCACAAGAAACAAATGTTAGTGTTAGCAACAAAAGATTATCCTAAACAGGCATATCAAGAGAGATATTAAGCATGAAATAAAAAACATATAAACATAGAATAAAATAGCTAATCAAGATGCTTATAGTTGCTCCTCCCTTGTTCCTCTCCTCTCTAAGTTCCACATGAGTGGAGCTCTCAGCTTTTAGCACTAGCCATGGATGCCATATGGAGATTCAAGATGGTTGAAAATGATAAATAAATGCTATGCAAGTGTAGATAGTGATGCTATGAAAAAGCTCTATGCTAATACTAGTATAACAACAATACTCTAATGCTTCCTCCTTTGCTTGAGGAGAAGGGTTCTATTTATAGAAGAAATGGGGAAATGAAGGGTTAAGATTGAGCAATCTTAACAAGGGTTAGGATTGAAAGATATTCAATCCATGTGAGACTTTCAACCCAATCCCATGTTGACAAGCGTCACCATGAGGAGGCTTCAGAGGAGAGATAAGGAGCATTAAATGCTTGAGGGAACATGATAGTTACCCTAGTCAAAGAAATAAATGCTTTGAAGAGACCCATGAGTCAAAAGGATGGTTCAGGTAGAGGAAAGTCTCTAACCGAAAGTAAAAGGTGAGTTAACCATAAATGGTTATGTAAGAGCCTTTAATGGTTTGGAAGACTTTAGAGGTTTAACCATTTGAAGACTTAAAGCCTTAAATGTCTTTCAAAGACTTTGAGGGCTTTGAGAAGTGACTCTAAGTTGCTTAGGAATGTGACAATATTTAGGGGATGGATTAGGCTAATTAGGAAGGGGTTAGAAGAATCTAGAAGGGATTTAGGCATGCAAGTGGATTTTGTAGGAGAATGCAAGTGGGAGGAATTTTGAGATTTTCAATTAAAATAAAATCATTTATTTCAATTAAATGGTGTAATTTGCATTTGGGTAAATATTCAAATAAATATTAATTTATTTAAATGAGAAAAAGGAAGATAAAGCATTAAGTGCTTGAAGACTTTGAGGGAAACCATTAAAGGCTTAAGAAGACTCTAGAAAGAAGCCATTAAGTTTGAAGACTTTTAAGGGAAACCATTAAAGCCTTAAGAAGACTCTAGAAGGAAGCCATTAAGTTTGAAGACTTTAAGGGAAACCATTAAAGGCTTGAGAAGACTCTAGAAGGAAGCCATTAAGTTTGATGACTTTAAGGGAAACCATTAAAGGTTTGAAGTGGGTGAGGATAAATAAGATTTTAAATAAATAATTTATTTAAAATAGTTGTGCAACTTGCATTTGTAGGAAAATACAACTGGGTGGAGGATAAAAGTGATTTAAATAAATGATTTATTTAAAATAGTTGTGCAACTTGCATTTGTAGGAAAATACAAGTGGGTGGAGGATAAAGGTGATTTAAATAAATAATTTATTTAAAATAGTTGTGCAACTTGCATTTGTAGGAAAATACAAGTGGGTGGTGGATAAAGGTGATTTAAATAAATGTTAATTTATTTAAATGTGAGAGATGGGATTTTGGGGGATTTAATTAAATATTAATTTATTTAAATGTGAGAGAAGATTTAATTAAACAAATATGACTTATTTATTTAATTAATGGTCTGAATTTGATTAAGTGAATTAAATCAAATAAATTGAATAATTTATTTAATTAATAGGAGAAGAGGGTTAAGATGAATTAATTAAATATTAATTTAATTAATTATTGATTGATGGTTAAATAATCAAATAAATACTAAATATTCATTTAATTAAGTGGACAGATTTATGTGACTACATTTGCCCCTCTTTGAGGTGGTGCGGTTTTATTGCGTCATTTCAAAGAAAGAAAAATAGGTGTGAAGAGATATGCCCCATAAATGTTAATTTAGTGGGTGGTATGCCCCCTCGAGAAATGGGCCAAATTTTTTTAAAAAATCAGGCGATCTCTCAAAAAAAGATGAGAAGTGGAGGGGAGATAGAATAGAAGAAATTAGCAATAAAGGTGAAAGAATGGAAGAAAATAGAGTGAATATGGAGAAACGGCAAGCCAGTGAGTACCCGTAGGTTATGCAGGAGATACAATGCAAATGTGGTGTTGTGCTTTTGATTGATGCTATATAATTGATTAAAATGGTTGGCCAATTTGGTGCAATTGGTTAAATTGCCCCGGTCGAGTCAAAGCATGATAGTTGATGTCAGTTGTTTGCTTGGACATGATAAAGTCTGAGTAGTGAATCAAAGTGACCTGATGTGACTTAGACAATTGATGTAATTGCTCGATGAAGTCAAGGTATATGAAGTAAAATACTCGTTAAGACTTAGAAAATTGATGTAATTGTCTGTGGGATTGTGTTTGATTGGTTGATCAATTGATAGTATGTGCATGTGATGGATGGTTGTGGTTAATCATAGCAACCCCATTGAGACTAGGTCATTATGATAAATGCCTGATGTAGTCTAGGATTACCATGATCGATTACCTGTTTAGACCCAAAGATACTTGATCAGAGTATCTGTTGATAGTATAGGTGTGTATGAGTCGAGGTACCTATGTAGATAGAGTAACTTTCTTGATTGGGTGACTGAGGATGGGAAACACAGCCCCTCCTATTAGAGATGGATGGTGATGAACATGGCTTGATTGGGTTGATGGGACACGATAAAAGGATTGTGATGATGTTGATGATCAAGATAGGGAGGGTGGGGGGGTTTGATGTTAGATAGAAGAAATGGAGGACCTATGACCCATTCCTATGGAAGAAGAGGAAAATAGAGTATATATTGTCATTACTATGTATGCATGATATGCATCTATTATGAATATATGGATGGATGGAATACAATGAAATGCAATATATACAGATGAGATGAAATGACAATCCATAGTACTTTATTTTCATCATTGAGCATTAAAATGTTGTAAGAAAATACAAGCAACTTGACACAATGATTCAAGATGACCTGAGTATTCCTTACATGGATTTTGATATAGAAAGTTAATACAAGCAACTTGATATAATGGATCAAGTTGACCTAAGTATTGCTTGCGGAATAGACAAGGATCATCTCCTTTCATGCATGACTTGGATCGTCCTCCTTGATCTTGGGTTGATCATATCCTGAGACAATTTCATACTGTAATAAGAGATAAAACCTTTATCCAGCGTGGATGAGGTAGGAGGAACAAAAGAAAGAGCATTGTACTTGTAAGCCAACAACATATATAAAGAATAAAGAATAAAGAATCCTCGATAATGGTTCATGCTCATATGGTTGAGGTATACACTGTAGTTAGCAAGTTGTAGTGATCTATGACTATATTTTGTATATGATCATGTAACTCAATGAACTTCCAATGTAGACACCATTAGTACATGCCCCAGAACTTCATTAGAATAATTTCCAGAAGACATTCAAACAATGCTTAGGAACTATCCCAGCCACTCTAATCACTCATGGATATCCCAGAGTAGCGTAGGAACTTGATATATATAAATGAATGAATAAACTACAAATCAACCAAGTATTTGATAGCTTAAACAAAATTTTCTTGTCAAAGAAAATGTCATCATGTCTTTGTTTTGGTAAGGAAGGATGCATCCTTGTTAAGATAGTTTGTGTGTTGATGTTGGTTGTTTGGTCGATTTGATAAGTGGTCATCATTTGAGTATTTCACAAGGTTTGCTTGCTGTCTGCTCGAATGAGTATGTATAAGGTGTTGCCATGTTTTTTTTTGTTTGATGTTTTTGAAATGTTTTTGGATTTTGTGAGATAGTTTTCCAATGTTTCTGGATTTTGATGATTGTTTTCCAATGTTTTTGGTATTTTGTGAGATAGTTTTCCAATGTTTTTGGTATTTGGAGAGACAGTTTTGAATGTTTTTGGATTTTGTGAGATGGTTTTAAATGAAGAACTCAATGAATCACAAGTAATGCAGGAATCCACTTCCATCAATAGGTTAAGGGCATTGCCCCCAGTATAGGCGGGACCATGAAAAAGTGGGATGCAAGATGCATGAAGTACTTTTCGTGATTGCAGATCAATAACAAGCCTTGGTGTTAGACTGATGGATGTGTGTATGTAATGACTGTGATCACAACAAGCCTAAAAGATAATGGAGCCATAGTCTTTACGAGTAGTGCCTATTTGCCAGGTTTTCACCATCACACTTACCCAAGGTGCCACTAGAGTGGTTGTTCATCATTTGGATGCATGATTTTTCTTAACTATTTTGATGTTTTTGTATTTTCTTCAAGACATTTTTCTAAATGTTTTTGGTATTTTGCCAGTATATATGGGAGACTGATGCTCTGTATAGCTTATGTATAAAACTATTTGAGGTGCATGCTATTGATCGGATCTGCTAGCAGTTCTCCTTCTGAAGTAGCCAACTGATATGCCCCGGACCCAAATACAACAGTGATAACATATGGACCCAGCTAGTTTGAGGCGAACTTTCTCTGATGCTCTCGGTTGGGTTGGTTATGAGGATTCTCTTATAAAACAAGATCACCTACCTCAAATGTACGAGGTCTAACTTGGTGATTATAGCTTCTACTCATGCGCTGCTAATAAGCTTTGAGGTGATTGTATGCAGCTTGTCACTTCTCATCAAGTAGCTCTAAGTCCGAAAGACGTGATACACTGTAGGCTTCATCATCTTTTAAATTATGCAAGGAAACCCATAGTGATGGTATCTCGACCTCAATAGGTAAGATAGCTTCTGCACCATAGACCAGTGAGTAAGGATTTGTGCCTGTAGGGGTTCAAATACTAGTTTGACATGCCCATAGTGCTGGATTCAATTGACTGTACCAATCATGACTGGCATCATTGATTGTCTTCTTTAGGATTCTTAATATGTTCTTGTTTGACACTTCGGCCTGACCATTGCCTTGTGGGTAATAGGGAGTGGAAAAGCGATGTTGGATGTGAAATTTCTCATAGAGTTCACGGACATCTTGATTTTTGAAAGGAAGACTGTTATCGATGATGACAGACATGGGGACACCATACTACCAGATGATGTAATTGAGGATGAATGAGGTGATCTGCTTGCCGGTAACTTGGGTAAGTGGAACAACTTCGATCCACTTTGTGAAGTATTCGGTGGTGGTAATAATGAATTTGTGGCCGTTGGATGAAGATGGATGGATTTTACCCATAGGGTCAAGTCCCCATTGACAAAAGGGTCATGATGTTGTGATTGGTTGTAATTCTTGTGCTAGTGCATGTATCAGGTCTCCATGAACTTGACATTTCTTGCATTTTCTAACAAAGTAGTAGGAGTCTTTTTCCATGGATGGCCAATAATATCCAACTCGTATGATCTTCTTGGCTAGTGACGGGCCACTTGAGTGAGTCCCACAAATTCCTTCATGTACTTCCTCCAAGGCCTTTGTTATCTCATCTTGTTCCAGACATCAAAGGAGAGTACCATCAAGACTGCGTTGGTATAGGGTTTCAGCAATAATGGTATATCGAGCAGTTTGCCAAATGAAGGTTTTACGTTGGTTATTTAATTGGTTAGGAGGAAGGGTGTGATCATGGAGATAGGTGTAGAACTCACCGTACCATGGGGATTTGGAACCGACAAGATGACATATCATCTCAGATTTGGGGATATCATAAGCGAGGATCCAAAGCTGTTCTACCAAGAACTCGTAGTGTGTTGAATTTTGTGGAAGATCTAGGAGAGATGTTATGGTAGCCATAGCATCAATAGCTCGATTCTAATCTCCGGGTATCTGCTCAAAGGTGATAGTAGTAAATGATGCCTTTAATTTGTCCACCATTTTCTTGTGTGGCATGAGTTTATCATCCTTGGTTTGATATTCATCTGTTGCTTGTTGAATGACCAGTTGGGAATCTCCATATACTTGTAGTTCTTGTAACTTCTATTGTACGACGAGCCTAAGTCCTGTAATTAAGGCCTCATATTTAGCTATGTTGTTTGTGCATGGAAATGCGAGCCTGTAAGATTTTGGGATGCTGTCACCTTGAGGTGTGATAAATAGAATGCCTGCCCTCGAGCCATGCCTAGTGTATGAATCATCAAAGTACAACTTCCATGATTGTGCTTCTGTGATCAGGAATATCTCTTCATCTAGAAAATTGGAAATGAGAGGATGATTGCCTATGAGTGGTGCATTGTCCAAGTGATCTGCAATGACCTGACCTTTGATAGCCTTACAGTCCACATACTCGATGTCAAATTCACTGAGAATCATCACCCATTTGGCCATGCAGCCTGTCAATGTTGCTTTGCTGAGTAAGTATTTGAGTGGATCAATCTTTGCAATGAGCTATACCTTGTGTGTTTAGAAATAGTGCCTTAGTTTAGTGGTTGCAAAGATTATTGCAAGGTAAGCTCGCTCAATAGGGGTGTAATTAAGTTCATAGCCAACCAGTGTGCAAGAGATGTAGTAAACAACACACTCTTTCCCTTCTGCATTATGTTGTGCTAGTAGTACACCCAATGCTATACTGGTTGCTGAGATATAAAGTAACAGAGGTCTACTTGGATCTGGTGGGATCAGCAATGGTGTATTCATGAGATAGTCTTTAAGCATCTAGTATCCCACTAAAAGTGGATGTTTTTGTGTAGCAGATGTGTAAAGGGGTGACACTTATCTACCAGTTGTGCAATAAATCTTCGGATGGATTGTAGGCATCCTTGTAATGTCCTTAGTTGACTGATGTTCTTTGGTGGTGGCATGTCCATGATTGTTTTGACCTTTGCTGGATTGACCTCAATACCTTTGCTTGAGACAATGTATCCTAGAAGCTTCCCTGAGGTTACTCCAAAGACACTTTTTTTTGGGTTGAGTCAAACATGATATTGTTCCAACCTATCAAAGATTTTATCCAATATGTCGAGATGACCTTCTCTGATGAGTGATTTTGCTAGTAAGTCATCAACATAATCTTCCATCATAGTATGCATCATGTCATGGAAGATAGTAGTCATTGCTCGTTGATAGGTCGGTCCTGCACTCTCTAGACCAAAAGGCATTACATTCCAATAGTATGTGTTAGGCCCAATATGGAAAGCTAATGTACTGAGAGGGGAGGGGTGAATCAGTACTTCAAAACTTTTCTTAAATAATAACTTTACTGTTATGCATAAACAGAATAGTGTAGTAACATAAAATAAAGTTAAAGCAAATAGATAACAATCATACATGATTCACTCCATAACACATATATTTTGGTTATGCAGAAACTCTTGGTTAGAGAGAAAAACTGCAGTGGGGATGGTACCCACAACTCCACTACTGCAATAATAAAGATACTTGGTTAGAGCTACATGTTTAGCTATTTTTGAAAGCTTACCCTATTAGGAGTATCAAGATCTGTTAGATCTACCTTGCTAAATGATTTTACAACACTTAAACTAAATGTTGTACCTAGTTAGAGGCTTTACAATTTATAGACTTGATTAGAGTCTTTTACCCTGTTAGAGGTATCTCTTACAACTTCAAAATATTACAATAAAATCATTACAAATATCTGTAACTTTACATCTAGAATGTTATAGCAGATTCTATGTGCTCATAATAAGTTACCTTGCTTATAGCATACTTCGGTAACCCATATAGTAACTTGGTAAACCCTTCTATTTACTCTGTTCTTTAACTATTCTTTGAAAACCTTCTCGGTGACCTCTGTGTCTCTGTAACAGTCTTCTTACAGTCATACATACACATGTAACTCATGCTATATAAATAGATCTCTTATGTCAGTGATCCATTCATTGCTTTGATCCTACAAACATGATTTTTTGAATGAATAACCATGCAAATTATTTCATTGGTTAGATGACCTCAAAATCATACATAATCTTCTAGTGCAATTTCCAATGTGATAATGGTTAGATGTGCCTCGATCTTGTAACACGTTTTCATATGCATGTCCAGGTTCAATGTATCTAGTAACACATTTCACTCAGTGTATATCAACTCGGTGTGTCATCTTTGTTGCTCGGTAGACATAAAAAGATACTCGGTAGACAGCTCGGTGTATACTATGTTCTATGACTACTTTCTTCTGTAACTGACTAGACTATGCATAGCAACTAAATATTTTGGTAGTAGTAACCGACTAGAGTATATAGAATGACTTTGGATATAAAACTAATGGCAATTTGATAAGTAGTAACAATCTCCCCTTTTGACATTAGTTGAGATGTTTGAAAAACTACTTTCAAAGTCATTACTCAAAAATTTATATACTTTACAAAATTTTGACTACACATACAGTATATACATTAATCAATGAAATAGTATATTAAATATATACTCCCCTTATCAATGTACTGTACAAAATTTTGATCAGTGTGCTACTCTTGATCTTTGCTCATTCTACTCTGTTCATTGCTCAGTTCACTACTCTTGGATACTCTGCATACTCTACTCATTTTGCGCATTCTGCTTGGTATACTCCCCCTCTATACTATACTCCTTGATGCCCTCCTAAATGACACAATGGTTAGTTCAAGATCAAACAACACAAAACACATAAGATGTTAGAGTTAATCAATCAAAAACTAAAACATACGAAGGCATTCCAAGAGAGATACTAAAACACATGCTAATGAATCTAACTAAAGAAGTAAGACAATGAGATATCTCCAACTATCTCTTAACATGATATTAGCTCCTTCTCCCTTGTTCCTCTCCTCTCCAAGTTCCAAAATAGTGTAGCTCTCAGCAGCTTTTTGCACTATGGATGCTTATGGAGGATTGAGATTGTAGAATAGCTCTAAACATGAAATAAAAAGCTATTTTAATGCTAAAATGATGTGTTTTAACCAAGAAAAGACAATATTTAGTTATGCTATGCTAAATGCTCTCTAAAATGGCTATAGTCTAAATGCTTACAAGTTTTTAGGATCTGGATTATGAAGGAATGGGCTCTATTTATAGGAAAAATGAAGCAATGGATGGCCAGGATTGAAAGGTTTAATCAAGGGCCAAGTTTGAAAGTTGGGAATCCATGTGCACAATTTGTACCAATGAAATGGTGACAAATGTCAACATAGGGTTGGGTTGAAAGAAGAGGTTGGAGGCATTAAAGGCCTGAGAAGACCTCATGGTTATCTAAAGGCTAAGAGTCAAGCCTAAATTAGGATTACCCACTGAATTAGGAATTAATCCAAGGATAAACCTTTGTGCAAATGATTAAGAGATAATCATGGTCAAAGCATTAATGACCTGATGAGACCCTTGGGTTGGGTAGAGGTTGAGTCAAAACAAATGTTTTAACCATGTGGGAGGGTTGAATTAACCCTTAATGGTTATTGGAGACTTTGGGGAATTAAGTGGTTGAAAGTTGGAAGCCTTTAATGGTTTTCAAAGACTTTGAGGATTTTGGTGGTTGAAGGTTGAAAGCCTTTAATGGTTATCAAAGACTTTGGGGTCTTTGAGAAGTGACTCCATTTTGCTTAGGAATGTGACAATATTTAGGAGATGGATTAGGCTACTTAGGAAGGGATTAGAAGAATCTAGAAGGGGATTAGATTTTTGCAAGTGGATTTGGTGGGTGAGGGAAAATAGGATTTATTTAAAATAAAAATTCATTTATTTCAAATATGTGTGCAAGTTGCATTTGTAGGAAAATGCAAGTGGGGTGGGGATAATGATTTAAATAAATGTTTTATTTAATTTATTTAAAAGAGGAAAAGGGGATTTTAATTAAATAAATTGATTTATTTATTTAATTAATGGGAATTTGATTTTAATGAATTAATTAAAATAAATTGAATAATTTATTTAATTAATAGAAGAATGTTTGGGGATGAATTAATTAAATATTAATTTAATTAATTGATGGCTAGTGGATTTTTAATCAAATAAATACGAAATATTCATTTAATTAAAATGGATTGATTTGTGTGACTACATTTGCCCCTCTTTGAGACGGTGCAGTTTATCGCATCGTTTCAAAGAAAGAAAAATTGGTGTGAAAAAATGCCCCATAAAATGTAAATTTTAATGGGTGGTATGCCCCCTCGAGAGATGGGCCGAAAAATTTCAAAAAAATCGGGTGATCGCTTGAAAAAGAATGAAAATTGGCAGGGTGATAGAAGAGAAGAAGTTAGGAATACTGGGGAAAAATAGAAGAAATTGGGGGAAAATAGGGAGAAATGGGAGGCTCGGGAAGTTCACGAGGACCACGGCGATGAGCAGGGCGAAGTTATGGTAACAGCGGGGGTATAAATGGGGTGAAAGGGGTGAAAATAGGATCATTTGTGACCGCGACCAGTTGAAAACTATAGCTCTGATAGTGACATTTGGAGGAGCAAGGAGGAGCGACGATGCCGTTTCCGATCACAGAGCACCGATTTGAGCGAGTCCGCCGGTACCAGCGCCCAACCGACTACGGACCAGCGGTATGCAAATTCGAAAACTCCCTTTTTATGCATTTTGGGTACGTTTTTAGCTGAGTCCAAGTCAAGTCGGAGCAAGAGCGCTGGAACTAGGTTTTTAGTGCTTTTGCTCCATAAATTAGCGCTATTGTGCCGCAATGGCGCTTTTGTAGGCTAGTTTTAGCGCTTTTGCATGGATTTAGCGTTTTTGTAGGCAAGTTTGAGCGCTTTTGATAAATTAGCGCTAGCGTATAGTTAAGTGAGCGCTATTGACTTGTAGTAGCACTATTGTATAGTGGTTTGAGCGCTTTTGTTTTTGTAGCGCTATTGTAGGGCTGTTTGAGTGCTATTGATGTTTTTGTAGCGCTATTGTTCAGAATGAGTGCTTTTGTAGATTAAATAGCGCTTTTGCCTTAAGATAACAAGATGCCCCAGTTTCGGACAAAACAAATCTCCTGATGCCTAGCGATTAATGGAGGACGAGGTGAAGTGGGAGTTGTTTTGAACCATAGCAGCCCGATGAGACTTAGGTCATTTGTTAGGATAAATGCCTGTTGAAGTCTAGGCAGCCATGATTGCTTACCTGTTGAGACCTGAAGATACTTGATCAAAGTATCTGATGATAGTCTAGGTTTAAATTTAAGAAATTTTGATAACAAAACAACTGATGGTGGTTTGATGAATGTCTATGTGTAGGAGGATCTGCGTGTGTTGCAGTTACGCGAGCGCCACCCCGCGACACAGGGGTTGCGAGATTGTTTGACACAGATCGAGATAGATTGCATTGCGGCGACTGGGCTCTATGAGGTGATGCATATGCCCGTGATTCGGATGAATCACGGCCTGATTACAGCATTAGCAGAGCGATGGCACAGTGAGATGTGCATGTTCCATCTGGCTCAGGGAGAGATGACGGTGACGTTGGAGGACGTGTGGCGTATCCTCCGGATTCCAATTTGGGGAGAGCTGGTCACATATGATCGATCCTGGGGGACAGTGTCTTGCCAGAGGATTTTTGATGAGGACGTATTCATTGATGATGGTTCGATCGCTTGGGAGGATATAGCGGCACTATATGAGCCCCTTCCAGCAGTGTTTTCAGGGATCGTGGGAGGACTTCTATGTCCAGACAGGTGGTCACATGGATTGGCAGTCAGATGGGGACAGGTGATAGAGATGATGGTGACAGAGGGGACCCGATATGCCTGGGGGCCGTGCGTGCTAGCGCACATGTACCAGGAGTTGCACGAGGTAGTATACAGAGGGCGGGGGTCTCTAGCAGTGGGTATGATGCTGCTGCATGTGTGGGCATGGGAGCACTTACCAGTGACTCGACCAGTGAGTCTGAGATTTTGAGCCGTAGATCAGCCCTATATGTTTATGTATAGTGGTATGATGAGTCAGCCCCACTTGGGGAAGTTAGAGTGGTGGCGGTGGGCATTAGATGATTTGGATGCAGTGATCTGGCGGCCATACTTGGAGTGTGAGCCATGGGAGGATGATGTAGAGGCACTACCTTATTGCTTCATGACCCGATTCCTTATTGGGAGGACCTCTTATCACGTAGAGAGACAGGTGCCAGGACGGGTGATGAGGCAGTTTGGACGGTAGCAGGGACTGCCGAGCGGATCAGGAGAGTATGCTCGAGTTATTCGAGAGCGGTATGCATGGGGTCCAGTGCTATCGTATGATCAGGCACTAGCAGAGTTCCGGACACTGCAGGCGAGGCCATGGGATCTATGACCGAGGGTCGTTGATGCAGGGGTTACAGCAGAGTATACCCAGTATCGGGCGGCGCACCCGATTCGACGGATATCAGATCCAGCGGAGCCGATCCCATCGTTTGAGGATCAGAGGGGACGAGGATGGAGAGGAGGAGGCCGAGGAGGAGGAGATGGAGGAGGAGGTGGAGGAGGAGGAGGTGGTGGTGGAGGAGGTGGAGGAGGTGGAGGAGGGATGGGGATGCCGAGACAGCAGAGAGGGAGAGGGGGATTCCTGCTGCAGATATCACAGGGTCCTTTGATGCAAGGTGGAGTGCAGCTGAGTGGGAGGGGGATGGAGAGAGAGATCCCTATGGATACAGGTGCAGGAGAGGGTGGTGCAGGGGAGGGACCTAGTGGAGGGGGTGATACAGGTGTAGGGGGAGATACAAGTGCAGGGGGAGATACAGGTGCAGTAGCCATGGCCATGGGGGAGGGAGCGACTGGGGATCTGCGGGACCACATGATAGGTTATTTGCAGACCCGAGTGGAGAGATTGGAGGCGGAGGTAGCAGCTAGGGATGTGCAACTGTTTGCACGGGAGGTAGAGCTGACAGTAGTGCTACGGGAGAGAGATACGACGGTGGAGAGATTGGCGGAGCTGCAGGAGAGAGTCTGAGCGGGAGCATAGGGTCCATCAGGGGAGACTATGAGGCAGTTTGGGCGAGCGCAGGCTGAGATAGAGTACTGGTGGGGGTTATATGAGCAGGTGGTGCCACTCAATCAGCGAGCTCTTAGTTATACCCAGATGCGGCAGTCGAGATCTGAACGATCACAGCGGATGCAGAGCAGTGGGGGAGTGATGGGTCCTTTGAGGCGGGATAGATCAGGAGATGCAGGAGGGAGTGGGGGTTCGATGAGGCCTCCACGGAGAGATGGATCAGGGGGTGCAGGTACCAGTGGTGGAGTAGGTAGGGGTGGAGCAGGTACAGCATCTGGCCAGAGCGGCATTTGAGAGAGCATTTTTTTGCATCGTTATATTGTATCTTTGTCTATTTTTGGACTGTATCTTGGATGGCTCTTGGTAGCCGATTTTGTAGACTTCTTTGTACTCTGATATATGAGTTGATATATATGAGGAGATCCCATATTGTGATGATATGCATGTGATGATGTATGGATGTTTTATGCATTTTTATGATTTATTGCTTAGATATATATGTGGACATGTATGCATTTGATGAGATGTTTCCTTTTATGCATGGTTTTTATGATGATTTATGATGTGAGATACTGACATATGAATGCAGGGTGATATGTTTATTGATTTGGTTTGTTTGATTTGCGATGTAATGCTTTATGTATAGAATGCTATGATGATATATACTTATGTTTTGATGTATGAACAGGATTTTGATGTTTCCTGATGTAATGATAAGATAATATTAAGGCAATGGTCAGATGAATGATTTTATGTATAAATATGTAGCTAGATGTGTGTTTAGATGAATGTAATATGGATAAACAAAATGTTTTAAGTGCAAATGTTTATATGATAAATGCAGATGGATAAACAAATGTAAAGTACAAGTGTTTATATGATAATGTTTAAAATGAATGCAGATGAATAAACAAATGTAAGGTGCAAGTGTTTATATGATAATATTTAAAATGAATGCAGATGAATAAACAAATGTAAGGTGCAAGTGTTTATATGATAATGTTTAAAATGAATGTAGATGAATAAACAAATGTAAAGTACAAGTGTTTAAATGATGATATTAAAATGAATGTAGATGAATAAACAAATGTAAAGTACAAGTGTTTATATGATGATATTAAAATGAATGTAGTTGTATAATGGATATATAATATGAACCAATGTTTGTCGGAAACAAATGGATGTTATGATTCTAAATGCTTTTTAAATATTTTTGAAAGTACGAATGATAATGGGATGATATGATAACTAATGAGGATAATAACCGCACCTTAATGTGATGATAATAAAGGTAAATGTGAATGAATCCTAAAATGAACATTATAAGATACTTAGTAATGAATGAATGCATCTCTTAATGATAAAGAAATGAATGCAACTGATAAATGATGAAAATTTTAATGAAATGATAATGGATAATTTATACTGGATGAAATGCTTAGTAAATGATTTAAAACAACCAAAAACAATTTGATCCCATAAATGAATCTAATTATTTATGATTTGATGCAATGATGCAAATGATTTTAATGAAAACTAATGTCAATAATGAACTATATGCAATGTTTAAGTTTAAAAATGACATGAATGGACGTAATGCAAGATGCACCTAAATGTAATGATGAAAGGACCATGAGGAATGCAAGGTTTTGAAGACTTTGTATGATGCATTGATGATGTATCAGAGTACTCGGTCATGATTGTATCCAAGACCAGCTTTTATTAATCATTTTTGCATGTAAAAAGCCTATATGTGAATGAATGGATGGGTGATATGCAATGGAATGCAAGATATAAACGGATGAGGTGAAATGATGATCCATAGTGCTCTTTTTTCATCATTGAGCTTTAAAATGTTGGAAGAGAATACAAGCATCTTGACACAATGATTCAAGATGACCTGAGTATTTCTTTCATGGATTTTAATATAGCAAGTTAATACAAACGACTTGATATAAGGGTCAAGTCGACCAGAGTATTGCTTGCGGAACAGATAAGGATTATCTCCTTTCATGCATGACTTGGATCGTCCTCCTTGATCTTAGGTTGATCAGATCCTGAGACAAGTTCATACCGTACTAAGAAAATAAAACCTTTATCCAATTTGGAGGAAAAGGAACCAAAGAATGAGTATTGTACCTGCAAGCAAACAGCATATATACATAAAGAATAAAGAATATGGATCCTTGGTAATGGTTCATGTCCATATGGTCGAGGTATACGCTGTAGTCAGCAAGCCGTAGTGATCTATGACTGTATTTTTGCATAAGATCACGTAGCTTAGTGAACTTCCCACGTAGACACCATTAGTACATGCCCTAGAACTTCATCGGAAGTAATGCGCAAATGATACAAAATAATGCTGCAAGATCCTGATATAGATAAACAAACGATTGTACTCACAAATCAACTAAGTATTTGATAGCCTAACAGAATTTTCTTGTCAAAGAAAATGTCATCTTGTCTTTGTTTTGATAAGGAAGGATGCATCCTTGTTTAAGACAGTTTGAACTATTGAAGTTGATTGTGTTGGTCGAGTGATAAGTGGTCATTTATGTGAGTATTTTGTCAATGTTTATTTTGTATCTGATCGGATGAATATGTACAAGGTGTTGTCATGTTTTTGGGTGATTTTTGATGGTTTTTCGATGTTTTTGGATTTTGTGTAATAGTTTTTGAATGTTTGTGGATTTTGTGAGTCATTTTTGAATGTTTTTTGGATTTTGTATTGTTTGTGAATGTTTTTGATATTTTCTGGGACATTTTTGAATGTTTTTGATATTTTTGATGATTGTCTGAATGAAGAGCGTAATGACACATAAGATAATGTAGAATCCACTTCCATTAATAGGTTAAGGGTATTGCCCCCAGTTTTTAGACCTGACTATGAAAAGGTGGGATGCTAGACGCATGGAATACTCTCTTAATTGCAGATCAAATAACAAGCCATGGTTGGGATGGATTGATGGATGTGTGTGTGTATGAATGTGATTGCAACAAGCTTGAAAGATAATGGAGCCATTGCCTTTACGAGTGGCACCTGTTTGCCAGGTTTTCACCATCGTACTTACCCAAGGTGCCACCGGAGTGGTTGTTCACCGTTTGGATGCAGGATTTTCTTCTTTACTTTTTTGAATGTTTTTGTATTTTCTTCAGGACATTTTCTGAATGTTTTTGGTATTTTCTAATTTGCAGGGGAGCCTGATGCTCTGTACAGCTTATGTGTAAAACCGTTTGAGGTGCATGCTGTTGATTGGATCTGCGAGCGGTTCTCCTTCTGGTGCAGCCAACTGATATGCCCCAGACCCGAATACAGCAGTGACAACATATGGGCCCAGCCAGTTTGATTCAAACTTGCCCTGGTGTTCTCTGTTTGGTTGGTTGCGAGGATTTTATCAAAGAACAAGATCACCTACCTCAAATGTACGAGATCTAACTCGGTGATTGTAGCTTCGACTCATGCGTTGCTGATAGGCTTTGAGGTGATTGTATGTAGCTTGCCGTTTCTCATCAAGTAGTTCCAAGTCCTGAAGACGAGATACTCTGTATGCTTCATCATCGATGAGATTGTGCAATGAAACTCGTAAAGATGGTATCTCTACCTCAATAGGTAAGATAGCTTCAGCACCATAGACCAATGAGTAGGGAGTTGGGCCTGTAGGGGTTCGAATGCTAGTTCGATATGCCCATAACGCTGGATTCAATTGAACATGCCAATCCCGACTGACATCATTAACCGTCTTCTTGAGGATTCGCAATATGTTTTTATTGGATGCCTCGGCCTGACCATTGCCTTGTGGGTAATAGGGAGTGGAAAAGCGGTGTTGGATATGAAATTTCTCACAAAGCTCGCAGACATCTTGATTTTTGAAAGGAAGACCGTTATCTGTGACAATGGACATGGGCACACCATACCGGCAGATGATGTAGTTGAGGATGAATGAGGCGATCTGCTTGCCGGTGACTTGGGTAAGTGGAACAGCTTCGATCCACTTGGTGAAATATTCGGTGGCGGTAATAATGAATTTATGGCCATTGGATGACGATGGATGAATCTTACCCACAAGGTCAAGGCCCCATTGACAAAAAGGCCATGGTGTTGTGATTGGTTGTAGTTCCTGTGCAGGTGCATGTATCAGGTCGCCGTGAACTTGACATTTCTTGCATTTCCTGACAAAGTAGTAGGAATCCTTTTCCATAGATGGCCAATAGTATCCAGCTCGCATGAGTTTCTTGGCTAGTGATGGACCACTTGAGTGAGTCCCGCAAATTCCTTCATGTACCTCTTCCAAAGCCTTTGTTATCTCACCTTGTTCTAGACATCGAAGGAGAGTACCATCAAGACCGCATCGGTATAGGGTTTCGGCAATAATGGTATATCGAGCAGTTTGGTGAATGAAGGTTTTACGTTGGTTATTTGATTGGCTGGGAGGAAGGGTGTGATCGTGGAGATAGGTGTAGAACTCACCGTACCATGGGGATTCAGAACCAACAAGGCAACATATCATTTCAGATTCGGGGATATCATAAGCGGGGATCCAAAGTTGCTCTACCAAGAACTCGTAGCGTGTTGAATTCTGTGGAAGATCTAGTAGAGATGCGATGGTAGCCATAGCATCAGCAGCTCGATTCTGATCTCTTGGTATCTGCTCAAAAGTGATAGTAGTAAATGATGTCTTTAGATTGTCCACCATTTGCTTGTATGGCATGATTTTATCATCTTTGGTCTGATACTCATCTGTTGCTTGTCGAATGACTAGTTGGGAATCGCCATATACTTGCAGTTCTTTTAATTTCCATTGTATGGCCAATCTGAGTCCTGTGATCAAGGCCTCATACTCTGCTATGTTGTTTATGCATGGAAATGTGAGCTTGTAAGACTTCGGGATGCTATCACCTTGAGGTGTGATAAACAGAATGCCTGCCCCCGAGCCGTGCCTAGTGTATGAACCATCAAAGTATAATTTCCATGACTGTGCTTCTGTAATCATGAATATCTCTTCATCTGGAAAATTGGAAATGAGAGGATGATCACCTATGAGAGGTGCATCGGCCAACTGATCTGCAATAACCTGACCTTTGATAGCTTTACGGTCCACATACTCAATATCAAATTCACTTAGAATCATCACCCATTTGGCTAAGCGACCTATCAATGCTACTTTGCTAAGTAAATACTTGAGTGGATCAATCTTTGCAATGAGTTGCACCTTGTGTGTTAACAGATAGTGCCTCAGTTTAGTGGCTGCCAAGATTACTGCCAGGCAAGCTCGCTCAATAGGTGTGTAATTGAGTTCATAGCCCACCAGTGTGCGAGAGATGTAGTAAATAGCACACTCTTTTCCTTCTGCATTATGTTGTACCAGTAGTACACCCAATGCTGTACTTGTTGCTGAGATATAGAGCAATAATGGTCTACTTGGATCTGGTGGCATCAGCAATGGTGGATTCATGAGATAGTCTTTAAGCGCCTGAAATGCTTGCTGGCATCTGTCATCCCACTGAAAGCAGATGTTCTTGTGTAGCAGGTGTGTGAATGGGTGACACTTAACAGCCAATTGTGCAATGAATCTATGGATGGATTGAAGCTGTCCTTGTAGTGTTCTTAGCTGACTGATATTCTTTGGAGGTGGCATGTCCATGATTGCTTTAACCTTTGCTGGATCGACCTCAATGCCTTTGCTTGAGACAATGTATCCTAGAAGCTTCCCGGAGGTCACTCCAAAGACACATTTCTTTGGGTTGAGTCGAACATGGTATTGTTCTAGTCTATCAAAGATTTTATCTAAGATGTGAAGATGTCCTTCTCTAGTAAGGGATTTTGCTAGTAAGTCATCCACATAATCTTCCATCATAGTATGCATCATGTCATGGAAGATGGTGGTCATTGCTCTTTGATAGGTCGCTCCTGCATTCTTTAGACCAAAAAGGCATTACATTCCAGCAGTAGGTGCCCCATGGACATGTGAAGGCTGTCTTATGTTGGTCCTCTGGTGCGATCTTTATTTGATTGTATCCTGAAAAGCCATCCATGAGTGAAAGCATGGCATGTCCTGCTGTCAAATCTACTATGATGTCGATATTTGGTAGAGGGAATTTATCCTTAGGACATGCCTTATTTAGATCTCTGAAGTCTGTACAAATGCGGATGCCCCCTTTTGGTTTGCCAACTGGTACAATGTTGGAGATCCATTCTGCATAATCAATTGGTCTAATGAAACCAACATCCAGGAGTTTCTTGAGTTTTGTTTTGACTAGCACAGCAATCTGAGGATGCATCTTACGAAGCTTCTGCTTGACAGGTTTGGCTCCTTTTGCTACTGTGAGATGATGCATGACTAAATCAGGGTCAAGCCCAGGCATGTCTGCATATGACCATGCAAAGTTGATCTGACGTTGTTGGAAGAACTCTATAAATTGAGGCTGTTCCTCTGGAGTGAGAAGAGATGCCAAACGTATGATATGAGGGTTTTCAGGAGTCCCCACATTGTATTCTTTAGTCTCCTCAATGAGAATCGTCGATCGTTCCTGTTGTGTACTAGCAGGGAGAATGTCAAACCCTTCATCCTTAGGTGCCTCAGAGAGGTTTTCACCATTGGATACGCTCTTTCTTTTTACTTTTATTGGATCAAACAGTGCCACAGTGTGGTTTTCACTGGAAGATCCATGTTTTAATGTTATATTTTTGCAGCTGAAGGGTTTGGCATCCACCCCGAAGTATGCTGCGCTATTAAGTTCAATGGCGAATCCAGCTTTGTGATCCCTGCTTGGTAGATTATCCCTTAATTCCAAAAAGTCAATGATAGCCTCATCATTTTGGAAGAGGTCAAGACATGGGGGATTTGGTTGGTTCCATTCGATGAGTTCCAGGTGGATAATGGGCATTACTTCATCGATTAAGTTAAGTGCAGGAGATGTATCAGTGAGGGTTAAAACAGTGTGGTGAAGGTCGTTGATGGTACTTTCCCTGTCAGAATCAGGCGTAGGATGAGACGTAGGGTCTGTGGAAGATGTTTCCAGCTCAGGTACCCAAGTGGTCTTTATTTGTGCTTCTCCGTAAACAGGAATGTCTTTGCGTGGCGGAGGTGGTGACGTGTCTTCCTCATCTGAAGTGTTAAGCTATACAGAATCAAATTCCCACTCATGTGAGTCGGTCTCTGAATCGCTTTCCAGCATCCGATTGCTATACCATACTGGGATGTCGCTGGAGTTGAATACCGCAAGTGTGATTGGTTTATGTACCTTCGAGGTTATCGGTGCTGCAGGAACCGTGATGGGGATAAAAGAATTTGTCACTAGAAGTATTGGCAGTGTTGATTTAGTGGCTTCTGTTGGAACGGCTGGTGCCATAGATGCTACTGCGGGTTCCAATATAGTTGCTGCTACAAATGGTTTCGCTGATGGGATTACTGCTGTGGGTGGGTTTACTGATTCGATTGGTGGGATGTTTGGTACTGGTGATTGTTGCGGTAGAGTCATGAGCCTTGATGGGGCAGTAGCAATATTGCTTGATGGTGCTTTGATTATGAAAGGTGTCCTTTTTGCAGTAGGTGGGCAAAATGGTTTGTTGGGTTTACCTTTGAATCTGAGTTTAGGAAGGACTTCTTTTTCAAAGCCTAGGCCTATATTACCTTTGGGCTTGAATTCTGGTAGCAGTGGTTCTTGTCGTCCTTGTTTGCAGGATCCCAAAGCACTCTGACCATCATACCCCATTCTTTGCATAATGAGGAGGCCTTTGCCATACTGTTCTGTAGGAAGTGTAACTTGCGGTTTATCAGTGGTGATGGGATCTTTATAGATCCATTCCGCTAGGTCCTCATCTTGTGTCTCTTCCTCTTGACTCTTTCCAAGGATGAAAGGTGTTAAAGCACATGTGGGCGTGACTATGGGTTTTTGGAGCAACTGCTGGGGTTTACCATGCGTTCTAGGAGAAGTAGGCATTTGTCCTACACAAAAGAGCTGACTCAAGTTATATTCCTCGGGACCTTCCTCTGCGACTTTCATCTTAAGCTTCTCTTGCTTGGGTATAGGAGTGTTTGAACTGGCAAGAGAGGCAGGGCTTACATATGATGTAGAGGAAATGGCTTCCCTATTATTAGGAACAGTAATCTCTGGCTGATGGCTGATATTATGGCAAAAAGCAAAGGGATTTGCATCGCCCAGGATTGTGATCTCTGCACCATTATGTGGGAATTTGATACATTGATGATAGGTAGATGGAACCACTTGCATGGCATGTATCCAAGGTCTCCCTAATAATAGATTATATGGCAGAGGAAGGTCCAGAACCTGACAAATGATGTGCTTTACCACAGGGCCCACTCGGATTGGTAGTACCATAGCTCCTTTGGATGAACGCTCTGCATCATCATAGGCCTTGATGGTGATCTTCTTGCAAGGATCCACTGATTCTATTGCATATCCCAATGCTTTGACCAATTGTAGTGTACAAATGTTTAGGCCTGCTCCATTATCTATCAAGACTCGCTTGATCCTGTGTTGGTTGATAAAGCCTTCAATGTGGAGCGAAGCATTATGAGGTTGTTGGAAAGAAGAGTTGTCACTTTCAGAAAAAGTGAGACAAGGTGATGACTTTAGATTTCCAACCATGGCTTGAAACTGGTCCGTATTAAGGTTTGCAGGGACTGACGCCTCTTGGAGTGCTTGATCCAAGATTGTTTTATGAGATGGTGATAGGCGTAATAGATCTAAAATGGATATGAGCGCAGGGGTTTTGTCTAATTGTTCCACAAGGTTATATTGCTTCGGGACGGAGGTGGTGCCCTGTGGAGCTGCCTTGATGGTGACTTTGCCGCAACACGTAACAACATTGCAATTTGAGGTGGGATTTTTGAAGGTTATAGTTGTAATTTGTTCATCGGCATCATACAGGTGATTTACAGTGTAGTTATACGCAACCTGCGTATAATCAGTGGTATCAGTGCCTCGCCGGGAAGTGGAAGGACCCCTTTGATCTTGTGATGGAAGTGGATTTTTGAACATCAGATGATCATTATTTGTCATTTTTGGGTTGTGTCCTTCAATCTCAATTTCGCCTCGATCAATAAGATCTTGAATGAGATCTTTCAATCGGTGACAATTACTTGTCTTGTGTCCTCGTCCTTGATGGAACTCACAGTGTTCAGTATCTCTCCACCATGCTGGTTTGACTTGGGGTTCATAGTTTGATAACTTAGGTAGAGTGATCAAATTCTGAGAAATGAGTTAACGCATCACTGTTTCAATGGGTTCCCCTAAGGGAGTGTATGTGCGTTTTTGTTTTTGTGGACGAGGTCTTGGTTCATCCTAAGATGTGATGCGACCTTGATTGAGAGGAACATTTGTGTTATTTTGAGGGGGAAGATTTTGTCCTGCAAATCGAACCACAGGTTGTGCATTTTGGATAGTTCGAGCATCCACAACCCCATTGTTGACGATGTTCTTATTCTTGTTCCAGAAGTTTGGTTTATCACTATTGAATCGAGGGCGAGGACCATCCTTTGGTTCATTAAAGATTTTGATGAGTCCTTTCTTGATGAGTGCCCATTCACATTTTATACCTTTGGTGATCATATCGTTAAAGGAGTCTGTGTCTTTGACATCCAGGTGAAATTCCATTTCTTCGTTTAAGTTGGAAATGAAAATTTCCACTAGTTCTCGTTCAGGTAACTGAAGAGAACGTCTGCTAGACATTTGGCGCCATCATTGTAGGAATACTGAGAATAATTCACCTAGTTTTTGTTTGGTATTGCACAGATCAGCCATGGTGATGTCGCGTTCAATGTTATAAGAGTAATGAGATAGGAACTTCTGGATGAGTTCCTCAAATGTTCTAATGCCACCTGGTAGTCGGGAAAACCATGATGTGGTTGTTCCTCCCAAGCTTTGGGGAAAAAGGCGCATTAGATATGTGTCCTCATAAGCCACTTCAAGACAAGCGGAATGAAATTCTCTGACATGATCACGGGGATCCCCCTTTCCTCTATATTTTTCGAATTTTGGTGTTTCGAACCCACGTGGAAAGGGTGGCATATAAAGATTCCTATCAAAAGGATAGGGACAGATGTCGTTAAGTGAAAATTGATTGGTCTTAACACCACTATGAAGTTGTTGGGCGAGATTCTCGACTTGTTGCCGCAACATCTCCATTTCATTCGGAGGAGGAGGTGGTGGGTTACCTCGAGGAATATTATATCTGATTTGATTTCTACCCCTTTCCTCCTCATTGCGACTTTGTCTTTCTGATGCTTGTCTTAACTGGGCAAGATCAAAGTCAGAGGGGAGTTTGGCTCCTTCCTGAGCAAGTTTTAAGAAGTGAGCATCTGCATTGCTCCTGAGAATTTCATCAAACAATCTGTTAAAGTGAGGGTTATGATGAACCCTTTCAATTGTTGAAGAAGTGGGAGTACTTGGGTTTTCATCATTTATATTTCCTCCAAGTGCTTCTTGAAATTCATTGAGGTTGTCCTCTTCTTCCTCAATTTCTATTTCTCATTGCCTTGATCGCGATCGGGTTTGAGCCATTTTGTTTATAAGTTTGTGTTGAAGTTGATTGAAGATGATGATGTGTGTTTTTTTGATGAAAGATGGATGATTTAGTGGATTGTAGGGTATGTAGATCTCTAGCACTCTAAGGTAGATGTAACCAGAGTTCCTTCTTTGAATTGCTTGTTTGTTTTGATAATTTTTGGATGTGATAAGGTGTAGAGAAATCTGAGATGTGTTACAGATTTTGACTACCTAGCAATGAGAGGATTCACTCATGAACTAGTTTTAACTTGTGTAGATGTGTCTCTTAGGATGAGCTTATCCTAGATGTAGAAACAATCTAAAAGTGATGTGATGTGTTTGATTTCAAGCAATATCTAAAAAGGAATCTTGGGACAAGAACCTCTGAATGTTTTGAGAGTTTTGGGATGGATTGATAATGGAATAATGATGTATGAATGAGATGATGGATGTTTTGTTTTCAACTTCAATAAAAACTTTGTGTTACAAATGGAACAAACTCTACCTCTTCTCTTTCAGGTGTTGGTGGCACTTCTCGAGCTGTGTTGTAGGTGATACAGATGTTTGGGAAGAAATTGGGATTTATCTTTCCTCCTTGATTTTTGTGATAACTTAGAGCTCTATATTGCATAAAAGCTCTGCGGTTCAATGATTCTGAATCAAACTCGTTTGTTTTTCCTTGAAGGTATAGATGCATGCGATGTAGGAAGACTCTATGTGAGACAAAAATTTGCCTATTGAGATAGAAGAATTTCCTTCTTTTGATCAAAGCCTTTGAGCTTAGTGGTCTCTTTTTCAAGGTAATATTCTGATGACTCTTCTTCTTTCGTAAGACGTGAAGAATGGTCATAAAATGTGATTCTTTGTTGTTTGTACTGTGTTTTTGGTTTTTTTTGGTTATTTTTGAGAAATGTTGGATGAATACTTTGTTTTTGGGATTGATTTTCTGATTTTTTTCTTTGACGAGAAAACAAAGCAAGCACACAAACACAAGAATGTTGCCTAAAAGGCACAAATGAGTATGGGTCTAGATCAACCCAATTCTTGGACTTGTTTTTGACTCTTCCTTTAGATTTATTTTAAGGTGTAGTTCCAAAGCCTGAAGTCGGCTCAATTTTCTCTAGGTATGTAAAACGAACACACTTCAAACACTTTTTATCCCTATGGTCAAATGGCCAGTTGTGATAAATTTAGCCCACATCTTGATATTTCTTCGACTTTGGTACTACATACCTTATGAATCCCGCCGTGGCAGGTAAGGATGTGATATACTAAGTCTTGCACGAGCATAACAAATAGATGATCCCTATGATGGGGGAGTCACCACTTTTATCAAGCCACAAGTGACTTTTCAAAAAGCTATGTTTCTACTCAAGGAAATATGTATGGTGAGTATCTTGGGAGCAAAACCTTCTATGCTCTTGCACTAAATTGTATCTCAAATATCCTCAATCAATAGAACGGGTGGGCTACTACTTAAAGGTGTTTAGTCATGTTCGATGGCTTTGGACATAAGTTCATTCTGCAGTGACTCACTTAAGAGCCTTGTAACTGGTGGTGGGGCCCATTTGTCCTTTCGGCCAGTTACACTATAGGAACAGCTATACCCAAGGCTACAGCTTTCGCTCTCACCTGATTTCTATAGCGGCTCGAAGGATTTACCACTCAAGGTCGTTCCCAAGAGTATAGATCCCTTGGTAGGCCTCTCTTAAAAAGACAAAATTTGAGCGTTACTAACACTTTTCTCTTGCACCTAGGACCACGAGAGCCAAGGGAGAGGATAGTGTGTGTTAGAAGTAGGTCCACTCGACTGACTGTTTTGCACAAGCGTGCCAAATACGGAAAACACTTGTTCTTTTTAGTCCAGCATTTGCAATGTGATTTAACTATTTGGAGATGTTGCTCCAACAGCCATGGTGTTCATTTTTAGCTTCAAAGCAATATGTTTTGTAATCTAGAATTGAGAAATCCTGGTCAACTTAATGAAAAACACATTTTGCTTTGAAGGAAAATTTTTGTTTTTGCCAAAAATAAAGACAAGTGGATTAATTTTAAGCACCAAAACAAAAATGCATCCCTAACTTGCAATGAAAGCAAAACTTTTGAGTTTGTTGTTCTTTTTATTTTGCAAAGAAAGGTGAGTGTTCTTTTTAAGCACCAAAAACAAGTGTTAGGTTCATTTTATGCACTTCAAAGTAAAATGTGAGGTTTGATTTTTAATTTTGTGCAAAAAGGAAAATGAATTCTTTTTAACCAACTTTTTAAAGAAAGTAAAAAGAAAAGATTTTATGGCATCTACTAACTCCTCCCCCTGCACACAAAAAGATTAGAACCTGCACTTGGTAAATGGCCAAACGTTAGTGTGGGCTTATACAAGCCTAAATTTTGATTCTTGGTTACAAAGCAAATTGGACAACACCCTGTCACAATAGCGCTATTCTGCTTTTTATACAAAAGCGCTAGTCTGCGGTATCAGAAGTGCTATTTTACACCGTAGCGCTGAAAGAAGAAATAAATCCGAGAGGACAAAAGCGCTGGAAGTGTGTCAATAGCGCTTAAACTGGGACAATAGCGCTGAAATGTTGTCAATAGCGCTGGAACATTTTTAATAGTGCTATCTTATGATCAATAGCGCTAAAAGAAATTTTGCAACAGCGCTAAAACACGTTCAATAGCGCCGAAGCGCGACCTGTGTGGCAATTTCAATAAGAAAAAGGTTAATTTCAAAAAAATCAATCAGAAGGTTGCGTGTTCGATTCACATCGGGTTCACCAAATGATGCCCTCCTAAATGACACAATGGTTAGTTCAAGATCAAACAACACAAAACACACAAGATGTTAGAGTTAATCAATCAAAAACTAAAACATACGAAGGCATTCCAAGAGAGATACTAAAACACATGCTAATGAATCTAACTAAAGAAGTAAGACAATGAGATATCTCCAACTATCTCTTAACATGATATTAGCTCCTTCTCCCTTGTTCCTCTCCTCTCCAAGTTCCAAAATAGTGTAGCTCTCAGCAGCTTTTTGCACTATGGATGCTTATGGAGGATTGAGATTGTAGAATAGCTCTAAAAATGAAATAAAAAGCTATTTTAATGCTAAAATGATGTGTTTTAACCAAGAAAAGACAATATTTAGTTATGCTATGCTAAATTCTCTCTAAAATGGCTATAGTCTAAATGCTTACAAGTTTTCAGGATCTGGATTATGAAGGAATGGGCTCTATTTATAGGAAAAATGAAGCAATGGATGGCCAGGATTGAAAGGTTTAATCAAGGGCCAAGTTTGAAAGTTGGGAATCCATATGCACAATTTGTACCAATGAAATGGTGACAAATGTCAACATAGGGTTGGGTTGAAAGAAGAGGTTGGAGGCATTAAAGGCCTGAGAAGACCTCATGGTTATCTAAAGGCTAAGAGTCAAGCCTAAATTAGGATTACCCACTGAATTAGGAATTAATCCAAGGATAAACCTTTGTGCAAATGATTAAGAGATAATCATGGTCAAAGCATTAATGACCTGATGAGACCCTTGGGTTGGGTAGAGGTTGAGTCAAAACAAATGTTTTAACCATGTGGGAGGGTTGAATTAACTATTAATGGTTATTGGAGACTTTGGGGAATTAAGTGGTTGAAAGTTGGAAGCCTTTAATGGTTTTCAAAGACTTTGAGGATTTTGGTGGTTGAAGGTTGAAAGCCTTTAATGGTTATCAAAGACTTTGGGGTCTTTGAGAAGTGACTCCATTTTGCTTAGGAATGTGATAATATTTAGGAGATGGATTAGGCTACTTAGGAAGGGATTAGAAGAATCTAGAAGGGGATTAGATTTTTGCAAGTGGATTTGGTGGGTGAGGGAAAATAGGATTTAGTTAAAATAAAAATTCATTTATTTCAAATATGTGTGCAAGTTGCATTTGTAGGAAAATGCAAGTGGGGTGGGGATAATGATTTAAATAAATGTTTTATTTAATTTATTTAATAGAGGAAAAGGGGATTTTAATTAAATAAATTGATTTATTTATTTAATTAATGGGAATTTGATTTTAATGAATTAATTAAAATAAATTGAATAATTTATTTAATTAATAGAAGAATGTTTGGGGATGAATTAATTAAATATTAATTTAATTAATTGATGGCTAGTGGATTTTTAATCAAATAAATACGAAATATTCATTTAATTAAAATGGACAGATTTGTGTGACTACACTCCTATTGGTTGATACTTTGAATACTATACACTCCTCCTTTTTGACAAACATCAAAATTTAGTTACCATTTGGAGGTGGCAACTGATCAAAAATGGATTTATACTTTGTCTTGGCTTCAGTGAGAGTGATAGAGAGGGCATCCTTTACACTGTCCATTAAAGAATTTTGCACTTTAATATCAGCCAATAATGAAATTAACCCATCTAAAGTGCTTCCCTCTTGTGTAGTAGAGAGGTATGTAGCTCAGTTGAACTATTCTTGAACAGATGAAAGATGAGGAAGGAATAATGTCTAGAGTGTCATTATGTCCATCCTAATCTTGTGTTCTTCATTTCGCAGTTCCAATTGTTGAGCCATGAGTTGTTGTAGCTTGGTATAAAAATTTTGAATTGAATTTGGCTCTGGGGTCAACTTATTTGAGAGATCGGTGATCTCTTTCTCAATGGCTTCTATTTTATTTTTAATATCCTTAATGAATAAAGAAAATGTACAGAGTTTCTGAGATAATGAAAGAATGTGCTTGAGTTGAGGGGACAACTCAGCAATAAATTGGACAAGTTTCATCTTGCCAACAACAATGGATTTCTGTACTTCTTCTATCATTTTAGCAGTGAGCTCTTTATCTTTTAGCTTGCTCAAGTACTCAGATGCATCAACTCTAGATGTTTCTATTTGATTAAGGAGTTCATCCAGTTGAATGTGGATGGCTGCATTGGTTGACACTGTAGTTGAAGGTAGCATATCGGTCAGCAATGTCTTCACCTTTTGAAGTATTTTATTCTTCTTTTGAATGGACATCTATTTTTCTTGTTTGGCCTTTACTTTGCATAGTTCACCAAAATCAATGAGTGCTTGCCCCTTTAATTTTGAGATATCCACATTGGGCAACACTATTCGTTTAGATAAATCAACTTTGAAACTATGCTTTTTCACCTCCTTCTCTTTACCTTTGGTCGATTGGACCAAGACAATATCTTGAGAGGCTTGCTGACCCTCGGTAGGTTTCTTAGTAGAGGCAACACTTTGGTCAGTTCGTATAGCTACTGTGGTGTCTTTTGGTGTCTCAGTACTAGGAGTCTTAGCTGCTACATTTTCGGTACTTGTGACCTTCGGTGCTTTGTGCTGTATCCTAAGGAGCATCAGTAGAGACAGCTTGATTGATCAGTGGGTAAGGTTGAACTTGTTCTAAAATGGATTCACTAGATACAAGTTTTGCATATGTAGTGCCTTCTATCATCTCCTGCTCTGGTCCTTCTACATCCATGACATCTTCATCATTTTGAATAGTGTCAGCCAGGTCTTTCTTGGTAGCATTAGGGCCTTGCCCGGTGACATCAAGATCATGCTCGGTGACATCAACAATTTCAACTTTAGATTGTTCACCGACATCCTTGATTTTGAAGATTTCCTACCATTTTGCTTTTGTCTCATTTTCTACATCAATATATAGCCCATTCATCAGTTTTAAGGATCTCTGTTTGACAAGAAATTTTAAATTGTAGGTTGTCAAATGTTCCTTTATTTCTGCTACAGACATATCACGAAATAGATGGACTAGACTTCTTTCTCTAATTTGTTTCTCTGATTCCATTGCATATTTCCACCTATTATCAATATGCAAGTAAAGTTCATTTGGAAGTGACTTTACTAGTTCTAATGGAGCTAGCCGAAACTTAAGAAGTGTGCAAGTAACAGCTTCTTCAATTTGTCTCTTCTCATCATTATTGCTAGTCTCATACTTGACATATCTAAATCCTGCAAATCCACCATATTCTTTTAGATTGGCATAGAAGTTTTCAACACTATGTATATTTACCTTTTGGCTCTTGACAATCTGGAATTTGTTTGCATCTTCGAATTCTGTATCACTAGACTCTTTTTCCAAAATGAGTCTCTAAGTAGATTTCTTGTATGTTTTTGTTACCTTGGGAGCAGTAACACTCTTTTGTTTCTTACTCGGTGATGTTGTAGATGCTCTTGTGTTAGGTCTCTTTGTTGGTGGAGTCGGTAGGGCCTTTTAAGTGTCCTGTTTCTTTCTTTTTAACACTTTACCCTTTGGCAATTCAGTACTTAGTGTTATTGCTGCCTCTTGAGCTTCTGATTCTTCTGCGGTGATGGCAAGAGTGCCTTTGATAGGTGTAGAGGTAGAGTCTTCTCTGAATTTCTCTGTCAATTCCTTAATCATCTTGGTTGCCTTCCTTGTAGCTTTGGGTACTGCAATGCTCATTTTTACTTTTCCCTTTACCTCTTCATAGGTTCCATACATTAGCTCCGTAGCATGCCTTGGTAATGTAAGATATGCATCAATTTGTTGTTGTGTGATATCAAAGTCAATCTCGTAACCCATAGGAGGAAAAGATTGAGTCCTCGGTTCCACAACATTCACATAACAATAATTGGTGTCTACCTCAAAGCGTATATCATCTTTATATTTCTCTACTAGCTGGGGTGGGATCCGGTACCTATTATGCATTTTCTCTTGAAACTTGCTGAAGTAATCATCCATGATATCATTAAAGTTATCTCCTAACTTCTTAATGAAGTCATTGATCTAATGGGTGATTGGTCGGTGTAGCTCCCAAACTACTTTACTGAATATTGGAAAGAATTTTTCAAAGTAGAAAAACATGCATACAAGAAGTGAACCAAACTTCAGTGTATTTTCTAAGTTTTTTTTCTTTGGCTTTCTTATTGTGTTCAAATTCTCAAACAAGTTCTTCAATAACACTTCACATAAGTCAACTTTCATGCCTTTCTTAACAATTTTGTATGCTAAGTCTATTGCTGCATAGGGTACACTATTTTCCCTTGTTGATTGGAAGAAATAGTAACCAATTACTCTAATAGAAAATTTTAACTCTGCATCAGTGACATTGTTTAACTTCAGACCTCTGTAATCAGATTCTACTCCAGTTAAACTGATCAATTCCTTCTGTGATATCATCTTTTGTGCTTGGGCATGATCATGGATAGGGTAACCAGTAATCAGATGAATGATTTCCTTAGTGATTTTAAATGGTTGCTCTTCTAGCCACATGAAATCATCATGCACTCTACTCAAAACAAACTTAACCCATTGGGGCTTGAACACACAAGGGTAGGTTAGGGCTTCAGTCAATCCCTTGATTCTGATGTGTTCATACTTGTTGTTTAATACACCATCGGTACATAATTCATCATAGGTGTCTCTAATCTCAACATGACCGAGTTCTTCAACATGACATTTGGTGAAGAATCTCACATCTTCAACTAACAAGACTCGTTCCGGGATGAGTGAAAAGGCAGTTTTGTCATCCGGTTCAGAGGCAACTTTAGGAGTCAAAGTGTATTTCAGTGAGGGCTTCTCTACATTCTTGATAATAATGGGATCTTGGATCTTGGGTGCCATTGTAGATTTTAGGTAAAACTTAGCAAACTATCCTTAGGGTTTGATAGTTTACAAACAATAGATACTTCACACTCAACAGATAATAACAATTTGACAAGATCAGTAAACTAGCTTGACAGTGTGATGAGATTTGATGTAAATACCTTGGATTCACTTTGAATGAAGTTTTATCACCTTGATTCGCTCTGCTCTGCTCTTTCAAAAACTTGGTGAATGTAAATGACCATGAAAATGCTTTTAAGTACACAAAATACCTTATCGGGCTCCATGCGGGTTAGGTTAAAACATTAAATGCACTCGGTTCCTCTTTTACTGATTTTCTCTCCTTTTTGCTTTAACCGAATAACCAAGCTTCCTTCATTTACCAACTTGACAGGCTTCCTGTATTCACCGACTTGATAGGTTTCTTGTAAAGTGCTTCAAAAGACTTTGATAGAATTTCAAACTTACTAATACATCTTAACTATGTGGATTTTGAATTTAGCACATAATAGAATAGGAACTGTTATGATTTTAACCTTCAGAGAATGCAGTCCCTTCATACCTTTAGTGATTAATTTGGAATAGGTGCACCTAACTCAGTAGGTAAGGTGCTTTGTTCATTTGACACAATTTCTTTCTTTCTCCAAATCATCTTTAATTTCTCTTTTATTTCTTCAATTTTTTTCCTAGGTTGATCTCTGCAATCTCTAGTTAAATGTCCAACTTTGTGACAATGAAAACATGTCATACCAATATTTCTCCATGATCTTCAGTTGTTCATTCCAAACCTTATAAAATAGTTGGCACTTATATGTCCATATCTTCCACAACATTTGCACCATATCCTTGTATTGTAATCCCATGGTACTGCTACATATTGTCGGTAAGGATCTATGTGAGTTCAGTAACCTCTAGTATTTGCTCGGTGTGCAGACCATATGTAGTTCTTTTGCTTAAACCAACACTTCTCAGTACTATGTCCATATCTATTGCAGTTTTTACAAAACCCTTTGAATTTTGCCTTTTGATAATTGTTAATAGACTTTGTCCTACACTGATTAGATGTGTAACCATATTTATTGCAATTGTAACAATAACCATTGGACTTAGTGACATTTAGTTGCTTACCTTTTCTGATTTGGCATATGTTGGCAGTCTGACCTTGATTTCCACAGTAGTTGCAAATAGGCTTCTTTCCTTTGATGTTCTTCTTGATTCTAGCTTGCTTTGATGATTCTCCTCTCTTGGTAGTACGGATTCCCTTCTTGGTAGAGTCTTTTCCTTTATAACCGAGTCCTACATCTTTGTAGGTTTGTCTTGTATTCAATTGTTCATCCAACATTTTTGATGCTTCATAACTCTTCTTCACCGTTTCTTTGGATTTATTCTCTGTTTCAAGTTCATCAGTCAGCCTTGATACTTCAAGTTTCAATGCTTGATTCTCATCATCTTTCAGAATTGCTTCATGATGTGCATAACCTAGTTGATCTGACATATTTTGTTGAATCCTAGTCAATCTTATGATTTCATCATTCTTATCAGATACCGAAGCTTCAAGTTGTTGTTTCTCTCTTTCTAGATCTCTTACTTTATCCTCGGTTGTCCTCAATGTATCAAGATTTTCAGTCCACTGTGTGCTGAAATGTTCATGTTCTCTTTTCATTGCTTTTATTTGATCAGCCAGTGCTTTGTTGTTTTCTTTCAATATTCCAATCCTTTCTTCAGTCTCTTTAGATATACTATTCTTAGATGATGTCTCAATTTGTTCCACTAACTCTTGAGAGTCCTACAAATCATCAGATAATCTTCTTCTTACTTTCAAAGATTTTTGCATTTGCCTTTGCATGTCTGCAATCACTTGATTACCATGATCTAGCTCTTCTTGCAGATACACAATCCTCTGAGATTGTTTATATCCTTCCATTCATAAGATCTTTCTCTTTATGTAGTTAAACCCTTTTCCAAGATTCAAGCTTTGATACCAATTGTTAGGCCCAATATGGAAAGCTAATGTACTGAGAGGGGAGGGGTGAATCAGTACTTCAAAACTTTTCTTGAATAATAACTTTGTTGTTATGCATAAATAGAATAGTGTAGTAACATAAAATAAAGTTAAAGCAAATAGATAACAATCATACATGATTCACTCCATAACACATATATTCTGGCTATGTGAAAACTCTTGGTTAGAGAGAAAAATTATGGTGGGGATGGCACCCACAACTTCACTACTACAATAATAAAGATGCTCGGTTAGAGCTACATGTTTAGCTATTTCTGATAGCTTACCCTGTTAGGAGTATCAAGATCTATTAGATCTACCTTGCTAAAGGATTTTACAACACTTAAACTAAATGTTGTACCTAGTTAGAGGATTTACAATTTATAGACTTGATTAGAGTCTTTTACCCTATTAGAGGTATCTCTTACAACTTCAAAATATTACAATAAAATCATTATAAATATCTGGAACTTTATATCTGGAATGTTATAGCAGATTTTATGTGCTCAGAATAAGTTACCTTGCTTATAGCATACCTCGGTAACCCATATAGTAACTCGGTAAACCCTTCTATTTACTCTATTCTTTAACTGTTCTCTAAAAACCTTCTCAGTGACCTCTGTGTCTTTGTAACAGTCTTCTTACACTAATACATACACATGTAACTCATGCTATATAAATAGATCTCTTATGTCGGTGATCCATTCATTGCTTCGATCTTACAAACATGATTTGTCAAATGAATAACCATGCAAATTATTTCATTGGTTAGATAACCCTTAAATCATACACAATCTTCTAGTGCAATTTCCAATGTGATAATGGCTAGATGTGCCTGAATCTTGTAACACATTTTTATATGCATGTCTAGGTTCAATGTATCTGGTAACACATTTCATTCGGTGTATATCAACTTGATGTGTCATCTTTGTTGCTCGGTAGACAGCTCGGTGTATACTGTGTTCTGTGACTGCTTTCTTTTGTAACCGGCTAGACTATACATATCGATTAAATATTTTGGTAGTAGTAACCAACTAGAGTATATAGAGTGACTTTGGATATAAAACTAATGGCAATTTGATAAGTAGTAACAATATGTGCCCCATGGACATGTGAAGGCTGTCTTATGTTGATCCTCTAGTACGATCTTTATCTGATTGTATCCTGAAAAGCCATCCATGAGTGAAAGCATGGCATGTCCTGCTGTTAGGTCCACTATGATGTCGATATTTGGGAGGGGGAAGTCATCCTTAGGACATGCCTTGTTTAGATCTCTGAAGTCAGCACAAATGCGGATGCCCCCTTTTGGTTTGCTGATAGGAACAATGTTGGATATCCAATCTGCATAATCAATTGGTCAAATGAAACCAACATCCAGAGGTTTCTTAAGTTCTACTTTGACTAATACTACAATCTGAGGATGCATCTTGTGAAGCTTCTTCTTCACAAGTTTGGCTCCTTCTGCTACTGTGAGGTGATGCATGACTAAATCTGGATCAAGACCAGGCATGTCTGCATATGACCATGCAAAATTGATTTGGCGTTACTAGAATAATTTGACAAACTTCGGCCATTCCTTTGAAGTTAAAAGAGATGCCAGATGTATGAGGTGAGGAGTTTCAGGAGTCCCCACATTGTATTATTTTGTTTCTTCAATGAGGATCATTGATTGTTCCTATTGTGTGCTACAAGGATATCAAACCTTTCATCCTTAGGTGCCTCAGAGAGGTTTTCACTATTGGATACGCTCTTTCTTTTTACTTTTGTTGAATTAAACAGTGCCACGGTGTGGTTTTCACTGGAAGATCCATGTTTTATTGTTATATTTTTACAGCTGAAAGGTTTGGCATCTGCCCCAAAGTATGTTGCACTATTAAATTCTATGGCGAATCTAGCTTTGTGATCCCCACTTGGTATGTTATCCTGTAGTTCCAAAAAGTCAATGATTGCCTCATTGTTTTGGAAAAGGTCAAGACATGGGGGATTAGGTTGGTTCCATTTGATGAGTTCAGGATGGATAATGGACATTACCTCATCAATTAGGTTAAGTTTGTTAGATGTGTTAGTAAGGGTTAAGACATTATGGTGAAGGTCATTGATAGTACTCTCCCTATTAGAATCAGGTGTAGGATGTGATGTAGGGTCTATGGAAGAAGTTTCCAGCTCAGGAACCCAAGAGGTCTTTATCTGTGCTTCTCCATTAACAAGGATGTCTTTGCAGGGTGGAGGTAGTGATGTGTCTTCCTCATCTGAAGTATTAAGCTTAATAGAATCAAATTTCCACTCATGTGAGTCAGTCTCTAAGTCACTTTCCAATAACCGGTTACTGTACCATACTGGGATATCCTTTGAGTTAAACACTACAGTTGTGATCGGTTGATGTACCTTTTTGGATGAAATGATTGGTGCTACAGGAAGGATGAGGGGGATCAATGAATTCAATATAGGGAGCATTGGGAGTGTTGATTCTACTACTTCTACTGGAACTACTGGTGTTGTAGATACTGCTGGGTATTCGAAGATAGTTGCAGCTGCTAATGGGACTATTGATCTTATCACTGTTGCTGATGGTGTTATTGGTTCGATTGATGGGACAACTGTCATTGCGGATGGTTTTGTTGGGATCTTTAGGTTCAATAAGATAGTTGTAATGGTCTGGGGTGCTGCTTTTATAATCAAAGGTGACCTCTTTTTAGTAGGTTGATATAGTGGTTTGTTGGGTTTTCCTTTAAATCTGAGCTTAGGAAAGATCTCCTTTTTGAAATCCTAAGCCTACATTATCTTTGGGTTGTAATTCCAGCAGTAGCGGCTCATGTCACCCTTGTTTATAGTACCCCAAAGCACTTTGAACTTCATATCCAATTCTTTGCATAATGAGAAGATCTTTGCCATATTGATCTGTGGGAAGCTGAGCTTGCAGAATGTCGGTGGTGATAGGATCCTTATAGATCCATTCTACTACGTCTTCATCTTTGGTTTCCTCTTCTTGACTCTTTCCAAGGATGAAAGGTGTCAATGTACATGATGGTTTAACCAGTGCTGTTTGAAGTACTTGTTGAGGTTTGCCATGTGTTTTGGGAGAAGTAGGCATTTGTCCAACACAAAAGAGTTGGCTTAGATTGTATTCTCCCAGACCTTCCTCTGCAATTTTCATCTTGAGCTTCTCTTGCTTGGGTATTATAGAGTTTGAACTGGAGAGGGAAGTTGGACTTACTTATGATGTGGAGGAGATGGCTTCTCTATTATTTGGAATGGTAATATCTGGTTGATGACTTATGTTATGACAATATGCAAAGGGGTTTGCATCACCCAGGATTGTGATTTCTACACCATTATGTGGGAACTTGATACATTGATGGTAAGTGGATGGAATGGCTTGCATGGTGTGTATCCAAGGTCTTCCCAATAACAACTTGTATGGCAGAGGAAGGTCTAGAACATGACATATGATGTGCTTCACCACCGAGCCCACTCAGATTGGTAGTACAACAACTCCTTTGGATGAATGCTTTGCATCATCATAAGCTTTGATTGTGATTTTCTTGCATAGATCCATAGATTCAATGGCATATCCCAAAGCTGTGACCAATTACAGTGTACAAATATTCAAGCCAGCTCCATTATTGATCAAGATTCGCTTGATCCTATGTTGGTTGATAAATCTTTCAATGTGTAGTGAGGTGTTATGAGGTTGCTGGAAGGATGAGTTGTCACTTTGGAAAAAGTGAGACAAGGGGATGATCTTAGACTTCCAACCATGGCTTGGAATTGATCTGTATTCAAGTTAGCAGGGACTGATGCCTCTTGGAGAGCTTGATCCAAGATTATTTTATGAGACGGAGATAGATGCAATATCTCTAAAATGGATATAAGCGTAGACATTTTGTCTAATTGTTCAACAAGATTGTAGTGCTTTGGTATGGAGGTGGTGCCTTGTGAAGCTGCCTTTATGGTAATCTTGCCACGATGTGTAACAACATTGCAATCAGAACTCGGTGGATTTTTGATGGTAATAGTTGCAATTTGTTCATTGGCATCATACATGTGATTCATAGTGTAATTATACGCGGCTTGCATATAATCAATGTTATCAGTGTTTCTCTTGGAAGTGGAAGGACCCCTTTGATCTTGTGATTGAAGTGGATTTTTGAACATCAGATGATCATTTTTTGTTGTCTTTGGGTCATATCCTTTGATTTCAATATCACCTCAGTCAATAAGATCTTAAATAAGATCTTTTAATCTATGACAATTGCTTGTCTTGTGTCCTTTTCCTTGATGAATATCATAGTGTTTAGTATCTCTCCACCATGTAGGTTTGACTTGAGGTTCGTAGTTTGATGTTTTAGGTAGGGTTACCAGGTTTTGAGAAACCAATTGTCGTAATACTATTTTGATGGGTTCCCCTAAGGGAGTGTATGTTCGCTTTGGTTTTTGTTGACGCAGTCTAGGTTCATCTTGAGATGTGATGCAGCCTTGATTTGGAGGAGCAACTGTGTTAGTCTTAGGTGGGGGATTTTGTCCTACAAATTGAACTATAGGTTGTGCACTTTTGATAGTTCTTGCATCCACAACCACGTCATTGATGACATTTTTGTTTTTGTTCTAGAAGTTTGGTTTGTCACTATTGAAGCGTGGATGAGGGCCATCCTTTGGTTCATTGTAGATTTTGATAAGTCCTTTGTTGATGAGAGCTCGCTCACATTTTAAGCCATTGAAAGAGTCTGTGTCTTTTACATCTAGGTGAAATTCCATTTTGTCATTTAAGTTGGAAATAAATATTTCCACTAGTTCTTGTTTAGGCAACTGAGGAGAACCTCTGCTAGACATTTGACACCATCGTTGTAGGAAGACTAAGAATAGTTCACCTGGTTTTTGTTTAGTGTTACATAGATCCACCATTGTGATATCACGTTCAATGTTATGAGAGTAATGTGCCAAGAACTTCTAAACTAGCTCTTCAAAGGTCCTAATGCCACCTGGTAATCAGGAAAACCATGATGTGATTGTTCCTCCCAAGCTTTGGGGAAAAATGAGCATGAGGTACGTATCTTCGTATGCTACTTCGAGACAGGTTGAATGGAATTTTCTGACATGATCATGAGGATCTCCTTTTCCTCTATATTTTTTGAACTTGGGTGTTTCAAACCCTCATGGAAAAGGTGGCATATAAAGATTCCTATCAAAGGGATAGGGACAAATATTATTGAGTGAAAATTGATTAGTCTTTACACCACTATGAAGTTGTTGGGTGAGATTTTCAACTTGTTACCGCAACATCTCTATGTCATTTGGAGGAGGAGGAGGTGGGTTACCTCGAGGAATATTATATCTGATGGGATCTCTACCTCTTTCTTCTTCATGGTGACTTTGTCATTCTGATGCTTGTCTTAGTTGTGCAAGATCAAAGTCAGAGGGGAGTTTAGCTCCTTCTTGAGAAAGCTTTAAAAAGTAAGCATCTGCATTTCTCCTGAGTATTTCGTCAAAAAATCGGTTAAAGAGAGGGTTGTGTTGAGCCCTTTCTATTGTTGCAGGAGTAGGAGTACTTGGGTTTTCGTCATTCACATTTCCTCCAAGTGCTTCTTGAAATTCATTGATATTTTCCTCCTCTTTTTCTTCAATTTCTATTTCTCGCTGCCTTGACTATGATCGGGTATGAGCCATTTTGTTTATGATTTTTTGTTGAAGTTGGGTGAAAATGATGATGAGTTTTTGATGAAATGAAAGATTGATGGTTGGTGTGTTGTTTTGCATGCGGATCTCTAGCACTTAAAGGTAGATATTACCAAAGTTTTCTTCTTTGAATTGCTTGTTGATTTTGATAAATTTTGATATGATAAGGTGTAGAGAAATCTGAAATGTGTTATAGACTTAACTACCTAGTAATGAGAAGATTCACTCATAAACTAGTTTTAACTTGCGTAGATATGTCTCTTTAGGATGAGCTTACCCTAGATGTAGAAACAATCTAAAAGTGATTTGTTGTGTTTGATTCAAGCAATATCTAAAAGATAACTTTAGGACAAGAACCTCTTAATGTTTAGAGTTGAAAAATGAAGTGATGAGGTGAAGGTGAGAAATGGATGAAATGGTTAACTTCAATAAAAGATTTGTGTTACAAAAGGGACAAATTGTAGACACCCAAAAATGGTCAACGCTTGCAAAGTCATACTTTAACAATTGTGCATTGCCTCATTTTAGGTTTTTGTGTCGCATTAACATTTCTCCTATGTCACGCGCTTGATTTTTATCATTTGCGAACATCGAGTCATTCTTCTACACTCTTCAATCATCTCGTCCTTGAATTTGGTCTTGTCGACAACATTATCCAATCATGATTTTGATCGATTTTATCTTGTTGCATCAATGAGCGTGCTTATTTGTCATCATTTTGGACATCATCAATCCTAATTAGGGTTTTGTCCTCTCATCAATCTTATCATTTTGGACATCGTCAATCCTAATTAGGGTTTTGTCCTATTTTCAATCTTGTCATCATGCGATCGATTTGTCATCGATCGTTATCATTGTTCGATCTTGTCATTTTGCGATCGATTTGTCATCGATCGTGGTTGTTTTCAATCTTGTCGTCTTGCAATCTATTTTGTCATCGATCCTTGTCCTCTTGTCGATATTGTCATTTTGCGATCAATTTTGCTATCGATCATTGTCTGTCCTAATTATGTCAATTTGGATCAATTTGTCATTGTTCCTCGTCAATTGGCACATTTATCAATCAAATCATTTATCACATTGGTCATTTATCAATCCAAAATCAAATCAAATCGAGTCAATTATCTTTCAAGACCTAATTCATCTTCCAGGGTTTTTGATTTAATCATTTAACCTTGTGTGTCATTTCTTCCTCTAGGATTAAATAATTTATTTATTTATCCTAGGTCTTCGTGTCGCAATAAATGTTTCATTTGATTGGCTAATTAATTATTCCTCTTTTTGTGAATTAATTAATAAATGAAAAATTATTAATTGATTTACCTAATTTCCTAATCTTTCATCAATTATTCCTCTTTTTGTGAATTAATTAATAAATGAAGAATTATTAATTGATTTCCTAATATTTCATCAATTCTCCCTCTTTGTGAATTATTAATAAATGAAAAATTATTGATTAATTCACTAATTTCTAATTTTCATTAATTTCCTAATTTCTAATTCCTAATTCCTCCTATTTTTCTAATTTTCCTAATTTCTTAATTCTTAAATTCAATTTCCTCCTATTTCTCTCCTAAATTTGTGGAAATGACATAGAAATTTGTCATAAATTGTCATAAGTTCTTGACATAGAAATTTGTCATAGAATTTGTCTTGACATAGCAATTTGTCATAGAATTTGTCTTGACATAGCAATTTGTCATAGAATTTGTCATAAAATTGTCATAAATCTTTGCATAGCAACATGTCATAATTTTGCTATTATTGATTTGAATTTCTATTCGAATGATTATCATGCTAATTTGTTCATTTCTCCAATTTCTCTATAAATTGGATGATCTTCATCAATCAAAGCTAATCCCTATCAGACTATCGAATTTATGCTTCTAGTACTCTTGAGCTTTTCATCAATGTCAATTTTGCTTTTAATTGTATGTGTGCACTTGTAGGTGAGATCCACAAATCCATTTGAAGAGGAAAGAAGAACAATGGAGCCACATGGAAGAAGCATCCAAATTGTCATCTGGTTTGCATGATCTTTGCTTTTGAATGATTTGTTTTTATGTCTCTATTGAATGTTGTTTAGGATTAGATCATTGCAATGAGTGTGTTTGTGATTGAGCTAATAATGATTAATATGCCTTTATATATATTGCTTGTGATGATTCCTAATTTCCTATGCGACATTAATTGGTGAACCTGACTTGAATACTAACCTTCTAACCCCTTTACTATGTTTTAGAGTGCTTTGAGTTGATTTGCAGGCCAAAAAAACCCAAAAACAGAGTCGTGTAGGGTATTCTGGAGACTTATGCGCCTGTGTAAGACAACTTGCACCTGTGTCAGACACTCTGCACTTGTGTAGGGGACATTCTATTCTTGTGTCAGACATTCTGCACTTGTGTCATGACTTCTATGCCTGTAAAGTCCAGAACAGAGGTAAAAAATGCAGTGTTTACTTGAATTTTATTGTGTTTTTGCATTCTGTTTTCTGTGCTTTGGATTTTGGTACTAATTATCTGTGCAGAATCTTGGCATATGCATGGCAAAGACTACAAATCAAACTACTAACATGTTTTGTGTAGATTCGATAGTCAAAGACAACAAATCAAACCTCTAACTTGGGTTTTGTAGGTTGCCTTGGAGAAACAACCAAACTTTTGTGTTTGTGATTTTTAATTAGGCATTTAGTGATTTCTAAATAGGTTGGAATGAACATTTGTTTTCTTTGATTGTTGAGTATGACATTGGAGTAGGAGAGTATGCTCTCATCCTTCTTAGGGTGATCAGAAATCCAGATCTTCGATACCATGCTCCTGTCTTTGATTGTGTGTCTCCTTTAGAGGGCCTACCTTCCCGACCACTTTGCTATTGCAAGAAAGTGATAATCATGAGAAGGGAATGACCCAAAGTGAGTACGGCTAGAATACCTTGGCATTCTAACTCACTATAAACAAATACCTGATGGGCGAAACCTTTGAAGGAAGTGTTACGTGGGAATTGTAGTTACTTGGGAAGTGATGACCCTTGAACTCTTTCTCATATCAACATCTAAGTAGGGCCTCTTGGTCTAAATCGTGCTTGAACGACTACATTTGTTTGGTATCTTGATGGGCTTAATGTCTCAATCACGCTTGCGTGACATCAAGGAGTAACGCTTAACAGAAATCCTTACTACATACCTTGTTTTTAGAGGCCAAAAAAACCCTTCTAGTTGCTTGAGAAGGACAAGTTTGGATACTTGGAAGAGATACTAAGTTCGCCATGGGGAGATTTCCATGGGGACTAATGCTTGGCTGCCCTGAGAAGTGAGTGCCATGGAGGGGAGCCCATGGGGTCAAGCATCTATGAATTCTCCTTGAATCCCATAATGAGTGTACCTCTCAAGTACCTAATGTCCTTGCCTACCATAAGAAATGTGGGAATGAGCATGATTTTCTTGAGTCTATGTTAAAATATCTTGTCTTCTTTACTTGTCAAAAGTTGAATTGCATCTCATTTAAAAACAAGGCAAATTGATTCAAAACAAGGTTAAACACAAGAACATTTCATCCAACAAAGTTCAAAGATCAAAACACATCTTCAAGCATGGTTGTCAAACATTGTTCAAAATCTTGTCTCAACATTCATGTCACTTACATTTAGGTTCATCCTAGGTTGCATTTTGCAAAGTCATTGTCAAGTACCAAGGTTAAGTTCCATCTAAGTCATACTCCTTTGCATATCAATAAGGGTCATCCATTTGCATATGTCCTCTTGCATTAGAGTAATATCATTGTCATACATTCATATTTTCATACCCTAGGTATCTTCATTAAGCTTAGTCATTATCATATCATATTAGGGTCACTTGCATATTAATTGTCCCTTTGCATATAGTATAAAAAACCAGGTTTTGTCATACTTGAGTAATCCAAATCTTTGATAAACCCTAAGTCATTGTTAGGAAGTCTAGACCTTGTCAAACTTTTGTCTTTTTGTCATCATTATCATTTGGTCAAACCTAGCTTAGTATCCAAGCATATAGGGGAGACATTGTCATTTTGTCCTTTTGTCACTTGGTCCTTTTGTCCTTTGAGGTCTAGACATCATTTCATTTTCCTAAGGGTCTCTTTCTTAGATTTGCATTCCAAAAAGTTTGTCAAAATCTTCAAAAACAACAAAAACATAGATTGCATTCTTGCCATAGATTGCATTTTCATCTATCTAGTTTGCATTTAGTTGCATATCATACATTATCCTTGAAAAAATCCCAAAAACATTGCATAGTGACATGTCTATTGAAACAAGGTTCCAAGCACCAATGATGCAACAAAGTTTGACATATCAACCGACAATGCAATCACAATTATATCCAACCCAACAACAAGGCAATATCGATCAAACTTTTTATGATGAAACAAGTCTCCAAATACAAAAACTAGAGGAGAAACTAGCTCAAGAAGAGGAGATTTTGGAACAAAGAGTGAAAAACATTGAGAAAAATAGATCAAAAATGTCCAAAATGTTTCAAAAACTTCTAGGTCGAAATCCAAAGATTGAGCCAATTGATGTAAGATCTCTTCTTGAACAATCAGACATACCAGCCCTTCTCTCCCAAATAGAGATGATGAAACAATTTCAAGAAAAGAGACAACATCAATTTCAACATTATGTGTCTTCACAACAAGAACAAGGTGTTTACTATCAATCAGATTTTCAATCATCACAACCAATTGTTCAACATATACAACCAACACAACCAATGGTCCAATTTCAACAATATGTCCAACCCACTATACAATGTCAACAAATGGTTCAACCAATGGTGGAATATCAAAAAGTTCAATCAACATATCAATGTCAACAACCCCCACCAAACATTCAAAAACAAAGGTTGCAGCCTATACCAACTCAAGTTTCAAACATGTCAGAACAATTGAACCAAGTCCAATATCAAAACATGACATAAGACCAGAACCAAATCTTTGCCAAACAAGTTCAAATCCCAGATACAACTATGTCAAAACCTTGAAAGAAAGGTGGCTTTATTGCAAGGCTCTTAAGGAAACTACCAAGTGAGTTTATTGAGGAAGATCAAGATAATATAATTATGTCTAGCAATGCCTCATCCCCTCATAAACAAATTGACTCTCCAATGGAATCTATCCCTACACCTTTAGAAGTTTCACAAGAACCTTCCATATTGTCCTCATCAAACAATACACCCAAGGATGCAATTATCCAAGAGCTATCCATAATTGATTGCCATGATAATCCAATTCATGATGCACATCCTTGTCATGTTTCAGAAATACAAGACCCAATGCCACCATGCACTTTATTGCCATTATCTGTTTTAGAGGACCCCATTCCAAGTCCCTCTTCCTCATGTTCAAGCATTGATTCCTTGCCAGAATCCATCACAAATGTTTAAAGTGCATTTCCTTCATTCCAAAGCATTGATTCCTTGTCAGAATCCTCCATGCATATCAAAAGTCCAACCTCATGTCAAGAGGATAATTTAGAGCATGAAGAAATGTGTCCTAAAATAGATCAAGATCAAGATCCTGAAAACTTATCATCCCATCCAATTGTTGACCAAGATCCCATCTTCCCAGACACTCATGATGATTCCCCTATTCTTGTCCATCCTATCCAAAGTCCTATTGACATTCCACTCCCCAAGCAAGATCAAGATATTATAGTCCATCCAATCCCAAATGATCCCATTCCATTTCATGAACACGATGTCCTTTCAAATCCCATTGACATTCCACTTCCTAAGCAAGATCAAGATATCCCTTCCATCCTTTTTGATGATCCCACTGAAAGTCCAGAGCAAAGCACCTTTAAAGAGGATTCCAATGATCTTCCTCCTTGTCAAGATCAAATTATTCCTTCAGATCCTCCACAAGATCCACTTGTTCCTCCATCTCCTTGTCTTAATGCTCCATATACGCTCCAAGATCGCATTTCTTTTGACGATCCCATTATTTCTCCCATTCCATCTCTTGAAGAGCCTATCATTGAACCATGTCCACTACACAATCCTAGTCCCCCTCATGATCCTAATCCCCCTCATGATTCTAACATGTTAGTGCAAGATGTTCATGAACCCTCGACATGCATAATGGGTTCTTCCACTTTGGTGAAATCTGATCCACTTCAAGATCTCATTATTTCTCTCATATCATATCCACCTCATAATGGACTCGTGTCTTCTTCCCAAAGCAAAGAGTATCCTATTAGTCAAAATATTGATAAAGGCAAAGGGGTCGACCTTCACAAGCAAGAACCCTTCCATATCAAAGAATATACTAATGGTCATGGCTACAGAGATCACACTCAAGGCGTTGGTATCCCTTCAAAGTCAAAATCCAAGTGTCCACCTTCCCCATCATCGCTTCCATCCATTCTAGGTCCCTATATCCCTCCATCTCCTATGCAACATTAGCAAAGGCACACATCTTGGAGAACCTTCCATCCATCCCACATGCCTCCATATCATTCCCATCCACACCGACATTCTTTCCCTCTTCCAAGCAATTTGGATGCCAAGTATAAACATCATAAGTCTAGCAATCCACATGTATTCAAGGATCAACATGTCTAATATAATCGACATGTCAAAACAAAGAACAATATGATCTATAAAGAAAAAGAAATATCCAAAAGGCCACAAAGGCCCACTGAGCAAAATAAAGCAAAGTCAAAATATATATGGGTTCCTAAATCCCTTGTGCAAGCAATGCACTCCAAGGAACCGCAAAAGTATGAAAAATCAAAAACCATGTGGATCCCCAAGAAGCTCCTTGAAGCACAAAAAGAACAACCCAGCTTGGCATCTAAAATTGCTATTCCTCCATCCAAACCTTCTAAGCCTATTTCTCCATCACCTCCTTCTTCCATTTTGTTCCCTTATGTCCCAAAATCCATAGCCTTTCCTTCGTCAAAATCTCAATATCCAAAATACATTTGTCCTCCATCAGTCCATCACCCCTCAAGGTGTGTGCTAATGCCGATCTTGCCAACATTTCCATCCAGTGAAGCCCAATTCTTCTAGTACCCTATCCATTATCCAATGCATATTTTCCATCCTTTGATCCCTTTGATCCAATCCTTTGCATAAATCCTTGCCTTAATTTCATCTCTTTTTCCATGTCCTTATCCTACCAACGTCTTTGAGCATACTTTTTAAAGGTCATGGTCCATTCTTTTTTCAAGGCTACTATCCAAACAAAAAAGATGCTTGAGTCCTTCTTCCATCCCCTATCATGTGTCCATCTTCTATTGGAAAAGACAAAATACAAAAAAAAAAAAAAATCAAAAAAAGTGGAAAAAAAGAAAGACAAAAGAAAAAAAAGTAAAGAAAAATAATTCGTCCATTGGTGAAAACCTAGAAAATAGGCGCCTTGGGCAAGTACCATGATGAAAACCTAGCAAACAGGCATCATGCATAATTTATGAACTTCTTGCACACCACAATTGGGGGCAGGTTTTATCTTATCAGATTATTTTGTCCGTCATTGTTCCATTATCCTATCGAACCCCTGTCATTCCCCTTCATATCCTATTGTCCCTCATGTCCATTTCCTCTTTCCACCTTTGATCTTGACAAGGCTGAGGATCTTCATGAGCATCATGTATCTTGTTTGTGGCTTTCAGTCTATCATAGCTTTTGGTCCTTATCCATTTGCTTATTACAACCTTTCATCCATATTCCCTGTCTTATTGCAACTTTCTGCCACTATCCCATATCCTATCCCGACCTTCAGTCCATCTCCCTTATCCATTCTTGGTCTTGCTTATCCTATCCATATCTTATCACTATCCATACACTCTTTTTCATTCCTTAATCTTGATTTGACATAAGGATGCAAAATTTAAACATGGTTTCAAACACTTCTTGACATGTCCCTCATGCCATGTCACTGCTATACATTGTCATATCCAGTCTCTTGTCCCATCATGCAATAGCCCTTGGAAATTGCATTAGTATTGTCTCCATAATAAAAGGCCTTTATCTTCCTTCTATCCACCATCATTTCAGAAAGCCTATTTATTCACTTTTCATATTCCTTGCTTTGCTAGACACTGGGGGCAAAAATAAATCCAAAAAAATTGAAATAAATCAAAATCTTTAAGAAAAAATTGAAATAATGTCTTGAAAAAAGTCTTAAAAATTGAATAATGTCCTGAAAAAAATCTTTAAAAATCAAATGTCTTGAACAAATCTTTAAAAATCAAATAATGTCCTGAAAAAATTCATAAAAATCAAAAAATGTCTTGAAAAAAGTCATAAAAATTGAAAAATGTCCTGAAATAAATCCTAAAAAATTGAAAAATGTCCTGAAAAAAGTCATAAAAAATTGAAAAATGTCCTGAAAAAAAGTCTTAAAAATCATATAATGTCCTAAAAAAATCCCTAAAAAGTCAAATAAAGTCTTGAAAAAATGAAAAAAAATTGTAAAACTCCAAAAACAAAACAAACATTTTACAATAATTATTCCTTTTGTGCATAGACAGCTCACTGAGTATACATCCAATGACTCGCAATCAAATGATGTGCTTTAATGAAATCATGCTTTAACTAGATGAACTTTTTCAATCAAACCAAACATTCAGACTGATCACAATTGTCATCTCAATCGAACATCAACCATGAAATCGATTTGTCCTTGTTCCTATCATCATGGGTCTTATACAGGGTGTGGTATACTCGAAACCAGACTGTGTCCTGTCTTAGACGGGGTACCGCATTTCCTGAAACCAGACAGCATGATCGTCCTATCAACACTTTCAACTTTTGACAATGAAGATCAAGGTGTTTGTTTGATTTATTGGAATTTGTGTATCTTATCTTTTTATTGATTTATCTTTGGCTTCGATCATGTTCCTATGTTGCTTGATGATGTCACTGAGTGATTTAGAGTGACCGAGATGGCTCATGGTCTCTTTCTTTTTTTGATTGTGATTGTCTTTTGTCTATGATGTGTCTGTCTTTTGCAAAAAGGGTTGCATTTCAGCTCTGGCTTTCAATGCCACGATGCTACGCATCCATTTTGCTACATAAAAATAAAGGTTCTCACCTACAAAAGTGCATTACTGAAAGCAAGTTTTTCTTCATTTCTAACTATCCTCTGTCTCATTTCTTACTAACATTTCTTCCGTCAGTCCAGATAGTTAGTTCGGTCTAATGCTCCGATCTCCACACATATTGCATCCTGCATTCATTCGGTTAGTACATTTGCATTGCATCAAGCCTCACATCAAGCATTTTATCCATTTCATTTCATAAATACATCAAAAATACATAAAAATCAATCCATACATGTTCATAAACTAGTGCATAAGTCATCCATACATAGAAAAATAACTACAAATCATAACATATAGCATCCAATCATATCGATGCATATCATATCACATATCACAATCATGTCGGAGTACAAAATCGGACTGTCTGCCCTAAGTATGGCCCACAGGCTGACTACAAAATGTCAAAATACATAATGTCCACTGTCTATCATATGGAGCACGTGCCTTTGTCACTGGGTGCTCCCTCTATCCTCCTCATCCTTGCCATGTCTCGTAGATGATGTCCCTCCTAGTCCTGGCTGTGGTGGTCTCATCGGTCCACTCACCCCCATGCTGCTCAATGACCTCCGAGAGCGTGACCTGCTCTCTGTCCTCGATCGTGCCCGATATGAAGGTGCTCTCCGCTCTGGTGGAACTGCACCCTCATATAGTGTCCTCCAATATAGTCTCTCCTCACCGGTCTCTACCAGCATCTGTGCCATCTCCTGTGCACTGGCATCCCTAATTGACCCAATGAACTCAGTGAATCTCTGTCCCTCTCGCTGTGCCTGAGCTATGGCTATATCTCGAGCCTCTGTGAGTCTGGCTATCTCCGCTCTGAACTGCTCATGTTGTCTCTCCAATGTTGCAATATAATCCTGCTGACTCGCTATGGTAGCCCTGCACATGTCCATCTTCTCTGTCCTAGCTATCTCTGGCTCTATGGGAATATCCTGCAAAGTCTCCTGATCCGCTGAGTCTGGTTCATCATCTTCCTCCCCACCATCATCTCCCTCATCCTCCTCATCACCCCCATCAGCTCCGTCCTCATCATCCCCCTCATCCTCATCACCCTTGTCATCCTCCTCATCCTCATCATCTCCCTCCTCTCCTATGAGTGGGAAGTCCTCCTGTCTCCTAGGTACTAGAATGTCAGGATCAGTCAAAGGCACTGGTCATCATCATGCAAACCATGTCTCATACTCCTCTATAGTCCCAGCATCTACCACATCTAACATCCAATCCCACTATCTCTGTTGTAACTGTGCAAAGTCGGCATATGCTATGTGTGGCTAAATCATACTCCCCCACTGACTCGTCTCTCTGTGAGATCGGGCAAAGCATGCAGTCCTTCTAGGTACATCCTGTGTCTCTCCAAACTGTCGTCTGACCCTCTTTGGCAGGTACAACTCAATCACTCTCTGGTGGTTCACTGGTTGCCCAATCAGGTACCTCTCCTATCTGCAATACGGTAGCTCCTCATGATCATCTGACCATCCAGGGAAATCATGATATGGCCTCCATATGAATTCTCTTAGTCTGTCTAGCTCATGTCGCCAATATAATATGTATCCAAACGGACCCTGTCTCAGTGCTCCCCCATAGCTATACACATATGGTCGGTGTGGTACTACCTATCTCTCTGTAATCGGTTGACATATGGCAATATGCTCAAATGCCCATACCTGCAGCAATGTGACTCCACAGCTCAATGTCTACACTCCTTGATACGCTATCTGATGCAGCTGGAAATACAACATAGCAAGTACACATGGTCCCCATGCATACACTGTCCCCTCTGTCACCATCCACTCTAGCACCCTTCCCTAGCCAATAGGGAATCCATGTCCTCATCTATCACCTGCTAGAAGACATGCTATCACAACTACTATCACTACATATCGTTGGTCATACTCGGAAGCCATGCTCTCCCAGCCAATCTCCCTCTCGACAATGTCCAAATCATCTGCGTCGCACTCAAATAGCCTGCATAACGCATCTCTACCTGTCACTGGGTCATACTCTATCATCTCCCCATGTATCAGAATGCGGAGGATGCGCCATACATCCTCTAGAGTCACCGTCGCCTCTCCAGTCGCCAGATGAAAAGAGGAGGTCTCTGAATGCCATCGCTCTGCCAATGCGGTAAGCAATCCTATGTTTGCCCTAATCTTGGGCATGTATGTGATGTAATATATCCCCAGTCTTGCTAATGTGTCTCTCTCTATGCTCCTGAGTCTATGTCATAGCATGAAATAGTCAGGTCGATTCTCCCGCGTGGTCAATGGATACTGTCGACTCTGCATCACAATCGGGGCATCTTTTTGTTAGTTTTAGGGTTTGCTCCTATGGGTTGCATATCCTCATTTTCGTGTCCAACTCAGGGTGTTTTTCATCTAAGTTGGCCTATCTTACCCTTCTCCCCCCTTGTCAGGTCATTTGCATGTAGTTTTGAATCAAAAGTGAGTCATTTATGGACTCTTGCGCCTGTGTCAGAGAAACTGCACTTGTGTTAGGTAAATTGCGCTTGTGTCTTCCTACACAAGCGCAGAACACCTGACACAAGCGCAGAAGTCCTCTTTTGCATCCCTTGTGGATCCCGCAATGTCCCGCAAATGAGTCAAATTCATGAAATTCAACACATGGGTTTTCGAGATACATACTATTGCTCCTGCGTCCTCCAGTCATCTAAATGTGCGTACACGTTCCCCAGGGTGATCCGCCATTGGAATGTTCACCATCTCTCTGCAAGTGTCCTTGTCCAAAGCAACAACTTCTCCTCTTTGGCTAGTCAAAATGAGCAATATTCACCCTCTTGGTCTCATTTATAGCTCTTTTTCATTGCATAGATGGACGTGCGTCCTGTCCATCTTATGTTGATCGCGGTCTTATGCACCTTACATTGCTTGTCCTTCATGCATCCGATCTCCGATTGTCAATCCATTCGATCCTATCATTTTTATCGATCAATTGGCCTCTTTTTCGCATGTTTTCGGCCAATTCCTCGAGGGGGCATGCATATGTCATTATCGTTGTCTAGGGCATTTTCATTATTGTTCTTTGAAACAACGCTTAAAATCGCATTTTCTCAAAGAGGGGCAAAATGTAGACACCCAAAAATGGTCAACGCTTGCGAAGTCATACTTTAACAATTGCACATTGCCTCATTTTAGGTTTTTGCATCGCATTAACATTTCTCTTATGTCACGCGCTTGATTTTTATCATTTACGAACATCGAGTCATTCTTCTACATTCTTCAATCATCTCGTCCTCAAATTTGGTCTTGTCGACAACATTATCCAGTCATGATTTTGATCGATTTTATCTTGTTGCATCAATGAGCATGCTTATTTGTCATCATTTTGGACATCATCAATCCTAATTAGGGTTTTGTCCTCTCATCAATCTTATCATTTTGGACATCGTCAATCCTAATTAGGGTTTTGTCCTCTTTTCAATCTTGTCATCATGCGATCGATTTGTCATCGATCGTTGTCATTGTTCGATCTTGTCATTTTGCGATCGATTTGTCATCGATCGTGGTTGTTTTCAATCTTGTTGTCTTCCAATCTATTTTGTCATCGATCCTTGTCCTCTTGTCGATCTTGTCATTTTGCGATCAATTTTGCTATCGATCATTGTCTGTCCTAATTATGTCAATTTGGATCAATTTGTCATTGTTCCTCATCAATTGGCACATTTATCAATCAAATCATTTATCACATTGGTCATTTATCAATCCAAAATCAAATCAAATCAAGTCAATTATCTTTCAAGACCTAATTCGTCTTCCAGGGTTTTTGATTTAATCATTTAACCTTGTGCGTCATTTCTTCCTCTAGGATTAAATAATTCATTTATTTATCCTAGGTCTTCGTGTCACAATTAAATGTTTCATTTGATTGGCTAATTAATTATTCCTCTTTTTGTGAATTAATTAATAAATGAAAAATTATTAATTGATTCACCTAATTTCCTAATCTTTCATCAATTATTCCTCTTTTTGTGAATTAATTAATAAATGAAGAATTATTAATTGATTTCCTAATCTTTCATCAATTCTCCCTCTTTGTGAATTATTAATAAATGAAAAATTATTGATTAATTCACTAATTTCTAATTTTCATTAATTTCCTAATTTCTAATTCCTAATTCCTCCTATTTTTCTAATTTCCCTAATTTCTTAATTCTTAAATTCAATTTCCTCCTATTTCTCTCCTAAATTTATGGAAATGACATAGAAATTTGTCATAAATTGTCATAAGTTCTTGACATAGAAATTTGTCATAGAATTTGTCTTGACATAGCAATTTGTCATAGAATTTGTCATAAAATTGTCATAAATCTTTGCATAGCAACATGTCATAATTTTGCTATTATTGATTTGAATTTCTATTCGAATCACTATCATGCTAATTTGTTCATTTCTCCAATTTCTCTATAAATTGGATGATCTTCATCAATCAAAGCTAATCCCTATCAGACTATCGAATTTATGCTTCTAGTACTCTTGAGCTTTTCATCAATGTCAATCTTGCTTTCAATTGTATGTCTGCACTTGTAGGTGAGATCTACAAATCCATTTGAAGAGGAAAGAAGAACAATGGAGCCGCATGGAAGAAGCATCCAAATCATCATCTGGTTTGCATGATCTTTGCTTTTAAATGCTTTGTTTTTATGTCTCTATTGAATGTTGTTTAGGATTAGATCATTGCAATGAGTGAGTTTGTGATTGAGCTAATAATGATTAATATGCCTTTATATATATTGCTTGTGATGATTGCTAATTTCCTATGCTACACAAACTATTCACCTTCTTGTTTAGGAGTTGGTGGTTCTTCCTGAGCTACGTTGTATGTGATGCAACTGTGGGGAAAGAAATTAGGATTGATCTTGGCTCCTTGGTTTTTATGAAAACTCAAAGCTCTATATGGCATAAAAGCTCTGTGGTTCAATGATTCTAGATCAAATTCGTTTGATTTTCCGTGAAGGTATAGACGCATGTGACATAGAAAAGCTCTATGAGAGACAAAGATTTGTCTATTGAGATAGAATAATTTCCTTCTTTTGATTAAAGCCTTGGAGCTTAATGTTCTTTTTATCAAGTTGATGTGTTGATGAGGATTCTTCTTTCTCAAGATGTGAAGAATGGTCATAAATTTGGATACTTTTCTCTTTGTGTTTGATCTTTTGTTTGGTTGTTTGTTGGTTTTTGAAATTTTTTTGTGTTGGATGAATACTTGTTTTGATGGATTTTGATGTTTGATTCTTTTTTGACAAGAAAACAAAGCGAGCACAAAAACACAAGAATGTTTCCTCAAAAGGCACAAATGAGTATGGGTGTTTGATTCACGTCGGGTTCACCAAATGATGCTCTGCAAAAAGGACTAGAAAATATGTTTGATGGCAACAAACACAAGAGCACAAGAAACAAACGTTAGTGTTAGCAACAAAATATTATCCTAAATAGGCATATCAAGAGAGATATTAAGCATGAAATAGAAAACATATAAACATAGAATAAAATAGCTAATCAAGATGCTCATAGTTGCTCCTCCCTTGTTCCTCTCCTCTCCAAGTTCCACATGAGTGTATCTCTCAGCTTTTAGCACTGGCCATGGATGCCATATGGAGATTCAAGATGGTTGAAAATGATAAATAAATGTTATGCAACTGTAGATAGTGATGCTATGAAAAAGCTCTATGCTAATACCAATATAACAACGATACTCTAATTCTTCCTCCTTTTCTTGAGGAGAAGGGTTCTATTTATAGAAGAAATGGGGAAATGAAGGGTTAAGATTGAGAAATCTTAACAAGGGTTAGGATTGAAAGATATTCAATCCATGTGAGACTTTCAACCCAATCCCATGTTGACAATTGTCACCATGAGGAGGCTTCAGAGGAGAGATAAGGAGCATTAAATGCTTGAGGGGACATGATGGTTACCCTAGTCAAAGAAATAAATGCTTTGAAGAGACCCATGAGTCAAAAGGATGGTTAAGTTAGAGGAAAGTCTCTAACCAAAGGTAAAAGGTGAGTTAACCATAAATGGTTATGTAAGAGCCTTTAATGGTTTGGAAGACTTTAGAGGTTTAACCATTTGAAGACTTAAAGCCTTAAATGTCTTTCAAAGACTTTGAGGGCTTTGAGAAGTGACTCCAAGTTGCTTAGGAATGTGACAATATTTAGGGGATGGATTAGGCTAGTTAGGAAGGGGTTAGAAGAATCTAGAAGGGATTTAGGCATGCAAGTGGATTTTGTAGGAGAATGCAAGTGGGAGGAATTTTGGGATTTTCAATTAAAATAAAATCATTTATTTCAATTAAATGGTGTAATTTGCATTTGGGTAAATATTCAAATAAATATTAATTTATTTAAATGAGAAAAAGGAAGATAAAACATTAAGTGCTTGAAGACTTTGAGGGAAACCATTAAAGGCTTAAGAAGACTCTAGAAAGAAGCCATTAAGTTTGAACACTTTAAGGGAAACCATTAAAGGTTTCAAGTGGGTGGAGGATAAAGGTGATTTAAATAAATGTTAATTTATTTAAATGTGAGAGATGGGATTTTGGGGGATTTAATTAAATATTAATTTATTTAAATGTGAGAGAAGATTTAATTAAACAAATATGACTTATTTATTTAATTAATGGTCTGAATTTGGTTAAGTGAATTAAATCAAATAAATTGAATAATTTATTTAATTAATAGGAGAAGAGGGTTAAGATGAATTAATTAAATATTAATTTAATTAATTATTGATTGTTTGTTAAATAATCAAATAAATACTAAATACTTATTTAATTAATTGGACAGATTTATGTGACTGCAAAAATGAATATGAACTACTTCTTTCTAGTAGGTATTTGAGAGACCTGCATCTTCTAACATTGTTCTTGCCATTTCTTTTATTGTTTTATTTTTTGTTCAACAATGACATTTTGTTGTGGTGTTCTTGAGGCTAAATATTGCCTAAATCAGATTCATTTTCTACCATTTTCCTTAAAAAATTTAAACCTAGTAAAAGCTTATGCTTTAGTTTCAGAAAGGTCACCCAAGTCATCCTTGTGTAGTCATCAATGAAAAAGCATAAAATAATTCTCATTGTTTAGGTATTTTGTCCTTGTAGGACCACACAATTTAGTGTGCATTTGCAATGGTTTGGTAGATAAATACTTTTTAGGTTTGTGGCTGATTCTTGTTTTCTTTCCTTCTTGGCACTCTTTACATACAACATTTTCTGGTTTTGAAAGGATTGGTAGCTTTCTGACATTCTGATTTTTTGTTGATTTTTACCAAATTATCATAGTTAACGTGAACTAGCCTTCTATGCTAGAGTTTGACTTCATCAACTTGACTCATGAAACATACACTGGGATCTTTACTACTAGAATTTTCATGGAGATTATAAATTTTTCCATTAGTTTTGAACCCTGTTGCTACAGTTTTTCCAGATTTCTTTTTTATTTCACATCCAAGCACATTAAAGGTAACATCAAAGCCATTAGCATAGATTTAACTCACACTAAGTAGGTTATGAGCCATACCTTCTAGATAATAGACATCATGCACTAGTGTATCATTATCCAGGAGAATAGTACCTTTGCCTATAATGGGAATACAATGATCATTTCCAAATCTAATAGATCCTCTTGAGTAGGTTTCAAGGTCAACAAATTCACTTTTATATCTTCTCATGTGGTGTGAACAGCCACTGTCCACAACCCAAATATTCTTTCTAACATAATGCAAGGCAGTTTGAACAATTAAGGCTTCTACATTTTTCTTAGGTTTCCAAATCAATTTGGATTTGATATGTTGATCAGATTTACTGAATTGCTTTATAGAATTTGATTTACAAATAGAAGCTATGTGTCCTAGGTTTTTACAATGAATAACATCTGATATTACTGAGGAATTTGTATAAATTGTCATTAAGAAAACTAGATTTTTTTATAGACATAACTCTGCATGTATTTTCTTTTTGCCCAAATTGTTGACAATTAAAAAAATAATGAAAGAAATGAAAGCGATATCTAGAAAACTTACTTGTTTTGTCAGTGAACTTGCTAGCAACAGCATGATTGGAGGACTCACCATCAGTGGATGTTTGGATGCCTTTACCCTTGGAATAATTGGAACTACTCATCAAAGCAGATGATTTATCATTGCTCTCATATAGTTTAAGTTTTCCTTGAAGAACAATAAGATTTTCTTCTACGAAGTGGAATTCTTTCTCTTTATTGATCAGTCTTTCTTGAGTGACTTCAAGAATATTTTTCCTTTATTCTAACTAGAGAGTAAGATTAGATATGAGTTTGGTATCATTGTGATTCTGATCCTTTATAGATACACATTCTTTTCTAAGTTTTTTTAATTTCTTTGAGAGAACATTTAATCTCTCCCTCAAGGTCAATTTCAAATTCAGGAATGTTCTGAAAGGATATCTTCTTGAGCTTCAATAATAGCCATAAACAAAGTTTCATATCCTTCAAGAGACTCACTTGAACAACTATCTATTATGTCAACATAAAAGCTCTTCTTCTTTTTGAAGGATGTTTTCCTTTTATTCTAAATAAGTTTTTTTCTTTCCTTGCCTTCTGCCATCATCATCATCACTTGTAGCTTCTTTGTTTTGACATTGTGCAAAATAGTGGTCAATTTTGCCACAGTTGAAGCACTTAAAGGGGAATTTTCCTATATATCTAAATGATTCTCTTATAAGATGACTAACAAAGATAGACTCCTCATCATCAGGTTTATTAGACTCATATTCATTATCTCTCTTTTGAGTTTTGAAAGTAGTTTCTTTATTTGTTGGAACATCTTCACAAAATATCATTCCATAGGCAGTTAAAATACCATGCATCTCATCGATAGTAAGTTTATTCAAGTCTCTTTCTTCTAAGGTAGAGACTTTTGAATAAAATTTAGGTGTCAAAGACCTCAGTATCTTTTTCATAACTACCTTTTCTTCTAATGTTTCACCAAGACCCCGAATTGAGTTGACAACTTTTGAGATTCTAAGAAAGAAATTAGCTATTTTCTCTTCTTCAGTCATTTTAAGGCTTTCAAATCTATCCCTATAGGTCTGAAGTTTTGCCTCTTTAACTTTATCATCACCCTCATATATGCTAAAGAGTTTATCCCAAATGGATTTTTCATTGTTTCAGTTCATGATTTTGACCAAAACAACATTTGATAGACCACATCAAATAGTATTTGAAGCCTTTGCATCACATTCATCAGTTTTTTTGTCATCAAGGGTTGAGGGGGAAGTGGAAGAGATATATGTAGTTTTAACTACAACCCAAACCTCATAGCCTAGAGAGGTTATATGCTTTTGAATTCTAAATTTACAAAAAGCATAGCTAGTACCATCAAACAAAGGTGCCCTACTAGTGGACAAACCTTCTTGATTTGCCATTGAAGTATTCCTACCTAGAAACCCCTTAGCATAATGCAAGACAACAAGGGTTTGGCTCTGATACCAATTATTGGAGTACCATAATCACTAAGAGGGGGGGTGAATTAGTGCTTATGATAAATTTCAACATTTTTCGCTACTCTTTAAATATTGACTTATTAGAAGCAATAAACTGCACTCAAAATTGATAGCAGAAATAAATACAACACACATAAAGAAAATGACAAAGAGTATGTCTTGAGTGGAAACCCTCTTGAAGAATAAAACCACTCAAAAAATGCCTCATTGGCTTATCAATTAAAAATTTTAAATGCCTCACTGGCTGTTTCATGTGTCTCACTGAGGATGCTATCTCACTGAGAGACTTTTTCAAATGCCTCACTAGCTTATGAATGTTTCTCAACAAATTGACTGAAATTACATAGAAAGTTTTTCATTTGTTTCACTTCTTTTACATTTTCTAGTCTCACAACATTGAGACTTAAAAATAATAGTTCTTTCAATTCATATGTAGTACATTAATGTGTATGAAAAATATACACAGTTATATCATATACAGAGCTCAAATGCTCACATATACAAGCGAATTGTGCATATGTAAAGTACAACATAATATATTCTAGTGAATCTTATTGTAGAAGCTTTTGCATATCATTACTCACAAATTCTTTAAAATCTAATCATGATATAACAGTGGTATTATATGCCTTCAAAAAATCACAGAGAGAATCTCAAGGGATGTCTTCTTTAAACTTCATTTCACATAATAAGAATTAGCTTTTGCAAATCTTCACAATATAAAAAATGATCTCTCTTTTGATTGAAGAACATATTACAGTTATTGAAAACATAACTATCATATTTTACCAAATCTGAAAAATTAATTCGATCACTACAAACACAACAGAGCATAACTGCCCATCTAGATAAACTAATCACAAAAAAAAACCCCCATGGTGTATGTCATGGAAGACCCTTGGTTAGGGTTCTAAAAAATTCAAGACAAACATACCCGAAGAAGACACTGAAAACAATATTGAAACTTAAAGCATTTCATAGACCCTTAACTAGGGTTCTGAGCAAGAATATATTCAGAACCATATAATCCATACCCGTAAGTTTCACTAGGGTTTTTTTTTTTTAAATACTAAAGAACATGAAGCTTTTCACAAAAGATAGCTAGAACATCAACCCTTTTCGTCCTTTAAAAAGCTTTTTGAAACCCTTAAATTTTTTTTAAAAAATACCTTGAACTTTCCAAAACAAATCCAGAAACACATAGTAATCTTTATACAAATAAAGACATACTACTCTTATCAACAGTTAACAAACAAATATAGCCCTGCATATTTTTTCAAATACTCAGGTAGTCTTTGAAAAAATATGCAGGGCTATAAAGGAGAACATCAACATTCCTCACAAGAATAATTAGCAATGGGCTATTATTGATATGAATGATATGGAAAAAGACATCCTTACTGAATGGAACCTAATACATAAGGTCTACAGATCGGACAATAAGAAGAATAGAGATAACATTGTATGGAGGTTTCCTGATTATGATTAGATAAAGGTTAATTTTGATGGGGCAGCTAAAGGGAACCCTGGAAAGGCTGGTGGAGGTGGAGTTATTAGAAATGATCAAGGAATTTACATTGCTGCTTTTGCTTCCCCTTTTGGAACCCAAAATAACCATGTGGCTGAAGCTATGGCCATGCTAAAGAGTCTCTAGTTAGCTCACAAATTCAAATTCAAAAAAAATTGGCTCGAAGGGGACTCTTTAAATATAATACAAGCCATCAAAGGTATTAATTCTATTTCCTAGAATATTGCCAATATTATTAAAGATGCTAAAGATATTCTAAGTAACTATGATAGCATTATTATAACCCACACCCTTAGAGAGGGCAATAAGGTAGCGGATATCCTTGCCAATGAAGGGGTCAAATTGGAGAAGGACGTCAAATACATAGGGGAAAATCACATCAAATGGGAGATTAAGGAACAATTATACATTGATCACCTCAATGGATCAAGATAATATCATGATTGATTTCTGGGGATCGAGTACCAATGATAGATTTTGGGGGCGGATGAACTGTCAGATGATGAGTGTTTCTTGACATCATAACCAAGATCATATGTGTGTGAAAGATAATAGTAATAATAGCTAGGTTTGTATGAACATGAGTAGCAATCTCAAAACTGCGAAAGAGTCTTTACAAGGGGAAACCAGAAAATCAGAGTGTTATCCGCGGATTGAGACCTACAGCAGAGGATATCGTTATTTGGAAATCAGAATGGGAGGCAACCTAAACAGGAATGAGCCTTCAGGTTGTGAGAACTGGAAGAGTGAAATAAAGGTGTGGAGAAGGCTCCATAGACATGGTTTCACTGATTATATGGAGAAGCTCCATGGTAGTCAAAACTCTGTGTCTCACAGTTTTGCTAAAAGCTGGAGCAATAATAGGGCTACCCTATTTGGGGAAATTTGGCAAATCGATGAAAATTTGATCTCGGAGGTCACAAGAGTCAAGATGGAGGGGATAAAATTCTACAGGGATAGAAAGTATGTTGCTGAGGCTTTCAAAAATTTCCTAAAGATGGAGGATGAGAAGGGTAACCTAGCGAAGAAGGACAACATATCATACTACACCCCCCAATAGGTAAAACCTTTCTAGCAAAAAGTTCTTAGGGCTTTAATGGAATATTTAACTATGGATGGCAGATTTACGAAAATTTACAACTATCTTTTTGCTATCCTAAACCACTTCTGCCATGGGGCTAAAATATCTTTGCCCTTCTATTAAGCCTCCTCTCTAAACGAGAGCCTGGCTGACCATGCAAAAAAGCCTAGCTCCTATCCTCTAGCACACCAGGGACTCATTCTGTTGATTTATGAACATATTAAGGATAAGACTAGGGATACCAAGGATGATCCTTTGATCATCAATGCTAAGATATCTGAAAAATGCATTAACTCTGATTCAACTGGGGAGCCCAACACCCCTACCCATTTAAAAAGAAAGGTTGAAACCAAGGAGGATGAAAAGGATGTGCATTTTGATGAAGAAGAGGGAAAGGATAAGGAAACTGATTTTGAAATGGAGCTTAACAAGGAGGAGAACTATGGGGAAGGAGAGGAAGGGGAAAATTTTGAGAATCGTCACCCCAACCCTAAGGGCTCGAAAAGTGAGAAAGAGGCTCTAAAGCCTAAGGAAGATGAAAACCCTAATGTGGAGGAGATTGAATAGAGCAAGGACTCTACGGATACCATTCTAGACACCACCCACAACTGCACCCTTCAATTCTTCAATTTTCAGAAGTGGGTGGTTGAAAACATCACTAGCATGCAGGGTAAACAAAGGGAGCTGAAAGTTAAGATCAACAAGCTGATGAAGATGTCTGACTCTGGGAAACAAAACGTGAAGATGGAAAACAGTGAAGCAGAGGAGGAAATGGAAATGGAAGACTGGCTAGAGAAAGATCTGATAAAAGGTGACCTAAAACATTTGGAGGACGTCATTAAAATCATGAAGGAACAGGTGGAGGAGGAAAAGGACAATGTCAATGCCCGAATTGCCCAAAACGAGAAAGCCTTCGAAAGCCTTATGAATCACAGCCTCTAGGTTCTTAAAGTCTCCTCCTAGAATATGAATGTGTTGGTGAATCATCTAGAAATGAAAAACTAGGAGAAGAACCCGGTAATTATTGAAGATGCTCCTACCTCCAGCCTAACCCACCAGACCCCTAGGTGCAGAACCAGGCAGACTACGGCTGAGAAGGACATGAAAATGAAAGAGAGTCAGATTGATCAGGAAAACACCAACTTGAGGGAAGTAGCCAAGGAAATGATGCTCTTGGTGTAGGATGCAGAAGAAACCATGAAGAGTTTTTAAATTTCTTGTTATGCTGGGCTTGGGGTCAATTTCTTGCTGGCCTCTTGCTGTCCTTTTCTATGTTGTTGGTTTTTTTGCTTGTCTTTTGCAGCTGTTGTGTTTTGTTTCTTTCATGAACATATTTTGAATGTAAATGGGTTTTGGGTCCGTTAAAACCTTTTTTTACTTAATCAAAAATAGTTAACAAACAAAATAAATTGTGGAAAGATAGGGATTTGATACACCTGAAAATATTTTCTTCTCTTTGGGGTATGGTGTCCTTAACTTCCAGTAAACACCTCAATCTCATCTTTAGCTTCACTTCACCTTGTTCAAGCTCAACTTCACCTTATCTAGGTTCAACATTACCTTATTCAAGACCACTATATAAATGAAATGCTTTGACAATTGAAAAAAATGTCATGCCCTAGCTCTAGGGTTTGAAGACTAATGACAACTCAAACTGCAAATGAAATGCAAAAGAAAAAAAGAAGTGCTTTTCAAGAGTTCCTCAACCAACCACCACATAACACAAGGTATTTTGATGGGAATATATAAAATACTTTTCTTACAACAAATACCTTATTGGTGGGGACCAAAAGATGTCATGTTCCCTAGTCACTTAAAGTGACTTCAAAACCTTTGCCTTTTTTTAATCACCGAGTGACTTAGTCACTAATAATATATCTCATGTATAACTATGCCAAGGGTCAAACTTTCATGAAAATTCCTTTTTGACACTAATGCCAATGATGGTTTAGGGGTAACAGAGAGTGGTGGTGAGGAGCTTGAGAGTGAGGTATGCAGGAGCCACTGGTAGAAGAGTTGCAACCATGCTAATGACCATAAACCAAAAAATTGTCACTAAAGGAAGAAGGGTCTAGCAGAATCCTAGCAATAGTATAAGGGGCAATACCCTAGTGATCCAGAAGAAATTGCAAGAAGGCCACTTCAAGTGCCACTTTATTAGCGTGTACTTGAATCTATAACATCACATTATTGCATATACAAGCTTTAGCATTAAAAGAAATATGAATATCAAGAGAGCTATGATAAAATATCACATTATTTTATTTGATTATTTATTATTATATTTTGGTAGCATTATTTTTTTATTATATTTTTTAATAGATTTACTTAATTTAAATTTATGAATTTTGAAAAGTTAATTAATGTTTTTTATTATGTAATTGATATAATTTAGCTATAATTTAGTTTTGAAGAGGTTGGAATTTTATTTAAAATAAATTTAGAGTAATTCTCAAATTATAGAAAATTTATTTTATTTTATTTGATTATTTATTATTTTTTTTTTGATCGGTAAGAGGCCAAGGCCAAAAATTTTATTATTCATTTTTGAAATTATACATTACTCCACTCGTGCGGGTGCTGGTAGGAAAGTGTGGAGGCAAGAAAACCTTCGGCCATGCTCGGGACCATAGTCCAGCAAATCTCTTATATTAGTTACAGTATTGATACATCAACACCCCAGGCCAGGGTGATCAGGTGGGAGGGTTTTTTATTTTTCCCTTCCCTTACAAGCCCAAAAGTAATGCTTTCAATAGTCATTTAATCATATTGCTCAACTTCTCATGGCTTTGATTTTGGATTTATTCTTTAGTTATTTAGAGTTGCTCCTTAATTGGCCGTGATAACCTGTTTGGCCTGCATTGTCAGTTACTCAAACACTTGGCAGTTTTGTTAGTGTCATCCGAACATTTATATCATTTGAAAATTCATTGCTAGATACCTACCCTCAAGCCATTTCTAGAGCAAACCTATCCTTTCAGATTATAAAATAGTGAAATTTAAGAGACAAAATTGAGATACCGATTACAACTAGGTTAGAATAAGATTGCCCAAAGACCCGACCAACCAAATAATCCTCAGTTTTCCAACTCTTGTTTATGCTCCTGGATGTTGTCCTTAATAAAGGGTAAGATCTAGGCTACAACAAAAAGAGTAGGAAAAGGAGATTCAGTCAATCCAGCCTACCTTACCCTATAGGTTTATAGCAAAAGGAGATGACAGAATGGATGGTTATTCACAATTTGCATGTTAGCCACATGTAGTCCACCGACTTGAAAAATGATAGGGGGATATCAAAATATAGAAAACATCAGCAGATGGCATTAAAACTTCAGCAGGTGGCATCCGAAATAAATCAAAATAAACCATTCATCATTACTAGAGTGAGTAAATACCACTAGAATTATGCATCCAGATGCTTGTAAATATCTAGAGTATTTATTTAAATAGTAGGGTATTCAAAGCAAAATACCACTAGAATTATGCAACCAGATGCTTGTAAGTATCTAGAGTATCTATTTCAATAGCTGGGTATTCAAAGAAAAATGTTGATGTATGTCTATATAGTAGATATTCCTTCAAGCCTATTAAGTCACAATAATTTATAGGATTATTATCATGCTAATTTAATGTCCTATATGTTACTTTATTTTGTTTTTAAAGATTTGATACTATTTTCTATCTAAGCCCTACTTTCTATTAACTATAGAATGAACCCTGTTTTACTTAGAAGTCTACTAGGATCACCCCTGTGATCTAATTCTTAAGTTACAATTTAAGCCCAAGCCATATAGCTCTGTATTAATTTAAAAAATGGAACCAAACTCCCCCAGAAAGCAGAGCCACATCAATCCTCCCCAGAAGATGAAGAAGAAGCACTTTCATCCTCCAGAACCAGACCCTCGGCTCTGAGGAAGTCCTCAAACCAAGTAGGTTTTGGAGGGTGTCTCACATGGAATAAGAAAAGCAAAAAGTTGACATTTCTATTGATTACCTTGAGCCTTTCCGTGGATATAGGCACACCATCCATGGAAATGATAGGGAGTTGAGGCACGGGCCTATTATTCCAAATGAGAATGTCATAACTCCTTGACTGCGAAATAGTCCATTCATTGTCAATATTGACTAAAACCCACTCAAGATCGCCCAAAATAGAGGCAGTGAAGACCTCTCTACACAGAGCACTAGTATCTTCACAATTTTTGGTGGAGCTCACAGTCACAGCGAAAAACATGACAGCCACATCCGTGTTGGCCCTAGTTCTGTCCGAATTTGTGAGAAAATCCAGGTCCAGGATGTTCTCAACTGCATCAATCACTAAGGTATGAGGGAGACGCATCTTGCACTTGAGGCGGTCTCTAGTGATGGCCCCTTCAAAAGACATTTGCCTCTTTAAACTTTAATCGGGGTATCCATCACCTGATTTTTTACAACACGGGGTCTCAGGAAAACTGAAGCTAAGGTTAGTAGCCGAATGTTTTAAAAGAGTTAAGTTTGCTCATTCTAAAAACATTCATGCCAATACCCACTTTGGAAGGATTTCATTGGTTACAAAATAACACATATCCTTGAATGATGCGCCATCTGAGGTAAAACCGTGTTGAAGAGTCCGAATTAATTTTGACAGAAGAGAAAGCGAGTACGCTTCATACTGAAGCCCTAACATATCATAATTATTAGGATTACATTGGGATCTTGCCAATTTATGATGTTCAAGTGCTCCTAACTTTGAGTTAATTAATCCATAATCTGGGTGCCACTGATCGCTCAATTAATGATCGGCCTCTGATTTATGAGTTAAAGGATGTATAGGCCACTGATAGTGATACTCGAGATTTTAAATGCAGATCCTTAATCATTTGTTTTAAAATGGAAATTTCTATATTTGTTTTTTGGTTAAGATAGAGTACATTTTAAGCAAGAAAATGTTTATTGATTAGTGATATTTACTTTGGGTTTATAAAATAAATGAGATACAATATATATATATATCTTAATCTGGTGCTTCGATTATATCTAAGTATGAGTTTTTTAGATGTAAATGAATGTAAAATATCTATTTATTATTATATAAGTATCTGAAGATAGTTACAAGAGTGTTTGCAGTTAACATAGGTAAGTTTTGATCTGTATTTTACTATAAGTGTGAGTTTCGGATAATTTGGATATCTAGGTTAATATATATGAAAAATATACTTATTTATAAATAGATTATATATATATATATATATATATATATATATATATATATATCCCTCCCCATATATATGCATATAGGTATCTATATAGTCTGTATTGTGTGAATGGTTTAAAAATATATGTTTGTTATTAAAATGTAATGTATAATGAAAAAATATATATACCTATATATTATATATATATATGTTTAAATATATATATATAGATATATATATTATATATATATAATATATATATATATATCTATATATATATTTAAACATATATATACTGCAAAATAGTCCATTCGTTGTCAATATTGACTAAAACCCGCTCAAGATCACCCAAAATAGAGGCAGTGAAGACCTCTCTACACAGAGCACTAGTATCTTCACAATTTTTGGTGGAGCTCACAGTCACAACGAGAAACATGATGGCCACGTCCGTGTTGGCCCTGGTTCTGTTTGAATTTTTGAGAAAATCCAAGCCCAAGATGTTCTCAACTGCATCAATTACTAAGGTATGAGGGAGACGCATGATGCGCCTGAGGTAGTCTCTAGTGATGGCCCCTTCAAAAGCCATTTGCCTCTTTAAATTTTAATCGGGGTATCCATCGCCTAATTTTTCACAACACAGGGTCTCAGGAAAACTACAGAGAATCAACTGTTAAAACTGAAGCTAAGGTTAGTAGCCAAATGTTTTAAAAGAGTTAAGTTTTCTCATTCTAAAAACATTCATGCCAATACCCACTTTGGAAGGATTTCATTGGTTACAAAATAACACATATCCTTGAATGATGCACCATCTGAGGTGAAATTGTGTTGAAGAGCCCGAATTAATTTTGACATAAGAGCAAGTGAGTACGCTTCATACTGAAGCCCTGACATATCATAATTATTAGAATTACATGGGGATCTTGCCAATTTACGATGTTCAAGTGCTCCTAACTGTGAGTTAATTAATCCATAATCTGGGTGCCACCGATCGCTTAATTAATGATTGGCCTCTGATTTATGAGTTAAAGGACGTATAGGCCACTGATAGTGATACTCGAGATTTTAAATGCAGATCCTTAATCATTTGTTTTTAACTGGAAATTTCTATATTTGTTTTTTGGTTAAGATAGAGTACATTTTAAGCAAGAAAATGTTTATTGATTAGTGATATTTACTTTTGGTTTATAAAATAAATGAGATACAATATATATATATATCTTAATCTGGTGCTCCAATTATATCTAAGTATGAGTTTTTTAGATGTAAATGAATGTAAAATATCTATTTATTATTATATAAGTATCTGAAGATAGTTAAAAGAGTGTTTGCAGTTAACATAGGTAAGTTTTGATCTGTATTTTACTATAAGTGTGAGTTTCAGATAATTTGGATATCCAGGTTAATATATATGAAAAATATACTTATTTATAAATAGATTATATAAATACTTGTATATATATATATATCCCTCCCCATATATATACATACAGGTATCTATATAGTCCATATTGTGTGAATGATTTAAAAATATATGTTTGTTATTATAATGTATAATGAAAAAATATATATACCTATATATTTTATATATATATATATATATATATATATATATGTTTATATATATATATATATATATATATATTTAAACATATATATATATATATATATATGTAAATGTTTTTATATATGTATATAAATATAGATGTATATATAAGCATGAATAAGATGATGTTTTATATGTGAATATGAATATATATGATTTTAATTATATGTCTATATATATTAATGTTTATATATATAAATGGATGTATATATATATATATACATAGATTAATAGGTGTGTATGATGACTCGTCTAAGAGTTTGACTGCAGGCTTCAGAGATTGAGGAGGTTGTGGTGAAGTTGTTAAGAAAGTTAGATGATTCCTATTGAGCCATAGATGCTTATAATCAGCTCCTACTAATATGACAGCCATTATTTGTAATAATTTTTAAGGGTTAATGTTGTGAGCTGCATGAATTATTGTCTTGCCATCAGCTCCCATATTGGCGAGGGAGTCAACTCTTCTATTTCCTTCCCTATAAATGTGGTTAAAGATGACCCTATCAAATGTTTTTATGTTTGTCATAATTTTTGCTAGGGAAGCATTTAGTCTCCAATCAGACATAGCCCCTTTTCTAAGGGCATTAATGATAATGGCCGAATTACCTTCAATGACAATCCTCTTAATATTAAGTATAATGCCTAAGTTTATTCCTGCATCAAGTGCTTGCATTTATGCAACATTATTTGTGCCAGTGCCACAGGGTAAAGCCATAAAGGCCACCTCGTCCCCATTTGAGTTGTGGAGGCAGCAGCCCAGACCCACCTTCCTAGGGTTACCCTGCGAGGCACCATCAAAGTTTAATTTAAACCATCCACTGATAGGAGGGATCCATTTACACTCCTTATGAGATAGCCCATTTGATGGGGGGCCTTTACCAATGAAGGGGGGAATCTTTAGACCTTTCCATCTTAGTCTCATTTTTTCATCCCAGTATGACATATTGATGTCTCTCTGATAATTTTTTTTTCAAAGGGTTTGGTTATTTATTATTTCAACTATGGTGGCTTCAATTTTATTGATCAATTGATACCATTGCATTTTCCTGTCTTTGAAAATCCTCCTATTTCTTTCCTTCCAAATTTCCCAGATCATTATGGATGGGGCAATGATCCATAAATTTTCAAACATGCACCCAATATTCTGGATTGTCCATGCATGGAATAGATCAAAAATATTATTAGGAATAGGGGAATACCAGATCAACTGCTTTCTTAACCAACCCCAGCAATTATGAGCATAATCGCAGGTTACCAAAAGGTGATTAGAATTTTCTTCATCCTTTTCACATAAAGGACACCTGCTCGGTCCTTCATATCCAAGTTTCCTAAAAGTATCAGAAGTGAGGATTCAGTTTTGAATAGCCAACCATGCAAACAAACCTTCTTTCGGAAGGCACCTCTTATCCCAACACAAAGTGAAGGGTAGATTGGGGCGTGGGATATGATTTTTATTTAGCATGTGTTTGTAGCCCTCCTTTGTTTCATATCTTCCCTTTTTGGATCCAGCCCATATCAATTTGTTTGAATCAAGAGCTAGGGCAATAATTCTTGAGGCCAGGATCTTAGATAGGAAGGATCACTCCTAGGCCGGAATATTGAGATGCTTCATTGATTTCCATCTCCATTTTTTCAGACGCCCGATGCTAAATTATTCTATATAATCTTTTACATGAGTACCCCAGAGTCCTTCAAGAGTGGGTATGATTGAATTGAAATTATGAAGAGTGTTGAGGGGGGGTAGGCTCCCCAGGAGTATCTCCAAAACAGGGCATCCTGCCCATTGCCAATGCACCAAGTTAACTTATTAGATATGATGCTTCTACAATCTAACATAAAGTTCCAGATTCTAGAGCCCTTAGGGGGGTGAGCAGTCCTGAAGATGCATATAGGATCTAGGTTGTGCAGATATTTGTTAAAAAGGGTGCGTGCCCATTTAGCATTGGGGTTAGAATACATACGCCATACTAACTTGGCCCCCAACACTTTTCTCTAGATGAAAAGGTATTTGATGCCCAAACCTCCCATTTCCTTGGGTAAGCAAATCTTATCCCAAGCAATCAGCGGAAGTTTAAACTTGTCTTCAAAACCTTCCTAGAAAAAAGTCCTTATATGTCTAGTAATCTCCATCCTCTTGGATGCAAGGAGATCCATACATGAGAGTTGGTAAATAGGCATAGCCGAGAGGACCACCTTGATCATAGTGGCCTTCCCTACAGAGGAAAGCCATTTCCCTTTCCAAGAGGATATTCTATTTGTAATCTTGGTCACAACATGATTCCAGAGATTGGAGGATCTAGTACCCCTATCTATGGGGAGACCCAAGTATTTACATGGCAGTTCTCCTACTTTGTATATAAGGATTTTCAGAATTTTTGTTTGAAGTTTGTCATTTGTGTTAAAGAAGGTTATATTAGACTTCATAGTATTAATTTCTTGACCAGAGATGCTAGTGTAGTTATTCAAGATTTTTTTAATTGTTTTAGCCTCCAAAGGGTTGCTTGACCCAAACAACATGGTATCATCAACAAATTGTTGATGGGTAATGGGCTCCATGTTAGAGGTGATTTTGATACCAGTAAGCTGAGCCTTTTCTCTGGCCCAATTAATCATTCTCTCTAGAGATTCAACCATTATAATGAAGAGGAAGGGGGAGAGGGGATCCCCTTGTCTGAGGCCAAGGCCCCATTGACAAGGATTGAGATCCTTAGTGCAGCGATACATTTAAAGACCAAATTAATCCATTGCTTATTAAACCCAAAAGATTCCAAACATTTGCAAAGAAAGTGCCAATCTACTTTATCATATGCTTTTTTAATATCCAATTTAATCAACATACTTGGTGCTTTGTTGTTTTGTATTGTGTGAATAGCTTCCTGAGCAATGATTATACCATCATAAATGGATCTATTAGGCACAAAACCTATTTGTTCCTCACTGATTATTATGGGGAGGAGGGTCGGTAATCTATTTGCCATTGTTTTAGTGAGTAATTTATAGAGAGTGTTACATAAGGCTATTGGGCGATAGTCCTCAAAACTATCCACGATCTCCTTCTTTGGGATTAGGGCTATGAATGTATTGTTAAGTTCTCTAAGAATTTTCCTAGAGTTTCTCATCCCCTCTAAGGCCTTGGTAATTTCCAAACCCATGAAGCCCCAACATTTTTGATAAAAGTGAGTCAGGAACCCATCAGGACCAAGAGCCTTATCTGGACCCATTTGGAATAAGGCTGATTCTACTTCTTCTACTGTTAATTTTTTGTTAAGCATTAAGTTATGTTCTTTTGATATTAATTTTAGGATATTTTTTAAAAAGTCACTCTCCTTAGTCCATTTGGAGCCCTCCCTATTATTAAGGATAGTCTCAAAATACCCCACTGCAGCTTCAACAATAAGCTCAGGGTTTTCAGTAAAGTCCCCCGATGCCAATTTGATCTTGTTGATTCTGTTTATAGTTCTACGATGTTTAGTGCTATTATGAAAGAAACTTGTTTGCAATGTTGTAGAAGCCTTGTCTCCTGTTATTCCAAGTGAAGGCTTTGTTCTTGGCTATTAATTCCAGCAAGTTACATTTATGTGTCCAATTCCTGAAATCTAAGCATGATTGAGTCATTTTGTTATTGCCACCAAACTTTTCCTTGGGATCCAAAATTGCATTGAAGTCCCCAACAATTAGGCAGGTTTGTTCAGTTTCGCTTAGAAGGAAATTCTCAATTTCATCCTAGACTTGTTTTTCTGTCTGTGTTTGTGTGAGGCCATAAACATTAATTATTATGAAATTTAAGTTGCTTTTGATGCTTAAAACCCTTCCACACATCCGATTCAGGGTTTTCCTTATAAGTTTGAAGGAAACTTGCCTCGGGTCCCAAACGATGGCCAGTCCACCAGATGCTCCAGAGGCAGTTTGCCCTTCAAGTTCTTTGATACCTATTTTTCTCTTTAAGTTTGTTAATTCACTGTTATTTAGTTTGCTCTCCTGTATTAAGAATAATTATGGGTTGTATTTGGTAATGCATCGTTTTAAGATACACTGCTTGTTAGGAGCATTCATGCCCCTAACATTCCATGTAAGGAGTTTCATAGTTTATTGGGAAGGATCTTCCCCCTCCCTACCTCAAAAAGATTAGTAATTTTAGTCTGACCCACTGCACTTCTAGCCCTGGTGAGTAATTCAGAAATGGATTTCCTTCCACGCTTTTTTGGGTCAGCAGCAAAGTCTGGGGGGGAGCAATGCTCCATAGTGTTAGCGATCCCCAGGCATTCCATATTTTTGTTTGCCACATCACAAAAGGGGGGGATGGCCATATCCTTAGAGATGGGTTTGCACAACTCTCTAGCTAACATTGTTTTCTGCAGTGCAAGTTCTTCCTCATCAGCTATCTCATTAATGAATAACTCAATAAGGTGATCTATAACAGAGTTACCCACATACTCAACTACGCATTTATCTTCAAGGGCTCTTCTTTCATCTACACCCATCTCCTTGATGCTATTATCTATTATGTGATTTTTTCCCTTTTTGTTCTTTCATTTTTTCTTTCTCCCTTTGCCTTTTTTGTTCTTATTCTTTTTCTTTTCTTTTTTTTTTTTTTTAATCTTTAACCCTATCTTCCATACTTAAAGCCAGGTTGCTTAGTGTTTTATTTTCCTCCAATGTGATCTTATTTTGAGCTAATAAAGCCTCCTGGTGAATGGGAGTGGTTTCAAAAATAAGGGAGCCATTAGTTTCTCCTTCAATGTTTAAATCTATAAGAGCTATGTTGGCTTCTGGTATAGAAATCGGTGATAAATTCTATTTATTCACAAGAGCTATCCTCCTCTATTCCTCTACTGGTACAGCAAGTGAGATTTCATTTTCCTTACTTTTTGATTTTCTCTGTGTGTTATTTGGTTCCATAGTCCCAAGATATTGTTTGTTAAACAGAAAACCTCCCATAGGGTTGAATATTTAATGTTCAACTCCACCTCCTTAGATGCCTTATGGCATGTTTTCTTTGACCCCTGAAAAGGGGAGATTCCAGTCCTTGGAGTGAAGTCTTTCGCGAGGATCTCTGGTTTGATTTCATAAATTGAGTGGTTTGTGATAATTTTGATGGGATCAAATGTTGATTTTCCTATCTCAATGTTGGCTAAAATTTTGATATCAGAGGATTCCAGATAGTTATCCTCCAAACCCTCAAAACCTCCTATAAAATTTCCTAATTTTTTAAGGACATTACAATGGATTAATTTGATTGGCATATTAGGAAATCGAATCCACTTTGGAACCCTAAGTTTCTCAACATCTTTAGGGGAGAAATTAGGTTTCCAATTAAATTTTTTAAAGCAATAGCCCTTAAAATATCTATGATTATTTTTAAGTAAATTGTTTTTAAGATCTGCAGTATTGCAATTGATAAATAAAAAACCGTTCTCTAAGCTCATGATACTTATCTGATTTCTTGTGAGGGATTTCAGCCATTGCTGGATCTCTGAGGTCGAGGCACCATAACTGAACCATTTTCCAAAGAGCCCACGAGTGTTGTAACATTCCCACAATTCATCGGTATGATTATTACTTATAATCATAATATTATCTATATTGAAGCTGGATGGCTTTTGAAAGTTTAAAGGACCTTGCTTAGGGTAAAAATCCTCCCTTCTTCTGGTGTAAAAATTTTGGCTAAATGATGAGGTTTTTCTAACCCCAAGTTTGGTTCTGTTTGCTCCAGAAGCCACATTTACATAGTTCCTTGAGAGAGTCTCTGTCCGCAAGATAGGAGATCTTGTTTTATTAGGGCATCCAGATGACAATATATCTCTTGAGTAATTGAGGGGAGCCTCCTTCTTCTGAAATAAAGTAGTTTCCTAAATTTTACAGGGAGACCCTACCATTCTTGTAGTTTCTTGCCATGTATTGACAGTCGGAGAAGCGGAGGGATATTCTGAATGAGTTAGGGCAGGGAAATAGCTGGACAATGCCCCCAGGGCCCTTCTGCTAATTTCATTGAGCTTTAGAGTTATTAAATTAGCCCCTGTAACTTCTATGGTAAGGACATTAAGACAATTCTCCAGGCGGGTAGCACTATTGTGAGCCTCCAGAGGAGAAAAATTGTTCTTCCATTGCCCAAGATGCCTCCCAAACCCGTGTAGATGTCACGAGGGTTTTGCAAAAGAGCTTCTGCCTTTCGCAGTTGTATTCATATTTTTCATTTTGTTGTTTATTTACATTATTGTTTATCTATATAAAATTTATTTGATTATTTATTATTATTATTATTATTTTACTGTATTATTTTTGTAAGTATTTTGAAAATTTTAGAATTTGTTTTTCTTGATTTTTTTTTTATATCTATTAATTTCTAAATGACTCTTATTTTAGTGAATTTCTTTAATTTAAAGGTATGAAATTTGAAAAGTTAATTTACCTTTGTATTATGTAACTAATATAGTTTAGTTTTTATTTTTTTTGTTTTCTTTTGTTATCTGTAAATTTTTAAAGGAATTATTTTCTAGATTTATTTTTTAAATATACATCTTATTTTATGATTGTTATATTTTTTGATTTATTTTTTCAGATATTAAAAATAGTTCATCGGTTTTTCAAGTTTTATGATAAATTATTAGATTTATGATCTAAAGTGTTAATTTATAGTTAGTTAATAGTTTAATAGTACATTTGTTTTTTAGTTAACCCTCACAAATTTTAGTAACTATTATAATAATATAGAATAATCAATCATAATAAACAATATGATTTTCATATTCAAGTTGTTATTTGAAAATTTATTTCTTATTTTATTTATTTTTTTAAAATATATTATTTTATTTTAAACTAATAATTTATCTTTATTGTAATATTTTATTTAAAGTGTGAATTTTATCTAAAAAATTTAATTTATTTTTTAATATTATTTTGTTTCTAATATTGGGTATATCTCTCTTAATATTGTTTGTAATATATTAATTATATTTTTTAAGTATATGTCTTCTTAAAATTTAGTTCTCATTAGTTCAAAAATTACTTTTAACTTTTTTATTTAGTTATTAATTAACCTAATAGATTTAATATGTGTTATTTATATAGATTATGATATATTCTAACTTGTATTTAGCTTATTCTATGTTAAATTTTAATATATCTATATTTTAATATATCTTCAATATAGATTTTTTTAAAATTATCATTTAAGTTAAATAGATTATGCTTGCTTAAATACTTTTTCTATTTATAAAGGATTATAGTTTGAATACATTAGGTTAAAGTATTTCTTAGTATAATATTACTTCATTTATCTCTCACTCTTGCCCCCTCTACCTCTAACTTTCATTCCCTTTTTTTTACTAGCTCACTTCCAATTTTTCACAAAATTTTTTGTATATCTTTTTTTATATCTTTATCTATCTCTCCAATTCCTCCCTCTCTTTATACATCACCCCCTATATCTCTCTATATCTCTGCAATGTATATCACTCCCTCTCTATCTATTAATCTATCTCTCCCTCTCCCTCTCCTCCCTTATATCTTCTATATCTTGATCTATCATTCTCTTTATCTCATAACTTATATCTATTTCTATCTCTATCTCTCCCTCTATCTCCTACTCTATATCTCCCCATCCTTATCTTTATCTATCCCTCTATATCTATCTATCCATTTCACTCCCTCTTTCTCTCTATCTCCATCTTCCTCTCTCCCTTACTATCTCTAGACATGACTCCCTCTATCTATCAGTCCATCACTCTCTCTTTCTCCCTCTTCCTAAACTTATATATCTAAATCTCTTCGACACTTTCTCTCGATCCCTCGATATTTATTCTTTAATCACTTCTCCTATCTATATATCATTATCTTTGCATCTCTCTACCACTATATATCTATGTCTACCTATCTCCATATATCAATTCTCATCTCTATCTTTATCTTTATACCTTTCTCTTAACTAACTACAATATTGGTACTAGGAACTTGACGCATTGTGTCTCTTGTTTATATATAGGAAAAGTCACTATCCTATATTTGATATTATTTATGATATCAAAAGGTAATGAAAAAATTACATTAAAAACTTTAATTTTTTAAAATCTTTTTTAATATGTTATTTTTTTGTATTTTTCACTTTTTTACTATGATTTAACTTGTTATGTTTATTGTGAAAGTTAAAATGTAAATTGCATCAATTTTAATATAATTTATGTTACTTTATTTTTAATCTTTTATTTGAATTATAGTTTTAATTTTTCAAATTTAATTCATTTAAGAGTTTAAATCTATATTTATATTCAATTTTATAATTAAAAAATATTTGTTAGTGTAGACACCTAAAATTGTCATGTCTAATTAAATAAATATCTTTGTTTATTTAATTAATTCATTTATCCTCTTCTAGCCTTATTTTTCATTTAAATAAATACATTTATTTATTTAAATTATCCTTTTCCTAAATTAAATAAATCTCTTATTTATTTAATTGATCCCACTTCCTGTATTAATTAAATGTCTTTATTTATTTAATTAATTCATTAACCTTTTCTACCCATGACACATGTCATTCATCTCTTAATTCATACACTACCTACCCTTTCATTATTTTATTATTTTCTTTACCTACCCTCTAATCATAGCCGACCATTTATCTTTTACACCTCTCAATCTTATCCATCCATTTCATATGGTGTCTTCTATATAAGGAGATGCTTCCTTCATTATCAACCCTAATGAGTTGAACCTCTGGACATATACATTCTAATCATCCTGATGATTACTCGATTACACTACGCCTTTGAACTTTCATATGCAATCCTACTTGCAACCACATTTCCGTTCTTTATTAAGCTCTTGTGCACATAAAATCTGAGAGCAAATATATCAAGCAAGATCAATGGAGATAGGAATAATGGAGATTCAAACCCTATTGGACATGTGATGGTATAATCTTTGTGATTTGATTTGATTTGCATTGTCTTAGGTAATCTTCATATGTTATGGTGGATCTTTGTTATTGTTAGGCTAGGGTTTTCTGGTTGAATTCATTTATTCTTTCAATTATTGGTGTATCCATTTTCACTATATACATTTTGGCATGCCTGGTGGGACCCTTGTCCCTTTTGCATTTAACATCTTTTGTTACAGATTTTGTAATTTTGAAGTTGCAGATCTGACATTTCTGACAACATTTTGACATTTTCACATTTGCGCATTTTGAGATCGTGTTTTTGATTTTTTGTCGCATTTGTGACATTTGGAATTGCGTCTGCGTCTTCGACATTATTTTACTTTTTATTGCAAATTGCAAGATCATGTCTATGTTCCTGAATCATGTCTGTGAACATCTGAACCATGTTTGTGTTTCTAACAATATTTTCATTTTCTAGATTGCAGGTTTTCATTATAGGTGCATCTGTGGGCAATTTAATCGCGTCTGTGAGATATAGTCACATCTGTGATCATTTTAATCATGTTTGTGCTTTGCAGAATTTTCTATTTTGCATTTTTTTTGCAGAAACACATTTGTGAGGTGTTAAAATGCGTCAGTGTTACAGAATCACGTCTATGTAGGGCGGAATTGCATCTGTGTAGGGTAAAATCGCATCTGTGTTTTCAAAAAAAAATAAAAATTCCTCATTTAAGGTTTTCATTTTTTTCCATTTTGTCTTGCATTTAATGTTTCAGATCTGGTTTATTTTGAGCTAACATCTTTAGATCTAGCTAATAAAATTGGTGCAGCTTGTCTTGAAAGCAAAATCGTTTTGTCGAAGGCCCCTATTTCACAAAGTCTTTTGGATCTAATATTTACCTAACTTGTGTGCTTGCAGGAAGGGGAGATCATTTGGAACAATCCAAACTACTAATAGATCTTTGTTGCAGGCCTTGGCAAGGGTTTTGGATCTTTATTGTGTGCTTTGTTTTCATAGACTAGCAAACACTTCAATTGGTTTACTAAAATCGAACCAATGTCCTTTGTGTCTTGAGCAATATGCTCTTTTTGTTTCATCTTTAGAGGGCCTGTCTCCCCGTGTGGTCATTAAGACTACTAGTGAGGAGAGAATGACCCAAGTGGTAGCAAGGAAAAGCCATCCTCTTCCAAACCACTATAAACAACTGTATTCATGGTGAAAACTATGGATAACGTGTGCTGATTAGTTCATACTGACACTATGTCTCCCCATAAACCCATTTGATCAAATTTATTTGATCAGTTGTAGGGTGTAACCCTTATCAATTGGGAGCCTTCTGTATTTATAGAGCTGAAAGTGTTGCATGTATGGCCACACGAGCGGATGCCCTTACTAGCACCTTTTTGTTTTAGAAGCCAAAAACCTTCTAGTTGTTGGGGCAGGAGGTCAGATCTCTGGAGCAGCCCACACACATATGGTTCTTAGTAGAGTTACAAAGTTTTCCATGAGGAGTTTTTATGGGGACTGATGCTTGGCTGCCCTGAGAAGTGAGTGTCGAGGGTGGAGCCAGTGGGGTCAAGCATCTAAGTATCCACTTTGAATAGCATAGCCTCATGTGAGAATCAACAACTATTGTCCTAGCCAACCATAAGAATTGTGCTTGTCTTATTTTGAATAATCAAACATTCAAGACCAAACATCAAAACATTGTGTCTTTTGTGTCTTCAAGTGTAGGCAAAACAATTTTACATCAAACAACATACTTTTCTTGGAGTCATTTTGAGTCTAAACACTTGCAAACATTGAGTCCTCATCAACATTGTGTCCTCTTGTCACGAAAAACAGCCAAAAATTCAGATTTGGTCACAACAAAAAACTTCACAAATTTGAAAAATTTACAGTCCAACAAACAAGAACAATCAGTTTCAGAATTCTTGAGCTTCCTAAGTTATTTCTCTAGATTTTGATCTAGCATTCAACATGTCTTTGGGTCTCACAAAGTCTATCATTGTTTTACACCTTGCATTACATTCACATTTATCTAAACTTGAGTCAAAATTTCACTTGCTTGTCCTCAGCATACTTTGTCAACACATTACATACAACAACATTTTTCTATGTGGTCCCTCATCAAGGTCTATCACCTTTGGGTCTCATTTGGTCTTAGTTAGAGTCAAGGTCAACTTACCTCATCAAGAGTAACTATCATCTCTTTGGAAGCCACACCTACTCTACTACATACATACTTGGTCTTACACTTTGGACATTGCAAGTACACTTCAGATTCATTTACATTCCATCCAACTCTTGGTCTTTCTTTTCTTTCCATTTTCATCTAGTCTCACACATCTTGGTCAATACCTAGTTCATGGTTGAAACCCATTGCCAAAAATCTAGGAGAGAAGCTAAAGAGGCTCAAGAGTCCGCAAACATGAGTTCTTTTGAGTATGACAATGATATCTTTTTCAATTCCGATAATACTACATTACCTGACATGGATGCCTATAGAAACATTCCAAATGTTGAGAACATGGACACTATAAACAACAATGATACACACAATGACAATATGGATAACTTTTCCGTACATTCAGCAGAAGTGGAAGACTCTATTATAGATCCCCATTTTAATCAATTGGTTGAGGAAATAATGAGGAGAGATAGACAATATTTCTTACAAGTGATGGCACAAAGTGGAGCCAAGATCCCTCACAATTTTGACATGTCTCAAATAATGGAAAATCGACCTTTGCAACAACCTCACCTCAACATGGATCAAAGGAGGCCTAATAGTGGAGGAAATAGAGGACCACATCTTGTGCCTAAATCACCATCATCTTTGTTTCAAAAACTAGAGGTCCCATACACACATGGTCAAGCATATGATACTCATCTTCGCAGACCATTATGGAAGTCTTCTGGAGAAAAATATACTCAAGCACATACCAATGCTAAGGACCAACCACCAAAGTAATTGGATATCCAAAGGCATGATCAAAATTTGTACACAAGGAAACCCTGTGTCAAATCTGGGGGCAACACAATAGAACAAACTCATGACATGCCTATAGAGTGTGGTATACATGGACAAAGAAGATATTCCATTCCTCACCATGACTCTATACCAAGTGGTCCATATATGCAGCATCATTATAGACCTCCTCCATATGAACATGTCTATGATCAATACCATCCATATATGTAACATGCTCCTCCACTCAGTGCTTTAGGCATGGGGTATGGTCCAAGAAGTCGGTCTCCACCTAAGAACAATTTGGAACAACAAATTAAGGACTTGCAAAAGAAAATGGAGGACATAAATAAACCGAGGGTAACTTACACAATGAGAGACATATGTCCTTATCCATTTGACAAGAGCATTCCAGTGCCTCCATTTCCTACACACTTTGTGACACCTAAGTTTAATAAGTATAGAGGAAAAGGAGATCCTAAGGCACATATAAGACAGTTTTTCACAACTTGCATTGAGGTAGCAACAGAGGAGACATATTTGATGAGATTATTCCCACAAAGCTTAGGCGATCAAGCTATGGAATGGTTCTCCCAACTCCCACCTGGAATTAAGTCAAGGGGTGACTTAGCAGAGGCACTTATTCAACATTTCTCATACAACATAGAGACAGACATATCAGTCACTACTTTGTGAAACACCAAACAAAAGGATGGAGAATCTTTTTCATCATTTTTACAAAGATGGAGGAATCTAGCCAACAGATGCTCTTATGAAATTCCACAAAAATTTATTGGTAGAAATGTTCACTAAGAATGTCAACAAAGACATTGGTTATGACCTAAGAAAAGCTTGTTTATCCACCTTCAAGGATGCCATTGAAAAATGCTTAGTGACATAAAAGGTCCTAATTGAGCAAGGCATCATCAAAATATTCAAAGAAAACAAAGAGGACTATAAAGGAAAAGACAAGCCAAGATTTTGGAATAAAAACAAAAACACAGTCAATGATGGTGTTGTGGATGCTAATATAGTGCGACCCAAAATCATTTTTTTGGGATCAAGATCTACAAAAAATCAAGTGAATACTCAAACAACTTCTAGATCACGATGGAAGTATACCCCATTGGGAGAACCACTAGAGTTAGTTTTCAAAAAGCTAGTGGTAAACAAAATAATAACAATCCTAGATTTGCCTCCATATGAGCCAAAGGTTAAACCAAATTGGTGGAATAATGATGAATATTGTGAATTCATAAGAGCAAGGGCCGCAAGACAGGAAATTACCATCGATTGAAGAACATCATACAAGATCTTATTGATAGAGGTGACATTGAGATTGAAGGACACTCATCCAATCAAGAACATGAGTTGTTTAAGGAACCATTCCCAAAACATGACAAGGGAAAAGCTAAAGCCATAGATGATCAAACCAATTATACCAAAGCATCTAATAACTATGATTCAACTATCAATCACATTTTGATGGACAACTATGTCTCTACCATTATCATCAAGGATAAAATGCCTAAGAATTCTACCCAAAAACCCAAGATTGTCCTAAAAGGCATCGAATCTTCTTTTGAACCTACCTCTGAATGTAATGTTACAACTCATCGAGGTAAATTCACTTTGCAAGGTGCTCTAGCTAAAAACACTGTTGCCTCATCAACTAAACCTAAGTATGACCTTGTAGAATAGTTGGGGAATATGCCCACGCTTATCTCAATCCTTAAGCTCTTATGCATATCCCCCACACATAAGGCCATTCTTGACAAAATCTTGAGAGATACTTATGTCCCTATTGATCTGAACATGGACCAGTTTCAAGCCATGGTGGGATACCTTTCCATTCCACACTCCTTAACATTCATAGAAGCTAACGATGCCTCTATGAGCCAACCACATAATGTACCTTTACACATTGAAGCCTTCCTACACAAACATCAAATAAAATGAGTCCTGAAAGATGGAGGAGTAGGTCGAAACATTTGTACATTGAGCACTATTAAACAATTGGGATATTCAGCTAAAGCTGTGAATTCTACAAACAAAATCACCATAAAAGCATATGATGATGAAGAGCATTCATCCAAAGGCACAATCACCTTACCTCTTAGAGTTTAGCCAGTTATGAAGAATGTGATTTGTCAAGTCCTAGACCTAGATCTCACATACAACATACTTTTGGGACATCCATGGATTCATGAGATGAGCGCAGTCCCATCTACATATCATCGATCAGTCAAGTTTCCACACAATGGAGTTGAAGTGACCATTAAAGATGATCAAAATCCATTCATATATTGCAACAATATATGACCTAGATTAGAAATAACAATGTTAGTTAATAGAGAAGCTATTCCTTCATCAGCATATGTGGATCCAGAATCATTGAAAGCTTTTACATCAAAACAAGTAGAGATCAAAGAAAAGTTCAAGATTAAAGACCTGGGATGTGCTGAGTATATCTTTCATATTGATCAACTCCCACTATTTGTTAAGACATCCAGTCAACATGAACAATCTATAAGTAGTATGCAAGACCAAGGAATTGGGTGTGAACCACCTAGTGTTGTGGCTACTAAGTCTAAATGCAAATCTCCTCTATTGGTGCAAGCATCTCTTGATATCAGTAGTCCTAAGAGTGGTTCCAATGAAGAATCTATTGAGTGTATCACTAGCTCTCTTGATAAATCACATAGCTTTACCATATCATCCAGTCATTCCATTTGCACTCTACTCCTAGACTTGGATCAACAAGAATTACAAAAGCCCTTACTCATTGGGGATGAAAAATCAATATTTGAAAAGAAAAATCTAAAAGTCAAAACTAAAGAAAAGTCCTTCAGTCCAAATCAAAATCAAAAGCTATTCGACTCTGCAAAAATCAAAGTCAAGGATAAAAATCCTATGAAAGAAAAAGAACAAGAGTTGATCTGCCCTAATATCAAAATAACTGAGGGCAAAAGTTCTAAAATTTTAAGTCAAACATCACACTTGTTAATCCTAAGTCTCCATCATGTCATCTTACTTTCACTTCTTTTCACAATCATAAGCCTTCATCACTCATCTTCTTGTTCCACACATCCATCCCCTCTTGGCGATACATCATGGAACTTTAATGGAACTTCCTCGAAGAAATTTGTTAGCAGGGATGCCCAAACTTCTTCAGGTGATAGGCATATGGGCCTACACAATCCACACATTAGTAATTCTATCTCAGTTCCTTTATCAAGGAAGACAGTCACTCGAGCTACATATCATTTAGTCAAGGAACGTTGCAATTACAATCATAAGGTTCAGCCTTGTACAATTGAGGTAGGGGACTTGGTCCTCAGAGAAAATCCTAAATATCAGCAAGACAGAGAGAAGAAGGGCAAGTTCGAACCAAACTGGCTTGGTCGTTACATCATCACAACAGCATATGGATCTGGTGCATATTAGCTCTCAACTCCAGAGGGTGAACCTTTGGAGGATCCTATCAGTAGCATGCACCTTCACAGGTTTTACACATAGCTCGTCAGAATATCCTAATTCAAAAACACAAAAAAAATCATAAAAATACAAAATTGTTACTTGGTGAAAACCTGGCAAACAAGCACCTTGTGACACAAAAAAAAAAAGAAAATTGAAAAACAAAAAAACAATTCATGCAATGGTGAAAACCACTTCGGTGGTGCCCTGGGCAAGTACCATGGTGAAAACTGGGTTATTGACGCCATGTGTAGAGACATTGCTCCTCCCTCCTTCAGGATTCCATTTCATCCTGTCACTTTGCACACACTCACAACCTATTGATCAATAATAAACATACCCATTCCCATCATGACTTGTTATTGATCTACCAAGATTGGTTTGCCATCCATAATAATCCTTCCTTTTCACCCTTCCATCCATAGTAAATCAGCTCCTATCTATGGCTAAGGCAAATCCTACTTCTAGTAATGTGTGTGGAACTTAGAGCATCGTCTGTTCTGAGGAGTATAGTTCTTCCACTTTTCTTTAGCTTATCCACGTACAATCCGCAATAAAGTTCCATCTTCTTCACAATAAAGTATCTGTAGTCACATAAATTTGTCCATTCTAATTAAATTAATATTTAATATTTATTTAATTAAAAATCCAGTAGCCATCAGTTAATTAAATTAATATTTAATTAATTCATCTTCAAACATTCTCCTATTAATTAAATAAATTATTCAATTTATTTTAATTAATTCATTAAACCAAATTCAAATCAATTAAATGAATAAATCATATTTATTTCCTTTAATCCCCTATTCCTCTTTTAAATAAATTAAATCAAACATTTATTTAAATCATTTATTCCCCCCACTTGCATTTTCCTACAAATGCAACTTGCACACATTTATTGAAATAAATGAATTTTATTTTAATAAAATCCTATTTTCCCTCACCCACCAAATCCACTTGCATCCCTAAACCCCCTTCTAGATTCTTTTAACCCCTTCCTAATTAGCCTAATCCATCCCCTAATTATTGTCACATTCCTAAGCAACTTTAAGTCACTTATCAAAGACTTCAAAGTCTTTGAAAAGCATTTAATGCTTTGTGTGTTCAACAATTTAACCTCCAAAGTCTTCCAAAACCACTAATGGCTCTTACATAACCATTTATGGTTATTTCAACTTGCACTCATGTGTCTCCTCAAGCATTTATTGCTCTGACCATGGTTATCCCTTTTGCCTTTGCACAAGAGTTTATCCATTGGATAAAAGCTTTATTCTTTGAATAAAGAATTTATTCACTCAACCCAACCTTGACTCTAACCCCCAAGTTAACTCCTAGGTCATGTCAAGCATTTAATGTTTATTCCATCTCCTCTCAACCTATCTCACATTGATACTTGTCATCCTAGGATTGGGTTGAAAGCCCTCACATGGATCTCAAATCATTCAATCTTGACCCTTGTTGAGATTACTCAACCATCCATTGCTCCATTTTTCCTATAAATAGAGCCCATTTCTTCATAATCTAGATCCTGAAAACTTGTATGCATTTAATCTATAGTGAATTGTAGAGAGCATTTTAGCATAATAACTCATATAATTGTCATTTTGGTTTAAAACAAATCATCTTAGTATCTAAAGAATTTAGTATTAGCTTTCATTCATATTTAGAGCAAATACTTTAATCTTGAATCTCCATAAGCATCCATAGTGCAAAAAGTTGCTGAGAGATACACTATTTTGGAACTTGGAGAAGAGAGGAACAAGGAAGGAGAAGCTACCAGCATGGTAGAGAGCATTTGGAGGAGCTTAGTTTCTTTTTGTAGATTCTTTTTGCTTAGTAGTGTCTTTCTTGATATGCTTGCTTAGCATAGTTTTTAATTTATGATTTTCTAACATCTAACAATCGACTCTTGTGGTTTCTTGCTCAGGTGTTTGTTTATCCTAACCTTGTCCTTTTTGTAGAGCATCATTTGGTGAACCTGACGTGAATCTAAACACCCATTTTTTTTTAATAAAAACCAACTAACATGTTTGAATGTTGAAATTGACACACAGGTCGCACTTTAGCGCTATTGCAACAAGTTATTATAGCGCTATTGTTCTTACAATAGTGCTATTGTACCAAGTTTGGCACTATTAACATTGTTTCAGTGCTTTTGAACTTGTTTTCACGCTTTTGAAATTGTTTTGGCGCTTTTGCAGTTGCTATCAATTTTTTTCCTTTTAGCTCTATTGTATTTATATTAGCGCATTTGTGTTAAATAGCATTTATGTTTAAATACAGAGTAGCGCTATTGTAACAAAACATTGTAAAAAAGACCCTATAACCAAAAAAGTAAAAAAAAATTAGGCTTGTAGAAGCCCACCATAGCTTCCGTTTTTACTAATTGTTCACTTTTTGTGTAGGTCTAAAGCTAACTTACCTAAAAATCAAAAAATTAAAATTGGACAAAAACAACTTTCATTTCCTTGCAAGTTAGGATCATGCATTTTTAGTGCTTTAAAATTGAACAAAACAAATTTGTTTTCTTGCAAGTTAGGTTCAATTTATTTGGTGCTTAAAACAAGACAAAACAAATTTATTTCTTGCATCAAACTAAGAATTCACAATCCACACTTCCCTTTTGGTGCAAATAAAACTCACAATCAACTTGTTTCAATTTTTGCCAAGCGATTTTTCTTCATGCATACATGCTTCAAATTAAGTTGACCAGGATTTTCAAAGTTCTAGTTTACTCAAAACTTTGCATTTGAAGTTAAAAAGGACACCATGATTGTTGGAGCAACATCTCCAAATAGTTGAAACACATTGCGATGGCAAGTTAAAAAGAACAAGTGTATTTCGTGTTTGGCACACTTGTGCAAAAGAGTTGGTCGCGTGGTCCTACTTCTAACATGCACTATCCTCTCCCTTGGATTTTGTGGTCCTAGGTGCAAGAGAAAAGTGTTAGTAGCACTCAAAGTTTATATTTTTAAGAGAGGCCTCCAAAGAGACACATCACTCTTGAGAATGACCTCACACGGTAAATCCTTCGAGCTGCTGTAGAAATTAGGTGAGAGTGAACGCTGTAGCATTGGGTATAGCTGTTCCTACAGTGTAACTTGCTGAAAGGACAAATGGGCCCCACCACAAGTTACAAGGCTCTTAAGTGAGTCACTGCAGAATGAACTTATGTCCAAAAACATCAAACATTACTAAACACCTTTAAGTAGTAGCCCACCCATTCTATTGATTGAGAATATTTGAGATACAATTCAGTGCAAGAGCATAGATGGTTTTTCTCCCAAGATACTCACCATACATATTTCCTTGAGTAGAAACATAGGTTTTTGAAAAGTCACTTGTGGCTTGATAAAAGTGGTGACTTCCCCATCATAGGGATCATCTATTTGTTATAATCATGCAAGACTTAGTATATCACATCCTTACCTACCACAGTAGGATTCATAAGGTATGTAGTACCCAAGTCAAAGAAATATCAAGATGTGGGCTGAATTTATCACAACTGGCCATTTTACCTTAGGGATAAAAAGTGTTTGAAGTGTTTTCATTTCAGTCAAAGACCAAGTACAAATTGAGCTGACTTCAGGCTTTGGAAAGAAAAGCACCTAAAATACACTTAAAGGAAAGGGTCATAAAAAGTCCAAGGATTGGGTTGATCTAGACCCATACTCATTTGTGCCTTTAAGGAAACATTCTTGTGTTTGTGTGCTTGCTTTATTTTCTTGTCAAATAAACATCATAAAATCCAAAAAAAAAAACAAGTATTCATCCAACCAAACATCTTTCAAAAACAACCAAAAAGATCAAAAACAAAGAGAAAAGTATCAAACTTTATGACCATTCTTCACATCTTGAGAAAGAAGAAAATTCATCAAAACATCAACTTGAAAAGAAGACCATTGAGTTAAAAGGCTTTGATCAAAAGGAGGAAATTCTTCTATCTAAATAGACAAATCTTTGTCTCTCATAGAGTTTTTCTACATCGCATGCATCTCTACCTTCAAGGCAAAACAAATGAATTTGATTCAGAATCATTAAACCATAGAGATTTTATGTAATATAGAGCTTTGAGTTATCACAAAAACCAAGCAGGCAAGATTAATCCCAACTTCTTCCCAAATGTTTCTTTCACATACAACATAGCTCAAAATGCCACCAACGCCCGAAAGGGAAGAGGTAGAATTTGTTCCATTTGTGACACAAAGCTTTTATTGAAGTTAAAAAATTTCATCCATTATCTCATTCATACATCATCACTTCATCATCAATTTGTTCCAACTCTCAAAACATTAAGAGGTTCTTGTCCTAAGTTCTCTTTTGGATATTGCTTGAATCAAACACATCCCATCACTTTTTAGATTGTTTCTACATCTAGGATAAGCTCATCCTAAGAGACATATCTACGCAGGTTAAAACTAGTTCATGAGTGAATCCTCTCATTACTAGGTAGTTAAGTCTGTAACACATCTTAGATTTCTCTAAACCTTATCACAACAAACCTTATCAAAAAAAAACAAGCAATTCAAAGAAATAATGTTGGTCACATCTACCTTTAAGTGCTAGAGAACCACATGCAACACAATTCATCAACCATCAATCTTTCATTTCATCAACAACTCATCATCATTTTCACCCAACTTCAACAAAGACTCATAAACAAAATGGCTCAAACCCGATTATAGTCAAGGCAACGAGAAATAGAAATTGAAGAAGAAGAGGAGGAAAATATCAATGAATTTCAAGAAGCACTTGGAGGAAATGCGAATGACGAAAACCCGAGTACTCCTACTCCTGCAACGATATAAAGGGCCCAGCATAACCCTCTCTTTAACAAACTTTTTGATGAAATACTCTAGAGCAATGCGGATGCTCACTTTTTAAAGCTCGCTCAAGAAGTAGCCAAGCTCCCCTCTGACTTTGATCTTGCCCAATTAAGACAAGCATCAGAATGACAAAGTCTCCATGAAGAAGAAAGAGGTAGAGATCCCATCAGATATAAGATTCCTTGAGGTAACCCACAACCTCCTCCAAATGAAATAGAGATGTTGCAGCAACAAGTTGAAAATATCGCCCAACAACTTCATAGTGGTGTGAAAAATAATCAATTCTCACTCAATGACATCTGTCCCTATCCCTTTGATAGGAATCTTTATATGCCACCTTTTCCATGAGGATTCGAAACACCCAAATTCAAAAAATATAGAGGAAAGGGAGATCCTCATGATCATGTCAGAGAATTTCATTCAACTTGCCTCAAAGTGGCATATGAGCACACATACCTAATGCGACTTTTTCCCCAAAGCTTGGGAGGAACAACCACATCATGGTTTTCTCGACTACCAGGAGGCATTAGGACCTTTGAAGAGATAATTCAGAAGTTCTTGGCACATTACTCTCATAACATTGAACGTGATATCACCATGGCTGATCTGTGTAACACTAAACAAAAAGCAGGTGAATTATTCTTAGTATTCCTGCAACGATGGCATCAAATGTCTAGCAGATGTTCTCTTTAGTTACTTGAACAAGAACTAGTGGAAATATTTTTTTCCAACTTAAACGAAGAAATGGAGTTTCACCTAGATGTCAATGACATGATCACCAAGGGCTTAAAATGTGAGCGAGCTCTCATCAAGAAAGGACTTATCAAAATCTATAATGAACCAAAAGATGGTCCTCACCCACGCTTCAATAGTGACAAACCAAGCTTCTGGAACAAAAACAAAAATATCGTCAACGATGGGGTTGTGGATGCCAGAACTATCAAAAGTGCACAACCTGTAGTTCTATTTGCAGGATAGAATCCTGATAACTCAATGATGAACCACTAGTACCAAACCGGTACTGAGAGGGGGGGGTGAAACAGTACAAACACCAATATCATCCAAAACTGGTTTGACAACAAATACTCCAAAAGACTAACAAACAGGGATACCGGTAAAATAGAGTGCAACTAACAACATCTAGTATAGCTCAACCAGTCATGAACCGGTCACTCAATAAGCTTTCCTCTTGGCTCAATACCACAACATCATTATATTCTCATGCATAAATAAGTAAACTTAACCATCAGATCTTCACAACAGTGAGTTCAATGTGTTTTATAGACAAGCATAAAACATAGAACCTTCATATGCTTATCAAGTAAGACAAAGCATCACAAGATAAAAGCATTTCACATGACACACATATTTTTCACGTGGAAACCCAACGGGGAAAAACCACGGTGGGGATGAATACCCACAAGCTACTTTTTGAACTCTTTAGAAGTCCGCTCTATTAGGAGCCTTGTCCGATTAAGGACATTACAATAGGTTCTGGTAGGAACTGATCTTGTTAGGGATCACCTGGTTAAGGGATACCCGGTTAAGGGTTAAACCCGGTAGGGTCATCTTGTTAGAGGATTTCAAGAACTCAATAGCTGAAAGGATCTCCTATGCTTCTCAAGATTCTTAGAACTCATTAGCCTCGAGTTACCTAGTTAAGTGATTTGAAACAAGTCGGTTAAGACCACCCGATTTAAGGGATTTTGAATCGAGCCAGTTAAGGCTACCCTGTTAGGGGATTTTACAACGGTTGAAGTGGTTAGAGATCAATAGGTATTACAATGATCTGTTAACAACACTTAATGCTAATGCAGATTCGTTTAGGCTCCTCTTTTCCTTTTGCACATTCACTTTGCAGGTATCTCTTCTCTCCTATGGTCTGGCAAGAATCACGTATCACTTTCCTTGGATACACACTCACAACTTTTGCCAACAACCTTAGATAGAAACCCAACATTGACCTTATAGGAAGCATACAGTTCAGTAGAAAAAACCCTAAACCCTAAACCTGTTAGGTTAAGCAATTCAAATGGTTTGATCCTGACCATTGAATCATACTGCATTAAATGCAACAATCTTGAATTGATCTCAAGACATTCTCCATCATCCATTATCCACCATTTTCATGGCGGCTGATAGCCCATCACACATTATCACCATTTGACAAACTTTGCACTTTCCCGAGGTGGATAGGAATAGTCTTCTTCATGCAAGATCCTTCACGTGCATAGGGCTTACGTGGCAACATGATCTATCCTCCATCATACTGCTAACTCATCACACGAAGATTATCGATTGAGTCACTTGAGTTGCTCCAACTAGAAGCCTTGAAGTGGAAGCTACCTACCAACCAGTAACCATACAATGCCTCCATGTGCCGGTTCACATAACTACATGCCGGTTCACTTTGAACAAATGTGCCGCTTCACTTTGGCATATAAACTGGTTCATACATATGCCGGTTCCTCTCTCTTCACCTATCACATGTACCGGTTCTCACCATGTCTCATATTGACATCAATGACAACATACAATATCATTATGTCTTCATGCCAGTTTACATAAGGCTCATGTCGGTTCACATAATGCCAACAATCTCCCCCTTTGGCATTGATGGCGATATACAAAAGATATCTTCTTTGCTTCACATCTTCTCCCCATTTGCTGCAGATATCTTTTTGCTTCATTCTCACTCCTTCTCCCCCTTTGACAACAATGCCAAATTGGAGGTACAATCATCACTATTTCATCATGCTTCTCCCCCTGAGGAGTAGCATCTATAAACACACCAATCAACAAAAGATTTGTCTTTTAAGTACCTGACTAATGTGGAACAATCACTTTTAGTTCACCTCCTGAAGGGGCAATACCCCTAATTCACCTCTCAAATACACAAATGTTGTCTTTGGGAGAGGCTTGGTGAATATGTCTGCTAACTGCTCCTTACTAGACACATGCTGAAGTGTAATCTCTTTATTCTGAACCTTTTCCCTTAAGAAATGATACTTAAGCTCAAAATGTTTAGTTCTAGAATGTAAAACTAGATTCTTTGATATATTGATAGCACTTGTGTTATCACAAAATATACTTACCGGTTTAGATACAGGGATCTTGAAGCCTTCCAGTACATGCTTCATCTAGATTGTCTGAGTGTAGTTCATGAAAGCTGCAACATACTCTGCTTCCATTGTAGACTGAGAGATGTAACTCTACTTTTTACTCATCCATGGGACCAGTCTACCACTGAGAAAATATGCACCACCAGTTGTGCTCTTCCGATCATCCACATTACCAGCCCAATCAGCATCTATGAATACTTTCAGATTGAAATTATTGCTGTATGGGTACCACAATCCATAGTCAATTGTTCCCTTCTGATACCTAAGAATCCGCTTGACTGCACTCAAGTGAGATTCTCTTGGACTCTTCTGGAACCTTGCAGTGATGCCAACTGCATGTACAATATCTGGTCTGCTATGCACTACATAATGCAACTTACCAATCATTGACCAATATTCCTTCTCATCAACCAGTGCTTAATCATCCTCCTTTGTCAATTTGCAACCGGTCACCATTGGTGTACCAACTGGTTTGCTATCTTCCATGCCAAAAGTCTTCAACACCTCTTTGACATATTTGGACTAAGTGATGAAGATTCCATCATTCATCTGTTGGATCTGTAGTCCAATGAAGAACTTAATCTCCCCTATGAGTGCCATCTCAAACTCTTTCTTCATTTCATCAGCAAACTCATGACTCATCTTGTCATCTCCTCCAAAGATAATGTCATCAACAAAAACTTCATAGATCAGGATTTGATCTTCTTCATACTTCAAGTAGATATTGCTATCTTCACTTGTTCTCTCAAATCCAATCTTCACAAGATGGGAATGTAGGCACTCATACCATGCCCTAGGTTCTTGCTTTAGACCATATAATACTTTGTGTAGCCTACATACCATGTCATTGTCTTTAGATAGGGTAAACCCATCTGGTTGCTCAATATACACCTCCTCTTCAAGTACACCATTTAGGAATGTGGATTTTACATCCATTTGATATACCTTGAATCTCTTAAAAGTTGCATATGCAAGAAGCATACGAACTCCTTCCAATCTGGCTACAAGAGCAAAGGTTTCCCCATAGTCTTCACCTTCTTCTTGAGCATATCCTTTGCATACTAGTCTGGCTTTATTCCTAATCACTGTGCCATCCTCATTCAACTTATTTCTGAACACCCATTTGGTGCCAATGACATTTTTATGCTCTAGTTTGGGTACCAAGGACCATGTACCATTTTTCTCTATTTGGTCAAGTTCTTCTTCCATTGCCTTGATCCAATCTTCATCTTTATGAGCCTTTTTGAATGACTTGGGCTCAAATTCAGAGATCATACATGAGTTTTCTCTGATCTTTCTTCTGGTAAGGATTCCTGCATCCTTATCACCTATGATCTGCTTAGGATAATGATTTAACTTGACATACCAAGGAATGATCTTAACTGGTTCTTCTTGCTTTTCTTCTTCATCCTCATCTTCATCAGTATCAACATTCACTGGTTTAGGAACACTGTTACTGGTACTAGGTTGACTGACAACCGGTTCCTAGAAGGTTGCAACTGGTTCATTTACAACTTTCTCACTGCCGGTTTCCTCAGTCTTCTTAGAGGATTCATCAACTCTTACATTGATGCTTTCCATAATTCTCTAAGTCCTATTGTTGTAGCACTTGAAACCTTTACTCTTGGTGGAATATCATAGAAATATTCCTTCATCACATTTAGCTTCAAAATTTCCCTGATGTTCACTCCTCTTGATGTAACATTTGCTACCAAATACCTTAAAGTAGTTGACCACGGGTGTCTTACCAGTCCAATACTCATAAGGAGTTTTGTCCTTACCCTTTTTGATGAGTACTCAGTTCATAGTGTAGACTGCAGTGCTCACCACTTCTCTCCAAAAGGTGTGAGCAACCTTTCCTTGGATCAACATAGTTCTAGCTACTTCAACCATAGTCCATTATTCCTCTCTGCTAGGCCATTTTGTTGTGGAGTCCAGGGGGCAGACAACTGTCTCTTGATGTCAAATTCTTCACAGTACTTGTTGAATTCACTGGAAGTGAATTCCCCTCCTTGATTAGTTCTGAGACACTTGATTCTTTTACCACTTTCCTTCTCCACTAATGCTCTGAAAGCTTTGAATTTCCCAAAAGCTTCAGACTTGTCTTTCAAGAATGTGACCCACATCATTCTTGAGTAGTCATCAGTGAGAATCATGAAGTACCTATCACCTTGCACACTTCTAGTTTTCATAGGACCACATCAATCAGTATGCACAAGATCAAGCAAGTTGTCAGTAGTGAAAGATTTGCTTTTAAAGGTTGAGGAAGACATTTTCCCCAATTGACATTCTCTACACAAGGTATTATCTGGTTTGCTCAGCACCGACAACCCTCTAACTGCCTTGATCTTACTAGCCTTCACAATGTTGTCAAAGTTTGCATGACAGAATCTCCTATGCCATATCCAGCTATCATCAAGCTTAGCCATAAGATGTACTTATATTAGCATCTAGATGAAATAGGTTACCTTTAGTCTGCATGTTGGTGGCTACCAATTTACCATCTTCACCTTTGATTCTGCAAACTCCATTCTTGAATTGTAGAGTGAGGCCACTGCCATTTAATTGGGCAACACTTAGAAGGTTGTGTCTGAGACCATCAACCCAATACACATTGTCAGCACTACTCTTTCCATTCAAGGAGATGGACCCTCTACCTTTGACCATGCATGGTGCATCATTGCCAAAGTGAACCACACCACCATCATACTCTTCTAAGGATAGAAACTTGCTTCGGTCACCGGTCATATGGTGAGAGCAGCCACTGTCAATGATCCACTCATTGGAATCATCAAACCAGGAGACAAGAGCCTTCTTGTCTACCACATCTTCCTTTATAGCAATGAACACAATGTCTTCATTCTCTTCATCTTCTGACTCCTCATCTGTGACACCTTCATCGACTGCCACAAAACAATTTCTCCGGTTTCATCCTTTGAATTTCTTGAACCTTTCCAGTTTGTCCTTGTTGTCACTAATAGGACAGTTCATAGCAATATGTCCTATCCGGTTACAAGAGAGACATTTCAAAGGAAGCTTACCTTTGTATTTACCAGTCCCTTTTGAAAATGTCCTGGCAAGAAGAGCTTCAAATTCAATCAGAAACTCTTCATCCTTCATTTCTCTATTCTGATTGGGTTCCCCACTAGTGCTAGCCTCTTTTCCTTTTCTAGATGGTATAGCAAAAGCTTTAAAAGCTAATTCTAACTTTTGAACACTACCATAAAAGCTATTCAGCTCATAGGCTGTCAACATGGCTATGATGGAGTCCAAGGATGCCTTAGACTTGTCTATTGATCTCAGCTCCTAAATAGCAGCAACCCTTATTGCATAGACCGGCAACAGGGATCTCAGGACTTTACTTACCACAGTGGAATCTTCTATTTTGCCACCTGCACTCTTTATTTCTCCAACAACTATTTTGATTCTTATTCCATATTGCTAAATGGTCTCTCCTTCAAGCATTTGCATGCCTTCAAACTTTCCTCTCAATCTCTCTTCCTTAGCCTATTTTACATGCTCATCACCACCATAGATATTTTCAAGAGCATCCCATACCTCTTTGGGATTTGCCTTGTCCTGAACATCAATAAACTCAATGTCAGAAAGACTACTGATGAGGGCTTCCATGACTTGCCCATTTTTTTGTATCTCTCTCTTTTGGTCATCGCTGAGAGTACCGGTTCGAACAACATATACATTTTCAACATAACTTCAGTGTTGAACACCCATGCTTTTGATGAATATCTTCATCCTATCCTTCCATATACCAAAGTTTTCCCTATTGAACTTTAGACCTTCCCTCTTCATCATTTGGCTAGGATATTTTCCTCAAGCGGTTAAGCTTACAACACAAATGACCTGGAGAGCTCTGATACCAATTGGTAACTCAATGATGAACCACTAGTACCAAAGCGGTACTGAGAGGGGGGGGTGAATCAGTACAAAAACCAATATCATCCAAAATCGGTTTGATAGCAAATACTCCAAAAGACTAACAAATAGAGATATCAGTAAAACAGAGTGCAACCGGCAACATCTAGTATAGCTCAACCAGTCATGAACTGGTCACTCAATAAGCTTTCCTCTTGGCTCAATACCACAGTATCATTATATTCTCATGCATAAATAAGTAAACTTAACCATCAGATCCTCACAATAGTGAGTTCAATGTGTTTTATAGATAGGCATAAAACATAGAACCTTCATACGCTTAACAGGTAAGACAAACCATCACAAGACAAAAGCATTTCACATGACACACATATTTTTCACATGGAAACCCAACTGGGAAAAACCGTGGTGGGGATGAATACCCACAAGCTACTTTTTGAACTCTTTAGAAGTCTACTCTATTAGGAGCCTCGTCCGGTTAAGGATATTACAATAGGTTCTGGTAGGAACCGATCTTGTTAGGGATCACCCGGTTAATGGATACCTGGTTAAGGGTTAAACCTGGTAGGGTCACCTTGTTAGAGGATTTCAAGAAATCAATAGCTTAAAGGATCTCCTAAGCTTCTCAAGCTTTTCAGAGCTCATTAGCCTTGAGTTACCCGGTTAAGACCACCCGATTTAAGGGATTTTGAATCAAGCCAGTTAAGGCTACCTTGTTAGGGGATTTTACAACTGTTGAAGTGGTTAGAGATCAACAGGTATTACAATGATCTGTTAACAACACTTAATGCTAATGCAAATTCGTTTATGCTCCTCTTTTCCTTCTGCACATTCACTTTGTAGGTATCTCTTCTCTCCTATGGTCTGGCAAGAATCACATATCACTTTCCTTGGATACACACTCACAACTTTTGCCAACAACCTTAGATAGAAACCCAACATCGACCTTATAGGAAGCATATAGGTCGGTAGCAAAAACCCTAAACCCTAAAACTGTTAGGTTAAGCAATTCAAACGGTTTGATCCTGACCATTGAATCGTCCATTATCCACCATTTTCATGGCGGCTGATAACCCATCACACATTATCACCGTTTGACAGACTTCACACTTTCCCGATGTGGATAGGAATAGTCTTCTTCATGCAAGATCCTTCACGCGCATAGGGCTTACGTGGCAACATGATCTATCCTCCATCATACTGCTAACTCATCACACGAAGATTACCGATTGAGTCACTTGAGTTGCTCCAACTAGAAACCTTGAAGTGGAAGCTACCTACCAATCAGTAACCATACAATGCTTACATGTGCTGGTTCACTTTGACCAAATGTGCCACTTCACTTTGGCATATAAATCGGTTCATACATATGCCGGTTCCTCTCTCTTCACCTATCACATGTGCCGGTTCTCACCATGTCTGATATTGACATCAATGACAACATACAATATCATTATGTCTTCATGCCAGTTTACATAAGGCTCATGCTGGTTCACATAATGCCAACAAATACCCCACCTCAGACTAACACAGTTGCTCCTTCAAATCAAGGCCGCATCACATCTCATGATGAACCTAGACCTTGTCAACAAAAACAAAAGCAAACATACACTCCCTTAGGGGAACCCATTGAAACAGTGTTGGGACAACTGGTTTCTCAAAATTTGGTAACTCTACCTAAAACATCAAACTATGAACCTCAAGTCAAACCTACATGGTGGAGGGATACTGAACATTGTGATTTCCATCAAGGGAGTGGACACAAGACAAGTAATTGTCATAGATTGAAAGATCTTATTCAAGATCTTATTGACCGAGGTGAAATCAAAATCGAAGGGCCATGACCCAAAGACAACAAACAATGATCATCTGATGTTCAAAAATCCACTTCCATCACAAGATCAAAGGGGTCCTTCCACTTCCAAGAGAGGCACTGATACCACTGATTATACATACACTGTGTATAATTATACTATAAATCACTTGTATGATGACAATGAACAAATTGCAACTATAACCATCAAAAATCCCAGCTCCAATTGCAATGTTGTTACACGTCATGGCAAGGTTACCATAAAGGTAACTCCACAAGGCACCACCTCCATACCAGAGAAGTACAATCTTGTGGAACAATTAGACAAAAATGCCTGTGCTTATATCCATTTTAGAGCTATTGTGCCTATCTCCATCTCATAAAACAATCTTGGATCAAGCTCTCCAAGAGGCGTTAGTCCCTGCAAACCTAAATATAGATCAATTTCAAGCCATGGTTGGAAGTCTAAAGTCATCACCTTATCTCACTTTTTCCAAAAGTGACAACTCTTCCTTCCAGCAACCTCATAATGCTTCACTACACATCGAAGGCTTTATCAACCAACATAGGATCAAGCAAGTCTTGATCAATAATGGAGCAGGCTTAAATATTCGTACACTATAGTTGGTCACCGCTTTGGGATATGCAATAGAATCAGTGGATCCCCGTAAGAAGATCATAATCAAAGCCTATGACAATGCAAAGCATTCATCCAAAGGAGTTGTGGTACTACCAATCTAAGTGGGCCCTGTGGTGAAACACATCATCTATCAGGTTCTGGACCTTCCTTTGCCATACAATCTATTGTTAGGAAGACCTTGGATACATGCCATGCAAGTTGTTCCATCTACCTACCATCAATGTATCAAGTTCCCACATAACAGTGTAGAGATCACAATTATGGATGATGCAAATCCCTTTGCATATTGTCATAATATCAGTCATCAACCAGAGATTACCATTCCTAACAATAGAGAAGCCATTTCCTCCACATCATATATAAGTCCAGCCTCTCTTGCCAGTTCAAACACCACTATACCCAAGCAAGAAAATCTTAAGATGAAAATAGTAGAGGAAGGTCCTATGGAATACAACTTAAGTCAACTCTTTTGTGTGGGACAAATGCCCACTTCTCCTAGAACACATGGCAAACCGCAATAGTTACTTCAGCAACCTCTAATCATGCCAGCATGTGCTTTGATGCCTTTCATCCTTGGGAAGAGTCAAGAAGAAGAAACCAAAGATGAGGACTTAGCGGAATGGATCTATAAAGATCCCATCACCACTGATATGCTACAAGCTACACTTCCCATAGATCGGTATGGCAAAGGCCTCCTCATTATGCAAAGAATGGGTTATGATGGTCAGAGTGCTTTGGGACCTTGCAAACAAGGAAGACATGAACCACTGCTGCTGGAATTAAATCCCAAAGATAATACAGGCCCAAGCTTTGAAAAGGAGATCTTTCCTAAGCTTAGATTCAAAGGAAAACCTAGCAAACCACTATACCAGCCTATTGCAAAGAGAACAACTTTCATTATCAAAGCAGCATCAAACACCATCGCAACTGCCCCACCAAGGCTCAAAATCCAAACACAACCATCTACAATGCTAATCATCCCACCAATCAAACTAGTAATCCCATCAACAACAACAATAACATCAATAGCACCATTAGCAGTAGCAATTGTATCAGAACCCATAGCAGTATCTACAACACCAGCAGTTCTAGCAGAAGTAGCTGAGTCAACATTACTGATACTCCCCATATCAGATTCATTGATCCCCATCATCCTTCCTACAACACCAATAATTTCATCTACAAAGGTACATCAACCGATCACACCTGCAGTATTTAACACAAAGGACATCCCAGTATGGTATAGTAATCGGATGCTGGAAAGTGATTCAGAGACCGACTCACATGAAAGGGAATTTGATTCCATTTAGCTTAATACTTTAGATGAAGAAGACACATCAATACCTCCACCTGGCAAAGACATCCCTATTTACGAAGAAGCACAGATAAATACCTCTTGGGTTCCTGAGATGGAAACCTCTTCCATAGATCCTACGTCACATCCTACGCCTGATTCTGATAGGGAGAGTACCATCAATGACCTTCACCATAATGTCTTAACCCTCACCGATACATCTAATGAACTTAACCTAATCGATGAAGTAATGCCCATTATTCATCCTGAACTCATCGAACGGAACCAACCAAATCCCTCGTGTCTTGACCTTTTCCAAAATGATGAGGCACTCATTGACTTTTTGGAACTACGGGATAACATACCAAGTGAGGATCACAAAGTTGGATTCGCCATTGAACTTAATAGCATAGCATACTTTGGGGTGGATGCCAAACCTTTCAACTGCAAAAATATAGCAATAAAACATGGACCTTCTAGTGAAAACCACATCATGGCACTGTTTGATTCAACAAAAGTAAAAAGAAAGAGTGTATCCAACAGTGAAAACCTCTCTAAGGCCCCTGAGGATGAAAGGTTTGACATCCTTCCCTATAGCACACAATGGGAATGATCAATGATTCTCATCAAGGAAACCAAAGAATACAATGTGGAGACTCCTGAAACTCCTCACCTCATACATCTGGCATCTCTTTTAACTCCAGAGGAACAACCTAAATTCATAGAGTTCTTTCAAAAGCGTCAGATCAACTTTGCATGGTCATATGCAGACATGCCTGGGCTTGACCCTGATTTAGTCATGCATCACCTCACTGTAGCGGAAGGAGCCAAACCTGTCAAGCAGAAGCTTCGTAAGATGCATCCTCAGATTGCAGTACTAGTCAAAGCAGAACTCAAGAAAAAACTAGATGTTGGTTTCATTAGACCAATTGATTATGTAGATTGGATATCCAATATTGTGCCGGTTGGCAAACCAAATGGGTGCATCCATATTTGTACTAACTTTAGAGACCTGAATAAGGCATGTCCTAAGGATGACTTCCCTCTACCAAACATTGACATCATAGTAGACCTAACAGCAAGGCATGCCATGCTTTCACTCATGGATAGCTTTTCAGGATACAATCAGATAAAAATCACACCGGAGGATCAACATAAGATAGCCTGTCCATGGGGCACATACTGCTGGAATGTAATGCCTTTCGGTCTAAAGAATGCAGGAGCAACCTATCAATGAGCAATGACCACCATCTTTCATGACATGATGCATACTATGATGGAAGATTATGTAGATGACTTACTTGCAAAATCACTCACCAGAGAAGGGAATCTCAACATATTAGATAAAATCTTTGATAGACTGGAACAATACCATGTTTGACTCAACCCAAAGAAATGTGTCTTTGGAGTAACCTCTGGGAAGCTTCTAGGATACATTGTCTCAAGCAAAGGCATTGAGGTCGACCCAACAAAGGTAAAAGCAATCATGGACATGCCACCTCCAAAGAACATCAGTCAGCTAAGGACATTACAAGGACATTACAAGGATGGCTACAATCCATCTGTAGATTCATTGCACAATTGGCAGATAAGTGTCACCCCTTTACACATCTGCTACACAAAAACATCCACTTTCAATGGGATGCAAGATGTCAGCAAGCATTCTAGATGCTTAAAGATTATCTCATGAATATGCCATTGTTGATCCCACCAGATCTAAGTAGACCTTTGTTACTCTATATATCAGCAACAAGTACAACATTAGGTGTACTATTGGCACAACATAATGCAGAAGGGAAAGAGTGCACTGTTTACTACATCTCTCGTACATTGGTGGGCTATGAACTCAATTACATGCCTATTGAGTGAGCTTGCCTAGCAGTAATCCTAGCAGCCACTAAACTGAGACACTATCTATTTATAGACAAGGTACAACTCATTCTAAAGATTGATCCACTCAAGTATTTACTCAGCAAAGAAGCATTGACAAGCTGCTTGGCCAAATGGGTGATGATTCTCAGTGAATTTGACATTGAGTATGTGGACCATAAAGCTATCAAAGGACAAGTCATTGTAGATCAGTTGGCCAATGCACCCCTCATAGGCGATCATCCCCTCATTTCCAATTTTCAAGATGAAGAGATATTAATGATCACAGCATCACAACCATGGAAACTATACTTTGATGGTTCGTACACTAGGCATTCTATTTATCACACCTCAAGGTGACAGCATCCCAAAGTCTTACAGGCTCACATTTCCATGCACCAACAATGTAGTAGAGTATGAGGCCTTGATCACAAGACTCAGGCTATCCATACAATGGAAATTACAAGAAGTACAAGTATATGGTGACTCCCAACTAGTCATTCGACAAGCAACTAATGAATATCAGACCAAGGATGACAAACTCATGCCATACAAAAACATGGTGGACAAATTAAAGGCATCATTTACTACTATCACCTTTGAGTAGATACTAAGAGATTAGAATTGAGTTGCTCATGCTATGGCTACCATCGCATCTCTCCTAGATCTTCCACAGAATTCAACATGCTACAAGTTCTTGGTAGAACAGCTTTGGATCCCTGCTTATGATATCCCCAAATTTGAGATGATATGCCACCTTGTTAGTTTTGAATCCCCATGGTATGGTGAGTTCTACACCTATCTCCGCGATCACACCCTTCCTCCTAACCAATTGAATAACCAACGTAAAACCTTCATTCACCAAACTGCTTGATATACCATTATTGCCGAAACCCTATACTGATGCAGTCTTGATGGTACTCTCCTTCGATGTCTGGATTAGGATGAGATAACAAAGGCCTTGGAAGAAGCACATGAAGGAATTTGTGGAACTCATGCAAGCGGTCTGTCACTAGCCAAGAAACTCCTACGCAATGGATACTATTGGCCATCTATGGAAAAAGACTCCTACTACTTTGTCAAGAAGTACAAAAAATGCCAAATTCATGGAGACCTAATACATGCGCCAGCAGAAGAATTGCAACCAATCACGACACCATGGCCTTTTTGTCAATGGGGCCTTGACCTTGTGGGTAAAATCCATCCATCTTCATCCAATGGCCACAAATTCATTATTACCACCACCAAATACTTCACAAAGTGGATTGAAGTTGTTCCACTTACCCAAGTTACCGAAAAGAAGATCGCCTCATTCATCCTTAATTACATCATCTGTCGGTATGGTGTACCCATGTCCATCATCATAGATAATGGGATTCCTTTCAAGAATCAAGATGTCCATGAACTTTGTGAGAAATTTCACATCCAACATCGCTTTTCCACTCCCTATTACCCACAAGGCAATGGTCAGGCCGAAGCATCGAATAAAAACATATTGAGTATCCTAAAGAAGATAGTTAATGATGTCAGTCGTGACTGGCATGTTCAATTGAATCTAGCACTATGGGCATATCGAACTAGCATTCGAACCCCTACAGGCGCAACTCCATACTTATTGGTCTATGGTGCAGAAGTTATTTTACCTATTGAAGTTGAGATACCATCACTATGGGTTTCCTTGCACAATCTCATCGATGATGAAGCATACAGAGTATCCCGTCTTCAGGACTTAGAGCTACTTGATGAGAAGTGACAAGCTGCATACAATCACCTTAAAGCCTATCAGCAACACATGAGTAGAAGCTATAATCATCGAGTTAGACCTCTCACATTCAAGGTAGGTGATCTTGTTCTTCAAGAAAATTCTCATAACCAGCCCAACCGAGAACATCAAGGAAAGTTTGAATCAAATTGGTTGGGTCCATATGTTGTCACTATCGTATGTGGGTCTGGGGCACATCAATTGGCTATGCTACAAGGAGAACCGCTAGTAGATCCGATCAACAACATGCACCTCAAATGATTTTATACCTAAAAATTGTATAGAGCATCAGGCTCCCATATATACTAGAAAAAATACCAAAAACATTCAGATAAATGACCTGAAGAAAATACAAAAACATCAAAAGAGTAAAGAAAAATCATGCATCCAAATGGTGAACAACCACTCTGGTGGCACCTTGGGTAAGTGCGATGGTGAAAACCTGGCAAACAAGTGCCACTCATAAATGTTATGACTCCATTATCTTTCAGGCTTGTTGTGATCACATTCATTACACACACACATCCATCTGTCCAAACCATGGCTGGTTATTGATCTGCAATAAAGAGATAGTACTTCATGTGTCTTGCATCTCGCTTTTTCATGGTCCTGCCTATACTAGGGGCAATGCCCTTAACCTATTGATGGAAGTGGATTTTTACATTACTTATGATTCGTTGAAGTTCTTCATTCAAAACTGTCTCACAAAATCCAAAAACATTGGAAATCAAATCAACAAAATCCAAAAACATCAGAAAACATCAAAAATCAATCAAAAACATGGCAACACGTTGTACATACTCATCCACATAGATACCAAACAACCATTTTGATATACTCCACAAAATGACCACTTATCAAACAACCAAACAATCAAAATCAACACTCAAACTCTTACCAAAACAAAGACAAGATGACATTTTCTTTGACAAGAAATTTTTTTTTAAGCTATCAAATACTTGGTTGATTTATGAGTACAGTCACTCATTTATCTGTATTAGGTTCCTACAACATTGTTTGTGTATCATCTGCGCATTATTCTGATAAAGTTTTGGGGCATGTACTAATGATGTCTACGTGGGAATTTCACTAAGCTACATGATCTTATGCAAAATGCAGTCATAGATCACTATGGCTTGCTGACTACAACATATACCTCGACCATGTGAGCATGAACCATTACCAAGGATCCATATTCTTTATTCTTTATGTACGTATTATTTTCTTACCGAACAATGCTCCTTCTTTGGTTCCTCCTCATCCGATTTGGATAAAGGTTTTTGTCTCTTATTAAGGTGTGAACTTGTCTCAGGATATGATCAGCCCAAGATCAAGAAGGATGATCCAAGTCATGCATAAACGAAGATGATCCTTGTCTGTTCGGCAAGTAATACTCTGGTCAACTTGATCCATTATATCAAGTCGTTTGTATTAACTTGCTATATCAAAATCCATGTAAGAACTACTCTGGTCATCTTGAATTATTATGTCAAGATGCTTGTATTTTCTTACAACATTTTAAAGCTCAATGATGAAAATAGAGCACTATGGATATTCATTCCATCTCATTTGTATATATTACATTTTGTTGCATATCACCCATCCACTCATTCATTATTTTGATGAATAAAGTTAATATGAACAACTATGTGAAAATTGAGCTGGTCTTGGATACAATCGTGATCGAGTACTCTAATACATCATCAATGCATCATGCAAAGTCTCAAAAAACCTTGCATTCATCCTGGTCATATCATCATTACATTTAGTTGCATTTTGTATCAAGTACATTCATGTCATTTTTAATTAAATTTTATATAGTTCATTTAATTTATTGACATTAGTCTTCTTATATCATTTGCATCATTGCATAATCATGATGATTAGATTCATTCATATGATCAAATTGTCCTTGATTGTATTAACCATTTACTATGCATTCATCTAGTGTAAGTTATCAATTATCATTTTATAATCCTTTATCATCCTTTCTCATTTATCATTGCACCCATTCATTTATCTATTCATTAGTTGAAAGGTGCATTCATTCATCCATTATTAAGTGTCTTATTATGCTCATTTTAGGATTCATTTACATTGCATTCATTATCCTTTTTTAATTGCATTAAGGTGCAATTATTGAACCATAAGTTTCATTATCATCACATTATCACATTATCATTTTTATTTAATCATATTTAGGCATTTAAAATCATAAAACCATTTATCTCCAAAACATTGGTTCATACCATTTTATATATCCATTATACATATGCATTCATTTAGACATCATCATATAAACATTTGTACTTTACATTCTGTTTATACATATTACATTCATCTAAAAACCATCTAGATGCATATCCATACATAAACCATTCATTCTTTGCATTAACATCATTGCATATCATTATCTAACCATTCATTCAAAATATTGCATGCATCACTTCGAATATATCAAACAGGAAACACCAAAATCATGTTCATAAATCATCACGAGCATACATCATCATCATGGCATTACATACATAAAGTATTACATCAAACAAAACATGCATACATGTATAAACTTGCATTCATATGTCAGTATCCAACATCATAAATCATAATAAAAACATGCATATAGGAATCATCTCATAAATGCATACATATACACGTATCCATCTAAGCAATAAACTCATAAAAACACCATCCTACATAGCTTCCATACATCATAATATGCATATAATCAAAATATGGGATCTCCTTATATATATCATCTCATGTATCAAAGTATAATGAAGTCTACAAAATCGGCTACCAAGAGCCATCCAAGACATAGTCCAAAATAACAATACAAATATATAAATGCACAATGTTCTCTCAGATGCCACTCTGACCAGATGCTGGACCACCATCACCACCTGCTCTCCCACTAGTCCCCGTACCATTCGATCTATCTCTCCATGGAGGCCCCATCAAAACCCCACTAGCTCCTACACCCCTGACCTATCTCTCCATAGAGGACCCATCACACCCCCACTGCTCTGCATCCTCTAGGATCACTTTGATCTAGCCTATCGCATCTGTGAATAGCTCAGTGCTCGCTGACTAGATGGTACCACCTTCTCATATAAGCCCCGTCAATAATCAACCTCTCCACCTACTCTCCGTACCTCCCTCACCAATGCCTCTACAGATGGCCCCTGTCCCTCTACTCCCTCAAAAACCCTCACTCTCTCCTACAACTGGACCACCTTGTCAACAACCTGATCTCTCTGTTGTAGCACTATAGTTAGCTCTGACTCTCATGCAAATAGCTACACATCTTTCACTACAACCTCTACCTCTAGATCCTCCACCCATGTCTCAGCTACTATCAGTCGAGTATGCAAATGTGCTAGCATATGCTCCTGAGGATCACCACCCCCTGTCACTCCCTCCCCTATCTCCATAGGTGCCCCTCCAATAGCTCCCTCCCCTCTATCCATCGGGATCTCCCTCTCCATACCTCGACCACCTAATCTGACTCCTCCTGGCGCCAACGGCCCCTATGATATCTGCAGTGGTAATCTGCCTCTCCCTCTTTGTTGGACCCAACCACCTAAGCCACCTAAACCACCACCTCCACCATCTCCTCCTCCTCCTCCTCCCCCAGATCTACCATCTCCTTTGTCTCCTCCTCCAACCCCACCATCTCCTCTCCCTCCTCCACTTGCTATCTATCCTCGACCTCCTCCCCTCCTCCGTCTCTATCCCCTCTCATCCTCAAATGTAGGAACCAGCTCTGTTGGATCCGATATTCATAGAATCGGATGAGCTGCCATGTACTATGTATACTCATCTGATAGGCCAACATCCACCACCCTCGACCGTATATCCCATGGCCTCGCCTGAAGCATCTAGAACTCTGCCAATGCCTGATCATATGGAAGTGATAAGATGTCCTCCCAATGAGGAATCGAGTCATGAAAAAATTAGGTAGTGCCTCCGCATCATCCTCCCATGGCTCACACTCTAGATAAGGTCTCCAGATCATGGCATCTAGATCATCCAATGTCTGCTGCCACCACTCTAACTTCCCCAGGTGGGGCTGACTCATCATACCACTATACATAAACATATAAGGCTGGTCAACTGCCCAAAATCTCAAACTCACTAGTCGGGTCACTGGTAAGTGCTCTCACGCCCAAATGTGTAGCAGTGTCACTCCTATTGCTAATGAGCCCCTCCCATGGTATACCAGCTCATCTAGCTCCTGATATAAGTGTACCAGCATGCACAGTCCCCTAGCAAATCAGGTCCCCTCTATAATCATCATCTCGATCACTTGCCCCCAACCAACGGCTAGACCATGTGATCGCCTATCTGGGCACAGTAGTCCTCCCACAATGCCTGACAACACTGCTAGTAGAGGCTCATACAATGTTGCGATGTCCTCCCAAGCTATGGAGCCATCATCAATAAACATGTCCTCATCAAAGACTCATTGAACTACTACAGTCCCCCATGATTTGTCATAGGTGACTAGCTCACCCCGAATGGGAATATGAAGGATATGTCACACATCCTCCAAAGTCACTGTCATCTCCCCCTGTGCAAGGTGAAATGTGCAAGTCTCACTTTGCCAGCGCTCTGCTAAAGCTGTAATCAACTTGTGATTCATCCGAATCATAGGCATATGCATCACATCGTACAGCCTAGTTGCTGCAATACAATCAATCTCGACCTCTGTCAGCCGATCCCGCAACCCTTGTGTCACTGGATGTCTCTCACGTAACTATAACACGCATAGATCCTCTGCATATGGGCATCAATCAATCATCATCAGTTGTTTTGTTTTCAAACTTTCTTAAGTTTAAACCTAGACTATCAACAGATACTTTGATCAAGTATCTTCGGGTCTCAATAGGTAAGCAATCATGGAACACCTAGACTTCAATAGGCATTTATCCTAATGACCTAAGTCTCATCAGGGCTACTATGGTTCAAAACAACTCTCATTTCACATCCCTTTTTCATCCATCATTGGCATCGGGAGATTTTTGTTCACACAAATTGGGGCATCTATTTTCCTAAACAAAAGTGCTATCTTGCTAACAATAGCGCTAAACCCCTAACAAAAGAGCTAAAATTGCAAAAGCACTACAAGATCTATGCAATGGCGCTGCTTAAAGACAAAAGTGCTCAATTGACCCCTCAATAGCGCTCATCAAACAAAAGCGCTTAAACATGCACACAATAGCGCTAGTATTTTCACCAGTGCCCAAAAAACAATACAATAGCACCATTGTGGCACAAAAGCGCTAGTTAATTGGACAAAAGTGCTAAAACTATAACATAGTTTTAGCGCTATTGTCCTGACTCATCTTGGACTCAGAAAAAAACATATCAAAAATACATAAAATCCAAAATTTTAAATTTGCATACCGCTGGTCCGTAGTCGTCTGGTCGCTGGAATCGATGGACTCGTTCGAAATGATGCTTTGCAATAGGTACCGATATCCTGACTACTGCTTGCTCCTCTCAAACGTCACTATCAGAACTCTAGTTTCACACTGGTCGCGGTAACAAATGATCCTGTTTTCACCCATTTCTCCCCATTTAAACCCTTCGCAAGTCACCATAACTTTCCCCTGCTCACCATCGTGGTCCCCGTACACTTCCTGAGCCTCCCATTTCTCCATATTCACTCTGTTTTATTCCATTCTTTCACCGTTATTGCTAATTTTTCTCTTCTACCACCCTGCCAATTTTCATTCTTTTTCGCGAGATCGCCTGATTTTTCAAAAAAAATTGGCCCATCTCTCGAGGGGGCATACCACCCACTAAATTAACATTTATGGGGCATATTCTTTACACCTATTTTTCTTCCATTGAAACAACGTGATAAACTGCACCATCTCAAAGAGGGGCAAATGTAGTCACATAAATTTGTCTGTTCTAATTAAATGAATATTTGTTATTTATTTAATTAAAAATTCACGAGCCATCAGTTAATTAATTTAATATTTAATTAATTCATCTTCAAACATTCTCCTATTAATTAAATAAATTATTCAATTTATTTTAATTAATTCATTAAACCAAATTCAAATCAATTAAATGAATAAATCATATTTATTTCATTTAATCCCCTATTCCTCTTTTAATTAAATTAAATCAAACATTTATTTAAATCATTTATTCCCCCCACTTGCATTTTCCTACAAATGCAACTTACACACATTTATTGAAATAAATGAATTGTATTTTAATAAAATCCTATTTTCCCTCACCCACCAAATCCACTTGCATCCCTAAACCCCCTTCTAGATTCTTCTAACCCCTTCCTAATTAGCCTAATCCATGCCCTAATTATTGTCACATTACTAAGCAGCTTTAAGTCACTTCTCAAAGACTTCAAAGTCTTTGAAAAGCATTTAATGCTTTGTGTGTTCAACAATTTAACCTCCAAAGTCTTCCAAAACCACTAATGGCTCTTACATAACCATTAATGGCTCTTATAACCATTTATGGTTATTTCAACTTACACTCATGTGTCTCCTCAAGCATTTATTACTTTGACCATGGTTATCCCTTTTGCCTTTGCACAAGAGTTTATCCATTAGATAAAAGCTTTATTCTTTGAATAAAGAATTTATTCACTCAACCCAACCTTGACCCTAACCCCCAAGTTAACTCCCAGGTCATGTCAAGCATTTAATGCTTATTCTGTCTCCTCTCAACCTATCTCACATTGACACTTGTCATCTTGGGATTGGGTTGAAAGCCCTCACATGGATCTCAAATCATTCAGTCATGACCCTTGTTGAGATTACTGAATCTCAACCATCCATTGCTCCATTTTTCCTATAAATAGAGCCCATTTCTTCATAATCTAGATTTTGAAAACTTGTATGTATCTAATCTATAGTGAATTGTAGAGAGCATTTTAGCATAATAACTCATATAATTGTCATTTTGGTTTAAAAAAAATCATCTTAGTATCTAAAGCATTTAGTATTAGCTTTCATTCATATTTAGAGCAAATACTTTAATCTTGAATCTCCATAAGCATCCATAGTGCAAAAAGATACTAAGAGCTATACTATTTTGGAACTTGGAGAAGAGAGGAACAAGGAAGGAGAAGCTACCAACATGGTAGAGAGCATTTGGAGGAGCTTAGTTGCTTTTTGTAGATTCCTTAAGCTTTCTTTTTGCTTAGTAGTGTCTTTCTTGATATGCTTGCTTAGGATAGTTTTTAATTTATGATTTTTTAACATCTAACAATCGACTCTTGTGGTTTCTTGTTCAGGTGTTTGTTTATCCTAATCTTGTCCTTTTTGCAAAGCATCAGTATCAGTTTCATGGATTCAGTCAGTTTCAGATGAGACACAGCAGCAACAATGGGCTTCAACAAATCGAATCTTTCAATAGACTCAAACAACATTATGGTTTAGTCCTACCTATCCTTTTTGTGAAAGTAAACATTGTGACCACAATCAAATAGACTTATACAAGTGACAACAGACACTAAACTTGAGGACTACAGTGGATGTTGGTGTCGAGTCTTGGTTTTCTTTTGATTTTATCTTTCTGGTGACATGTCTTTTAGCCTTTTGGGGATGTCTTTGACTAGAGATTCTATCTCTAGGATATCTTTGACTAGAAAGGCGAGGATGGGGTATCGTCACCTATTTTTGTTTTGTTGTCTGTGGATTGTCTCTTAGTAATGCTATGACTTGTCCAAGGATATGAGGACACTGTGAGTCTAGTGTGAACTGGGGCATTCCTTGTTTGTGACTGTCTTATCTCCGTGCAAATAGGTATAATGAATTTCTGGGTCAAACATATGCCTAGATTGTCATAATCTACTTGCCATAATAAAGCTCAATGATGATAATGCACAAGAAGCTCTTTCACTTTCATATCTTCTATCTTCCATCCCCCTTTCTTGATTGACCTCCATCATCCTTTTTGAGTCCATGTAGCTTGCTATCACATGACTGAGTATAATGACACACCAAAAAATATTTGCATTTCATGTAGTTGCACCTGCATTACCACATATCTCATTTCATACATACATATAAGTGTAGACACCTAAAAATGGTCAATGCTTGTGGAAGTCATACTTTAACATTTGCGCATTGCCTCATTTTAGGTTTTTGCGTCGCATTAACATTTCTCCTATGTCACGCACTTGATCTTTATCATTTGCGAGCATTGAGTCATTCTTTTGTATTCTTCATTCATCTCACTTTCGAATTTGGTCTTGTCGACAACAATCTTCGGTCATGATTTTGGTCAATCTTTGTCCTTGTCAATCTTGTCATATTACGATCGATTTGTCATCAATCATTGTCCTCTTCAATCATGTCAATTTGGTCAATTTGTCATCGATTTTTGTCAACCAATCTCAATCAAATCATTTATCAACACTGGTCATTTATCAATTCAAAATCACGATCAAGTCAATTATCTTTCATCAAGACCTAATTCATCTCTTTAGGGTTTCGTGATTTAATCATTTAACCTTGTTTGTCATTTCTCCCGCTAGGATTAATAATTTATTTATTAAACCTAAGTCTTCTCATTACAATTAAATGTTCATTTAATTGGCTAATTATTCCTCTTTGTGAATTAATTAATAAATGAAAGATTATTAATTAATTTACCTTTTTTTCTAATTTTTCATCATTTCTAATTCTTAATTTTCCTAATTCCTCCTATTTTTCTAATTTTTCTAATTTCTTAATTCTTAAATTCAATTTCCTCCTATTTCTCTCCTAAATTTATGGAAATGACATAGAAATTTGTCATAGAATTTGTCATAAATTGTCATAAATTCTTGACATAGAAATTTGTCATAGAATTTGTCATAAATTGTCATAAATTCTTGACATAGAAATTTGTCATAGAATTTGTCATAAATTGTCATAAATTCTTGACATAGCAATTTGTCATAGAATTTGTCATAAATTGTCATAAGCCTTTGCATAGCAATTTGTCATAGATATGTCATAATTTTGCTATTCTTGATTTGAATTTCTATTCGAATCACTATCATGCTAATTTGTTGATTTCTCCAATTTCTCTATAAATTGGATGATCTTCATCAATCAAAGCTAATCCCTAATCAGACTATTGAATTTACGCTTCGAGTATTCTTGTGTCAATGTCAATCTTGCTTTCACAATTAGGTGTATGCACTTGAAGGTGAGATCCACAACAAACCTATTTGGAGAAGAAAGAAGAACAATGGAGCCGCATGAAGGAGCATTTGAATCCCATCTTTGGTTTGCATGATCTTTGATTTTGAATGTTTTATTTCATGTCTCTATTGAGTGTTGTTTAGGATTAGATCATTGCAATGTGTGTTTGTGGTTGAGCTAATAATGATTAATATGTCTTTTATATATATTGTTTGTAATGATTCCTAATTTCCTAACGTACATTAATTGGTGAACCCGATGTGAAAAACTAACCTTCTAATCCCTTTACTGTGTTTTTGAGTGCTTTGAAGTTGATTTGCAGGTCAAAAACCCAAAAATAGGGTCGTGCAGGGTATTCTGGAGACTTCTGCGCCTGTGTAAGACAACTTGCGCCTGTGTTAGACATTCTGCTCTTGTGTAGGGGACATTCTGCACTTGTTTCAGACATTCTACGCTTGTGTCATGACTTCTGCACCTGTGTAAAGTCCAGAACAGAGGTAAAAAAAATGCAGTTTTTACTTGAAATTTGTTGTGTTTTTGCATTTTGTTTTCAATGCTTTGGATTTTGGTACTAATTATCTATGTAGAATATTGGCATATGCATGGCAAAGACAATAAATCAAACTACTAACATGTGTTATGCAGAATCGATAGTCAAAGACAACAAATCAAACCTCTAACTTGGGTTTTGCAGGTTGCCTTGGAGAAACAACCAAACTTTTGTGTTTGTGATTTTTAATTAGGCACTTAGTGATTTCTAAATAGGTTGGAATAAACATGTTTGTGCTTTGATTTTTGAGTGTGACATTGGAGTAGGAGAGTATGCTCTCATCCTTCTTAGGGTGATCAGAAATCCTGATCTTCGATACCATGCTCATTGTTTTGATTGTGTGTCTCCTTTAGTGGGCCTGCCTTCCCGACCACTTTGCTTTTGCAAGTAAGTGATAATCATGAGAAGGGAACGACCCAAAGTGAGTACGACTAGAATTCCTTGGCATTCTAACTCACTATAAAAAAATACCCGATGAGCGAAAGCTTTGAAGGAAGTGTTACGTGGGAATTACAGTTACTTGGGGAGTGATGACCCTTGAACTCTTTCTCATATCAACATCTAAGTAGGGCCTCTTGGTCTAAATCATGCTTGAATGACTACATTTGTTTGGTATCTTGATGGGCTTAATGTCTCAATCATGCTTGCGTGACATCAAGGAGTAATGCTTAACAAAAATCCTTACTACATACCTTGTTTTTAGAGGCCAAAAACCCTTCTAGTTGCTTGAGAAGGACAAGTTCGGATACTTGGAAGAGATACTAAGTTTGCCATGGGGAGATTTCCATGGGGACTGGTGCTTGGCTGCCCTGAGAAGTGAGTGCCATGGAGGGGAGCTCGTGGGGTCAAGCATCCATGTATTCTCCTTGAATATCATAATGAGTCTACCTCTCAAGTACCTAATGTCCTTGCCTACCATAAGAAATGTGGGAATGAGCATGATTGTCTTGAGTCTAAGTTGAAATATCTTGTCTTCTTTGTTTGTCAAAAGTTGAATTGCATCTCATTTCAAGAACAAGATAAATTGATTCAAAACAGGGCTAAACATAAGAGCATTTCATCCAACAAAAGTTCAACAAGGTTCAAAACACATCTTCAAACATGGTTGTCAAACATTGTTCAAAATTTTGTCTCAACATTCATGTCACTTACATTTAGGTTCATCCTAGGTTGCATTTTGCAAAGTCATTGTCAAGTACCAAGGTTAGTTTTCACCTAAGTCATACTCCTTTGCATATCAATAAGAGTCATCCACTTGCATATGTCCTCTTGCATTAAAGTCATACCGTTGTCATACATTTATATTTGCATACCCTAAGCTTAGGTCATCATCATATCATATTAAGATCATTTGCATATTAGTTGTCCTTTTGCATATAGTTTGAAAAGCTAGGTCTTGTCATACTTGAGTAATCCAAATCTTTGATAAACCCTAAGTCATTGTTAAGAAGTCTAGACCTTATCAAACCTTTTGTCCTTTTTTCATCAATGTCATTTCGTCAAACCTAGCTTAGTATCCAAGTATATAGGGGAGACATTGTCATCTTGTCCTTTGTCATTTAAGTCTTTTTGTCCTTTGAGGACTAGACATCATTTCAGTTTCCCAAGGGTCCCTCTCTTAGATTTGCATTCATAAGTTTGTCAAAATTTTCAAAAACAACCAAAAAACATAGATTGCATTTTCATTTATTTAGTTTGCATTTAGTTGCATATCATATATTATCCTTGAAAAATTCCAAAAATATTGCATTTGCATAAGTTACATGTCTATTGAAACAAGGTTCCAAGTGCCAATGATGCAACAAAGTTTGACATATCAACTGACAATGCAATCACAATTCTATCCAACCCAACAACAAGGCAATATCGATCAAACTTTTTATGATGAAACAAGTCTCCAAATACAAAAGTTAGAGGAGAAGCTACCTCAAGAAAATGAGATATTGGAACAAAGAGTGAAAAACATTCAGAAGAATAGATCACAAACATCCAAAATGTTTCAAAAATTTCAAGGTCGAAATCCAAATATTGAGCCAATTGATGTAAGATCTCTTCTTGAACGATCAGACATACCAGCTCTCCTCTCCCAAATAGAGATGATGAAACAATTTCAAGAAAAGAGACAACATCAAATTCAACATTATGTGCCTCCACAACAAGAACAAGAAGGTGTTTACTATCAATCAGATTTTCAACCAATACAACCAATGGTTCAACCAATGGTCCGACATATTCAACCAATACAACCAATGGTCCAATTTCAACAATATGTCCAACCAACTATACAATGTCCACAAATAGTTCAACCAATGGTGGAATATCAACAAGTTCAATCAACATATCAATGTCAACAACCGCCACCAAACATTCAAAAACAAAACTTGCAATATGCACCAAGCAAAGTTTCAAACATGTTGGAACAATTGAACCAAGTCCAATATCAAAACATGACATCAGACCAGAACCAAATCTTTGCCAAACAAGTTCAAATTCCAGATCCAATTATGTCAAAACCTCGAAAGAAAGGTGGCTTTATTGCAAGGCTTTTAAGGAAACTACCAAGTGAGTTTATTGAGGGAGATCAAGATAATACACTTATGTCTAGCAATGCCTCATCCCCTCGCAAACAAATTGACTCTCCAGTGGCATCTATCCCTACACCTTTAGAAGTTTCACAAGAACCTTCCATATTGTCCTCATCAAACAATACACCCAAGGATACAATTACCCAAGGGCTATCCATAATTGATTGTCAAGATAACCCAATTCATGATGTACATCCTTGTCATGTTTTAGAAATACAAGACCCAATGCCATAATGCACTTTATTGCCATTACCTGTTTTAGAGGACCCCATTTGAAGTCCCTCTTCCTCATGTTCAAGCATTGATTCCTTGCTAGAATCCATCACAAATGTTCAAAGTGCATCTCCTTCATGCCAAAACATTGATTCCTTGTCAGAATCCCCCAGGCATATCCGAAGTCCAACCCCATGTCAAGAGGATAATTTAGAGCATGAAGAAATGAGTCCTAAAGCAAATCAAGATGAAGATCCTGAAACCTTCTCATCCCATCCAATTGATGACCAGGACCCCATCTTCCCAAACACTCATGATGATTCCCCTATTCTTGTCCATCCTATCCAAAGTCCTATTGACACTCCATTCCCCGAGCAAGATCAAGATATCTTAGTCCATCCAATCCCAAATGATCCCCTTCCATTTCATGAAAACAATGTCCTTTCAAATCCCATTGACATTCCACTTCCTTAGGAAGATCAAGATATCCCTTCCATCCTTTCTGATGATCCCATTGAAAGTCAAGAGAAAAGCACCTTTAAAGAGGATTCCAATGATCTTCCTCCTTGTCAAGATCAAATTATTCCTTTAAATCCTCCACAAGATCCTTTTGGTCCTCCATCTCCTTGTCCTAATGCTCCATATACACTCCAAGGTCTCATTTCTTTTGATGATCCCATTATTTCTCCCATTCCATCTCTTGAACAGGCTGTCATTGAACCATGTCCACTACACAATCCTAGTTCCCCTCATGATTCTAACGTGTCAGTGCAAGATGTTCATGAACCCTCAACATGCATAATGGGTTCTTCCACTTTGGTCCAATCTGATCCACTTCAGGATCTCATTATTTCTCTCATATCATATCCACCTCATAATGGACTCGTGTCTTCTTCCCAAAGAAAAGAGTATCCTACAAGTCAAGATATTCATAAAGGCAAAGAAGTAGACCTCCATGAGAAAGAACCCCTCCATATCAAAGAAGATCTTTAGGGTCATGTCTACACAACTCACTCTCAAGACGTTGGTATCCCTCCATCAAAATCAAAACATACACCTTCCCCATCATACCTTCCATCCATCTTAGGTCCTTATATCCCTTCATCCTCTATGCAAGGTCAGCAAAGGCACACATCCTTGAGTAAATTCCATCCATCCAAAAGAAGTCCATTTCATTCCCATCCACACCAACATTCATTCCCTCTTCCAAGCAATTTGGATGCCAAGTATAAAAGTCATAAGTCTAGCAATCCACATGTATTCAAAGATCAACATGTCCAATATAATCGACATGTCAAAACAAAGAACAATATGATCTATAAAGAAAAATATATATTCAAAAGGCCACAAAGGCCCACTAAGCAAAATAAAGTAAATTCAAAATATATATGGGTTCCTAAATCCCTTGTGCAAGCAATGCACTCCAAGGAACCACAAAAGCATGAAAAATCAAAAACCATGTGGATCCCCAAGAAGCTCCTTGAAGCACAAAAAGAACAACCCAGATTGGCATCTAAAATTGATGTTCCTCCATCCAACCCTCTCAAATTTGTTCGTCCATCACCTTCTTCATCCATTTTGGGCCCTTATGTCCCAAAATCCATAGTCGTTCCTCCATCCAAATCTCACAATCTGAGATCCATTTTTCCTCCATCAGTCCATCACCCCTCAAGGTGTGTGCCAATGTCGATCTTGCCAACATTTCCACCCACTAAAGCCCAATTATTCCAATACCCTATCCATTATCCAATGCATATTTTCCATCCTTCCATCCCTTTGATCCAATCTTTTGCATAAATCCTTGCCTTAGTTTCATCTCTTTTTCCATGTCCTTATCCTACCAACGTCTTTGAGCATACTTTTAAAGGTCATGGTCCATTTATTTCAAGGCTACTATCCAAACAAAAAGATGCTTGAGTCCTTCTTCCATCCCCTATCATGTGTCCATCTTCTATTGAAAGAGTCAAAATCCAAAAAAAAAAAAGTGAAAAAGAAAAAAAAGAAAAAGAAAAAAGAAAAAAGAAAAATAATTTGTCCACTGGTGAAAACCTGGCAAATAGATGCCTTGGGAAAGTACCGTGATGAAAACCTGGCAAATAGGCATCATGCATAATTTATGAACTTCTTGCACACCACACTTGGGGGCAGGTTTCCTCCTTCATATCCTATTGCCCTTCATAATCCAATCAAACCCCTGTCATTACCTTTCATATCCTATAGTCCCTCATGTCCAGTTTCCCCTTTTCCACATTTGATCTTGACAAGGCTAAGGATCTTCATGAGCATCATGCATCTTGTTTGCAGCTTTTAGTCCATCATAGCTTTTGGTCTTTATCCATTTGCTTATTATAACCTTTCATCCATATTCCTTGACTTATTGCAACTTTCTACCACTATCCGTTAGCCTATCCCAACCTTCAGTCCATGTCCCTTATCCATTCTTGGTCTTGCTTATCCTATCCATATCTTATCACTATCCATACACTCTTTTTCATTCCTTGATCTTTATTTGACATAAGGATGCAAAATTTAAACATGGTTTCAAACACCTCTTGACATGTCCCTCATGCCATGTCATTGCTATACATTGTCATATCCAGTCTCTTGTCCCATCATGCAATAGCTCTTGGAAATTGTATCTGTGTTGTCTCCATAATAAAAGGCCTTTGTCTTCCCTCTATCCACCAACATTTCAGAAAGCTTATTTATCCATTTGTCATATTCCTTGGCTTGCTAGACACTGGGGGCAAAATTTGAAAAAATCATAAAACATTTAAAAATGTCCTGAAAAAATCTTCCAAAAAACATTGAAAAATGTCCTGAAAAAATCTCTAAAAATTGAAAAAAGTCTCGAAATAAATCATAAAAATTGAAAAATGTCCTAAAATAATCCATAAAAACCGAAAAAAGTCCTGAAAAAATCTCTAAAAAATTGAAAAATGTCCTGAAAAAAATCCAAAAAAAAATTGAAAATGTCCTGAAAAAATTCATAAAAATCGAATAATGTCCTGAAAAAATCTCTAAAAATCAAATAAAGTCCTGAAAAAATGAACACAAAAAAATAATAAAAATTGTAAAACTCCAAAAACACAAAAACACGCATTTTGCAATACATTATTCCTTTTGTGCATAAGACAAATCACTAAGCATTCATCCAACGACACTCGCAATCCATTTCACACTGTGCTTTAATGAAATCATGCTTTAACCAGATGAACTCTTTCAATCAAACCAAACATTCAAACTGATCACAATTGTCATATCAATCGAATATCAGTATCAAAATCATTTGTCCTTGTTCCTATTATCATGGGTCTTATACAGGGTGTGGTATACTCAAAAACAGACTATGTCCTGTCTTAGACGGGGTACCGCATTTCCTAAAACCAGATAGCATGATCATCCTACCAATGCTTTCAACTTTTGACAATGAAGATCAAGATGTTTGTTTGATTTGTTGGAATTTGTGCATCTTCTCTTTTTATTGATTTATCTTTGGCTTCGATCATGTTCCTATGTTGCTCGATGATGTCATTAAGTGATTTAGAGTGACCGGGATGGTTCATGATCCTTTTCTTTTTTGATTGTGATTGTTGCTTGTCTATGATGTGTTTGTCTTTTGCAAAAAGGGTTGCATTTCAGCTCTAGCCTTCAATGCCATGATGTGTTGCATCCATTTTGCCACATTAAATAAAGGTTCTCACCTACAAAGTGCATTACTGAAAGCAAGTTTTTCGTCATCTCTAATTGTCCTCTATCTTATTTCTTCTTACTAACATTTCTTCCATCAGTCTGGATAGTCAGTTCAGTCTAGTGCTCCAATATCCAAACACATATGCTGCATCCTGCATTCATTGGTTAGTACATTTGCATTCCATCACATATTACATCAAGCATTTTATCCATTTCATAAATACATCAAAAATACATAAAAATACATCCATACATGTTCATAACAAGTACATAAGTCATCCTTACATAGAAAAATAACTACAAATCATAACATATAGCATCCAATCATATCGATGCATATCATATCATATCACCATAATATCGGAGTACAAAATTGGACTGTCTGTCCTAAGTATGGCTTGCAGGCTGACTACAAAATGTCAAACTACATAATGTCCACTGTCTGTCATAAGGAGCACATGCCTCTATCACTGGGTTCTCCCTCTATCCTCCTCATCCCTACCATGTCTCAAGTCCAACTAATGTATCTCTGTCTGTGCTTCTGAGTCTATGTCGTAACATGAAGCAGTCAGGTCAGTTCTCCCGTGTGATCAACAGATACTGTCGACTCTGCATCACAATCGGGGCATCTTTTTGTCAGTTTTAGGGTTTGCTCCTACGGGTTGCATTTCCTCATTTTCATGTCCACCTTAGGGTGTTTTTCATCTATTCTGACCTATCCTACCCTTGTCCCCCCTTTTCAGGTCCTTTGCATGCAGTTTTGAACCTAAATTGAGTCTTACATGCACAATTGCGCTTGTGTCTTGACTCTTGCGCTTGTGTCTTGACTCTTGCACCTGTGTACCCTTACACAAGCACAAAAGACCTCACACAAGTGCAGAAGACATTACACAAGCGTAGAAGACCCTACACAAGCACAGAAGTCAGTTTCTGCATCCCCTGTGGGCCCCGCAATGTCCCACAAGTAAGTCAAATTCATGAAATTGGAAACATGGGTTTTTGAGATACATACCGCTGCTCCCACATCGTCTGGTCATTTGTACATGCATACATGTTCTTCGAGGTGATCTTCCATTGGAATGTTTGCCATCTCTCTGCAAGTGTCCTTTTCCAGAGCAACAAATCCTCTTCTTGGGCTAGTGCAAATGAGCAAATTTCACTCCCTCTTGGTCCCATTTATAGCTCTTTGTCATTGCATAGATGGACGTGCATCCTCTCCATCTTATGTTGGTCGTGGCCTTGTGCCCTTTCAATTTCTTGTCCTTCTTGCATCCGATCTCCGATCGTCAGTCCGTTCGATCCTATCATTTTTATCGATCAATTGGCCTCTTTTCTGCATGTTTCCGGCCAATTCCTCGAGGGGGCATGCATATGTCATTGTCATTGTTTGGGGCATTTTCATTATTGTTCTTTGAAACAATGCTTAAAATCGCATTGTCTCAAAGAGGGGCAAAATGTAGACACCTAAAAATGGTCAACGCTTGCAGAAGTCATACTTTAACATTTGCGCATTGCCTCATTTTAGGTTTTTGTGTCGCATTAACATTTCTCCTATGTCACACACTTGATCTTTATCATTTGCGAGCATCGAGTCATTCTTCTGTATTCTTCATTCATCTCACTTTTGAATTTCGTCTTGTCGACAACAATCTTCGGTCATGATTTTGGTCAATCTTTGTCCTTGTCAATCTTGTCATATTGCGATCGATTTGGCATCAATCCTTGTCCTCTTCAATCATGTCAATTTGGTCAATTTGTCATCGATTTTTGTCAACCAATCTCAATCAAATCATTTATCAACACTGGTCATTTATCAATTCAAAATCATGATCAAGTCAATTATCTTTCATCAAGACCTAATTCATCTCTTTAGGGTTTCGTGATTTAATCATTTAACCTTGTTTGTCATTTCTCCCGCTAGGATTAATAATTTATTTATTAAACCTAAGTCTTCTCATTACAATTAAATGTTCATTTAATTGGCTAATTATTCCTCTTTGTGAATTAATTAATAAATGAAAGATTATTAATTAATTTACCTTTTTTTCTAATTTTTCATCATTTCTAATTCTTAATTTTCCTAATTCCTCTTATTTTTCTAATTTTTCTAATTTCTTAATTCTTAAATTCAATTTCCTCCTATTTCTCTCCTAAATTTATGGAAATGACATAGAAATTTGTCATAGAATTTGTCATAAATTGTTATAAATTCTTGACATAGAAATTTGTCATAGAATTTGTCATAAATTGTCATAAATTCTTGACATAGAAATTTGTCATAGAATTTGTCATAAATTGTCATAAATTCTTGACATAGCAATTTGTCATAGAATTTGTCATAAATTGTCATAAGCCTTTGCATAGCAATTTGTCATAGATATGTCATAATTTTGCTATTCTTGATTTGAATTTCTATTCGAATCACTATCATGCTAATTTGTTCATTTCTCCAATTTCTCTATAAATTGGATGATCTTCATCAATCAAAGCTAATCCCTAATCAGACTATTGAATTTACGCTTCGAGTATTCTTGTGTCAATGTCAATCTTGCTTTCACAATTAGGTGTATGCACTTGAAGGTGAGATCCACAACAAACCTATTTGGAGAAGAAAGAAGAACAATGGAGCCACATGAAGGAGCATTTGAATCCCATCTTTGGTTTGCATGATCTTTGATTTTGAATGTTTTATTTCATGTCTCTATTGAGTGTTGTTTAGGATTAGATCATTGCAATGTGTGTTTGTGATTGAGCTAATAATGATTAATATGTCTTTTATATATATTGTTTGTAATGATTCCTAATTTCCTAACGTACAATAAGTATCACAATTGCATCACATCCTGCACACAACACATATTAGAACATTTTACATTATCATGATGTAAATAGTATTTGCATTATCATATTCATCTGTATTTGATACATTCACAATTGCATATACATAACACATAAAACATAAAAGAACAAAAATATTGCATTTCATTATGTACATATTTGCATCCATATCATAACCATCACATAGAAACATACATCATCTCATCACATAGGTACACATGCATATAGCTACTGCAAGGATGAATCTCATATATATGTATAATCATAAGTGTCATGATACAATGATGTCAAAATACATATGGCTACACAACCAACTCTTGTGTCACCTTATCCGGACATAGGAACCCACTGATCACTCCTGCCAGTACCACTGCTAGGGTCAATCTTGTTTGTGTCATCGTGTCCTATACCACATGTACAACCCTCATCTCCAATCCCAGATCCTGGAACACTCATCTCAGTGCATCCATAGTCTCCCTCTCGATCATAAGAAACTAACTCCTCTTTGATTGGTATTCGCAGCATCCTGTATACATCCTCTAAGGTGACTATCATCTCACCCATCGACAAATGGAACGTGCATGTCTTTGAGTGCCGTCTCTCAGCTAAAGTAGTCAGCAACCCCATGTTCACCAGAAACTTAGGCACATATAGAATATGTCGCAAGCCCATAACCTCAATCACTGCTCTGTCCTCAAAAGTTAGCTATGGTCATAAACTCTGAGTCGATAGGAATCTCTCTCATGACTCCAGCATAGGTAGGTACTCCTGTAGTCAAGCAAATCAACTGTGTCAGTTAAAGTGGTGTATGTGGGAAAAGCGGCTTGATAGAACTTAAAATGTGAAAAATGAAGCCTAAGGAGCTTTTCTCACACACCCACAGAACTTCTTGGTGGAAGCTATGGAGTCATAAAGTATGGCTTAGCTTCCCAAGGTTGGTTCCATGGTTCTCTATCTCACAAGGTCCCTCAAACCAATGTCTTTTCTCTCAGATCAGTGAGAAAAGTGGTTTAGGGATGACAAATGCAAGAACGAGGGATGCTTTGGTTGATTTTAAGATGAAATGCATCCTAAGCTATGCCCGATCCTATAAATGCAATAAACTAGTTTATAAGATGATAAGATTAGTAACAAGACTATCCTAGCATGCTATATTAGTCTATGATTAAGCTAAATGATAAGAAAAATACTCTAAACATGCATATTTAGATTAATTCCTATTGAAAAGAGAGGCTAAATGATGAGCACAAAATGATATATTAAAGCTTGGATGGATTTTAGTATAAGTGTAATGCTAAAGACTTGGATGATGAAAATGGAGGAATCAGAGCTATATTTATAGCAAAAATAGGGCAATGGATGGCCAAGATTGAAAGGTTTAATCAAGGGTGGAATTTGAAAGTTGGGAATCCATGTTTTCAATTTGCACCAATGAAATGGTGACAATTGTCAACATAAGGTTGGTTGAGAAAAGGGGTTGGAGACATTAAATGCCTGAGAAGACCTCATGGTTATCTTAGGGGGAAAGGGTTAAGGTTAAGTTAAGATTACCCATAGGATAAAGCTTTTATCAAAGGATAAACTCTTATGAAAATAATTAAGGGATAACCATGGTCAAAGCAATGAATGCTTGAGGAGACCCTTGAGTTACATGGAGGTTGAGTTTAGGGTAATTCTTTAATCATGTTAGAGGGTTGAGTTAACCATTAATGGTTTAGGCGACTTTCAAAATTAAGTGGTTGAAGCCTTTAAGGGTTTGAGAAGTGACTTCTCCTTGCTTAGGGATGTGACAAAGTTTAGGAGATGGTTTAGGCTAATTGGAAGCGATTAGAAGAGTCTAGAAGGGGGGTTAGGAATAGGGTTTAGGAAGCAAGTGGGAGATGTAGGATTTTGAAAGTGGATGGAGGGATAATAGGATTTTAATTGAATAAAATGAATTTAATTCAATTTGGTTGTAATTGAGAAAATTGAATAAATTAGATTTATTCAATTTAGGATAAACTATTTAATTAAATTTGAATTTAATTAAAAAGTGGATAGGGGATTTTAATTGAATAAAATGATTTATCCTATTAAATGGTAAAAGAGGTCTAGTGAATTTAATTTAAATAAATGGAGTAATTTACTTAATTAAATAGAGGAATGTGAGTAATTCAATTAAATTGGATTTAATTAAATAGATAAATGAACATAAGATATTTATTTAGGAATATGGTCATTTTTATACGTCTACATTTTGCCCCTCTTTGAAGTGATGTGTGTGCACATGTTAATTCAAAGAAAATGATGTGTCATTGTGATTTATGATCAAATAAAATTTTTATGTTGTTTTGAGATATGTCATGCCCCAGTTTTGATAATCGATGTTGATAATGCCCCCTTAGGAGATAAATCAAAATTTGGAAAATTTGATTTGTTTTGATAACTGTGTTTGCATTGTAAAATTATGGCTATGTGGAATGCTTAAATTGATTCATCTCCCGATAATTGGCATGTGCAAGGGTACGAGGAAGACCACGAGCAAATTACATGCTCAATCCCGTAACCCTAATTTTATTTTACCCTATAAAAGGGGAAAAGTGCATTGTTTTGTCTCATTTGTGCTTGTTGACCTTGGAGAGAAAGACTTTTGGAGAGAAGACAAAATGTCTATTCCATATTCTACGCATCGATTCGAGCACGTCCAGAGGTATCGAAGGCCTACCACATATGGACCACCGATAAGTCAACCTTTTTGACCCCTTTTTGATTTTTGATTTTGTCATTTTTAGTACTTTTTTGGAATTATTCATGCGGGTTTCACGTTTTAGTGAATCTAGGTCGTTGGTCAGCGCATACGAAAAAATTCTATAGTGCATAAGGTTTTAGATTTTAGGTTGCGTCTGAAAACTTAGGGTAGCACATAGGTTTGCTAGGTTAGCGCATAGCCATAGATTAGCGCATTAGGGACACAGGGTAGTGCTTCGGGTTAAAAGGGTAGCACAACAGGTAAACCTAGTGCATAAGGTGTACAGGGGGTCGCATGGGCAGGGGTAAATAGTGTGTAGGTTTGACCTAGCACATAGGGTTAGACAAGTAGTGCAAACGTGGGATAGGTCAGTGCATGGGATGGGTTTAATGCGTAGGGTAGATTAGTTGGCGCATGGAGAAAAAAGGGTAGCGCGTAGGGTAGATAGGATAGCACATGGGAAAAATAGGTTAGCATGTGGGTAAGATTTTAGTGCGTAAACAAGTCTGTTTAGCGCATTAGGGAAAATTTTGTGAGATAGGATGATTCGTGAATGAGGAAAATTTATAGGATAAGGTCAGTCTTGCCAGGAGAGGTGTACATTGTTTGTTTTTGTGTCTGTTATCATGGTGTTGCTAGTTTGTCCAATATGGGTTTCGAGATAACTTGGTTTGATTTGTGATTTTTCAAGTTATGTATAGATATTGATGTGGAATTGATATAAACTTGATTTGATGTCCATTGTTTCAAATTAATATATGTGGAGCTTGATTTGTGTTACAAGTTGCTATGATTGTGGAACTTGAGTTGTTTTACAAGTTGATATGGGTTGGAAACTTGAGTTGTGTTACAATTTGATGTGATGTGGGGACTTGAGTTGTGTTATAAGTTTGATATGGTTTTTGAAAACTTGAGTTGTATTACAAGTTGATATGGTTTTTTTGATGTGATTATGATTTTGATATCTATGTTTTGATGAGGAAACTGATATTGGACTTGTTTTGTTTTTTGACAGGAGTGATTGGGAGTGGTTTAGTCACGTGAGTGGTTCCCAAGACCATGGGCATTGATACCACGGTTGCCACAGGCTGATCTAGACATTATTGAGAGATACGGCCTGTCTTCCCTATTAGATATGCCTCGGTTTACTATCAACTGGGGTTTACTTACAGCACTTGCAGAGAGATGGCACAATGATACGAACACCTTCCATTTTTCCACAGGGAAGATGATAGTGACCCCAGAGGATTGTTATCAGATCCTGTGCATACCTATAGTAGGTGCACTACTACCTTATGAGCAATCAGAGGAGGATGGGATAGACGCACTTCGCCAGATATTTCACGATGATACAATGTGTGGATACAAGATTCCATGGCAGGAGTTTTTGGATTTGGACTATGCGCCTCTTCCATCGGTACTGGTAGGGTTTGTAGGTGGTTTTCTATGTCCTGACCGTAGGTCGAAGGGACTATTTGTGGGATGGGGACTGGTGTTGGGGGAGATGGTGACACAGGGTCACAAGTTCACATGGGGATCGACTATGTTAGCCCATTTGTATAGGAGCTTGCATGAGGTAGTATACATTGGTTACGATAGTTTGTCAGTTGGCGTTACACTTCTATAGGTATGGTGCTGGGAGCATATTCCTATAGCTAGGCCACTGGTGGATATAGATAGGCCTGTTGGTCATGCCTATGCATATGGATATAGGGGGTTAGTTGTCCAGCAGAAGCTGGGCAAGCTAGAGCATTGGAGGAGGGTATTGGATGATATTGATACAATCATATGGCAATCGTACATAGGTTGTGAGGTTTGGGCTGAGGATGGGTTGGAGATGCCATATGTCTTCATGACCTGATTTTTGATAGGGCGGACCCCTTTTTTGATTAAGAGATTTTTGGTTACGAGAGTTTTACAACAATTTGGTCAGCAGTAGGGGATACCATAGGGGACCTGTTTGTATGTGCATCGGAGGTAGGACATACCGGATTGGGGTCTGACTATTGATAGTGCAGTGGCCATAGAGGAGTTTGTGCAGTTAGTGGGCTAGATATGGGACTATGCCCCTGAGATACTAGATGCTGGTATGATGGATGAGTTTGCCAGATTGCTTGCAGCTCGTGTGATGGTGAGGATATCGGATCCAATGGAGATGCAGCCCGCTTTTGATGACAATAGGGATGATGGAGGTGGAGATGGGGATGAGGGAGGAGGTGGAGGAGGTTAGGGTAGGAGAGGAGATAGAGGTAGAGATAGGGGTAATAGAGGGGTGGAGAGAGCAGTTTGACAAGTTGTGATGGGTAGAGGTAGAGAAGGTTTGGCTATTGGAGTAGGGGGTAAAGGGATGGCAGGAGAGGTGATAGCAGCGGTGGGAGGGACTGATGAGCTGAGACGACCAGCTCAGAGGAGGAGGACTGATGTGCTACCTCCACCAGCACCAAGGATAGGTAGAGGGACAGGGGGTACCCCTTCATAGGTACCCCTATGAGTCTAGATTCTGACTCATGTGGAGGACACCCAGATTAGGACCCTATAGGTGACAGTGTAGTAGCTATAGGCATAGTTATTAGCGTAGCAACATCAGATTACATAGCTGACCACCGAGCATGACACTGAGATAGAGCGGTGGGGTCGAGTAGGGGAGGTGGCAGGGACCTTGCAGAGAGTAGCAGTAGGGGGGCCTATGGGAGATATCATGAGAGAGCTATCCTTGAGAGTCAGGGAGGCGGAGTACTATCAGTGCCACTATGAGGATGCGTTGCCTAGGGAGCATAGAGTGTAGAGCTTTACGCAGTCGAGATCGAGTCGATCTTGAGAGACTAGTTCGCGGTCAGAGAGAAGAGGCATGATGGGGCCTTCAAGACAGGATCCTCCTGGAGATCCAGGGGCTGGGACATCTGCGGCGAGACCACCCCCGTCAGGAGATAGTCATACTTGAGAGACGATGTCTCTATTGTATTTTGGTCATTTGTATTTGGCCAAGACATGACATATTTTGTATATTGATCATTTGAGATATATATATATATATATATATATATATATATGACACCATTTTCTTTGATCATGCGATGTGTTATGGATTATGCTTTCTATATGCTTTTTGCTTTATTCTATGATGATGCAATGTTTAGATAGATGTATGTGATGAACATGATTCATGATGTAAATGCATGATGTTTATGAGATGTAAGATGTATCTTGAAAATGAGATGTATGATTTGATATGCTGTGAGATGTATCTTGAAAATGAGATGTTTGATTTGATATGCAACTAACTGTAAAATGATATGCAACTAATTTGTAAAATGATATGCAACTAATTGTAAAATGATATGCAACTAATTGTTTTTGAGCATCCTCATTTTGCATTTTGTTATCCCTGTATAACCACATGTTTATTTGCTTTTGAGATATGTATCATCATTGAGCATTGTTTGATTTTGGGATATGTTGGAAATTTATACAAGCATAATGGTATAATTGAACCATAATGACCTGAGAAAAATTTACATGATATTTGATTTTGCAAGATAGCACAAGTGTCAAGGTATAATTGAACTAGGATGACTAGAGTGCAGATTACGTATAAACAGACAAGATTAAACCATTTGTATGTGTAAAATGGAATCATGTCTTCAGTGATATGTTGTGAATCATGTCTCGAGACAAGTATCTACATAGTACAAATGATCGCCTCTCAGACAGAAGACTAAGAAAAATATTGGAGTTCCTGTTACTTTCTCTAGCTCGATGCATTGTTGAGAAAATAGAGAGAATCCAATAGTTCAAAAAGATTTCAAGTGCAAAAATAGTCAAGACTTTATGCAATATGCAAATATTTGTTACTTCAAAAAATCATCCATTGTGTGTTTTGAATCCGTTAAATGTATCCGTGTTTGGCTCGCTTTGTGTGTTGTTGAATGTTGGTGTTGAAATGATATTCTTGGTGTATTGTAATGCTTGACATGTTGATAGGACAGGTTGCAGATAAATGTTGCCCCTAGCTAAGTGTACCTCTCGATGTGGGTATGTACAGTGATTACCAAGTCATGGTGAGATGTGTTGAAAGGCTTACACGAATAAATCAGGATAGTGACTACACTAAGTATGTCCTGAATGGATATTTTCTAAGTGTCAGGAAATGACCGATAGTGATTTACTGCAAAGATAAGGATATGGATATAGATAGAGGAGTTTTCATCTCACAATAGCGCCTGTTACCATGTTTTCACCAGTTGCTTTTATTGTACCTTTTTAGTTGCTTTTCCTTGATTTTTTTTTTTTTTGATTGTTTTTTACTTTTTTCGTGCATTAGACTACTCAAGTGTAGTATTTCTTCATATGAATGTTTTTAGTTGGTTCATCGAGCACATCTCCTTCTAAAGTTGTTAGCTAATAAACACCTAATCCATAGACTGATATGATGACATAGGGATCTAACCAGTTAGGTTCAAATTTCCCTTTCTTTTCTCAATCTTGTTGATTTCTTGGATTTTCCTTAAGGACTAGGTCACCAACTTTGAAATTTTGGGGAATGACCTTGTGATTGTAGCTTTTGCACATGCGTTGTTGATATGCTTTGAGATGAGTGTAAGCATGCTGGCATCTTTCATTTAATAGTTTGAGTTCCTGCAGTCGGTTGACTTGATACTCTTCATCTAGGATTAAGCCTTTTAGAGATACTCTAAGAGATGGAATTTCTACCTCCAGGGGTAAAATAGCTTCTAATCCATAGACCAATGAGTATGGTGTTGCTCCTATGGGTGTGCGGATGCTAGTTCTGTATGCCCAAAGTGCTAGATTGAGTTGCACATGCCAATCTTTGCCTGCATCATTCACTATTTTCTTTAAGATTTTCAAGATTGTTTTGTTGGATGCTTCTGCTTGACCATTCCCTTGTGGGTAGTAAAGTGTAGAAAAATTATGTTGGATTTTGAATTTTTCACATAGTTCTCATACATCTTGGTTTTTGAAAGGTCGTCCATTATCTATGATGATGGAGTTTGGAATACCATATCTGCAAATCAGATAGTTAAGGATAAAAGAGGTAATTTGTTTTCCAGTTACTATGGTCATGGGGACTGCTTCTATCCACTTGGTAAAGTATTCTGTTGTGGTTATAATGAACTTGTGTCCATTTGATGATGAAGGATGAATTTTGCCAACCAAGTCTAGTCCCCACTGACAAAAGGGATAGGATGTTGTAAATGGCTCTAGTTCCTGTGTTGTTGCATGTATCGGATTGCCATGGATCTAGCATTTAGGACACTTCTTGGCGAAGTGGTAAGAATCTTTTTCCATTGTCGGCCAGTAATACCCCAGTCACAAAATATTTTTAGCAAGAGTTGTACCACTTGAATGTGTACCACAGATACCTTCGTGAAGCTCATGTAAAGCGGAGTGAGATTCATTACAATCAAGGCAACGAAGAAGAGTACCATCTAGACCTCGATGGTACAGAGTATCAGCAGTAAGGGTATAACAAGTGACTTGTCGAATAAAATTATGTTTTTGGTTGTGGGAGTGGTCAATGGGTAGGATATTGTTCTTTAGATAATCATATATTGGTCCATACAAGGGAGAGTTTGAACCAGTCAATGCATAGATAACATGGGATTCAGAGTGGTCATAGGCAGGGGAGAATAGTTGCTCTACTAGAAACTCATAACGACTCTGTTTCTCTAGAATTTGTAGTAATGAAGCGATAGTAGCCATTGCATCAGTTGCTTTGTTGTTCAACCTGGATATTTGCTCGAAGGTGATGTGCACAAAATACTGTCTAAAGTCATCCACCATTCATTTGTAGGGTAGTAGCTTGTCATCTTTTGTTTGATAGTCATTGTTGATTTGATTGACGACTAGTTGTGAATCTCCGTAGACCTTTAACTGTGTGATTTTCCATTCTACAACCATTTTGATGCCTATTACCAATGCCTCATATTCAGCCACATTATTTGTGCATGGAAACATAAGCCTATATGATCTTGGTATAGTGTGTCCTTCAGGAGTGATGAATAAAATGCCAGCACCTGAGCCTTGTTGTGTGTAGGATCCATCAAAATATAAGGTCCATTGTTTGGTGCAGATAGCAAGAATGTCTTTGTCTAGAAATTTGATCTCCATAGTTTGTTTTCTAGGTAGTGGTGCTTCAGCCAGTTGATTTGCAATTGCTTGTTCTTCGATAGCTCATTGCTCTGTGTAGTGGATATCAAATTCACTAAGGATCATGACCCACTTAGCCAATCGGCTTGTAAGAGCTACCTTGCTGAGGAGATATTTGAGAGGATCAATTTTTGCCACTAGCTTAATTGTGTGTGCTAGCATATAATGTTAGAATTTTTGAGAAGTCAAGATTACTGTTACACAAGCCTTCTCAATGACTGTATAGTTGAGTTCATATCCATTCAGTGTCCTGCTGATGTAGTATATGGCGTGTTCCTTTCCTTGTTGATCTTCTTGTACCAATAGTGCCCCCAGTGATATATATGTTGTTGAAATGTAGAGAATAAGTGGCTTTCCTGCTATTGGTGGTACTAGAATGGGTGGGTTCAATAGATACTGTTTGATTTGATAAAAAGATTTTGCACACTTGGCTTCCCATCTGAATGGTACATTTTTATGTAGCAAGTGATTGAATGGTAAATTTTTATCAGCTAGTTGAGCGATGAATTTCCTAATTGATTGGAGCCGTCCTTGTAGAAATCTGAGTTGGCTGATGTTCTTTGGTGGTGGAATCTCCATAATGGCTTGTACCTTTGCTAGATCTACTTCAATACCTCTAGCTGAGACTATGTATCCTAGTAACTTGCCTCATGTAACCCCAAAGACACACTTCTTAGGGTTGAGCCTGACTTGGAATTTCTCCAATTGATCAAAGATCTTTGTTAAGATACTGAGGTGTTTTGCTCTGGTGAAGGATTTAGCTAGTAAATCATTCATATAGTCTTCCATGAACTTATGCATCATGTCATGAAAGATTGTTGTCATTGCTCATTGATAAGTAGTCCTTGCATTCTTTAAGCCAAATGACATAACATTCCAATAGTACGTTCCCCAAGAAGAGGTAAACACTATTCTATCTTGATCTTCGAGGGCTATTTTTATTTGATTATAGCTCAAAAAACCGTCCATTAGTGATAGCATTGCATGGCCCGTTGTGAGGTCTACAATTATGTCGATACTGGGCAAAGGAAATTCATCCTTTGGATAGGCTTTGTTGACATCTCTAAAATCAGTACAGATTCTGATACTGTCGTCTGGTTTTAATACTGGTACTATGTTGGAAATCCATTCTGCATAGTCGATGGGTCGAATGAATCCAACATCGAATAGTTTCTTTAGTTCAACTTTGACCATGAGTGCTACATGGGGATTCATTTTTCTCAGTTTTTGCTTGATTGGCTTAACTCCTAGAGAAATGGACAAGTGATGCATGATTAAGTGTGGATCAATTTTGGACATATCTGCATATGACCAAGCAAAGTTGATTTGCTTTTCTTTAAGAAAGGTGATAAATGCTGATCTTTCTTCCTCTGTCAAAGATTCTGCCAGGTGTATGTTTTTGGCTGCTTCTGTGGTACTGATGTTGATTGATTGAGTGGGCTCAATCAATATGGGTGATTGCTCATGAAAATGTTCAGGAAAAGTGTCAAGTCTCCCATCTTCAAGTTCCTTAAAAAGGTTTTCACCCACAGATGCATCCTTTATTTTTACTTTTTTGGGATTTATTGCTGCCATTGACTGGTTTTCAATAATAGATCCGCTTTTTGATTCATTTTTGTGATTGAGAGACTTGGCACTCCCTAGGTTGTAGACATCGTTACTTTGTTCACTAGTAGAGCCTCTTTCTGGGTTAATGGTACATAGATAGTGGATAATAAATGCATCATTTGGGAAAATTGGTATATCATGTATTTTGAGTTCATCCCAGTCAATGAGGTCAGGAAAGAAAAGGGGTAAAGAGTCATGTGGGGGATCAAGTTCTACTATTGTAAGTGTCAAGACAAAGGTTTCATCGTGATTTATTTTGGTTTCAAACAAGTCATGGATTTCATCGAGGTCTTCGATGGTATCATTTTCCATATAGACTTTCTCATAATGTCACTACTCATTTGGCATAGGATCATAGATATTTTGTGGACCAAATTCAAGTGGCCGATACTCTGTGCTGCATGTTTCTTTAGAAATGGGTGTATGACTGCTATTTTCTACAATATCATCAGGAATATTAGAATAGTTGCCCCATTCATATTCATTTGATCAGTCTCAGAGGTATCATCCCAGATTTTATCAGTGCTGTGAACTAGTATATTGTATGGTGAGAATAGGTCCTCAATGATTGATACCAGTTTGATAGTTTTCTCTGATTTTGTGTCAGATCCTACTTCTACCTTTTGTATTTGCTCATATACTATTCCTCCTTGGGGTGGAATAATGATATCAGGAGATGGTTCTGCTTTTTTAGATATTGGTGCCTGAATATGAGCTACTACTGGAGATATGACCTTCTTGTGAATGAGGAGTTTCTCCTGATGTTGCTTCTATTCTTGACATTCACGGTCCTTGCAGATTGTTTCGGCTGACTCAAATAGTGCTTCCTACCAAGATTTTTCTTTTCTTTCCATTGAGGTTTTGGATTCTTGTGTGGTGTCTTTTTTGGTAGAAAAGTGAGTTCACAGCCTAATCCTGTTTTGTCCCTACTGAGCTGTGAAGGAAGATCTATTGGTTCAGTGACTCCTTCTTTGTGTTTTCCAATAGGTCCTTTACCATTATATCCCATTTGTTGCATGATTAAGTAGCTCTTTCCATATAGGTGTGTTGGTAGAACTATGTCCAAAGCAGCTGCTCTTTTATCTTCTTCCTCATCTTTGTATAACCAGCTAAGGATGTCCTCTTCCTCTGATTCATGTGCTAAAGTACTGAGTTGCATGAAGGTACCATCAAATTTGGTGATGGGCTGATTTGTTTGATGTGTGGATGCTGTAGGTAATCCATGAGATCTGGGCGATGTTGGTAAGTTAGCCAGACACATGGGTTCCAAAGAGTATTCCTCCATGCCTTGTTCTCTGATTTGCATTTTTTGCTTGAAATCTCTAGGTAATGATTCAAACTTTGCCTGTCCTAGCTCTGATGTTGAGGATTTTTGTTTTTCCCTATTATGGGGAACCAAACTATCCTAGGCTGCCCCCATTGCGTTGCAATGTTGAAATGGATTGTGATCAACTGATATAGAAATTTCATGTCCATTGTAACGAAATTTTACACACTAGTAATACGTAGAAGGAACTGCTTGCATTTCATGTATCCAAGGTCGACCTAATAAAATATTGTACGTGAGGTCTATGTCTAAGACCTGACACATAGTATCCTTTTGTACTAGTCCAACTTGAATGGGTAACATCATGGTTCCTTTAGATGACCTTTCTTCATCATCATATGCTTTTATGGTAATCTTTTTATGTGGATCAATAGACTCCTCAGAGAAGCCTAATGCATGGATAAGTTTTTAGGTACATATATTAAGTCCAACTCCTCCATCTATCAAGACTCATTTTACTTGGTGTTTATAGACTATGACTTCAATATAGAGAGGAATGTTATGTGGGTGACTTAAGGAAGCATTGTCATGCTCTGAGAAGGTGATATTATGATGCCCTGTCATATGAGCGACCATGGCTTGGAATTTGTCAGCATCCAGATCTGGAGGTACATTGGTTTCCAACAACGCTTGTTCCAACATGTCTTTGTGTTTTGGCGAAAGTTTTAGCAACTCTAAAATAGATATTTGAGTAGGAATTTTGTGTAGTTGGCTAACTAGATCATATTGAACCTTGGGTACTATGTTTTCTATTAACATATGTCCTTTCAAGACATATTTTTGAGCTCTGGTGGTTACATTGATGGATTTGTGTTCATGCTAGCCCCAGATAGCGATAATGTTTACTTGATTGTCTATAGCTGATATGTGATTGATAGTGTTATTGTAGATGTGGTTAATACGAGCTCCACGTGTATTATTCGAGGTTGAAGCTCCATCTTTGTTGTAGTTTAGAAGAGGATTTTTAAAGGCTCCATGGTCACCATTTATCTTAAGACCATCCACCGTTAAATCACCTCTATCAATCATGTCTTGAACAATGTTTTTCAATCTCATGCGATCATTCGTTTGATGACCTTTGTTGCGATGAAAATCACAAAAGTGTGAGTCATTCCACCAAGGTGTTTTGATTTGTGGTTCATAGTTGCTGATTGCTGGTAATGAGATAACTTTGTTTGCCAGGAGTTCTTTGAATGGTGACTCCAGTGATTGTCCCAGTGGTGTGAAGACACATTTTTGGAAATTGTTGGTGCCATCTCATGAATTGTTATTAGGTCCTCAATTTGTGGTTTTGTTTTGAGTAGCATTGGTGTTGTTTGTGTTGGGTTGACCTTGATTGGTATTCGGTGTGTATGTGTTAGTGTCTGGGTTAGCACCTTTGGGGTTCTTTGTAGCTTGAGGATTTCCTGATAATGCGAGCATTGGCTATTTAGATTTTGGATCATGTGATTCATTTCTGCCTTCGTTTCCATTGTTTTTGTTTCAAGTCCAGAATCTAGATTTGTCTAAGTTGGTGTTATTTTGGTTATTATAGTTTGATGGACTTGTCCCTTCTTTGAAAAATTTGAGCATTCCTTTCTTAACACATGCTTCTTCTACTTGAATGTCATTTTCAATCAGTTTAGTGAAAGATGGCATGCATTGGAGTTTGAGCCTGTAACTCATCTCACCATTCAAGTTGTCGATGAAAATTTCCATTTTCTCCTTTTTAGGAATATCTCGAGGATATCGTGAAACCATACGGCACCAACGTTGAAGGAATACCATGAATGTTTCATTGTTTTTCTGTTTTGTGTTATAGACATCTAGCATGGTGATAGCATGTTGAATGTTATAAGAATATTGTGTTATGAATTTGTTGACAAGTTCATCAAATGATCTGACAAGAGGTGTGATCTTGGATAAGCATTCCATTGTTTGTCCTCCCAAGCTTCTTGGGAACAACCTCATCAGATAGGTGTCATCATGAGAAAATTCAAGACTCATGGTACAAAATTCTCTGACATGATCACAGGGATCACTTTTTCCATCGTACTTGTCAAATTTAGGAACATCTGAGTTTGGAGAAAAAGAGATCATGTGCAATCTTCTGTCAAAGGGATAAGGACAAATTTTTTTTAATGAGTACCGTACTGTTGTCCCTTGTTGCATGTCTTGCATTTGTTGAGTAAGGGCAACCAAAGGCTCATTGTTTTGCTGAGGGAAGAGTTCTTCCCTTGCATTAATCCTAGGTTGAAATGGTGTATTGAATGGTATATTTTTCTCTGTAGTGTCTAGCTCGGGCATATGCATTTTTGGTATATGTTGTTCAGGTATGTTTTGCTCAGGGTCACAAGTTTCCTCTTCTCTTTGTTGTTCTTGATATGCATAATGTTGAGATCCAGTTCCAAAAATGTTTGTGTCTAAATCTTCCAGAAGTTTAATGCCTTTACTTGTGAGCATGAGTAGATATTTTTCTTTGTCATTTTCCATGAGTCTTTACACAAGTTTTTGAAAGGAAGTGCTTTCCTGACATTCTCGAAGGAGTTCCTCTATGATTTCAGGCTCCTCTAGATGTGGACCTTCAAATGGATTAGATAACCTTCGAGTCATGCTCGATTCTGGTGTTGTTGTGCTTTGTTTGCTTCATTGAGAGTGAGTTACAAACATTTTAGTAGAAGCTTTTTGTGATGAAGGGGAAAAAATCCTCTTCGATATGTTGCTCAAGGGTTGGTGGTTCAAATTGGGGTGTGTTGTAAGTGATGCACTCATCAAGAAAGAAGGTTGGATTTATCTTTCCTCCATGATTAATTTGTTGACTGAATGCGAACTTTTGGCAGAATGCTCTAGTCTTCAAAGGCTCCTTGTCAAACTTGTTGGATTTGTTTTGGATATAGAGTTTGACATGATGAAGGAATGTTCTATGAGATTTGAAGAGTTGATGATTGATGTATAAGAATTTATTTCTTTTGATAAATTTGAAAAAACTTGGTTGTTGTTTCTTCAGCTGAGTGTTACGATAAATATTCTTTCTTCTCAGAATATGAGGATTAGTCATGCACAAATGATCAATGGTTTCTTTTGATTTTGTTTTGGATTTGGTTTATCTTGTTTTGGAAATTTAAGTTTTACTTTATCAAAGTGAAGGTTTAGATACCCCCTCATGACAAAGTGTGTCAAATGATATGGACTATGGGCTTTCCTGATATGGAAACTCAATTTGACAACTCAGAGTTTTAAAATAAGGATGTTTTGAGATAGCAATCTGTTTGATTTAAGGGCCTGTTTGATATTTGTGATGATGTTTCCCGATTTTGATAGGAGAGATATAGTTACCCTACGACTAGTTTTAGATTCTGGACAACTTTGTTTGACGAAAACTATGCTTTGGAAATAACCTTTTATACCCTATTCTTTGGTATTCTGCTTTGACAAAGTTCAGGCTGATGAAAGGAGCTTTCTAAAAATGTTCTCAAAAATTTCTAATTTTTCCACTGTTTTGTCCCCTATTTTTCTGGTTTCTGTTACGTGCTAAAATAGAGACGTGATGCACTACAAAAATTTTTCAGTGTGCTAAGGAAAAGACCACATGCACTAGGCTACTCCCGGCTATGCACTAACTAGTTTAGACTGTTTATTTTTGTTTTTTGTTTTGCTCAAAATGTCATGCACTAATATGGGCCTGCTACGCGCTAACTGATAAACCTTATGTGCTAGTGTTTGACTCCTATGCGCTAAGCTGATGTTTCAACGCACTAAGCTATTTTCTGGATGCGCTAACTATTTCTGACTATTTCTAAATTTTGATGAAGCGCTACTGTGAATACTTTACACACTAAAGATGGGTTTTGATGCGCTAAAGGATGGTTCTGAAGCGCTAAGAAGTTGCTCTTACGCACTAAACTACCCTATTTTGACTATTTTCTGTGATTTTGGTGTTCTGCCTTAGGTTTTCAATGTTGATGGATGATTTTCTGAAGTAACAAATCCGAACATAGCACAAAATACATAACCATTTTTAACTAATTTAAATAGTAAGTGTATATTCTGCGAGGATGTGTTCAAATTCCCAATGTTTTAATAGGTTTGGTTACAATGAATACACTTCAAAAAGACTCTTTATTCAAGGGTCATAAGTAATACCATAGCCCACTAGCCTTGATACTCCGTCAGCTCAAATAGCCGTGTCACCCCTTAGAGGGTGCCCATTTTCTTGCCTTTTGCCAGAAATTAACTCAAAGTGAATTGCTTCACAATTGAGTAGTTATCTTGGGAGATATATGGTGAGCGATCTTGGGGGGGGATTCTTCCCTACCCTTGCACTATGATATTACAAATGTCTGGTTACTGACTTGGCTCAAGGTTTCTATTTCTAAGGTTCATAATCAAGCTTCTTGTTCAGCCATCAGTGATAAACTCCCTCAGGAGGCTTCCCAACCTTTAGAACAAAGGCTTTACGTATCTCAAGGATACTGGGGGAAGGCTAATCGTTGCATGCAACCATTGAAAAGGACTTTCATCACTTTTCACTTTTTATTACAGTGGGTTGGAACACTTGGCGTCAAAGTCATTTCCCACTTAGGTCGTTCCCCTCACATCAGCCATAAATGGCTTTAAGAGTTGTTTTCAACCCCTCGGGAAGGTAGGCCTGCTAAAGGATGTAATTGTTTTAAATGAATGAAAGCGTAAGAGTAGTCTGACTTTTTGATCACCCAGTTAAGGGAAGAGCATATACCTTCTACTTTTGAGACAAGGCAATCAAGTTGTTCTTTTTATCCTGTCAATTTAGTGATTTGCTAAGATCTATATGGAGATGTTGCTCCACAAAAACATAGTGTTTATTTTATTTCCTCAAATCAGTGATTATCTAATCTAGGAAAAGAACCTGGTCAACAAAGCAAAACTTCAATTTGGTCAACAAAAGAAAATCGACAAAAGGGGAATAACTTCCCTCTTTGATTGTAACTGACTTTTCTGACTTGGTGTGATTCTTTACTTTACCCAATTTTAAAGATGGATCCTTTTATGCACCAAAGGATGGTAAAAATATTTTTAAGCCCTTTGCAAAAATGAAAATTTGTATGGTTCTTTTTAGAGCCCAAATTGAGAAATTTTCTCCTAGAAAAGCAAGAAAAATTTTGATTGTTGTTCATTTTACTTGCCCAAAATAAAAGTGAGTTCAATTTTATTTAAACAAGAAAAGAAAGAAATTTGAATTTTGCCTAGCTTAGAAAAGTTAGAAAAAATTTAAACTACTTTAATTCTAGCCTAAATAGATTCAAAACCTACAATCAAATGTTAGTAACCTGCAGAAAACCAGTCAATTAGTTAGCAAAAAGGTGAATTTCATGGACTTCTACAAGTATAAATTTTAATTTCTGTTACAAATTAGCTCTTTGTTTTCTATTTGTGATGCACTACAGAACAGACTGTACACACTACAAGATGATTGTGATGCACTACTCTATTTCTCTAATGCGATGCTTTGTATTTCTGATGCGCTACTCTATTTTCCTCCTGCGCAGAGACCTACAAGAAAATATTAGTGGGATGATGTGCTAATTTAAAGACTTGACGCGCTATAAAGTAAACCCTATGCGCTAAATAGTAAGCGGGGTGTGCTATACTGTTAACCGGATGCACCAGGGAATGTTTCCCACGCACTGATTCTTGTTTCCCACGGACCAGCAAAAGTAGTTAAATTCAAAAAATGATTTGATATATGGGGTTGGGCCCCATGGTGGGTGCCAAAAATGTATGTTGGAAAAGCGGGTCGATAGAACTTAAAATGTAAAAAATGAAGCTTAAGGAGCTTTGCTCACACACCCACAGGACTTCTTGGTGCAAGCTATGGAGTCATGAAGTATGGCTCAACTTCCCAAGATTGGTTCCATGGTTCTCTATCTCACAAGGTCCCTCAAACCAATGTCTTTGCTCTTAGATCACTGAGCAAAGTGGTTTAGGGATGAAAAATGCAAGAACAAGGGATGCTTTGGTTGATTTTAAGATGAAATGCATCCTAAGCTATGCATGATCCTATAAATGCAATAAACTAGTTTATAAGATGACAAGATTAGTAACAAGACTATCCTAGGATGCTATATTACTCTATGATTAAGCTAAATGATAAGGAAAATACTCTAAACATGCATATTTAGATTAATTTCTATTGAAAAGAGAGGCCAAATGATGAGCACAAAATGATATATTAAAGCTTGGATGGATTTTAGTATAAGTGTGATACTAAAGACTTGGATGATGAAAATGGAGGAATGAGAGCTATATTTATAGCAAAAATAGGGCAATGGATGGCTAGGATTGAAAGGTTTAATCAAGGGTGGAGTTTGAAAGTTGGGAATCCATGTTTGCAATTTGCACCAATGAAATGGTGACGATTGTCAATATAAGGTTGGTTGAGAAAAGGGGTTGGAGACATTAAATGCCTGAGAAGACCTCATGGTTATCTTAGGGGGAAAGGGTTAAGGTTAAGTTAAGATTACCCATTGGAAAAAGCTTTTATCAAAGGATAAACTCTTGTGAAAATCATTAAGGGATAACCATGGTCAAAGCAATGAATGCTTGAGGAGACCCTTGAGTTACATGGAGGTTGAGTTTAGGGAAATTCTTTAATCATGCTAGAGGGTTGAGTTAACCATTAATGGTTTAGGAGACTTTCAAAATTAAGTGGTTGAAGCCTTTAAGGGCTTTCAAAGACTTTCAAGGTTTGAGAATTGACTTCTCCTTGCTTAGGGATGTGACAAAGTTTAGGAGATGGTTTATGCTAATTGGAAGCGATTAGAAGAGTCTAGAAGGGGGGTTAGGAATAGGGTTTAGGAAGAAAGTGGGAGATGTAGGATTTTGAAAGTGGATGGAGGGATAGTAGGATTTTAATTGAATAAAATGAATTTAATTCAATTTGGTTGTAATTGGGAAAATTGAATAAATTATATTTTTTCAATTTAGGATAAACTATTTAATTAAATTTGAATTTAATTAAAAAGTGGATAGGGGATTTTAATTGAATAAAATGATTTATCCTATTAAATGGTAAAAGACGTCTAGTGAATTTAATTTAAATAAAAGGAGTAATTTAATTAATTAAATAGAGGAATGTGAGTAATTCAATTAAATTGGATTTAATTAAATAGAGAAATGAACATAAGATATTCATTTAGGAATATGGTCATTTTTATACGTCTACAAGTGGTATTTCTTGTTCATCACAAAATGCTGGTTTTTATCTAAGTGGTTATGATACTCTATCCTAGTGACACTCACTATTCATCACAAAGTGTTGTTGTTTATCCTAGTGGTACTTCCTGTTCATCACAAAGTACTACGTGTTTTTGCACTCCCTATTCATCATAAAGTGCTGCTCATATTTGCACTCACTATTCACCAGAAAGTGTTGCTCTTTTTTTTAGTACTCCCTATTCATCACAAAGTACTATGTACTGGTACTCCTTGTTCATCACAAAGTGCCTTGATCTATCCTATTCTAGGGCTCTACTTGAATGTATCCTCTTGAGTAGTTTCCTAATTGGCGATGTATGTTCTATCACAAAATTATCAACCTTATCCCTATCTTCTATCCTAGTCTTCCCTAGAGGACCTGCTTAAGTGTATCCTCTCAATAGCTTATCCAATCGATAGCGAATGTTCATCATAGAACTACCGATTTGACCTAGAAGACATAAACACACTTACATATTGCACAGATGCACCTGGCACCAACACATACGCGCCCTAGCATTTTTTTGACCTTGTTTGACATTCCTAAATGTGCATTTATTAACCTACCTAACATGCATTTATGAAAACATTTATTGCAACAAATTACAAGAAGGTTTTGAGGTACTTACTGGCTCTCCTACATCTGCTGGCCTTTGAAATCAGCAAACACGATCGAATCTGTGAACCAATGCCATCGTTGCTGACTTCTGCTGCTCTATTCTCTCTCTGTGCTCTAATCTCTTAGATGTGTGGATGACAATGAGGATGTTTTTCCCTCATGGTCTATCTTATAGACTGCCCTAGCCCTAGCCTTAGCCCTCATTTCCCGTGTCAGTCTTCATTATCTTGTGACTCTATCATTCTATCTTGTCAGTCCATTCTAGTCTTTCTTTCTTATCGAGAGATTGTTTGCAATTTTTTCAGACATTTTCACCCAATCTCTCGAGGGGGCATATCATTCCCATCTTGGGGCAACTTTGAAAAAGTTCATATTATCTTCTTTGAAACAATGCAACAAGCTGCATTGTCTCAAAGAAGGGCAAAATGTAGACACCTAAAATTGTCATGTCTAATTAAATAAATATCTTTATTTATTTAATTATTTTAGCTTAATTCTTATATTAATTAAATAAATATTTATTTATTTAATTAATTCATTTATCCTGTTCTAGCCTTATTTGTCATTTAAATAAATACATTTATTTATTTAAATTATCCTTTTCCTAAATTAAATACATATCTTATTTATTTAATTGATCCCACTTCCTCTATTAATTAAATAAATCTTTATTTATTTAATTCATTCATTAACCTTTTCTACCCATGACACATGTCATTCACCTCTTAATTCATACACTACCTACCCTTTCATTATTTTATTATTTTCTTTACCTACCCTCTAATCATAGCCAACCATTTATCTTTTACACGTCTCAATCTTATCCCTCCATTTCATATGCTATCTTCTATATAAGGAGATGCTTCCTTCATTATCAACCCTAATGAGTTGAATCTCCAGACATATACATTCTAATCATCTCGATGATTACTCAATTACACTACGCCTTTGAACTTTCATATGCGATCCTACTTGCAACCACATTTCCGTTCTTTGTTGAGCTCTTGTGCACATAAAATCTGAGAGCAAATATATCAAGCAAGATCAATGGAGATAGGAAGAATAGAGATTCAAACCCTATTGGACATGTGATGGTATAATCTTTGTGATTTCATTTGATTTGCATTGTCTTAGGTAATCTTCATATGTTATGGTGAATCTTTGTTGTTGTTAGGCTAGGGTTTTGTGTTTGAATTCATTTAGTCTTTCAATATTTTTGTTATCCATTTTTACCATATAGAGTTAGTATTGTATTTATCTTTCAATTAATGTTTTTGATTTGAAAAGTGGTGTTAACTATGGTGCTACCCCTTAACATAGTTAAAGAGTATCAACATCAAATAAACAACATCAAAACATCAAAAAATATTTTTGAACCAAGAGTTTAGTAGAAATATAAGCAACGGGGCATACCTTGAGAGTCCAACAAAGAGAATCTGACAACTACCAACAAACTAAGACCTAAGGGGCCATTTATGGACCTCAGTCACATCTATAATTTTATCCCAATCCTTAGAGAGGAAGTTGTAGAGTTCTTGATTAGCCTTGTTATCAATGTCATCTTTAGCATGTCATGGAGGAGGCAGAGATTCAGTGCAAAGTTAAGCATAAAATGAATGCAAAATTTGTTGATACTAACAAGATTCTTGTCCTTGGTATCCAAACTATTATTAATCTCTCTAATTTCATGTTCCAACTTTTAAATTTTCTCCTTCACCCCCAAACATCAAGTCGGTTCCTTAGCTCACGATCGTCACAATTGAGGGCCTTCAACTCTTTCTCCTAGGGTGATCCATGGAATTCATATCTTTTTCCTTTTCCATTCCTTGATGTTCCATCTCCTTGGGAGAGAGACCCTTGTCTTTTTTCTTATTCTTCTTATTTTCATTCCTTTTATTTTCCTTATCTCTGCCTTCTGCAACAACCTCTTCATCATTCTAGACCTATTGACTAGCTCATAAGCCATCCAAATGATGAAGTCCACATTTTTTGTAGGGCTCTTTGAGGCTCCATCATCCAAATTATTAGTTGCCTTATCATTTCTTATGTTCAAATCATCAGGTCCCAGAGCGGGACCGGGGTCCTCCATGTTGACACTATCCAAATTTTGGGTGTCAGGTGCATCTCCCATAGGTTCCATTGCAATATTGGCACCCTCATCCTCCTGAAAGTCCTCCTCAATTTTAACAACTTTCTTGGTCGCATCCTTATTCTCACCCACACCCTTGGAGGCAAGCCTATAAAACCTTCTTCTACCCTCAATTTTCACCACCTAGTCTCTATGTTTCCTAGTAGATTTTTCCTTCCCCTTAGAGCAAGAGGATTTCCTATCCTTCACAATAGTGAGTGAAGGGATGGTGGGAGGGATCAAATCAGTAATAGTAATAGAGGAAGAGAGATTAGGGAGGAATCAAAAGCTTTAGTGGAGAGTTTGAAAAATCTAGAAGGGGCCATTCTGCTCACAAATGCCACCAAAGGATGAGAGCCATGCAAAGTGGGTTGAATAAGCATTATGTTTCTAGGGGGATATAAATCCAAATGGTAGTGGTAGAGCATATGAATCACACCTTGGTGGAGTGGGGTAGATGGTTTGTCCTCATTTTTTGGGTAAAGGGCCTATTTAATTGAATTTTTCATAGAATGTAATAGATAGAAAAGAAAACATGACAGATCATTATTTTTGAAGCGATTTAACAAGGGAAACTGGTAGTAATATAGAAAACTTAATGACAATCTTTGAGAGTGAAATACTTCATGAACATTAAACATACCATATCCCATGGCTATTTGAGCTCCCCTCTGACAAAACTGCCTTAAATTTTGACTGAAGCCTCCTTCCATTTGAAAATTTTGTTAAGGCCTTTGTTCTTAGCCATATGACTTACTTGCTTCCATCTTCTTCCTTTCAGATATAGTCCAGTCACCTTGGCAATAGTTTCCTCAGTGACCTTAAAGGAAATCCCTACAATAACCACTATGCGATTGTTCCATGAGATTGCAAATTGGATGGAAAGTTGTTTTCCGTGTCCACACAATTTTTCCATGAATTTCACCACTCCACCTTCAATTTAGTAGTTCCAAACTACCACATCCTTCTTGAAGTCATTAGGTTTATTCGACTTGAAGAAAACCCTATCACCTCCCATGATAGGATCACTAGTGTTGATTACCATGAAGTAATTGTTTTCCAAAAACATAACATCCATTTCCCCTTCCACCGCCCAAGTCCTCTGAGCCCAATTCTCCAAAAAATATAGAGAAACCCTCATCCCCAAAAATTTACAGTATAACGAGTGCTTTGAGACATATCCATGAAAGAAAAAAGAATTTTTTTATATTTTGAACAGTTACATATGTTAAATGGAGAATGCCAAATGATAGGTACAAACTCAAAGTTGTGGATGAAAAAGGCAGTTAAAGGCACATGACATTAATCGCATGTTATGCAGAATTTAAAATGTATGGAAGTCGAGAATGGGAAGAGTGAGCTCGACACTTATAAAACAAAAAAATATTACCATGACATTTCTATTCAATAGTGATGGCTAATGTGGATTATAACAACAATAGCAGGTTTTCTTTTCAAATCTTCTAGAAAAAACAAAATAATGTTTGTATAATTGCACTTTCTCTGCAAATCTAGAGTCACTGTAATTCATTTTGTAAGCAAATATATCAATTTCAATTAGTTTTGTTACATTAGTGACTGTTAGTTAGGTTTGCAAGGAAAATGATTTGCATGGTAAAAACTTGCGTTTGTTAAGCCCTTTTATTTATCTTCCAGTGAGGAATTCCATTGATGATAGAAGATTTCGTTTACTCTTCATTTCAATGTTTATGCAAAAAATGGTGGAGTCATTTGTGTTAATTCTATCTGCCACACAACTAATGTATATGCTTACACTCACTCGCATTAACACCTCTAAGAGGCTATTTTAATATGAGAGCCCACAACATGAAGGTAAAATGTATTTCTTGGAGCCCAAAGTGTTCTTATGTTCTAGATTTGAACTCTAAGGGATAAATCATCATTGCTAAGGATATTTGTTTGCAAATACTGTACTTGGCACAACCATTTTGATTTTGAGGTAAAATATCATTCAATTCATTTTTTAATATTTGCATTCAAAGTTATGTATATATCATTTACTTGAAAAGATAAAAGGAAAATGAAATTATAAAATTACATATTCAGATTGTTAGAATTTGTGCAGTTGATTGTGCTTGCATTTTAATTTTACTTCATAGTGTGTATGCAGATTTATCATTTCAAATTTAGGTTTCTGGAATTTGATGTCGGTAATATGATACATAAGTGGCTTTTTGGCTATAGGTATTTACATATCTACAGGCTTCACTATTTTGGGCTTAGGATTTGAGACTTTAAAATTTAGAACGGAGGCTGGAAGATTGCGTGTTTTGAATTTAATATACAGATTGATAGAATGTACTCAAAATTTTGATACATGCGCCATATTGGGGTATGAAGATTCATTAAAGCATTTTGGAATGGAATTTTTCTTGTGACAAATGCATATAGCTATTCGACTTTAGTGAATAAAGGTTGAGTAACGTTGTTAGTTGATTAGTAAACACCCATTACAAAGGGCCACAAATAACCAAAGAATTCTGCAAATTTAACTTTTATAGAAAAGTATTTTTCAATTAGATTTTTACCATTAATATATTTATTGTATTAAATTTATTTGCACATAGACATTTTAAAAAATTCAATTGTTAGTAAACTTATGTATTAATTTTTTACTCAAATTAAAAGGTTCAAGGTTGAACATTAATGTAATTTTAGCTTTCTTATTAGTACTTGCCCTTAGGCAATATTATTGTAATGAGTTTTTTGTTTTTAGAGTTAACTAGTTATTAAAAAAATTAATTTGAACCAATCACAAACAAATTTTAACTTTTAATTTTTTCAATCTTTTTATTTACCAAAGTCTAATTGTACAATTTTTAACATTATAAATTACAAAAATTATTTTTCTGTACACTTATTGGCTAAATACAATTTAGCTGTTATAAGCGGATTTTTAGGAAATCCAAAATAATTAGTTTTAGTGACAACTATATAGCCAAAAATATTCTTTTTCATTGAATTAATATGTTTAAAACTAATTATACTTGTATACATATTTTATTATATTTAAATGACAATGAATTTAAAAAATTATCACTATTTTTATTTAATTAATTTGACTTAATAAAATTATTATCAAGACTATTGTTATTTATTATTAATTTTAATTTTTCTTAATATCTAATTTTTTATATAGTTTTGTTTACACATTTTTGTTTATTATATTTTAGTTTTTTAAGTAGATTCAAATCTAAAACTATTTCAATTATTTAACTTTATTTTGTGAAATTAAAAATTTATTGGGATTTCTTTAATTTATATTATTTTTTCTAGTAAAATTTTAATTATTATGAAATTATTATTATTAAAACTATACTTAAAACAAGGCAAGTACTCGCCACTATGTGGCACTTGTTAAATTTGGTATCAACTTTAACATGAATAATTTTTTAAGGATAATAAAATATAACATGCAAATTTTAGATAAAGCAAGTTAATTCTCAAAATAATAAATGTAACTTAGTAAGTTTTACAAATAAATAAATAAATAAATAATGTAGTAAGTTTTAGGAAAAAAATATGGCAATAGGTTGTAGTGATCCCATATTAATAGGGACTCATTACTATGAGTAATTTAGAACGAATTAGTATTTTATTATAATAAGAAAAATATCACAATGTAGTAAAAATAGGAAAGATGTAGAATTTAGTATGTCTTAAAAAAAAAGATAACAAACTTAATAAGTTATAGAAAAAAATTATGGTAACAAGTTGTAGTGATCTAGATTTATAGGAGTCATTACTATGGATAATTTGAAAAGAAAGAGAGTTTTTTATTACAAGTTGGAATTACCTCATATTTATAGGGAGTCATTACTATGAATAATAGTTTGTTATTAAAATTAATAAAAATGAGAACAAAAATATTGAAACAAAATTATCTTTAAAATTGGATTTAATAATAATAAAAAGAGTTCCTATTTCTTATTACCCTTACAGATGTAATTGATAAGTGTTCTCATTATTAAAATCAATATAAATTATACATTAAAATTATTTAAAAATATAATAAGAATAATAATTAAATATTATCCCTAGTGTAATTGAATGCTAGCCCTAATTGACCTCTAATCCTAACCTTAAATATAATTAAACCCTTTCAATAATGAAACACTAACTCTAATTAACTATAACCTTTAACCCAATATTTCCCTACTATTAATTAAATTCTAGCCCAAACGTTAACCCTAATTATACTTTAGTCATTATAATTATAATCGTAAACCTAATCGTAACCCAAACCCTAAAAAATAACCCTAATCTTAACAATGATGTAGACCCTAACTATGATCATAATCCTAATCCTAAATCCTATCTCAAACTATAACCCTAACCCTAACCATGATTTTAACCCTAAATCTAACCATAATCCTAGGCCCTAACCCTATCTATAATCCCAACAATAACCCTAAGCATGTTGTAAATCCTAACTAAAACCTAACCCTAACCATGATGTAAACACTAACATTAATCATAATACTAACCCTTAACCCTAACCCTAACCATGATGTAAACCATAACCCTCTCTATAGTCTTAACCTTAACCCTAACCCTAAATTGAACCATGATGTAAACCAGGACCTAACTATAACTCTGAACCATTACCCTAATCATAATCCTAACCCTAATTCTAACCTAACCTAATCAAAACCCTAAACCCTAACCCTAAAAATAGGGAATGGATATACAACCCTTAGGATGTGCCAAACATCTATTGCAATGTATTAATAATATAAGAAGGGTATTAATATCTTGCTACATCGTAAGGGTTCGATAGCAATTTCCCTAAAAAATAACCTTACAACTAACCCTAACCATAATGTCACCTTTACCCTATCCATAATCCTAACCATGATGTAAACCCTAATCCTAAACATGATGTATATCCTAATCCTAACCATAACTCTAATTATAATCCTAAACCTAACTATAACCTAAGCACTAAACCCTAACCCAAGCATAATCCTATCCCGACCCTTAATCTTAGGCCCTAGCCCTAATCATAATCATAATCTTAACCCTAATCATGATGCAAATCCTAAACCTAACCCTAACCATGATATAAACACTAACATTAATCCTAACACTAACCCCTAACCATGATGTAAACCCTAACCCTATCCATAATCATAACCATAATTGTAACCCTAAGCCTTAAAATAACCTAAATCTAACTCCAACGCCAACCATGATGTAAACCATAACCCTAAAGCTAATGGTAACCATAACTCTAAACCCTAACCCTAACCCTAACCCTAACCTAACCATAACCTTAAACCCTAATCCTAACAACAATCCTTAGTCCTAACCCTAACACCTAATCCTAATCCTAACCCTAACCCAAACCCTAATTCAAACCATAACCCATAACATGTCCCTTATCCTAAGAGTAAATCATATCCATAATCCTAATCCTAACCCTAAACCCTAACTTTAACCCTATTCTTAATCTTAAAACCCTAATCCTAACCCTAATCCTCACCCTAACCCTAATCTTAACCTAACTCTAATCATGATGTTAATCATGACCCTAACCTGAACCCAAGCCTAAACTTAACCCTCTAGCTATGATGTAAAACCTAACCCTAACCGTTATCCTAACTATGACCCTAACCCTAATCTTAACCATAATCCTAAACCTAACCTTAACCCCAACCATGATGTAAATAATAAACATAACTATAAACCCTAACCCTAACCCTAATCATAATCCTAACCCTAACCCTAACACTAACCCTAACCCTAATCCTAATGCTAACCTAATCATAATCCTAAAAATTAACCCTAACAATAATCTTGCCCTAAACTTAATCCTAACCCAAATTAAACTTTAATCTTAATCTATTCCTAACCTTATTCTAGCCCAAACCTAATCCTAATTGATCTAAATAATACTAATTTAACCCTAACCTTAATGTTATTGAACCATAACCCTAATTCTAACCTTAACTTTGATGTAAACCCTAAACGTAATTGTAACCCTAAAACTAAAACCTAACCATAAACTTAACCTTAACCCTAACCATAATCCTAACTGTAATTGTAAACCCTAACCCTAACCATAATCTTGAACCAAAATCAAACCCTAACCTTGATATACACCCTAACCAAACCCTAACCCTAATCATAACCCTAATCATAACCCTAACCATGATATAAACCTTAATTGTGACCATAATACTAACCTTAACCCTGAACCAAAATATAATCATAAACCAAATCCTAATCCTAACCATATCCCCAATTATAATTCTAGCCCTAACCCTAAATGTAATTATGCTTAACGTAAGCCTATATTTACTATATAAACCCTAAACATAATTGTAACCTTGATGCTAAACCCTAACGATAAATTTAGTTGTAATAATAAACCATAACCATAACCCTAACCATAATCCTAATTGTAAGCATAAACCCTAACCCTTACCATAATCCTAAACCCAAACTGAAACCTAACATTGATGGCAATCCTAACCATTATCATAACCCTAATCATAAACCTTAACCCTAATCATAAACCTAACCCAAACCATGATGTAAACCTTAACCTGACCATAACATTAACCCTAAGTATGCTGCAAATCCTAAACCTAACCCTAATGATGATATAAACACTAACATTAATCTTAACACTAACCCCTAACCTTAACCCTAACCATGATGTAAACCCTAACCCTATCCATAATCCTAACCATAATTGTAACCCTAAGCCTAAAAATAAACTAACCCTAACTCCAATGCCAACCATGATGTAAACCATAACCCTAACCCTAATCCTAACCTGAACCCAACCCTAACCCTAACCTAAACCCAACCCTAACCCTAACCCTCTAGGTATGATGTAAAACCTAACCCTAACCATTATCCTAACTGTGACCCTAACCCTAATCCTAAGAATATTCCTAAACCTAACCTTGACCCCAACCATGATGTAAACAATAAACTTAACTATAAACTCTAACCCTAACCCTAACAATAATCTTGCCCTAAAGTTAACCCTAACCCAAATTAAACTTTAATACTAATATATTCCTATCCTTAATCTAGACCAAACCCTAATCCTAATTGATCTAAATAATACTAATTTAACCCTAACCTTAATGTAATTGAACCATAACCCTAATTCTAACCTATTTTTGATGTAAACCCTAAACATAATTGTAACCCTAACCATAAACTTAACTTTAACACTAAACCTTAACCCTAACCATAATCCTAACTGCAATTGTAAACCCTAACCCTAACCTTGATGCTAATGCTAACCATTATATACACCTTAACCAAACCCTAACCCTAATCATAACCCTAACCATGATATAAACCTTAATTGTGACCATAATACTAACCTTAACCCTGATCCAAAACATAGTCATAAACCAAATCCTAATCATGACCATATCCACAATTATATTTCTAACCCTAACCCTAAATGTAATTATGCTTATCGTAACACTATATTTACTATATAAAAACCCTAAACATAATTGTAACCTTGACACTAAACCCTAACGATAAATTCAACCAGAATAATAAACCATAACCATAACCCTAACCCTAACCATAATCCAAATTGTAAGAGCAAACCCTAACCCTTACCATAATCATAAATCCAAACCCAAACCTAACATTGATAGTAATCCTAACCATTATCATAACCCTAATCATAATTCCTAACCCTAATCATAAACCTAACCCAAACCATGATGTGAACCTTAACCCTGACCATAACATTAACCTTAACCCTAACGCTAACCATAGCCATAATACTCCCAATTAAATAAAGTGTTATATTATCATTAAATAAACTTTAATAATCTTAGATTTTAGTATTTGCTTTGATCTTGCAACACATATATATTATAAAAAATAGTCTAAATACATATATATAATTTCATATATCTCTATGTAATAATTTTATAATATTATAATATAATTCATTTTAATAAAAAGATACTATATAATTATATATTGATTTATTTCAATAAAAAGATACTATATAATTATATATTGATTTATTTTATATAGATTAAATTAAAATTTAAGGTATATATGCTAGTAAACCAGAACCAATGAAAAAAAAAAAGTTTTTTCAGTGGAGAATAAGCCCAAATTTAAATCTATTTTACTTAATTTTCTAAAAATTATTACCCAAAAAATTATAAAATTGTTCCTAAACAACTCTTTAAAATTATTAAATTTAGTAACTAACATCCCATATTTTTTCGTATGAAAGTAAAAAACTGGTTGTCCAATTGCCTGCATTCGTATTGCTTTCCAACTAGAATCAAGATGTTTTTTATTAATTAAACAAAATGAAAGATAAAGAAATATTAAATATTTAAATAATTAAACAAAATGAAAGATATAGAAATATTAAATATTAAAATAATTTTTAAATCTAATATCATTATTTTAATGTAGCTACCTCTTCTCTCTCCGTTCACATTATATGAAAACAATTCTATTTTGAATTGATTTAATAAATAAAAAATGTCTATATGATTGCATAGACTACGTCATTTAATGGATAAATACGAGTTGGTCACACAGGTCACTTCATTTTTTAAACTTAGACATTGACATTGACATGGGAATACTAGGAAGTGGGGGATATGTGACAGGAAGCTTAGAATTTTTAAGCACTGAAATTGACGGGTCTAACTATTTTATCATAAGCTTTTTTAGTTTTGTTGTCAAAAGTACCATGTTAATAAACAAATATGGATTAAAATGATAAATGAAAAATTATATATTTTATAGTTGTAGGTTAATTTTGTTTTATGTTTGAGTAATATTTGTATATATTTTTGATAATAAAAGTAGCCAAAAATGAGGGGGCTGACCCATAGGTACAATTAAGAGAACAATGGTAGGACCATTGTCCGCAAACAATTAGCACAGAAGCAGCCTTTTACCTCTATCAAAAACAAAAATCATATTACAAGAGTTTATTAGCAATAAAATACTACTAGTCAGAGTATACTTCAAATGCCACGTAGGGCTATAAGCAACAAAATATAAACATAAGCCGAAACTAGGCTTATCCAGCCAACAACTATACAACAAAGACAAAAAACTTCTCCACATGTAGAAAATTAATTCTTTTTCCCTCGGGAATTCTTAGGGAGCAGCTTCCTAGCCCATTCCTTAGTGGAGAACTTGAATAGGCCTTTGAATTCTTCGTCCTCCTTGCCTTTTCCTTTAGCTGTGTTATCCTGCAAAAGGCATAGAGTAGTAGCCGAGCATCTCATGACATTCAGCAAACTTGGACACATCATGCATCTTGGACTCCATCGCCTCCAGTCTGCTAGTAATTACTTGCAATTTGTCAGAGAGGGCTTCTATCTTTTTCTCAAGCGAGCTCAGCTAGGTTGGGATCCTCTTCCATCACACTATTGGCCTCTTCAACAACCAACATTTTTTCAATCCTGAAGGTCGGGGAAGGAAAATTGGCTGGCTCCAGACTCATAGAGGAGGAAGGGCTTTCAAAAACATGGGTGGAGCTCACAGAAAGGGGGGACTATTTGTGCTGGACCTGGGGAATTTTAATAGTCAGAATGGAGTTGCCCATGTCATGCGAGGAGGAGGGGTCTCTTAGGGATTTATCCGAGGGTTGAGAGGCTAATTTGCTAGAGTGACAGGGGGTGTTGGTGTCTTCAGTTATGTCCAGGTCATAATCAATCTCTTGGATTTTAACTTTTTTAGGGGTTCTGACCTCCTCCGGGGAGTGATTCTTGGTTTTCTTGTTGGAGGAGCCAAATTATGTGCACTGGGGGCTTGAATCATTGATGGCCAAAGGTTGGGTCGAGGGGCTGACATTCTACATAGCGATGGAATGGGGTGGGCAGAGGGCGAGGTGGAAGTTGAAAAGGTAGAGCATAAGGCCCTGGTGCAGGATGGGAAAGTCTTTTCCTTTCTTTTTAGCTTCAGCTATATCTTTAATGTTACCATCCATCAAATGCAATAAAAAGAATGGAATGGAAATGAGGTCTTTGCTCCTCAAATGGTTCAGGAATGGGAGATGGTAGTAGTAGAAAATGCCATACCTACCCTCGAGCGTAGAATACTTCATCACAATGTAGCAGACTTCTTTCCAAGGGTGCGGGAGTTCCTCCTTGTTAAAACCTTCGACCCTCTTGATAGGGTTCTTGCCACGGTGAAAAAACTGGTTAAGGCTAGCAGAGTCCACAATGCGGCTCTGTTTTTTCCATTTTCTGCCCTCTATTGAGAGGCTTGTAGCCTAGGCAATGACCTCTTCATTTATTTTGAAGGAAATTCCCCCATAGTCACCCTTCTGTCTGTTAGGATTCCCACAAAAACTGAGAGGGGGGGGGGTGTGAATCAGTATCTAACCGGTAGTACTAAACTTAAAACATGCAGAACATAAAATAACAGTGTACTGGTATGCAAGAATTAATGCAACAAACAAAATTAGAAATATCCACATGAAAAGTACACCATAACACAAGATGTTTTAATGAGGAAACCCGGTGTGGAAAAAACTTCGGTGGGATTTGTGACCCACACTAGTCACTCACTGGCCAATAAGAGAATATTACTTACAATAGGGGCCTGCACATGCAGGAAGGCCAACTGCCTAGAGCTCACTGCTCAAAGGGAAGTCATATTGACTTACAATAAGGATTATATTAATCCAATGACTTGTACTGCTTTACAATAGCATCTCCAATGCCAAATTCAATACTGGTTCTTGCTCTGTTCTTTACATATACCCTTGACCTATAATTCGCACATTAGGTCTGCCTAATAATTTTCTTTATACTCACTTCATTACCTTCTAAATGTCTACAATGATCTCCTTTATATACAAGAGTCATTTTACAATTTGCCAAGTTGGCTTACAATAATAAACAAAATATTACATAACAAAATCTTGTCGGCCTCTATGCCGGTATACATGTTTTCTTCTGTGTCGGGGCCGGTGTAGAGTGATCTATTGATGTCGGTGCACTGTCTTGCCTATGTAATGCTTTGCCGATATGATGTCTTGCCAGTGCCATAGGATTGCAAGGTTGCCATCAATGACAAAACCTTCAATCACATGCAATGTCTCATTAGAGTGTCCATATGCCAACAATCTCCCCCTTTGGCATTGATGGCAACACTCATGAGAAATTTCAAAAAGTATCCAAAATGTGTAGTCCAAATGTTTACCAAAAATATGAGAGCTCCCCCTAAGCATATGATTCTTGTGTTTTGAACTTTCGCGTCCCACTACTCCCCCTTTAGCATCAATGACAAAGGTTGTCAAGATGTCAGTAGAGTTTGTAGGTTCATCTATCCATATCCTCAACCTTGTAGTTGGGTGGTTATTATCTAAAAAAGATCTCCCAAAATTATGTTTATACTATCCATAAACTTTTTACTATCATTTATTGTTGTTTCAGTCCTTTTTACTTTCCCTGTGAGATGTTGCAAATGCTCTGCTGGTGTTTTGCTGGCTTGTGTTAATGCCTTTGAGATTTCCTTCTGCAGAGATGCTAAATAGTCCAATCTTGGACTCAATTTAGATCTCAAATGCTTTGCCTTGTTTATTATTCTCTCTTTCTCTCTTTCTAGTTTGAGTAGTTCTTTTTCAAAATTTGCCATCTTCTCTTCAAAAACTGATAATGAATCTGATGAGTTGACAAAATCGTCTGCAAGCTTATTTATCTCATCCTATGTCTTGCTTAGTTTCTTGTCAATATCTACAGTCAAATAGTTTGTTTTACATGTATCTTTATACAAATTTTTGTATTCTTTTAACAAACTACGTAGTTCTAGTAGAAGTGTGTCAAAATCTTTGTTACACTTCTTTATTTCCTCATCAAAGAATTTTTGTTTCTCTTTCTCTACCTTATCCTTTACTGATTCTTCCTTTATTTTCTCAATGTTTCTAGAAATATATTTACACAATGTATCCAATTGTCCTAAAGAATCTTTATTATCTATATTGCAATTAGGTGCAATTACCTTCAAAATTGGTATAGAATCATCTATTGCTTTATAAGCCTGTGAACTGCAGTTAGTTATTTTCTTAATGGAGTCAAGTAGTACCTCAATCACATTTGTTGACTTAAATGTTGATGATGATCCAATAACCTGAGTACCGATGGAAGTAACCATGCTTGTATTGACCTCTGGCAGGTTAGTTTGTGTCTGCATTTCTTTTAGCACTAGTTTTATTACTTCACTACTTATCGGTGGCACTGATTCCTTATGTACCTGTTGTTTCAGAGCCTTTAGCTCTGTTGATTTTTTTGAATGTTGTGTTGTCTCTGTCTGTGCCTCAATCTCTGCCTTTTTCTTTGTGTCCTCTATCGGTTTCTCTGTTTCCCCTACTACCGGAGGCTCATTAGCCATATCTGACTTATCAGTTGAATCTTTATCAAATATTATGTTGATCTTTTGGGTATCAACATTTACAGTATATAGGACTTTAGAATTAGGATTGCTATCCTCTACATCCATACTTTCTGTTGCCAGTTGATCTTCAGTAGTTGCCATTTTCATAGGTGGGGGTAGCTTGTCTTTAACTTTTAGGCTTGATGGTCCACCAACTTTGCCTTTCCCCTTGTCCCTATCCTTCTGATATACTTTTATAGGCTTAGGTTTCATGTATTCTTCTTGTTTCTCTTTGTCAATCAGGAATATATCCCATCCATTTTCTGTTTCCTCTGTTACTTCAGTAACTCTTCCTGCCATCAGTGAAATATGCTGGTGTGTAGTAGAGAATACTGACCTATTCGCCTGAGCAATCAAATCATCAATTTCCTTGGGAGAGTTTACTGGATATACAACAAGTAGTTTCTCTATTTTTATTTTCCTGTCTAATTCAATCATTGCTTGCCTTCTAGCCTCAAGTCTTTTGTACAAATCATCAAGAATTTCATTTGCTACTTCCATCAAAAATTTCTTGTACATGTCCATATGCAGTATCACACTTTCCTCAACTTGCCCTTTCTCATCAGTAGATAGAGTGTCATAAATTTTTTCTATGTTTTTCAGTTTTCCTTCCTCTGTGATTTCATTTAATAGTATATCAAGAGGTGCCAAGTCACTATTTGTCCTTTTCTTTTTCTTTGGTGTTAGCTTCTTCTTTGGTGTAGATTTTTTAACCGAAGATCTCATTGCTTGTTGCTTTTGCCTTGTCCTTCTAGGTGAAGGAGTGGTTGCTGGTGAGGGATCTCTTTTCTAACAACTCTTTTAAAAGTTGTTGGCATGTCACTTCCTGAAGAAGTACCTACCGGTGATAGGTGAGTTTCAGGTTGTGAAGCTTCTAACTCATCCTCTGTTATGCTGGTTTTCTTCAATACATCTTCCTTAATGGCTTTTGCTTGTCTGGATCCTTTCCATACAAATGCCTCAACCTTTTTCACTCTTTTCTTAGATTGTATTTGGCTTTCTATGGTTTCTACACTACCAAATACTTCTTCCTTAGGTTCTTTGGGGGCTTCTAAAAGTGCTTTGGCATATGTCTCAACTATGTGATTATCTGTTTCATATCCCATCTCGGTTACCCAAATTGTCCTAGGTATGACCGCTTCCATCTAGATTTCATCTTTCTTAATAACAAAGCATATTTCATCCTTGTACTTGTCTACTATTTTCTGAGATAACCTTATTCTTTTTTTCATTTTGGTTTTCAATGCTTGAAAGAAGTCATTGATATTGTTATCCTTGTTTTCACCCATGTTATTGAATAGTTCAGTCAATTTCTTCCTACCGGTATGTCATATCCAAGTTCTTTATAACCTATACTGGGAACCTATTTTGTTATGTGTAGCATTAGGCATACCAACAAATTTCCAAATTTGAAAGTTCCTTTCTTGTCCTTCTTGATTTTTCCAAGGTTGTGAATCAGTTCATCTTTTAACCATTCACATACATAAATCTTTGCATTATCTGTGACCATATCATAAGCACTCTTAATGCATAAACTTGATACTAAATTAAGTCTATTTGCATGAGTGACCTTATACCCTAATACCATGCTAACAAATCTCACATTAATGTCTTTTACATCATTTACTCTTAGAGACCTCTTATCAGATGTGGCACCAGTTAAATCCATAACTAGGTCATTGGATACCTTCTTAGTTTTATCTGGTCTTTTACCAGTGGTCGGTAACCTTGTGACAGCTTTCACAGCTTCCTTGGTGATTTTATGGATTGTGTCTAACCAGAAAAATTCTCCATGAACTCTGCTTAACACTATCCTAATCACATCCTTAGGGAATTTAGGAATGCTAAGGATTTCTATGAATCCTAGGGTTTCAATAACCTTGTGTTCAGCTTTAACATTGCTGGTGTCATCACATATCATGGTTTTATACATGGTTTTGATTTCCTCTTCTCCTAACTCTTCAATGTTGTAGTGGATGTACATTCTAGGGTCTTCAACATATACAACACCTTTAGGGATCTGAGAAAATGCACCTAAGGTATCATCCTTCTTTGTTATCTTGGGGACCAACTGAAATATGGGCCTAGGTCTTTTAATTACTTCAACAATAGTAGGGTTTGTTATGTATTCAATTGTAGAGGTGGATGTCATGATTAAATACCTTTTACTGCCTTGGGTGGATGATTGCTTGGAGTGTTCTTGCTTCTTGCTCGAAATGCTTTAGCTCAGAGTCTTTGCGCTCTCTAAAAATTTGAAATCACGATGAAATGAAATGGAGCCAAAACCTTAACTTTATAATGTCTATTTGCTATCTACCACATTAATTGCATGCTGGTTAAGTATTCACTTAACATTGTCTACCAGTAATAAGTAATTTTCAACTTCTTATCTCTAACTAGGGGAATAATTAGCATATGTGTCATTTGATTGCCAAACCCTTAAGAAAATTTTCTTCAATTAGATGAAGAACTTCCTACCAGTGGAGTACTGCTCTATCCTGCCGATGAAGCATCATTCTATCCTACTGGTGAAGCATTGGTTGGTTCTACCAGTGGAGAAGTATTCCCAATATTTAGATCAGCTTTCCTAATCCATTGTTTTGAGAATTCTTGCTTAACCTCTTCAACTTTTTCTTTACCTTTCAAGCTAGTACTTTTGTTGTCTACCGATGTTCCTTTACTTCTAAAGAATTTAGAAATATGCCCAATCTTGTTACATGCATAACAAGTTACATTATTTTTCTGAATAGCTTTCCCATAACCTATGTCGGTTTGTGTTCTGCATTGATTTGATAAATGTCCAAATCTTCCACAAACATAACATTTCACATTCATTCTGCAGTTTTCAGAGTTATGACCAACTTTTTTGCATTTTGAACATTGACCGGTGGGTGTATTGATATTCTAATAATTCCTAGATCTACATTCATTTGCTTAATAACCATACTTATTACAGTTAAAGCATCTTCCATTGAATTTATAAGCATTAGGTTGTCTTACCGGTTTGTTGTGATCCTGAGTATTTGCAGTACCGGAGCTTTCACCAACTTCAAAGCCAATTCCAGAAGTGTAACCTTTAGGTTTTTGATTCTTCAGCAAGGTACCAAGTTCCTCTGAGCTTTTCTTGAATTTTTCTTTGTGTTGATTTGCAGTTTCGAGTTCTCTTTCCAAGATTTCTTTTTGTCTCATCAATTCATTTGAGTCATTCTGAGTATGCATCAAATTTGTCTTCAACATGTCATTTTCATAGCTAAGTCTTGTGTTCTCATTTGCTGCATCACTTAGTCTTTTGGTTAATTCTTCTTCATTCTTCTTCCTATCTTCAATCTCTTTGCAAAATCTCATAGTCATATCTTGCATTTCATTTTTTGTTGTCAAGTTCTCCAGTTTTAGCTTTCTTATCTCATCATTAAGTAATTCCTTTTCATCATTCTCACTTTGAAACTTTTCACAAAGTTCTCTTCTCTTGTTTCTTGCAATGGTAAAATTCCCTTGAAGTGCCTAAATGATATCCTGTGCTGCCCTTAAATCATCTTCTAGTTTGATATTTTTCAATTTTTCTGCATCATAGTCTGTAAGAGCTCCTTCAAGTTGCTTCATCAGATTTTCCAATTTTACCAGTGTCAAGATCTTCCTCAAGCTATTAGGCTTCTAGAAATAGAGGACCAAGCTCTGATACCAATTGTTAGGATTCCCATAGATATTGAGAGGGGGGGGTGAATCAATATCTAACCGGTAGTAAGAATTTCTAAACTTAAAACATGCAGAACATAAAATAACAGTGTACCGGTATGCAAGAAAGAATGCAATAAACAAAATCAGAAATATCCACATGAAAAGTACACCATAACACAAGATGTTTTAACAAGGAAACCTGGTGTGGGAAAAACCTCGGTGGGATTTGTGACCCACAATATTCACTCACTGGCCAATAAGAGAATATTACTTACAATAGGGGCCTGCACATACAGGAAGGCCAACTGCCTAGAGCTCACTGCTCAAAAGGGAAGTCATACTAAATTACAATAAGGATTATATTAATCCAATGACTTGTACTGCTTTACAATAGCATCCCCAATGCCAGATTCAGTATCGATTCTTGCTCTGTTCTTTACATATATCCTTGACCTATAATTCGCACATTAGGTCTGCATAATAATTTTCTTTATGCTCACTTCATTACCTTCTAAATGTCTACAATGATCTCCTTTATATACAAGAGTCATTTTACAATTTTCCAAGTCGGCTTACAATAATAAACAAAATATTACATAACAAAATACTGTCGGCCTCTATGCTGGTATACATGTTTTCTTCTGTGCCGGTGCCAATGTAGAGTGATTTGTTGATGTCGGTGCATTGTCTTTCCTGTGTAATGCTTTGTCGGTATGATGTCTTGCCAGTACCATAGGATTGAAAGGTTGCCATCAATAACAAAACCTTCAATCACATACAATGTCTCATTGGAGTGTCCATATGCCAACACTGTCCTCCTAGGAGGTCACAAATTGTTTAGAGACTCTCTCATCATTGCCCTTCATGTTTTCCATGAATTTGTCAATGCCTCTTTCAATTTACACTAACCAGGCTGCCAATTTGGCTTTGAACTCCTCAACTTTGTTGGGTTCAAGTTTGAGCCTGTCCCCCCCCCCATTCTAGAATCCTCCAGTTTCTCAGTTTGAAAATGACAAAAAGCCAGAATGCAGAGCCGAAGCAAGCTCAAGATGGAATGGTTAGGAAAAATGTGTTGGACTTGAAATAAATAGTCGTAATAATCATAGTGACTATTATCCCTTATGGTCTCATAGATATCACTGGTCGAAGATCTACTCGGAGTGTACGAGCCTTTACTTGGGCCAATGTGAGTTGACAAATCCCCAACGTGACCTTTGTTGTCGCCAGTCAGCACCGTCTGAATCATAATTGAATAGTAATCATTACTGATGTCAGTCCTTTCTTTATAAATTCATGCCCTGTGGTAGTGATGACTCAGCATACCTCTGATACGTGTCCATCTATGGTAGAAATTGGTGGGATATGTTAAAATGATTTAATATTTAATTTATTTAGTTACAAATTGAAATTGAATAATGCTTTACATTTTTTATATTTGAAAGAGTATAGTTTTTATGTAGTTAGGTGTGCTTATCATTTAGATGTAGGTAGAAGATAATGATGGCATTCTCTTGAATTCCAAATTATAACCACTAATAAGTATTTTATAAAGTGGTTAGAGTAATAGTTAAATATATTAATAATTACAAAAAGTAGTATTAGATTTTATTTTTTTTCTTTTTTTTATGGTTATATATATTTTTTTAGTACAAATGTGTGTTTATAATAATATGAAATTAATATTTGCTATATATTATATATATGTATTTCTATATATTTTATATATGTATGTATGCACACACACAAAACATACATACACATATTGAGAGACCATAATTATTAGATTATAATTTAGAGAAATAGTATGTATTCATTATGAGAATAGGAATACTAGTTTTCAATTTCATTTCAAATATATAAATGCTAAGATCTAAAATTACAACTATTATAAATTTTATAATTATCACCTATATGATGATCTTTCAAAACAATAATAAGTTAAATTTACAATAGATTTTAAAAAAGACATTAAATTATTAATCATTCAACTTAAACTAAACTATAAAATAAAAAAAACTTTTTATTATTTTAAAAATAATGTTATATTTTTTATTCTAATATTATTAAATGATATTATGAAAGCTTTAAATTTAAAATATTAAAAACCTTAATTAATATTAACTGTTATTAGGTGATGATCAATATATTTTATTAAATCAAAACATAGATTCTCTTTGTTTATGGAAACATTTTCCTTTTTTTTAATTTAGATATTGACTTACCAAAAATCATGAGACCAAGTTAGTTTAGGTATGAATATTATTCATCAAAATTATACAAAGCAATTCCTAATAAATTAAACTCGATCCCATGTGACTCTAACTAACCACAATCATTGAAAAAAAAAAAGATCCCATGTGGCTTTAACTTACCACAAACAATGAAAAAAAATGGTTTTATGTGGAGAGGAGCACAAGCCCAAATTTAAAGTAACTTTCTACAAATTATTCCCAAAACAAAAATTATAAAATTATTACTAAAAAATTCTTTAAAACTATTAAATTTAGTACCTACAATCCTATTTTACAGAATGAAAATGAAAGGCTGTTTTAAAAAAATGGTTGTCCAATTCGTGTTGCTTTCCATCTAGCTAACCTAGGTTTGAACGGTCATATATGCTGATTCAGCTAATATATATAATTTATCACATATTTATAATATTAAATAAAAAATTCATATTGAAAATTTACTTGCTAACAAAATTAATATAAAAAACAATAATAAATCAATTTATTATTGTAAAATGTAAGGAAAGTAGGGGTCTTAGCAAAACGAAATACTAAAGATTAGCTCATGATTGAGTTTTTCTTTTTGGAAAAACATCATTTTTATGAAACTCTTCAAAATTTATACAAGTACCTTTGGTCCCCATTACAAGTCACAAACAATAGCTAATGATATTTTAAAACATCTTTAATGCACATTTGTAACATTGATAAAATTGCTAAGTATCTTACAACTCAAATTATTTAAGATTTCAATTACACTCAATTAAAAAATTAACAAAGGAAAGTACTCGCCACTATGTGGCACTTGTTGTTGTTGTTGTTGTTGTTGAAACCAAATTATTATTAAAATAAGATTTTATTATTATGTTTTCTTAATACCAAATCATTATTACTATTATATTCTTTTATTTAATTGTTAAATTATTATTAGTTCCTATCAAACCAACATATTTATGTATCTATTATCTCTAATTTTTAAACATAAATGAAACTTCTAATGTTTATATTTATTTGCTATTTTACATAATTTTATAAATATCATTTTTCTTTCACCTAATTGATCTATATCATAAATAGTGGGTGTAAAATTCATTATTTTTTTAATTTATTTAATTTATTACTTCAAAGTAGTTGCACAATTAATGTACCATATTCCAGTTTATTGTGTCTATTAAATTATTAGTTATTTCCATTAACCAAAATCTGCAGTGACAATAAATAATATTAAATATTTCCTTTTAAGTGCTTCTATCCTTCCCGCTTGTCATTTCACGTTTGACATGATGTCATTCAACTTGTTCATTTGCACGGTGAATATCTGTGAACAACACACTCACACAACAATGGAGAAAATAAAGTCCAAAATCTCACCTTGGTTTTCACTTGATAATTTATAATCCAATAGGGGAAGAGCACCAGTAGTCATTATAGCTAACTTCGTGCACCCACAGATCCTAAAGGGTACATCAGATTTTGATTGTTTTTTTTTAGTTGTCTTTGTATGTGACTTAACTACTTATAGCTATTGATTTGGCTTCTGGGTAGTAACGATGCACACTGTGGAATCAATTATGTGCACAAAGGTGAAAAAGTCTACATTTCCGCCTGATACCTAACTAAAGATGTTCCAATAACCATCAACTCAAAATCATTATTTCTTGTTGACAAATGTCCCAATATTGGTGCACAAATGTTCCAATAGTGGTGCAAAAATGGGCCATTTATGAACAAAAAATTACAAACAATGATCGACTATCGGTACAAATAAATTTATTAATGGTGTCTTCACTATGACGGCTATTGGGGGGTCAACGTGACAATAAGGTGACAATTATTGGAACTATGGTATCTATTGGTGCTCTTCCTCTACCTATCATAACTCTTCATATAAAAGAGCACGAAAAAAACTAAAGTAGGGGAAAGGACCCAGTAGTTGTGCACCCTAACTTCGCGCTTCTCAAAATCCTACTTAGAAATTTCAAATCACTCTGATTTTCTTACAGCAACTTACTTCACAAGTCCCCTAGTTATAACTAAGGTTTCAGGGCCACATCATCAAATATGATGCCACATCAGCATGCTTTTTTCCAAGGTGTCCAAAACAACCCCCAAAAAAAGTGAGACCAATAGGCATGCAAAAGAGACCCCAATAGTTGTGCAGCTAACATGGCATCACCTGATTGGTTACTTTTTACAATATTAGTACATTTCTTAACAACTATTGGTACATTTCCTAACAATTGTTGGTACATTTCCTAACAAAAGTTGATATTTTTTGTTTTAAACAATAGGTTTTATTTGTTCAATTTTTGGAACAAAAGGTATCAACAACCCTCACAACAATTGGTACATGCTCAACTACTAGGTTCGTATCATCCTAATCCTTATTAACAATTTCACTTTTCCCAACTTCAATATACTTAAGTAAAATGCATATGATTTTTTTAAAAATATTTGAACTCTTTTAAATGAGTGTTGAATGAGATAAGAAAAGCATGTATACCTATTAGATGATTAAAAAAACATATTAAATGATTAAATTGATTAAACAAAAAATTTATTTAAATGATGGTTAAAATTATTAAAATAAAAGTAAATAGATGTAGTATAAAAGTTGGAATTTATATTTAGATTTTTTGAGGATTATTTTCATTTTATAGATGATTTATTTTATTATTTACTATTATTTTTTAAATCATAATATTTTTCCATTCCAATGCTCTTAATATTTAGTTAATTAGAGTTATTTTTTGATGAATAAGCATATCCATTAAATAAGTAAAAGATTACACTATTCACAAAAAAAAAGTGAGAGGAAAAAGTCACTCCCTAAGGGCCACACAAGCATACTCAGAAATAGCCAAAAAACATAGGCCTAGCCCAGAGATCTAGAAACATCAAGAAAAATCCTAAGAAGCTAAAGGAGTAGGAACAAATGGAGGAGGTGGATCCATATCATCTTTTCTACCCCATACATCAGTTGGGTCAGGGGGGTCATGACGAGACCACCTATCCTCTGCAACCTCTTATTTCTCATCTTTATCTTCTCTTGTCAGCGAAATTGTGAGAGAAAACTAGGGAAACCCTTTAGAGGAATTGGGCCAACTAGAACTACCAGGAGCCAAAGAAGCACCGCCACTTGCAGTTTACTTGAAGGTAGATCCCCCTCGGGGTGGAGAGGTAGAGCGTGGTACGGAAAGTCTCTCTATCCACTAGAGTGTTGGAGAACTATAAGAACTGAGAAAGGGGGTGAATCTGTGATTATGATCAATTTCAAAAAAATTAGCTTCTCTTTAAAGATTGACTTATTAGAAGTAGTAAAGTGCACTCTGAATTGATAGTAAAAGTAAGTACAACACACATAAAGAAAATGACATAGACTATGTCCTAAGTGGAACATGGGGGCTTCACTTAGTAACCCTAAGCTATAGCATGTGTGTTCATGGCATACTAAATAATCCCCCTATTTTCATAAAATATTGCTCTAAAATCCTTTTTTGTCACCCTCTCCCAATACACAATCTGAATTAAAGGCCACCCTATTTTCACAAATTATGATATTTTTTCATAATTGAAATTAAAAGCCCCCTATTTTCACGGATAGGCAATATATTTCACCCTCATTTTTGGGAAATTAAAGCCCACCAATATGAATGCACCTCATATAATATTGTCTAGCCAATGAAGCCCCCATGGAGTGGAAACCCTCCTAGAGAATAAGACCACTCAAAAAATGCCTCACTGGCTATTTCATGTGTCTCACTAATGATGCTATCTCACTTCAATAGACTTTTTCAAATGTATCACTGGCTTATGAATGCCTCACTGGTTTAACAATGTTTCTCAACGAATTGACTAAAATTACATGCAGAGTTTTGCCTTTGTTTCACTTCTTCTACATTTTCTAGTCTCATAACATTGAGACTTACAAACAATAGTTTTTTCAATTCACATGTAGTACATTAATGTGTATAAAAAATATACACAGTTCTCTCATATAAAGAGCTCAGATGCTCACATATAAAATCAGATTGTGCATATGTAAAGTACAAGAAAATATATTCCAATGAATCTTATTGTAGAAGCTTTTAGATATCATTAATCACAAAATCTTTACAATCTGATCACGATATAATAGTGGTATTATAAGCCTTCAAAAAATCACAAAGATAATCTCAAGGGATGTCTTCTTTTAGCTACATTTCACATAATAAGAATTAGCTTCTGAAAATCTCCACAGTATCAAAAATAATCTCTTTTGTTTGAAGAAAAGATTACAATTATTCAAAACATAACACTCATCTTTTACGAAATGTGAAAAAGTAATTCGATCACTGAAAAAATAATAGAGCATATAACTACCAGTGTAGATAAAATAATAATAATAAAAAAAACCATGGAGTATGTCGTGGCAGACCCTTGGTTAGGGTTTAGAAAAAAACAAGACAAACATATCCAAAGAAGACATTGAAAACAATATTGAAACTAAGCATTTCACAAACCCTTGACTAGGGTTCTGAGCAAGTATACATTTGCAACCATATAATCCATACCCATAACTTTAACTAGGATTTTAAAAAAAAACAAATTAAAGAACATGAAACTTTTCAGAAAAAGATAGCTAGAAAATCAACCCTTTTCATCCTTTACAAATCTTTTTGAAACCGTTAAAAGTTTTGAAATAAAATCCCTTAGAACTTTCCAACAAAAATCCACAAGAACATAATAATATTTGTACAAACAAATACATACTACTCTTAATAGCATTTAACAAAAAAAACAAATTGTTGGAAGATAGCAAGACTAGAAAGATAGGGATTTGATAGACCTGAAAATATTTTCTTCTCTTTTGGTTATCCTATCCTTGACTTCTAGTAACCACCTCAGTCTTATCTTCATCTCCACTTCACCTTGTTCAAGCTCAACTTGACCTTATCTAGGCTCAACATCACCTTATTCAAGACCAGTGTAAAAATGAAATGCTTTAACAATAAAATAAAATTATGTGCCCTAGCTCTAGGGTTTGAAGACTAATGACAACTCAAAGTGCAAATGAAATGCAAAAGAAAAAATGAAGTTCTTTTCATGAGCTCCTCAACCAACTACCACATAACACAAGCTATTTTGATGGGAATGTATAAAATACTTTTCTTACAACAAATACCTTGTTGGTGGGGACCAAAAGATTTCATGTTCCCTAGTCACTTAAAGTGACTTCAAAACCTTTGCCCTTTTTTAGTCACCAAGTGACTTAATGACTAATAATATATCTCATGTATAACTATGCCAAGGGTCAAACTTTCATGAAAATAACTTTTTGACAGTAATGCCAAAAATGCCTTAGGGGTAGCAAACTCCTCCTCTAGCACTGGTGTCAAATCTAAGAAGTTTGACCAAAATCATCACAATATACTTGAATGTCACTGCTGAAACTAAATACACAATCCTTGTGTGAATTCCCATATCACTGCACAAATCAGAGATTCATCAAAACACTGAAACACTAAAACATACATATGTTTTCCTAGTAGATGGCATGACACAAGAATGATATTAGAAATGTATATCATCACAAGATAGTACTATAATATAACCATGAAATACTATCAACAACACAATCAACTACAAGATATGACCAAAATAGTCATTAGAAATGTATATCATCACAAGATAGAATTGTGATATAACCATGAAATACTATAAATAACACAGTTAATTATACAATATGACCAAAATAGTCACTCACTGTAAAACCAATCATGCACAAACACTGACCAATCACTGATAAGCATCACTAAAATCTGAACAAGAAATCTGAACCGAACTGAAACCTGAACTGAACTATGAGCAAAAATCACTAAAAATCATTGAGAATTGCCAAATCTCCCCCTTTTGATAGTTGTGAGAAAGGAGATAAGATGAAACCAATCAAGGTCTAAAGAAAAACACATGATGCATACTGATATGATATAAGAATGCATCATACATTTACTTTAGAGCACTATTAATGCCACAAAATGACATCAGGGTAAAAGATGTGAAGAAATGCTTCCCCTTTCTCCAATAATGGGAGTAAATTACTAAATAGAACTAAGAGGGAAAATACCAAGCTTGTCCCTCAAATATTCAAAAACTTCTTTTGGTAAGGCCTTAGTAAAGATATCAGCTACTTGATTGTTGGAAGACATATAATCTAACACCATGTCATTTTTCAACGCCTTTTCACGAAGAAAATGATAACTTAGAACAAGATTCAAGATGTTCCATGACAAAATTGCCAATATATGATGCTTGTAGTGTGGCAATATGAGCATCCTAGGCATCTAGTTCTCCTTTTAAGTCTATCAAATGTGCATATCAGACTGCTATCCAAGTGTCATGGTCATCTTGACCCTATACATGTGGTTACATCTGAGGCCTCACCTATGGGAATGATTGTGGTTGAGTTAGTGGTACTTGGCATGCCTACAATTGTGCTACCTATATGGCTCCTCCTCCCTGTCCCACATCTTCTCCTCATCCCTAACAATCATCCCCTTCATCCCCACCAACCTCCTAGTTCATCTTCTAGGTGATGGCTTCTCATCATCCTTAAGCCTAAGAATAGGCTCCTCTAGTCGTATCAATTGTAGTATTTTATGGGCTATAATTAGGCCACAAAATTGATTGTCACCTATATGTTCAAGTCATCTAACACCCATCGCTAATACTCCAACTTACCTAAGTTGGGCTAGGTCATCATACTTGAATGCAAATAGACATATGGTTGTCATTTGCCTCTAAATATCATGCACACAAGTCGTGTGACTGGGAAGTTCTCCCAAGCACAAATATGAAGTAGGGTCATCCCTATTGACAAGCTTGGACAACTATGATACACAAAGATATGCATATCCTTGTATAAATTAGCTAATAGACATGGTCCACAAGAAAACTGAGTCCCATCCATAACCATGTGATCTTGAGTGTGCCCAAAGCTAGTAGATAAATAATGTAACCTTCTATCAGGACATATCAATCCCCTGATCATGCTTACCAACATTGATAGTAGTAGTATATATATAGATACCATTAGCCTCCAACTAAACTCCTTTTCATAAGAATCCAAGTTCTCATCCACAAACACTCATCACAAACCCTTATTATTTCCAAATGTGTCATATGTGGCCTACTATCCATAGATGGGGATCCATAGAATCCTCTAGACATCCTCTAGCATCACCTACATCTCACCCATCTATAGGTAAAATGATCTATTCTTGTTGTGTCATCTCTCAACTAAGACAATCAGTAGTATGAGATTAGCCCAAATTCTAGGCATCAAAACCACATGACATATTCTTATTGAGCCTACTGTTAAATGGTCAATATCCATCAACAAGGGTTTCATACTTTGGGTTAAAGGGTGCCTCTCCCACAACATCATCGTATCTAGGTCATCCTACAATCAATCTGACCATTATGTCAATAGCTAAACATATTACAAACTTAATCACAACCTTGTCAGATGATCCAAAGTAGTCAACTATGCAACTTTATTATATGCATAGAATCCCCTATCAGGTGCACAATTCATCAATTGTGACACCATCTATCAGTTGCTTAGATCCTTCATGTGTTACTTTAGTTCTCCTAATTTTAGGATTAGGGCATCTCTTTCTTTCTATAAAACAAGTCTTTATGCATTTTATCATTCTTTTTGTAATCTTTTCTTTTGAGTAATATGGCATATTTTTCTTGCTACTCCCATTTGTGAAAGGTGTTCTAGTGTTTTGTTTGATCTTGTAGGCTTGTGTTGCAAACTTTTGTGTTATAAAATTCAAAATGGTATTAGAGATATAAAAAATTTAACAATGGGGATATAAATATTAAGAGAAAATAACTATGCATATAGACCTCTAAATAATCTTGATAAATACTTGCCTACGCATTTTAGATATCACATTAAAGAACACAATGAAACTAAAAAGTAAAACTTTCCACATTACCATTTTAATAGAAAATGTGGGGAAAGATGTTCTAGTGGAGTTTCTACTATGAGAGGTATGGGAAAGTATCAAACACATTCTTAGAGGAATCTTTCTTGCTATAGAATGGACAAGATTGGTGGGTTGAATGAATCTTATGCATCAGCCATTGAGAAGTTTGGCATAGAGTAATCATGTATATGTGAGTTAGAAATACCAATAAACCTTTGATTTCTAGAGTTCATCATTTAGATCCATCCACATAATGTAGGGTACTTTATAATGTCACTTTTCATTTAGTCTTTCAAAAATATATTGATACGAGGATAATTTGGGCATGTACAAATTCATGTTTGAGGTGGGTTCACGATGTTTGTTGGAGCTTGGGAGGTCCCTCAATTCTTTAAACATATAGATGCCTTTCCTAACAAACCTCTTTCCTTTAAACTTGTTGATGAAGAGTAAAGAGCATTCATTATACTAAAATAGCTTGTTCAACCAAATGGAAGAGATAGGGAAATTAAGACCATGCTAAAGAGATTGGTCATACAAAGTGAGGTGTTAGGAAACTATTTACCAAGGTTTCCAAATGATATTAAATGAGTCTATCTCTAAATTTTTTTTTAGATAGTCTAATATTTAATTATAATCCTAATGTATAATGTTGAATCTCCAAAGTTCTTAAAATAGGTAAGTTGGACACCCATGAGGAGCTACAAGATATTGTTTATTATTATTCTCTAAAATTATATGAGATGTTGCAATGGCATTGAATAAGGGAGGTTATAAAAGGAAGTTAAAAACAAGTTATGTATCATATTTTTCAAAATAGGCAATGAAAATATGAATACAATTATTACACTTGGGGAACTCATAGAAAAGAGAAAGTAGGCTTGATGCCATCTTATGGCGAGGTTTATGATGCATCAATGAGTAAAATGGGTTATTTTTTATTTTGACCACCAGTCACATGCAGTGGAGTATGTGAATTTTTAACAATTAGAAATAAAGCAAATAACTAAAGCTAAAAAACTAAAACAACTTTTATGCATAATCATCCCAAATAAAGATGAAAAACTAAAAGCATAAAACTATGCAAGTAGGAGGAATTAATAAACAATATTCCAACACTAATAATGTCATATATATATTGAAATGCTTAGATTCGTTATAGAACAATTTCATGCACATAGAATCAAAAAAAAATTCTCTTTTATTTCACCATATATATTGAAATCCTCCAATTTCTTGCTGAGCAAGAATAAGAACTCAAATGTGCTACAAGAATTTAATTTTATTTGTAGTCATATATATTGAAATTATTGAAATTGATGTTATAGAAAAATTTCATGCACATACAATCAACAAATATGTTTTTTCACCATATATAATGAAATGCTCAAATTTCTATCATAGGACTTAATTTCTAGAGGAAATTTTGACTCAAATTACAACAAATAGAAGTTCGTTACATGGGATTAAGAGAGAGATCCCAAAATCTTTTTCTTGAAATGCAAATGTCTTTCTCACAATGAAGGCTCTTGCACTTGATAACCTCATAGGACCATGACACGATGGATCCCCAAAGATACATGTTGACAAGATGCTTATCAATCCCTAACTCAAGAAGCACCTAAGGACAACACAAGGAAGCAAGAATTAGACTCCCATACCTTTTTGAATATCATTTGGATTAGTCTACATAATCTATGGATCCACTTAAGCTTAGTCCACTTAGTAAACTGCCTATACCCCTGTCCCTTTCCCTACCCTTTCTTTTGGGTATGGATTTTTTACTGGATCAATGACTGGATCTAGAGATATATCTATAAATGGAACTAAGCAAAGGTATACTGTGGGATATGGGTAGCATATAGTGATAGGTCTTGATATGTTGCTAGCTCATATGGATACCCTATGAAACAAAGGGAAAGAATTTTGAACATGAAGAAATGGGGGAATCAAAATTAGAGGATGTTGATAAGAATGATGATATGGACATCATTGTCAACAATTGTTACTCTCAACAAAGTGAAAAGTGTCCATCTTCTCCTGAAATTACAACACTGGTCCTTTGATCTATGTTGGAACTTTGATGTCCTACCAAAAGCCAGAGCATTCACATGTTCAGTGATAAACAACAAGATATTAATTGGGGATAAACCAATCAAAATGGGGTTCATTGGGCTATTCCAATGCCATTTTTTTGAACTCCACAAAGAAATGTTGGATATCCTATTATTACAATTCCCCATTGCATTATCATAGGAATGTTGGGAGTGGATGCGTAAAAGGTTGAGCTTGATTGACATTTATTCAGATTCATAGTTTGTAATTAGAGTAGTGGCTTCTCCAATCACAATTAGTTGGAAAACAAAGATGTGGTTAAAATCAATTCCTAATGTAGAGATCTAGCTTTGATTGATCTTCAAGCTTGAAATAGATGAGGAAAGGAATGTAATCAAGGAAATCAATGGGAATATTCATCTACAATAGACTCACATCCATGGCACAATGCTTTTGGTGATATTATTATATAATGTGGTGAGAATAATGGGGAATGACAAATGGGTTATTTCTCCAACTAACCACTATGTGGTTTCAAAACTAAGAAAGGAAGTGATCAGTGTCATTTAAACCTTAAGTATGGATCCTTATTTTGGAATTTTTAGTGGGTGGAATGGGGAAACTACATTTTGAAGTCTTAACCTCAATAAATATTTTGTAGTCTTTATACTCTAGAGGACACAGTAAGGGAAATAATCAGATGTAGAAGTCAACAATGATAGTAAATCATCCAAACATCAACACACATAAAGAACAATCATAACACAAGTAAATGGAGCAGCAAAAAACATCATTAGTGTTTGAGTTGCTCCCTCTAGATGTGAGCTTGTTGTATCCCATCTTGGGAATTGTATATAGCAACATTGGAATTGATATCTGGAATATAGAATATAGAATATGAGATATAGAACAATTTCATGCACATAGAATCAAAAGACAATTTTTGTTTTTTTTCACCATATATATTGAAATCCTCCAATTTCCTATCGACCCAGAATATAAACTCAATTGTGCTACAAGAATTTTATTTTATTTGTAGTCATATATATTGAAATACTTGAATTTGATGTTATAAAACAATTTCATGCACATACAATCAAAAACATATGTTTTTTCACCATATATAATGAAATGCTAAGAACAATTTCAAAACAGGGAAGATAAGAGTATCAGTTTATGTCAAAAAAATTTATTTTTGTCTGGTAAAGCTATATTTTATATTAATTCTAAAAGTTTTTGCATTATAACATAAAAACCTACATGGCTAGCCGACTAGACTATCGAAGCCGATATACATAATAGTCCATACATAAAACATTGAAAAACATTTTTAAAAAAATACAGTCCTTTCTTCAAAAAAAGTTGTATGTTCCATCTCACTACTCCATGTGAACAGTCATTGTTCTCCCTTCCACATCCATCACTTCCATGTTCCTCACTTGGTTCATTTATGTCTCCCTGTTGGAGCCTTCATTAAACTGCAACACACCACCCTGATTAGTTGTTCCTCTTCCACAAGGTCAACCTCATCGTTTTGTGTGTGTAGAAACTGTTTGTTTCACAAGTGCTCTATATTCCAACCAAGGTCCCCATTTTTTCATCTCCACATGCACTTGCTAGACATTGACCATCTCAAGGTATTGCACAATAGCATACATTTCAGCCTGTGCTGCACTTCTTCTCGCCTCTTTATCTAATGTGGTGCTCTAGAGCAAGAATAGTTGCAAGGGAGGAGTGAATTCACTCACATCAATCCACACTCTATCCACACTATCAAAGTCATCCATGTCTCATGCAATACCTAATAAACCTTCCATTCCCCCTAGCCATTTCTTCTTGACACACCTATTCATGATTTCTTTGACTTTCACAATAGGTCAGAGCTCCAGACACCATGCCATAAACAGAGACACTATGTCTGAATTCATTATGTACTTTCATCCACCATCTAGATACTTAGGTCCAAGGATTAAATTCACTGTGGAAAGGAATGTGTTGTCTTCATAGATGAACAAGTTCATCAACCTATCATCGCTTATTGCTCCCCAAAATGCGACTTGTGTTTTTCTTGTCTCTAAAGAAAAGTTGGCCTCAAATATTTGAATTCGAGATACCTGTAATTCCAAAATGGGCATACGAATCTTTTAGACTAACATCGACATCTATAAATTATTTGAATTTTTATCAACATATGCATTAATTTTTTAGTGCTTTCTAATAACTAAATTCATCTACCACAAGTTCCATGTTATTCTAGAATCTAAATACTTGTATTCTGCACTATAGTCTGTGCATGGTTTTGTAGACTTATACATATCCATGCTATCCTATGAAGACCTGGGATTCATATGACGCACACAACTAATAGAAAGTTTCATTCCGATATCGACTAACAAGGTGCATTATGCGCTTTTGGAATTTCATGCATGACCGCTCCAAAATGGTAGTACGGATTGATTAACACGCATGTTAGTCGCACATTTTACACCAATTTTGTAATCAATAGTAATGATTGACTAACACAAAGCTAACACATTGTACGTTAGGTCCATTTTGGAGGGGCCCATTTTGGAGGGACGCATCTATTTTGGCTCCAAAATGGTAGTACAAATTGAATAACATGCGTGTTAGTTGCACAATTTACACCATCAATTTTGCAATAAATGGCTACGATTGACTAACATGTTGCTATCATGATGTACGAAAGGTCTTTTTTGAAGGTCATTTTGGAGGGAGGGCCGCAGCGGCTATTCTGGTTCCAAACAGACCTTTCGTACAACTTGATAATTGTAGTGACATAAATTTGTCGACTTAATTAAATGAATATTTACTATTTATTTGATTATTTAACCATCAGCCAACAGTTAATTAAATAAACATTTAATAAATTCATATTTAACCTCTTCTTCTATTAACTAAATAAATTATCCAATTTGTTTAAACTAATTCATTAAACCACATCCCCAAATCAATTTAATGAATAAAACATATTTATTTAATTTAACCCCTTTCCTCCTTTAAATAAATAATTAAATATTTATTAAAATCCCTAACCTACAACCCCACTTGCATTCTCCTACAAATGCAAGTTGCACCAATAAATAGATTTAATTTCTAAATAAAATCATATTTTCCCTCACCCACCAAAGCCACTAGCTCATTAAACCCATTATAGATTCTTCTAAACCATTCCTAATTAGCCTAATCCCATCCCCTAATTATTTTCACATTCCTAAGAAACTTGAAGTCACTTCTCAAAGTCTCCAAAGTCTTTGAAAAACATTTATTGGCTTTTATTCTCCCACAAGTTAACCCCTAAAGTCTTTCAAACCATTAATGGTTCTTACATAACCATTTATGGCTCTTACATAGCCATTGATGATTAAACTCAACTCACCCACATGGTTAGAGACTTTCCCTCTAACTCAACCCCTAATTAACTCATGGGTCTCTTCAAGCATTCATTGCTTTGACCATGATTATCCCCACTAACTCTTGCACAAGAGTTTGTCCATTGGATAAAGGCATTATTCATTAGATAAAATCTTTATTCATTAACCGAAGCCTAAACCTTAACTCCTAAGGTAACCCTCAAGTCATCTCAAGGATTTAATGTTTCTTCCCTCTCCTCTCAAGTCATCTCATGTTGACATTTGTCATCCTAGGATTGGGTTGAAAGCCCTCACATGGATCACAAACCCATCAATCCTAACCCTTGTTGAGATTACTCAATCTCAACCATCCATTGCTCCATTTTTCTTATAAATAGAGTTCATTCCTTCATGATCCAGATCCAGAAATCTTGTATGCATCTAACTTATAGTAATTTTAAGAGAGCATTTTAGAAGCACTTTTCTTTGTTATTTTGGATAAAATTAACATAGATTAATTAAGTAATTTCTCATATTTAGCTTGTTTCAATTTTCATAATCATAATCTTCATTTTCATAATCTTGAACCTCCATAAGACATCCATAATAGTGCAAAAAGTTGCTAAGAGCTACACTCATGAGGAACTTGGATGGGAGAGGAACAAGGGAGGAGAAGCTATGAGCATGTTGGAGAGCATTTTGGAGTGTTTCAATTCACTCCTTTGTTTTTGTGTGCTTTCCATTATTTGTTTAATATCTCTCTTGGTATGCATGCTTATGATTGTAGTCTCATTTCTATTTCATTTCTGATTGATAACTAACATCATTAATGTTTGAATTATGTGTCCCCTAACATATCCTTTTTGTAGTGCATCATTTGGTGAACCCGACGTGAATCGAACACGCAGCCATCTGATTTGAAACTACTAACTTTTTTTTTTAAATTGCCAAATTTCCAAACACAGGTAGTTCTTTAGCACTATTGAACACATTTTAGCACCTTCAAAAGCTGAGGATTTAGTGCTTTTTTCTGAGTTATAGCGCTAGTGTTCGTGAAATAGCGCTATTGTAACTCTTTTAGCACTTTTGCGCTCTCTATCTAACATAATTTTCATTTTGTTTGATAGTTTAATTTTGCGCTTTTGTCCATTTTATAGCACCTTTGACATTCTTTTAGCGCCTTTGTCAGTCCTTTAGCTCTTTTGTATTAAAGTAGCACTTATGTGTTTAAACATAGTAGCGCTATTGTAATAGAGAGTTGAAAAAAAATATATATGTAATTGAAAAATCCAAATTTTAGGCTTGTGGAAGCCCACCAAGACCTTCATTTCACTAACAAATTGTTTTTCTTGTGCAGGTTTTTGCTAACTTCTTGTTTGTAGGATTTGAGGAGTTAAATTAGAGATTTAAATTTCTTTTTTCTTTCTAACTTTGTTTAAAAAAAGGATTAAAAAGAATTTACTTTACTTTTTGGACTAAAATCAACTTCGCTTTTCATTTTGGGTTATAAAATCAACACAAATTTTCAATTTGGGGCTTAAAAAGAACTTCATCTTGCAAAGTTAAAAAGAACCACAACCTCAAACAAACCATTTTATTTTTTTTGCAAGTTAGAAACAATCTTTCATTTTGGGTTTAAAATAAACAAAACAACTCTCATTTTCTTGCAAAGGATAAAATTCACAATCAACATTTTCATTTTTGCAAGTTAAAAAGAACAAACAATTTGTCCATTTCGGTTTACAAAAAGGATTTCCCTTAAGAAAACGTGCTTCAATTTGGTTAACCATGATTTTCATTTTCCTAGTTAGAAAACATATTTTCCTTGTGAAGTTAAAAATAATACCATGGTTGTTAGAGCAAAATCTCCAAATAGCATCTAGATCACATTGTGATACATCAAGTTAAAAAGAATAAGTGTTTTATGTGTTTGGCACACTTGTTCAAAAATCTATAGACTGGTCCCATTTCTAACACACACTAGCCTCTCCCTTGGTTCTTGTGGTCCTAGGTGCAAGAGAAAAGTGTTAGTAATGCTCAAAAATTTTATTTTTTAAGAGAAACCTGTCAAGAGACACATCACTCTTGGGAACGACCTTGCATGGTAAATCCTTCGAGCTGCTATACAAATCAGGTGAGAACGAAATTTGTAGCCTTGGGTATAGTTGTTCCTACAGTGTAAATTGCCAAAAGGACATATGGGACCCACCACTAGTTACAAGGCTCTTAAGTGAGTAACTGCAGAATGAACTTATGTCTAGAAACATCGAACATTACTAGACACCTTTTACTATATAATCCCGCTTGTTTTATTGATTGAGGATATTTGTGAAAAGTTTAGTACAAGAGCATAGATGGTTTTTCTCCCAAGAAACTCACCATACATATTTCCTTGAGTAGAAACAAGGCTTTTTGAATGGCTACTTGTAGCTTGATAAAAGTGGTGACTCCCCCATCATCGGGATCATCTATTTGTTATACTTGTGCAAGACTTAGTATATCACATCCTTACCTGCCACGATGAGATTCATAAGGTATGTAGTACCAAAGTCGAAGAAATATCAAGATGTGGGATGAAAATATCGCAACTGGCCAATGACCTTAGGGATAAAAAGTGTTTGAATTGTCTTCGTATTGTGTCAAACTAGTAAAACTTTGAGCCAACTTCAGGCTTTGGTAACATTAAAATACACCTGTAAAAAGGGTCAAAAGTTCATGATTGGGTTGATCTAGACCCACACCTATTTTTGCCTTTTATTGAAAAGGGGAAAGGTTATTGTGCTTGTGTGCTTGCTATGTTTTCTTGTCAAAGAAATTCAAAACAATTTAATCCAAGTATTCATCCAACAAATACACATTAGAATTGACAAACAAATCTACCTTAACAAGTGAAATAAATATCAGTTTGTATGACCATCACTCACATCTTAAGAAAATGAACTCTTCATCAAAAGAAAAAATTAAAGAAGAGGCAACTTGGTTCACAATCTCTCAACGAAAGAAGGAAGGTTTTCTATATCAATAGACAAATTTTTCTCTCACACTGGGTATTCTTACATCATATACACTTATACCTTCAAGGTGAATCCAACTAATTTGACAAAGAGCCTTTGAGAAATAGAGCTTTCACGCAATACAAAGCTTTTGGTTATCACAAGAACAAAGGGGGCAAGATCAACCCTGCTTTCTTTCCTCAAATCTGTATTACCTAATATGAAGCTCGAGAGGAACCACCAACCCCTAAAAGAGAGGAAGAAGTACACACCCACTTCATAATAGAAAAATTCTATTGAGACATACATCCTACACATTTCCACTTTCACATTCAACACATCACAATCCATCTAGCTCTCAAAACACAAAAAAGTCTTGTCCTTAGTTATTTTTGATATTGCTAAATCAAAACAACAAATCACTTTTAGAGTGTCTCTACATCTAGGATCAATCATCCTAAGAGGCATTTCTACATAGGTTAAAACTAGTCTATGAGTGCATCCTATCATTACTAGGTAGCTTGGCTTGTAACACATCTCAAACCTTGTTATACCTTATCACATTAAAATTGTTGAAAAACACTAGAGAAATTCACAAAGAATTTTGTTGCCATCCAACCTTCAGTATTAGAGATTTATCAACCAACAAACATTTCACAAAACTTGTCTTCCATTAAAGACATAATCACCATCTCATAAATCATTTTCACAAACATCAAAAACATGGCTCACACAAGATCAATGAGAAGTGACAACCAGAAATTGAAGAAGAGGAAGAAAACCTCAATGATTTTCATGAGGCCATTGGAGGAGGCACTAATTTAGAGGATCCCGGCACTCCAACTCCCAAAAATGTAGAAAGAGCACAACATAACCCCAAATTCAATAGGCTCTTTGATGAGATCCTTAGAAACAATGTAGATGCTCATCTCTTAAGACTTGCTCAAGAGGGTTCCAAACTACCCCCCAACTTTGATACAACATAGATAAGACAAACATTTGAGCAACATAGTCATCATGATGGTTGAAGAGGTAGAGAATACTTCCATTATGATCCTAATTTTCAAGGGAATCCACCTCCTTATCTTCCTTTGTAAATAGACATGTTGAGACAACAAGTGGAAAAATCTCGCTCAACAATTAAACAGTGGTGTGAAGACTACTTGGTTTTCACTTTAGGATATTTGTCCCTATCCTTTTGATAGGAACATTCTAATGCCACCTTTTCCACGATGGTTTGAAACACCAAAATTCGAGAAGTATCGAGGAAAATGAGATCCTAAGGATCTTGTGAGAGAATTTCACTCATCTTGTTTAGAGGTGGCCTACAAGGACACCTATCTAATGCACCTCTTTCCCCAAATTTTGGGAGGCACCACTACACAATGGTTCTCATGACTGCCAAGAGGCATCAGAACATTTGAAGAACTAGTAGAAAAATTCATCACTCATTACTCACACAACATAGAACGCGATGTCACCATGGTGGATTTATGCAACACCAAACAAAAACTAGGAGAGTTGTTCTCAACTTTCTTACAAAGGTGGAGGCAATTATCTAGCAGACATTCCCTTCATCTACCCGAGCAAGAGCTAGTTGAAATTTTCATTTCCAACTTGACTTATGAGATGTAATTCCATTTAGACATGAAGGGTACCGAATATTTTGAAGAGCTGATCACTCAAGGACTAAAATGTGAAAGAGCCCTTATCAAGAAGGGACTCATCAAGAATTATAACGAACCTAAAGATGGTCCTCGACCATGTTATAATAGTGATAAACCCAACTTTTGGAACAAGAACAAGAATGTTGTCAACGATGGGATAGTAGATGCAAGAACAGTCAAAATTGCACAGCCTAATGTCAGATTTGTAGGCCAAAATCCCCCTCCTAACAACAACAAAATCGTTAATAAACCACAAAATCATGGTTGTAAGACACAACAAGCGGAATCAAAACCAAAGCAACAAAATTTCAAACTGAAATGCATGTATGCACCCTTAGGGGAACCCATTGAAACAATCTTGCATCAATTGATATCCTCTAATCTTGTAACCCTGCCAAATACGTCTAACTATGAGCCTCAAGTTAAGCCTTCATGGTGGTGAGAACATGAACATTTTGAATTTCATCAGGGAAGAGGCCATAAGACAAGCAATTACGATCAACTGAAAGATCTTGTTCAATATCTTATTGATAGAGGTGAAATTGAAATTGAAGGACATGACCCTAAAAAGACCAATGACGATCATTTAATGTTTAAAAATCCACTCCCATCACATGATCAAAGGGGTCCTTCCACTTCAGGTCGAAACACAAACACTACAACTAATTATACGCAAGCTGCATACATTTATATTGTGAATCACCTCTATAACTTAGATGAACAAGTTGCAACCCTCACCATAAAAAATCCAAATCCTAAATGCAATGTTGTTACGTGTCGTAGCAAGATCACTATTAAAGCAGCTCCACAAGGAACAATGCACACCCCCAAGTAGTATAATCTTGTGGAGCAGTTAGATAAAATGCCCACACTCATCTCCATAATAGATCTCTTATGCTTATCTCCATCCCACAAAACAATCTTGGACCAACCTCTCCAAGAAGCATTAGTCCCCACCAACCTCAACAAAAATCAATTTCAAGCCATGGTTGGATTTCTTTCATCATCCCCATGTCTCACTTTTGTTGGCTTGATGATGATTGTAATGAATTCATCATATGTTGTTACTGATGAAACACATACACACACATATGTTCATATTGTCTACTGGTGTAACTTCAAAGTTGTTTATACTACAACCAGTATACTAGAGGTTTATATCTAATCGGTACTTGGTGACAACCAGTATATGCATGGAGATAGTCAATGGTTATACATAACTCGACATCAACAAGGAGATCCAGTAGAGACTATCATAGGAGTATCAAGGATAATGGTTTATATGTTTAACTCCAACTGGTACTGATTGTTCCAATTGATATTTTGTTGATTGTGTGATGAGTTACCACAAGTCATGATGAGTTATCCTTGCTGACAAATTTTGGCGATGTTTTTCTGATGATTTATGATCACTTGACCAAATACATTGCACCTAGGTAATTTTGTTATGATTTCTTGAGGCCGACATGAAATATAAATGTCTATTTATTGACATAATAATTAATTATTTGATATGAGCGAAAGTAATATGTTATGTGTGAAGGAAGAAGTGTGAAGTCACAGAGTATGTTGGTAAAGAGGAGTTAAGTGCGCAGAATAGGATCTATACAAGCAAGTTGTGCTACCACTAGATAACATCACCTGTTATTTTCTAACCACTACAATAGTCAAATCCCCAAACTGAGTAAGCTCTAACAAGCTTCATTGTTCAAATCCTCTAACAAGGTGATCCATTAGTTAGGATTTAGAAATCCTCCATCAAGGTTACTCCTTATAGGGTACTACCTTTTACAGGGTATAGCTTTTAACTAAGATTTGGGATCTTTAACAAGGTTTGATCCTAGTAGAGCATTTTGTAGACCCTAATTGGTCAGTTATCTATTACTGTAGATAGTAAACTTGTGAGTTCCATCTCACTGTGGTTTTTACCTATTTGGTTTTTCCACATATAAGCACTTGTGTTATGATGGATGTTTTACTTATTGTGGATGTTGTTATATCATTTTTGATTGCATGCATATTGTTTAACAAACTTGTTAAGTTTATCTACCGGTTAGTGTTTAAAGTAGTATCTTTAGTGGTGCAACTAATTCACCCCCCCCTCTCAATGCTTTACAAGTCCATCAATTGGTATCAAAGCCTAAATTTCTTAAAGCCTAATTGCTTGGAAGGAAACCCTAAAGCTACCATGGGGGATATGAGCTACTTTGAGATGGCTAGAGAGCTTGAGGCTAGTAGGAATGAGCTTGAAACCCTAAGGGTCAAACTGAAAGCTTCTCAAGTTAAAAGAAGAGAGCTAACTAAACAACTATTAGAAATATCTGATAATAGTTCTTCAAATGAGGCTAATATTGATGCTTTAGCTGAGGAAGTTAAAAAACTAAATAGTGAAAAGCTAAATATGAGGAGAGAGCTAGAAGGTCTTACTATCTGCATGAGTGAGGAACTGGATGCCAAAAGAGGTGCTGAAGATCTTATCAAGGAAAGAGATCATGAGATTGCCAAGATCAAGAAACAAAATGATACCTTGCATGAGCATTTGAATGCAGAAAGAGAAGAAAAAGAGAACCTATAGCTAGATCTTGAACTAGCATCATCTCTGAGAGAGAACTTGTCAAAACATAATGAAGATCTTACCAAACAGCTTACTGAAGCGAATGACAAATTGGAGAAGTTCAACAAAAGTTCAACCATGCTCGAAGAACAAATTTAATCACAAAGGATGAATGGTGATATCTCTGGAATTGGTTTTCACACATCTAAAAAAGGTGAATCCTCTGGTACCAAGAACAACAGTCTTAAGAACAAATTTGTTCCTAAGTTCTTTACACCTATTTGTTTTGTTTGCCATAAACCTGGTCACACCACAAATGTTTGTAGAGACAAACCTAACAAAAATGAAAGCTACAATACTAATGCTAGGTATGTCTCCAAGAAATTTGAAGGTCATTGCTTCACATGTAGAATGTATGGACATAGATCAGTTGAGTGCAGAAATGGAGCAAATAATCTTGTACTACATATACATCCAAGACCAAATGGCAACTGGATGAGGAATTTTGACAACAAGGTCAATATGAGCTGGCAAAGATCCTATAGCAATTGGTTTAGTCCATTTGAGATGGAAAAGGTAACAAATGTCATTTGCACCATCTGTAATAACTTTGGTCATATGGCTATGAATTGCAAAAGAAGAACCAGGAGAGGTAATGCAGGACCTTGGAAATCATCTGGTATGGTGTGCTATCACTGTCACAAACTGGGGCACTTGGCAAAGTTTTGTAGATCCAGAAATAGAAAACTGGTCAATCCTTCTAAGGATCAGAAAGGAAAGTAAAAAGTTAATGTTGAAGAAACCAGAGAAGAAATGTATCAAATATGGAAGAAGAAAAGTGATGACTCACCTAGAGAAGAAATTGTTCCTTCACCTAATGAAGAGAATATTGCATCAATGAATTAAGCCTTTTCAATAGGGCTAAGGGGAGCATAACGACAAATCCACCTCTGAACCCCTTGAAATGAATGAGCAGTAACAGAATTTGAAAGCATAAAATTTTGATAACTTTTTGTCAATCAGTTATCAATCGGTTTTACATCTATGTATCTTTAAGTGATAAAATTAGGGTTTATAACCCTAATGAGAAAGCATCTAATGTAGTAGGTAAAAAGGATAAAAGCGAGTTTTCACTTTGTTATTTTTACCCTAATGCATTCAAGAAAGAAATTTTGAGTGCTCACAGAGCTTATTAAAGATTGTTCACTGATATTTGTTGAAGTTGCATTGTAAATTGTGTAATCAAGCTGATTTAAAAATTGGAGAATATTGAATTGGTGTGCACTTGGGCATTCAACCGGTAAACGAGACAGTGTGCGTGAAATAAGGTATTTCTTTGAAAAGTATTGCTTCAAATCTAGTTTATCTAAAATTTCATCGTCTTTCAAACCTATAGAGAAATTAATGATAACATCTGAACCTATGGAAGTTGTTGAAGCAGAACAAATTATTTCATATACTGCATTCTCACAAGTTCCTAGTGGTGTCATAGTGAAAGGAGATTTGTCCAGCTACATTGATTGCAAGATTGAGGATTTAGGATCAATGTCAATAGACACTCAATTAAAATCCCTTTGCGATGAAAATGGGAAGATTCAATCAAAATGTTGTTCTCAAATTTTGATTCCCCTCTTACCCCTTGTAAAAAAAAAAAAACTTATCTGCAAATGGAAAGATCAAGGAAAAGGAACTTTAGAGCAACATATGACAAGGTTTCATGAACCTTCTACACTTTGAACTTATCCAAAGTTCAAGTGGGTATACCTTCTATGAATAATTTCACACTTTTAAATGAGATCTACAGTAAACCAGTGTCCAAAAACCAGTGGATTTTATCGCATCAACATAAACTAAAATAATAAAGGAAAGCTTATGCTCATTTTTAGTATTGATCCTCAAGAGATGTAGAAAGAGAGCTACAACTGATACCAATGCCTTATCCAGGCTATAGAGTCATCTAAATTTAGTAAGGATTTCATAACTGAACATCCCCATACATCTCATCACTTCGGCTTCTATTAACCCCATACATGCTTGACATATATAAGAGTCCCTCCTTGTTAAACTAAATAGTGTTTATCAAATTCAAAGTTTCTAAAAAAATAACCTACTGACAAAGATATTTCATTCGTATTTAATTCCTCTCCTAAAGAGAAAAGTTAAGAAACATATCCATAAAGATTGCATTACAATCCGTGTTCAATTGAATAACCCTAGATTACTCAAATGAAATCAATAAATTATTCAAAGCACACCAAAAGACAACACAAGTTTTAGGCTCGAAAGTTTATGATCTGTATATTGATATTCATTTTTTGAAAAGTCTTACAAAACTCAAATTATTCTCTATAATAACTGGAAAAACCTAGATATATTTCTGCAGAGTTTCTTTACAAAATTCTTGTGATCCCTTTTCTCTAGTCTTGGTATCCATTTATAATATTATGGATGCTTACAAGCTTTGGACATTCCTAAGAAAAGTTGTTACAAACCACAATATTCTCTAATAAATGGTTACAAGTCCTTCTCAATATCACCAACTTGTTTTGTTTGTTGTTTTTCTGCAACCTCTTTCATCTGCTCTAGAGAATCTTCCTCTTGTTCGACATATTTGCTCTTCCACTCTTGGAACACATCATCACTTGGCCAAGCAAAGTTAACAATTTTTTGTTTCATCCCTTCTAGCCTTTTCCAAGTGACTCTTAATTGCCCAATTTCTATTTCTATGAAACCATAATGTGATTTCACTTTTTCAATTTCTTCAACTATTTGGACAAATAAAAATGTGTCATCAGTGTTCATAATTTCATTAACCCTTTGGGACAACTTGTGGTCCAGCTCTTCTAACCAGGTCTTCTCTTCTTTCAACTGAATGAGACCCACAAAACCCCCTGGAAATAATTCAAATTTGTGATTAGAATATTCTTTTATGTATAATTGGGCTTTCCTTATTACACCTGCCCTTTCCTCAAAGAGTATATTAACCTCTTTTATGAACTCACTGGTAGACCTAAGATTGTCATTCTCCTTTGCATCTGCATGGGATGAACACATGAGCTCTAACTCCTTACCTTTAGGCATCCACTTATTAAGGATTGGTTCCAAGGTGGCTTCATCCTCTTTGAGTTTGATCAGAATATCCAAAATCCTCTTCATATTGATGTATACAGTGGTGGCCTTGACCGAATCAGCAAATTTTAAAATTGTGACTTTTACCTTCTCTTCATACTTGTTTGCAAACAAGGCTTGAGCTTGTTTCAACTTTTCCAACTCATGTTGGATAGTTTCAGCTGACTAGAAACCAAAAGGCATAGGAGAAGGGGGATATTCTATAATGGGGCTAGTATGTGGAGATCTTGTCAGAGAGGAAGCTATCATGAGTGTAGAGGACTCACCAGGATGGTGTTTTCCTACCAACTGAATCTGAAGTCTAGTGATGATGTTTTCCCTATTCGCTATTCCCTCTTTAGCCTCGTTGTAAGCCTTTAAGATGGTCTCCAATTTCAATTAGAGATTTGCCTTTTCTTTTGCCTCTTTCTCTGCAATTGCCACACAGAACTTTGCAGTCTCCAATACTGTGCTTGCAGCTTCCACTACCCCTATATCCTAGACTCTCTTTACAATCATGCCTCCTAAGAGACTAGAATCTAATGCACTTTTTCTCCTTTTGTTCTCATCTTTCTTCAGTGACAACATGACTAGAGCAGCATTATCCTTGCTGAAGGTCATTCCTTCCATTGGCTTTATTTCCTTCCTCACTGCTTCAAGAACTAGGGCATCAGCTATATCCCATTCAGGGAGGACTAACACACTAGCTTTAGACACCATCTCTCTTGCTTTTTTAGGGGTAATAGTCTTAAACTCTTCCATCATTTCTTGCTTTATTTCTTCTTCCACCCAAGTTGCATCTCTGAGAGGTTGTTCATTGTTGCTCTGCTCACACCTGACCTTGAATTGTTCCAAGTTTTTCTTCCACACAAATTGCATGAAAGCCCCTATTGTAACAAAATTATTGTTAGCCAAGAATTCTAAACTAGCCTTCTTAACAGTAAGGTCCAATTCTTCTCCCTTTAGCTCACCATCATTCAAATTAATTGCAGCACTAGGTGGCTCTTGTGGCATCCCTTCTTGGGTCTCAATATAGGTGCATCCAATCTCACCGAGACTCCCTAATTGTAACAACTATTTAGCCATCGCTTGTTCATCTCCTATGTGGATAGGGGACTGAGATGGAGAATATTTAGGTTCATCAATTTCAACTTCCTTCCCCACTCTCTACCTTTTAGGGGAATCTTGGATGTCAATGAAATCTTCAATTGCTCTTTTCCTTCTTGAAGTGGAAGGCTCACCTATCACTGACATCATTACACTATAATTTGATCTCTTATGCAACACATAGTCACTAGGTGGGATAGCCTTAGCAAAAGCAGGCTTAGCTAGGACTAATTTAACCCTATCAGGATCATTTTGCATTATAGCCTCTCTTTTCTCTTTTAAGGTCTGTATGAGGTCTTCAAAATAGAGAATAAAGAATTTGATTTTCTCCTCATCAAAAGTGTTGAAGCTAGAAAGAGGGTCATAGCTACTATCAAACTGATGAATGAAATCAAGTGCCCTTTTATATGCAACCCACATCTCCTTCCTTAGTTCCTACTCATCTAAGCTGAATTCATTTCTGATTAAATATTCAGGGAACTGAAATTGATGAGGCCTACCTTTACACACTGACCTCTTTCTAAACATGCCATTAAAAAATTCCTCAGGGTCTGCACATCTTGAAACTGCAATTGATAGCATGTATGGCTTAAAGAATTCTTCAAAATATTTCCAGTCACCTTTAGTGATTACAAAATGATGGGCCATGGTAATGGTTGGGAAAATAGTCCCTTTACCCCTTTGGTCAGCTCTACCTCTTGTACTCTTCCAATTTGTCTCAAAACTTCTGAAATCCCTATCTTCAATGGGACCTGATAGGGCAATAAATAGGGAGTACCTCTGAAACCATACACTCGAAAAATAGTAGAAACAGGGTATAAATACATATCTCCCCAATTGTGAACAATCTTAATGCCCTCTGCAAACTCTTTACGCCCAAGGAATTCCAAAAGAGCCTTAGGAATCCTAGGGTTTTCTATACATAAAATAATTCTAATCTTAGATGCAAAGCATCTATCAAATTTTAGAAAACTAGCATCCTCTCTATCCCATGATAAAATGGTGCTCCAAAGTTGGACAGGCATCTCTTCCTTATCCTTTACCTTGATCAAGTCCATTTCCTTTGCAAAATAGTCAGCACCTTTGAACAAAAACATGTGCATTAACAGGGAGTACCATCCAAATGGCCTATCCACCTTACCATTTTTTATTCCTACTAACCTTGCATGAATTGTATTAGTAAGGTATGGTGCATAATCAAATGTTATGGCCAGAGATGGGTTCAGAATTTGTGCAATCATTAACATGTAATGGGTTGGCATGTTTCTTTTAGCATCTTCTCCAAAGATCTAACACAGTGCCCAATACATACCCTTATCTCTTAGAGTAAACAAATTGAGGGAGAATGGTTCCATTTTGATGGGGCCTACAACTGTTAATAGACTTCGATGAAACAATGCTAACAATAAAGTTGATGTGGACTCTAATACGGCAGTTGGCATTGAATTTTAGGACTTAGCCTCGCATGCTTCGGCCATCACCTGAAAATTGAATTCACAAACCGAATTCAAAAATGGGCTCCAACAAGTCATAGCTTCTCTAAGTATTCTCTCTATTTCATTGCTTTCACTATTTCGTAGAGCTTATATCATGCGCACTTTCTTTTCATGAAGCAACACCGGTCATTGGATTATGAGAACTTGCACTTCTTTTATCTCCATTTGATCGCTCTATGTTGGTGACGGGCCCTACCTTCTTTTCGCTATTTCGCGGGCCTTAACACTTGTACACTTTTCCTTTACGAAGCCACGCTGGCCATTAGATCAAGATCTAACTACCCAGTCTTTATCTCCAACAATGACTATTAGTCCTTTTAACTAACCTCGCCTCACCTTGATGGTGAACAGTTTTCACCATTTCATAGGCTTTAAGCTACTGGCATTTTCGGGCTACAAAACAATGATGACAATTGGATCAACTACAAGATGAATATCTTTTAACATGCTTCAGACCCTTCAAGTGGGCCCTTTATTTCAGAGATCACTAACATCACCTCCTCACCGGTTAACAAGCACCACATGGTAGTTGGCCATTTTCCCAAGAAGTTCCATCGAGTCCCATTCTGAAACCGCCACGTGCTTTACTCCACATTTCTCTACATAACTGCAGGTTGAAATCAAGGCGGGCCCTTAACTACCATTCAAAGCCACGTGTACTTGACATGTGACTATTACACCCTACAAAATACATCTATCCTGCCATGTCATGCCTTCATGTGATCACCACCTATCTTTCTCTATTTCATGATGGCTAACTCATGATCATCTTATCTTTGCGAATCAATGTGAGCCATTGATCTTTTCCAACCCGATCACCCTTTATCCAAGGAAAAGTTGCTCACCTCTGGGACCCGCCAAATCTTTTGCTATTTTGCTGGACATATACCATGTGCATCTCGGGCTAGCGAATCAACGTGAGCCATCGGATCTAGAACAAGATGCAGTTCTTTATCTAATGGTCAATCCATCTGGTCGAGCCCACTTAGTCTTTTCCTTACTTCATGAACATTAACTTGCCAGCAACTTCACTTAATAAAACAATGACAACTGCATGATTAGCAATGAGTTGCACCATATTTAAAAGGAGCCCGACAAACATTGGAATAAGTTAAAGAAAAGGCGCATAAATTTAAAAATTTAAGGGACCACCTAGGTAAATAACTAATGGGGGGGGACACTTCTCATGATAGACCGACCCTTCTCTAAGTGATAAAAGTAACGCAAAATTAGAACATAAGTGTTTTTCTAAAAAATTGGAAGGGTTAGAACTCAGACCTTAAACCCTCTTCTGACCTAAGACAACCAGATGTGGTCAGGCCATACCAGACTCACCCTTTTGTAGACTCTTAGCCAACTATAGAACAAGAATATCCATTTTTTAAACAGTGATAACAATGGCTCTGACTGGGGATGGTTGATCGTAAGATCAACACAAGAATTCAAAAACTCTTTGGAGAAACAGACCAAACACAAGCCCAAAAACAACAACAAAAGCAAACCTAAATATGTACAAACAAGGACCTACTGTGCATGGACATCAAGAGAAGTAATGTTTCAGGAATTGTCCATGGATTGGAAATTCTTGTACTTCACCATTCATATTCTTCAAAAAATATGAGTCCTTTCCATTAAGATCACAAACCACAGAGGGGCCAATCCATAGTGACTCAATTTTTTTGTGTTTTCCCTTATCTTGTCCTTTCGCATTCCATTGAAGAACATCACCAATTTGGAATTTTCTCAACAAGGTTCTCTTGTCAAATAGATATTTGGACTTCAATTGGATCTTTAAGTTCCTCTTGTGAGCCAAAGTTCTAATTTCTTCTATCTCCACTATCTGAATCATCCAGTCTTCCATAGGCTCAGATAACTCCATATCTTCAGCTCGCAAGAACTTATACACTGGAAGAAGATTATTTATTGGCACCCTAGTTTGTGTTCCATAAACTAATTCAAAAGGTGAAACCCTAATAGCCTTTTTGACAGTAAGCCTGTCAGCCCATAAAGCTAATTTTAACTTTTGGTCCCAAGACCTTTTATTCTCTTCTAGGATTTTCTTGATAATGTTCAAGAGGCTCTTGTTACTAGATTTAGCTTGCGCATTACCCTAAGGATGATAAGGCAAAGAGTAAGACATAACTATTCCATGACTGGTGCAAAATTCAATAAACTCTTCTAACCTAAAGCTCATGGCATTATCCATTACTATTTTTACAGGGACTCTGAATTTGGTTATGACATTATCCATCAGAAAGTCAATAACAACCTTACTTGTGGTTCTTCTAGTGTGTATAACTTCAATCCATTTTGTAAAATAATCAGTAGCTACTATAATCCACCTATGACCTCTTCCTGATTTCTCGACAATTTCCCCAATAAAATCAAAGCCCCATTGGACAAAAGGGGCTTCCACTGTGACTGGGTTAAGGGGTAAATCTCCCTCATACTTCAACTTTGATGAAAAACTTTGGCATGGGTTACATCTTCTGACATGTTCATGGGCATCTTTAAACAAAATAGGCCAATAATATCCAATCCAAACTATCTTACCAGCAGTTGTCTTAGCAGAGTAATGATCTCCACACACTCCATCATGCATTTTAGTTAACACTCTCTTTGCCTGGGATTCATCCAAACACATTAGTAATTCCCCATCTCTATTCCTCCAAAACAGATCACCCCAAACGAGGACATATTTCTGTGACTTCAACTTTAGAGTTCTTCTCTGGTTATGGGTCATTCCTTCTGAAAATATTGCATCCCTTAAAAAATGTACTATCTCTGATTACCAAGGTTGTGTTCCAATACTGGTGACCAGGATGTTCTCAACTTCAACATTATTTATTTCAACATCAAGAAGGTTTGACTCAGCCATAAGATTAGCAAGGCCTAAACCTCTCACCAATTTAGTGATCATTATTTCCAAATCGAACTCCTAGATTCTATTTATCTATCTGCATCTATTACCTGTGACCTCACACTGGGATAAAATATCTTTAACAACAGCATGTGGGACATAGGCAACTACTTGTGCATTTACAAGATATGGCCTAAAAGATTTTACAACCTTGACCAAAGCATATGCTTGCTTCTCCATGATTTCATATTTTAACTCTACGGCCTGTAAAGATTTGCTATAAAAAGCTATAGGATGCTCATATCCTTCATTATCCTTTTGTAATAGAGCTGTAGCCACTGCATGATATGAAGCAAAAGAAAACAAAGAGAAAGGATTACTGTAATCAGGGGACTTCACCACAGGTGCCTCCTGAATAGCCCTTTTAATCTCAGCAAAAGCCTCTGAAGCTTCTTGATCCCAGTAGAACTTTGTATCCTTTTTAAGCAATTTAACAATGGGCTTGACTATCTCTACAAAATTTGCAATAAATCTTCTAACAAAATTAACTTTGCCCAAGAAAGATTGGATACCTTTAACATTTTTTGGTTTAGGCACATTATCTATAGCCTCAATTCTTTTAGGGTCTATTTTTACTCCTTCTTTAGAGATAATATGCCCTAGCAGCTTCCCTTCAGTAACAACAAAATGAAACTTTTTAGGAATTAAGGATACTCCAAATTCTAGAGCTTTATTAAAAACCTGTTCTAAGTGTCCACAATGGTCCTCTGCCCTTTTGGATAAGAATGTCAAATCATCTTGATATACTACCATGATGATGTTGATGAATTCTTTGAAAGCTACATCCATTGCCCTTTGAAAAGTAGCTCCAACATTTTTCAAACCAAAAGGCATTCTAACATACACATATGTTCCCCAAGGGGTGGTGAAAGTTGTTTTAAATTGTTCAAATTATTTTACTAATACCTGGTTATACCTAAGAACCCATCCATCATAGACAATAGGTCACAATCAGTTACTTTTTGCAACATAGCTTCCATATTAGGAGAAGAGTAATTATCTTTCAAGGAAGCCACATTTAGGTTCCTAAAGTCAACACAGAGTCTTATGTCCCCATTCTTCTTTCTAACCGGGACCAAATTTGAGACCCACGATGAATGCCTTATAGGCTTAATGATTCCCACTTCCCTTAACTTAGTTAATTCATGTTGCATTTGAGATTCCAACTGGGGGTTAATAGGTCTTTGTTTCTGTCTAAAAGGCTTAGCATCTCGAAGCAAAGGGACTTTATGCTAAAACAAATCCTGTCTATATGCCTTTAGATCTTCATAAGACCAAGCAAAAAAATACTTATATTTCTTTAATAAATTAATAAGATTTACTCTGACATGAGGAGGGAAATTTTTTCCAATATATACCAACGTAGGGGATGATTTTGTCCCCAAGTTTACTTCCTCTAGTTCATTTGACTTAGTGGTTGATTGCTAGTGCAAATGACTGTCACTGTAATTGAACATACCTTTAAGTTCTACCAACCCTATAGGTATTTCATTGATTTCTAATTGAACCAAGTCATTTCCAAACATAGTTTCTCTATTGTCAACCACTTCCACCAAGGCATTGCAATCAATTTTTTGTCCATCATAATGATCAATGCATTGTATAAACCTGAGAATATCTTCATAATCAGCAAACACTTGCCAATTGTATACATTGTCAAGAATGGCAAGCCTAGCTTTTATTTCAACTATGGATATACTAGTTAGTGTTGCATCATCATTCTTTAATGCAACATTAGCCAAGAAATCTGCCATGATATTCTTAGATCTTTCTATCCAACTTATAGAGAATGCACTAAAATGCTCAACCACATCCCATACTGCATGCTTGTACCTTTTCAGTCTATCATTCTTAGATGCATACTTGGAAGTCACTTGAGAAACAACCAATTCTGAATCTCCTAACACTCTCAATAATTGAATCCCATGCCATTTTGCAACTTCAAGCCCCAAAAGCAGGGCTTCATATTCAGCAGTATTATTTGTACACTGAAAGGCTAACAAGAAGGAATACTTGAAAGTTATACATGAAGAGGACACAAAAAGAACTCTTGCTCTAGATCCTTATTTAGAGAAAGCTCCATCAAAATACATGTGCCACAAACCATGCTATTGAGACTCCAATTCAGTCACAATGGAGTCAGTATTCTTCAATTGAGGTAAAATTGGCTATAATCTAAAATTGTAAAGATCCACATCAATCATATAGTTGAGCATTCTAGGATCTACTTTCTCAATTACCCTAGGGGAACGTGGTTCTCTATACAATTTGACTTGGTTCCCATTAATTGGAATAGTAGCATATGACAGATCCAACTTAACATTTCCACCCACTGTTGCAGCCCACTGCTTAGATAACAACATGCCATAACGAGGTTTGGTGTCAGTGACAATTACATGCATCTTGTATGTTGCTTTAGAGAATGCTACTATTTTCACTTCAACATCTTTCATTTTACCTATCACAGGCACTTCTTTGTTATCCATAACATAACACTTCCCATACATTGTACTCACTGACAGTCCTAATTCTTGCATGATACCATAAGGCATTACATTTGTAGCTATACCAGAATCTATCATACAATTTTTAATCAATCGGTTGTTCACTAACAAAGTAACATAGAAAGGATCAACCTATGAGGGTTTTTGTGTAATAGTTGTTCCAACATATACCTCTGGGGTTTGCATCTCCTGATCTTTTTCATCATTAGTTGAACTGGAAGGTAAAGCTATGTTACTATCAGATGTTTTAGAAAATAAAGATAAAGCAACATCTCTATGTTCCTTTATTTTCAATAGTTCTATCAATGGGACAGTGACTTTCATTTGGGTAAGAGCCTAAGTCATATCAAATATAGAATTATTAATCAACTCAGTATTAGCCTTAACTTTCTCTATCTTAGGCTGACTTGCCTTCTTCTTTGTGGCAGTTCCTTGTATATCATTAGTAGCTTTATCATCTGTACCCTTGGGTACTTCTTTAACTTGATTTTTCTTTTCTTGACCATCTCGAGGAAGGGTTGTATTACTTGTTGCCTTCTTCTGGGATACTTCTTTTATAAACATTGAGCCAGGTTCATCTTGATTGCTATCTTTCTTAGTACTTCTCAAATTGTAATTGTGTTTGGCTTTGGCTATGGCAACTTTAGTGAGATTTTTCACTTCTTCATCACATTCAATTGTTATCTTCAATTGTTACCACATTCAAAGTAGGATGCCAATCAAGTGTTAGTTGTCCTTGGTAAGACCTTTTACTATCCAGCACATCACACTCACTAAATTCACTTTGTAAAGACTCATCATCACTTTCTATGATAGTTTCAAACATATTTATATTAGGCTCAGCCTCTTGTCTCATAGATTCTTCAAGGGCTTGAGCTACAACACATTGATGAGGAGAATGTGGTCCATCAAAAGCCATGCACCAAGGAGTATTCTCCATGTTATGAAAATTTCCTCTTTTCAAAGGATCAGGGGTATCTTGGCCCTGAGTATTTTTTGGCTTCTCATTTTGAGACTTACCATCCTTCCAAGTAGTGTTGTAAGGCATGTCATGCAACCTAGGAGGTTTGTCTTGCCAATTGTAATGGGGTTTATCATTTTTGCTCACCTTGGTAGTAAGATCCTTCATGGCATTCACTAATTTCTCTATTTTGTCCTCTTCTTTAGCAGCTTTATTAGGTTGTTGTTTTGATTCCTACCATAGCCTACCATCAGTTCTTCTCCCTAGTTTTCTAGATGCTTTTCTATTGCTCTCTACATTGATGGCAATTCTAAATGCATCTCTCAGGCTATGCAAATTTTTATCCCTTAGAATATAGGCCATTTTAGAATCAAAGGCATTGTAATAAGTATTCAGGCACATATTATCATCTAACCTCATTACTTGATATAGTCTATGCATTGCTTTATGAAATCTAGCATTAAAATTTGTGACAATTTCATTATCAGACTTTCTGATATTGTTGAACTCATTGAGCATGAAGCTCACATTTATCTTGTCACCATACTGTTCTTGAAAATAATTTTAAAAATCTTCCCAAGACCTAATTCTATTTATAGGAAGACCTCTATACCAATTCCTTGCATCATCTATTAAAGACTGTACAAACAGTTTCATGATGACATCTTCATCTACAATTTCATAATCATTTATTAAGTCACCAAAAGACTTCAGGTGTTCTTCTGCACTAATTGCATTATTCCCAACAAATTTGTGAAGTCTATCTCTCAATTCAGTAGGAACATGGTTAGGGTACCCTGGGCTTCCATCAAAAAAGAGCTGCCTATAAAGTTCTAAGTTAATAGGTCTTCTTTGGAATTGGTTAACAACATGTTTATTTCCCATGTTCATTCTTATATTAGGACTTTGGGTCAAAGAGATCTAGTTACATTGGTTAGTAACAGGGGCTTGATTGGCTATTGCAGTGCTAACAGTCAAAGTTGACTAAATTTTAATAGGAGGGAGTGAAGCTTATTGAGGAACAAGTTTATTTTGATCTACTAAGGGAAATATGATAGGAGGTGCTTTCAAATAGCTAATCTTTCTTTTAACTTCTTGGTTAGCTACTTCTAATTCAGCCTTTTCTAACTCTATTTGCAAATCTTCCTTCTCTTTCCTCATCCTTTCCATCTCTCTTTCATGTGATGATAGCATGTAAGAGATCTCCACTGTGGTCTTAGATCTAGACCCACCTTCCATTCATTTTTGCTTCCCTTTGTCAACATCATTTCTGACAGGTTGTGGGTCACTAAGAACTTCCCTACGTGGTTGCACTACTGACTTGTATGATGGTTTGGTCTTAGGAACTAAAATTTCACTAATCACAGGACCTTCATCCTCACTCTTGGCCTTTTCTTGGGCAAGTAACTCAAGGTTAGCAATTTGTCTTAGGAGCCTGTCTCTCTCCATCAATTTTGCCTTTACATCTCTCTCTTTATCTGCTTCCTTTTGTGCTCTTAAGGAAATTAAATGACAAACTCTTCTATTCGGGTTCTCTATTTCTTGGGTTACCTTATCTTCATCAAGGAATATTTCTTCAGAGTGATATATTGACTTGGTCAATATCAATTAAACTAATGTTTCCATCAATTGTCCTAGGTACAAAATCTCTTACTATGTTTGAACTACTTTTGTCTTTCCTAGAAAAACTAGCATGGGATATCCCTAGATTTGAAATATGGACATCTTCTACATTCTCAAATAAACTAGAATGGAAACCTAAAACATCATGCTTAGATTCATAGGAAGAAGAACTTGAATTTGCATAGACAAGTCTCTTAGATATCTTACCCGTATTGATGCTTTTCTGCCGCAGCATTAGATGGCTCATGTACCACTGATCTTTTCTGACCTCTATGTGACTGTTCAAGTAGTCCCTGCTACAATGTCTCACGAGGATGCTTCTTCATGAAAGACCTAGTGTTCTTTCCTCTCTGCATTATGCTTGTTTTCTTAAATAATTTCACTTATTTCAAAAGGATTGGTTATGATTATCAGATTCGCTACCCACAAAGACTATGGGAAATATGAATACAAGCTTTAAATAGAATATTTGCTGATTTTTAAAACCAAAATCACAAAGATTTTCAGAGAGAGAGGAACAACACAAATCAAAGGTAAGGCAATTTTTTTCAACATAGATATCCAAACAACATCCTGAGCTACTTCAAGTGCCAATCAGCAACACAGATACACACTATGACTCTCCCCAGCAGAGTTGCCATTTTTGTTGTTCTCAAATTCTAATTCCCCTCTTATCCCTTGTAAAAAAAATAATAATAACTCTGTCTGCAAATGGAAAGATCAAGGAAAAGGAACCTTAGAGAAACATATGACAAGGTTTCAAGAACCTTCTACACTTTGAACTTATCCAAAGTTCAGGAGGGTATACCTTCTGTGAATAATTTCACACTTTTAAACGAGATCCATAGTAAACCAGTGTCCAAAAACCAGTGGATTTTATCTCCTCAACATAAACTAAAATAATAAAGGAAAGCTTATGCTCATTTTTAGTATTGATCCTCAAGAGATGTAGAAAGAGAGCTGCAACTGATACCAGTGCCTTATCCAGGCTACAAAGTCATCTAAATTAAGGAAGCATTTCATAATTAAACATCCCCATACATCTCATCACTCTGACTTCTATTAACCTCATACATGTGTGACATATATAACAATCCTTCCTTGTTAAACTAAAAAATATTTATCAAATTCAAATTTTCTAACAAAATAACCTACTGACAGAGATATTTCATGCGTATTTAATTCCTCTCCTAAAGAAATAAGTTAAGAAACATATCCATAAAGATTGTATTACAATCCATGTTCAATTGAATAACCCTAGATTACTCAAACGAAACCAGTAAATTATACAAAGCACACCAGAAGACAACACAAGTTTTAGGCTTGAAAGTTTATGATTTGTATATTGATATTCATTTTTTGAAAAGTCTTACAAAACTCAAAATATTGTCTTTAATATCTGGAAAAACCCAGATATATTTCTATAGAGTTTCTTTACAAAATTCTTGTGATCCCTTTTCTCTAGTTCTGGTATCCATTTATAATATTATGGATGCTTACAAGCTTCGGAAATTCCTAAGAAAAGTTGTTACAAACCGCAATATTCTCTAATAAATGGTTACAAGTCCTTCTCAATATCACTGGCCTATTTTGTTTGTTGTTCTGTTGCAACCTCTTTCATCTGCTCTGGAGTATCTTCCTTTTGTTTGACATATTTTCTCTTCCACTCTTGGGATACGTCATCATTTGGCCAATCAAAGTTAACAATTTTTTGTTTCATCCCTTCTATCCTTTTCCAAGTGACTCTTAACTGCCCAATTTCTATTTCTATGAAACCATAATGTGATTTCACTTTTTCAATTTCTTCAACTATTTGGATAAATAAAGATGTGTCATTGGTGTTAATAATTTCATTAACCCTTTAAGACAACTTGTTGTACAAGTCTTCTCTTCTTTCAACTGAACGGGACCCAAAAAACCCCGTGGAAATAATTCAAATTTGTGATCAGAATATTATTTTTTGTATAATTGGGCTTTCCTTTTTACACCTACCCTTTCCTCTAAGAGTATATTCACCTCTTTTATGAACTCACTAGTAGACCTAAGATTGTCATTCTCATCTGCATCTGCATGGGATGAACACATGAGCTCTAAGTCCTTACCTCTAGGCATCCACTTATTAAGGATTAGTTCCAAGGTGGCTTCATCCTCTTAGAGTTTGATCAGAACATCTAGAATCCTCTTCATATTGATGTATATAGTGGTGGCCTTGACCAAATCAACATAATTCAAAATTGTGGCTTTTACCTTCTCTTCATACTTGTTTGCGAACAAGGCTTGAGCTTGTTTCAACTTTTTCAACTCATGTTGGATAGTTTCAGCTGACTGGAAACCAGAAGGCATAGGAGAAGGGGGATATTCTATAATGGGGCTAGTAGGTGGAGGTCTTGCTAGAGAGGAAGCTATCATGAGTGTAGAGGAATCACCTAGATGGTGATGTCCTGCTAACTGACTCTGAAGTCTAGTGATAATGTTGTCCCTGTTGGCTATTCCCTCTTTAGCCTCCTTGTAAGCCTTTAAGATGGTCTCCAATTTGAATTGGAGATTTGACTTTTCTTTTGCCTCTTTCTTTGCTACTGCCACGCTGAACTTTGCAGTCTCCAATACTGTTCTTGCAGCGTCCACTACCCCTGTATTCTAGACTCTCTTTACAATCATGCCTCCTAAGAGACTAGAATCTGATGCACTTTTTCTCCTTTTGTTCTCATCTTTCTTTAGTGACCACATGACTAAAGCAACATTATCCTTGCTAAAGGTCACTCCTTCCATTAGCTTTGTTTCCTTCCTCACTGCTTCAAGAACTAGGGCATCAGCTATATCCCATTCAAGGAGGATTAACACACCAACTTTAGACACTATCTCTCTTCCTTTTTTAGGGGTAATAGTCTTAAACTCTTCAATCATTTCTTGTGTTATTTCTTCTTCCACCTGAGTTGCATCTCTGAGAGGTTGTTAACTGTTCCTCTGCTCACACCTGACCTTGAATTGTTCCATATTTTGCTTCCACACAAATTGCATGAAAGCCCCTATTGTAACAAAATTACTATCAGCCAAGAATTATTCATTGGCTTGCATAATAGTAAGGTTCAATTCTTCTCCCTTTAGCTCACCATCAGTCAAATTCATTGCAGTATTAGGTGGCTCTTGTGGCATCCCTTCTTGTGTCTCATTATAGGTGTATGTAATCTCACCGAGACTCCTTTATTGTAACAACTGTTCAACCACCGCTTGCTCATCTCATATGTGGATAGAGGACTAAGATGGATAATACTAAGGTTCATCAGTTTCAACTTCCTTTAGAACTCTTTGCCTTTTAGGAGAATCTTGGATGTCAATGACATCTTCAATTGCTCTTTTCCCTCTTGAAGTGGAAGGCTCACCTATCACTGGCATCATTACACTGTACTTTGATCTCTTATGCAACACATAGTCACTAGGTGGGATAGCCTTAGCAAAAGAAGGCTTAGCTAGGACCAATTTAACCCTATTAGGATCATTTTTCATTATAGCCTCTCTTTTCTCTTTTAAGGTCTATATGAGGTCTTCAAAATAGAGAATCAAGAATTTTATTTTCTCCTTAAAAGGGTTGAAGCTAGAAAGAGGGTCATAGCTACTATCAAACTGATGAATGAAATCAAGTGCCCTTTTATATGCAACCCACTTCTCCTTCGTTAGTTCCTACTCATCTAAGCTAAATTCATTTCTGATTAAATATTCAGGGAACTGAAATTGATGAGGCCTACCTTTACACACTGACCTCTTTCTAAACATGCCATTAAAAAATTCCTTAGGGTCGGCACATCTTGAAACTGTAATTGATAGCATGTATGGCTTAAAGAATTCTTCAAAATATTTCCAGTCACCTTTAGTGATTACAAAATGATGGGCCATGGTAATGGTTGGACAAATAGTCCCTTTACCCCTATTGGTCAGCTCTGCCTCTTGTACTCCTCCAATTTATCTCAAAACTTCTGCAATCCCTATCTTCAATGGGACTTGATAGGGCAGTAAATAGGGAGTACCTTTGAAACCATACACTTTGAAAACAATAGAAACAGGGTATAAATACATATCTCCCCAATTGTGAACAATCTTAATGCCCTCTACAAACTCTTTAGGCCCAAGGAATTCCAAAAGAGCCTTAGGAATCCTAGGGTTTTCTATACATAAAATAATTCTAATCTTAGATGCAAAGCATCTATCAAATTTTAGAAAACTAGCATCCTTTCTATCCCATGATAAAACAGTGCTCCAAAGTTGGACAGGCTTCTCTTCCTTATCCTTTACCTTAATCAAGTCCATTTCCTTTGCAAAAGAGTCAGCACCTTTGAACAAAAACATGTGCATTAACAGGGAGTACCATCCAAACAGCCTATCCACCTTACCATTTTTTATTCCTACTAACCCTACATGAATTGTGTTAGTAAGGTAGGGTGCATAATCAAATGTTATGGCCAAAGAGAGGTTCAAAATTTGTGCAATCATCAACATGTAATGGGTTGGCATGTTTCTCTTAGCATCTTCTCCAAAGATCTGACATAGTGCCCAATACATACCCTTAGCTCTCAGAGTAAACAAATTGAGGGAGAATGGTTCCATTGTGCTGGGGCCTAGAACTGTTAACCCCCCTATCTTAATAAATAACTCTTTTAATGGACCACTCCTAAGAGGATTCGTTTGTGCATTGTAGATCTGGGCTAATGACTCAAAGTCAATAGGTTCTAGCAAATTTGAGGCCTCACTAAGTTTAAACACATTTTTGAACTCATCATCTTTTATTTCAATTAGGGCTAATCCTTGTACACTCATGATACATCTTTCTATAGGGTCATAATTCTATGAAATTAAGGTCAACAGATCTACATCCATGAATACACCAGGGACCATAAGCTTCCCCACATCCAAATCCCGTATGCTATTCAAAGGGGCAGGGGAATGTCTCTACCCAAAACCTACTTTGAACAATCCTAAACCTGACATCCCTATTTCTGGGTTTCCTAACCAATTTCCTTTATCATACAGGTCATCCCCAATCCTCAAACGAGGGTTCTTTGGCACTAATTCTTTGGCCTTAGCCCTGACATTGGTAGACATGGTTAGCTGTTCTAAAAAGTCATCACAAATGTTCTTGTCCTAGTAATTGACTTTCCTTGTCAATTCCCTTCTTGGTGCCATCTCAAATATGTAACTATACCAATTGAAACTTTGCAGAGACCTCTAGTAAAGTAATTCACACAGTAATGACTAAAAACAAACCAGAATTATCAAGAAAAGGCACAAAAACCTATTATTTGCTTGAAGAAAAACTGCTCCACACTAATTGTTCTGCAACAGACTTTGATGAAACAATGCTAACAATAAAGTTGATGTGGACTCTAATACGGAAAGTTGGCATTGAATTTCAAGAATTATCCTCGCATGCTTTGGCCATTACCTCAAAATTGAATTCACAAACCAAATTAAAAAACGGGCTCCAACAGGTCATAACTTCTCTAAGTATTCTTTGTGTTTTGTTGCTTTTGCTATTTTGCAGAGCTTATATCACGTGCACTTTATTTTTCATGAAGTAATGCTGGTCATTGGATTATGAGAACTTGCACTTCCTTTATCTGCATTTGATCTCTCTATGTTGGTGTCGGGCCCTACCTTCTTTTCGCTATTTTGCGGGCCTTAACACTCATGTACTTTTCCTTCACAAAGCCACACTGGCCATTAGATCAAGATCGAACTGCCTAGTCTTTATCTCCAACAATGACCATTAGTCCTTTTAACTAACCGTGCCTCACCTTGACAACTAACAATTTTTGCCATTTCGCAGGCTTTAAGTTGCAGGCATCTTCGGGCTACGAAACAACGACAACCGTTGGATCAACTGTGAGATGAATATCTTTTAACAGGCTTCAGACCCTTCAAGTGGGCCCTTTATTTTGGAGATCACTTACATCACCTCATCACCGATTAATGAGTGCCATGTGGCAGTTGGCCATTTGCCTAAGAAGTTCCATCGGGTCCCATTCTGAAACTGCCACATGCTTTACTCCACATTTCTCCACCTAATTGCCGGTTGAAATCAAGGCAGGCCCTTAACTACCCTTCGGAGCCACATGTACTTGACATGTCACTATTACACCCTACGAAATACACCATCTGTCCTGCCATGTCATGCCTTCATGTGATTGCCACCTATCTTTCGCTATTTCATGATAGCTAACCCATGATCATCTTATCTTCGTGAATCATCACAAGTCATTGATCTTTACCAACCCTATCACCCTTTATCCAAGGAAAAGCCACTCACCTCTGGGACCCACCAAGTCTTTTGCTATTTTGCAGGACATATACCATGTGCATCTCAGGCTAGAGAATCAACATGAGCCATTGGATCTAGAACAAGATGAAGTTCTTTATTTGATGGTCAATCCATTTGGTCAGGCCCGCCTAGTCTTTTCGCTACTTCGTGAACATTAACTTGCTAGCAACTTCACTTAATGAAACAATGATAGCCGCAATATTAGTAATGAGTTGCACAATATTTAAAAGGGGCCTGACAAACATTGGAACAAGGTAAAGCAAAGATGCATAAATTTAAAAATTTAAGGGACCGCCTAGGTAAATAACTAATGGGGGGTGACACTTCTCATGATAGACCGACCCTTCTTTAAGTGATAAAAGTAACGCAAAATTAAAACATAAGGGTTTTTCTCAAAAACTGGAAGGGTTAGAACTCAAACCTTAAACCCTCTTCTGACTTAAGACAACTAGAAGTGACTAGGCCATACCAGACTCACCTTTTTGTATACTCTTAGCCAACTATGGAACAAGAATATCCATTTTTTAAATAGTGACAACACAAAATATTCTAGGGTTTATGAAAAAGGTTTTCATAATGCAACTTACTTTCTTGAAGATTTTGAAGAAGAACACATTCAAATTATCTTGAGTCAAGTTCATGAGGAGAACATGTATTTGGAAAGAACTCATACTATAACAAAGGAATCCATTTAGGCTATAACTAATTTTTACTCAACCGATGAAGTACCTGTGCTGAGGCATATTTCAAAAGAGATAGTATACACTCTAACTGGATCAACATCTGATAAGCATGATTTTTCTGTCAATAACATCAAGGACCCAGTGGCAAAGTTTGAAGCTATGGAGATAGGGTACCGATTATTTTATTCTACCAGATTAAATAGTGTTCCATCAGCAGCGGTGCATATTGCTTACAAGTTGATAGCTGAAAATGCTAAGTATGACCTATGTGAGGCCATAAGGAGCCAATTAGTGTTAAAGTTCAAATATGGATAGTTATTGATCATCTATTCTTTTATTTCCAAAATTCCTACCGGGAATAGGTGATCTTGAGTGGTCTAAGGATATACCGATATCTACCCATATTAAGAACAATATTAAGGTTGTGAAGAACACCTTTTCTGCTGCAATGAACAAATACGTTAATGGGTTCCAAAATAAAATGAGCATGAGATCAATATTGCCTAAGGATGTGGTAAAACAATTTGCTAAGGACATTGTTTTCATAGTTACCACTGATTTTTTTTTGATGGAGGCAATTGAGCCTACAGAAGAAGAAATGAAAGATATGAGTTATGAGGTTAACTATGACTTACAGATTAGTTATGCTAATAACCTGTTAGCAACTCCAAAGGATAAAAAGAAGGCAAAACTGGACACTATTGAAGTTCAGACTGAACAAGTTGAAACCAGTATTGTTCCTTCCACAAGTGGTAAAGGTAAGAAGAAGAAGGCTAAGCAAGAACCTACGGTGATGAAGAATACAAGAGTGACACAAAGTATCCAAACCAAAAAGGAACCGACACCTAAAGTTTATGCTAAGAAGGAGAATGCATGAAAGAAAAGAGGTTGAAAACTAATTCTCCAAGAAGAATATGAGGGAACTGACACTGAGGAAGAACCCAAGAAGATGAAAGCAACTGGTAGAGTAGCTAAGCAAGTGAAGGAAGGTTCGAAGCCAACTATGCCTTTTGATATCTCAACTTACAAGCCTGAAACCCACTTTGAAAGAACAGTGAGGACATTAGGGAGAAATAGATTTGATAATGTCAAAGAACATTTTGATTCTTTCACTGAAGATGAGAAGGAGCAAATCATTCAACATGTAATAAATCACTTGTGTCATTATAGTAGATTACCACATGATCTTGAAAAAGATCTCTAATTCTTTTTACAATATTATTTTGAATAAATAGGAGGAATTTGTAAAGAGGGAAAAAGAAATTATAGATGAGATATTTGTGCAATATTTTCTTAAATTATCCAAGGATGAACTGAATGTATTGGTTCACAAGTATAAAATTTATTTTTCTTACAAAGAAAAAAGATTGAAGCTACTTAGTGGAAAGAGGCAAATTATTGAGACTGAGACTCATCAAATAGCCTGTAACATCCTATAGATGGAAGAGCTCATACGTTCTTCTAAGAATGATCAAAATGCTGATGATGTACTAAAATTGGATAAAAATGTGCAAGTTCATATTGTTTAGACAAAGAAATGGATGACACTATTATTCAAAGTGTTGATGATATTCAGGATATAATTGACCTATCTGGAGACATCATTGTACCAGATATGCAGCCACCTGAAATCATTATATTACAAGTTACTACAGTTGAGAAATTGGCAAATCAACCAGAAGTGGATATTCCACCTACAAAGGAACAACATGAGAAACCCCAATCCTCACCAGTTTCACAAGATACTTAGAAGGAATCTAATAAAAATGACACACAGACTTCTAAACAAGGAACAAAGAAAGGCTAAGAGAAAGCAATTGTTAAGGTGACATCTTCTGAACTGGCAAATACTTTAGTCTTACAATAGACTGATGAAGATGATGATGACTCATTAGGCATCTTAGGGCCTATAAATGTTGATAATATGACTGCATCTGAAATGATGAAGATTGCAACTGTCATGCAATCTCACACACATAAGAAGAGACTCAAAGAGAAAAGAATGAAAGCTGAAAATATTTAGTATGCAGTAGATATTCTATCTAGTCTACTACCGGAAACTTCTACAGGACATCTGACAACCCCTCTTAGTAAAATTGGTCAATTGGTTGTCGATGCATCTAACCAAATCAAGTCACTTGAAGAAGCAACACAAACTTATGCTGAGAAAAGCTATTGAAATAGGAGGAAAATATCTTGCTTCTACTTCTAATGTTTCATTCTTTTATTCTGATATCACTAGAAAGTGAACTGAAATAGAGCAAGAGTTAGAAAAGATATGCAATGCATATGTCCCACTTCAAGACTCTATTTTTTCTTTTAGCAAATCTGTGGATTAGTTGCACAATAGGTTGGATACCTATAATCACGAGCAAGAAAAAGGACTCTGATCATTGAAGGAATTGAAGAGTCTACTCACATCCCAAGTGGACATACTACAGAGAGCCTACATAAATGCAAAAGTTATTTTAGCAACTCTAGAAACCTGTACACTGGATTCCATGGAAGAGTTTTATACACAGATTATCTCTACTCTTCAGTACACTGAGAACATGCAGGAGACATGGAAAAATTCCATATCATAGTTGAAGAGGAACTTTAATGTTATTTTCATAAGACTTGCATATGCATGAACCTTGGTTCAGTTTTTCAAGTTTTTGTAAAACATTGTGATACAAACTTTTCTATATATATATATTGCTTGTCAATTTGGAATTGTTGTCAAAGGGCGAGTAGAAATATGTATGTATGTTTTGAAAATTTTGTATGATGTATGTTGTAAGTGGAAGCATGTGTATATGTGTAAAAAAAATTTGTATGTAAGCACACTTAATGGTATTACTGTAGAAGTTTCTAAGTGTTGCCATCAATGCCAAAGGGGGAGATTGTTGGATTGATGATGATTGTAATGAATTCATCATATGTTGTCATTGATGAAACACATACACACACATATGTTCATATTGTCTACCGATGTAACTTCAAACTTGTTTATACTACAACCGGTATACTAGAGGTTTATATCCAATCGATACTTGGTGACAACCGGTATATGCATGGAGAAAGCCAATGGTTATACATAAATCGACATCAACAAGGAGATCCAGTAGAGACTATCATAGGAGTATCAAGGATAATGGTTTATATGTTTAACTCCAACCAGTACTGATTGTTCCAACCGGTATTTCATTGATTGTGTGATGATTTATCCTTGCTGACAAATTTTGGCAGTATTTTTGTGATGAGTTATGATCACTTGACCAGATACACTGCACCTAGGTAATTGTGTTATGATTTCTTGAGGCTGACATGAAATCTAAATATTTATTTATTGACATCACAATTAATTATTCGATATGAGCAAAAGTAATATGTTATGTGTGAAGGAAGAAGTGTGAAGTCGTAGAGTATGTTGGTAAAGAGGAGTTAAGTGTGCCGAACAAGATGTATACAAGAATGTTGTGCTACTACTAGATCACATCACCTATTGTTTTCTAACCACTACAACAGTAAAATCCCCTAACTAGGTAAGTTCTAACAAGCTTCATTGTTCAAATCCTCTAACAAGGTGATCCATTAGTTTGGATTCAGAAATCCTCCACTAAGGTTACTTCTTATAGGTTTGTACCTTTTATAGGGTATAACTTTTAATTAAGCTTTGGGATCTTTAACAGGATTCACTCCTAGCAGATCATTTTGTAGACCCTAACTGATCAGTTATCTATTATTGCAGATAGTTAACTTGTGACTTCCATCTCATTGTGATTTTTTCTTATTTGGGTTTTCCACGTATAAACACTTGTGTTATGGTGGATTTTTTACTTATTGCGGATGTTGTTATATCATTTCTTATTGCATGCATATTGTTTAAAAAACTTGTTAAGTTTATCTATCGGTCAGTGTTTAAAGTAGTATCTTTAATGTTGTCATTGATTCACCCCCCCTCTAAGTGCTTTACAATTCCATCAACTTTTTCTAAAAGTGACAACTTATCCTTCCAACAACCTCATAATGCCTCACTCCATATTGAGGATTTGTGAACCAACATAGGGTCAAGCAAGTCTTGATTGACAATGGAGATGACCTAAATATATGCATCTTGTAGTTGGTTACACCATTGGGGTATGAAGTTGAATCGGTGGATGCCAGTAAAAAGATAACCATTAAGGCATACGATAATGTAGATCACTCTTCCAGAGGAGCTATTGTATTACCTATCAAGGTAGGGTCGGTGGTGAAGCACATAGTTTGCTAGGTTCTATACCTTCCTCTACCATATAATCTCTTATTAGGGAGACCTTGGATTCATGCCATGCATGTAGTCCCATCTACCTACCACCAATGTATCAAGTTTCTGCATAGTGGGGTAGAGATTACAATCCTTGGTGATGCAAATCCCTTTGCATATTGCAACAATATTAACCATCAACTAGAGATCATTGTACCTAACAACAAGAAAGCTATTCCTTCCCCATCTTATGTAAATCTAGCCTCTCTTTCTAGTTCATTAACTCATACACACAAGCAAGAGAAGTTGAAAATCAAAATGGCAGAGGAGGGTCCTAGGGAATATAATCTTAGCCAACTCTTTTGTGTTGGAGAGTTACTCACATCCCCAAGAACTCATGGAAAACCATGAGGTTTACATAAACCACCACTGGCCAAGAGCACTTGCACATTGGCACAATTTACACCTAGAAAAAGTCAAGAGGAAGAAACCATGGATGAAGACATAGCAGAATGGACCTACAAAGACCCTATCGACAAAGAAAGCCCACAGGCTAAGCTTCCCATGGACAAATATGACAAAGGCTTTACTATCATCCAAATAATGGGCTATGATGGATAGAGTGCTTTGAGACCGTGCAAACAAGGACAACACAAGCCTTTACAACTAGAGTTAAAGCCCAGGGACAAAACTGGAGATGGGTTTCACAAGGAATCTCTTCCTAAGCTTCAATTCAAAGGGAAGCCCAACAAACCTCTATATCATCCAATTACTCTAAAAAGGCCATCCTTGATTATATCAACAACACCAACAACACCAACTACACCAACAAAACTAATCATCCCTTCAGTAGCATCCGCAACAAAAAAAGCACTGATAATCACACCAACAACACCAACTGCACCAACAAAACTCATCATCCCATGAGTAGCATCAGTAGTACCCACAACACCAATCACATCAATAAAAATGCTTGCAGCACTGATAATCCCACTAACAAAACTGATAATCCTACCTGCATCACCAATAATCTCACCAATAGAACCGATAATCCTACCTGCAACATCGATAATCTCACCAACAGAACCAATAATCCTACCTACAGCACCAATAGAACTGATCACACCATCAACAGTACCAACAATACCAACTACATCCATAACACCATCAATAGTATCAGTGGAACCTGCAGTACCAACAGTTCCACCTCCAGAAGTACATAAGCTGGTTATAAATGCACTCTTCAACTCAGTGGACATCCCCATTTGGTACAGTAACCGGATGCTCAAGAGTTCCTTAGAGACAGACTCACATGAGTGGGAATTTGATTCAGTACATCTAAATACTTTAGATGAGGAAGACACATCACCCCCTCCACCTCGCAAAGATATACATGTTTATGGAGAGGCATGAATTAAAACCTTTTGGGTTCCTGAGTTGGAAGCACCTTCCATAGACCCTACGTCACATCCTATGCCTGAACCTGACAAGGAGAGTACCATCAATGACCTTCACACCACTATCTTAACTCTCATTGACACCTCCCATGAACTTAGCTTGATCGACAAGGTAATGCCTATTATCCATCCTGAACTCATCGAATGGAACCAACCAAATCCCCCATGCCTTGACCACTTCCAAAATGATGAGGCAATCATAGACTCTTTGGAATTATAGGATAACATAACAAGTGAGGATCAAAAAGCTAGATTTTCCATCGAACTTAACAGTGCAACGTACTTTGGGGTAGATGCCAAACATTTCAGCTGCAAAAATATCACAATAAAACATGGATCTTCTAGTGAAAACCACACATTGGCACTATTTGATCCCAAAAAAGTAAAAACAAAGAGCATATCCAAGGGTGAAAACCTCTCTAAGGTGCCTGAGGATGAAAGGTTTGACATCCTCCCCTTCAGTACAAATTAGGAAAGATCAACTATCCTCATAGAGGAAACAAAAGAATTCAACCATCTCTCTTAACTCCAAAGGAACAACCAAAATTGGTCGAATTCTTCCAAAAGTGTCAGATCAACTTTTCATGGTCCTATGCAGACATGCCTGGCCTCAACCCAAATTTGGTCATGCATCACCTCACTTTAGCAGAAGGAGCTAAACCTATAAAACAAAAGCTCTGAAAGATGCACCACCAGATTATTGTCCTTGTCAAATTAGAATGTAAGAAGCTCTTAGATGTTGGTTTCATTAGACCAATTGATTACATAAAGTTGATCTCCAATATAGTACTTGTTGGTAAACCAAATGGGGGCATCTGTATGTGTACATATTTCAGAGATCTAAACAAGGCATGTCATAAGGATAACTTACCCCTACCAAATATTGACATGATCGTAGACCTAATAGTAGGACATACCATGATTTCCCTTATGGATGGCTTTTCAGGGTACAACCAAAGAAAAATCAATGACTACCTAATGAACATAGCATTGTTGATTCCACCAGATCCAAACAGACCTCTATTGCTATATATCTTAGCTACAAACATGGCATTAGGAGCACTATTGGCACAACATAATGCAGAAGGGAAAGAGTGTGTGGTCTGCTACATCTCTCGCACACTGGTAGGCTATGAACTCAATCACACACCTATTGAGTGAGCTTGCCTAGCAATAATCTTGGCAGCCACCAAATTCAGGCACTACATGTTAACGCATAAGATACAACTCATTGCTAAGATTGGTACACTCAAATACCTACTTAGTAAGGCAGCATTGACAAGCTGCTTGGCCAAATGGGTTATGATTCTGAGTGAATTTGATATTGAGTATGTAGACCGTAAAGCTATCAAGGGCCAAGTAATTACAAATCAGTTGGCTGATGCACCACTCAAAGAATACCATCCTCTTGTTTCTAACTTTCTAGATGAAATATTCATGATCATACCTACACAATCTTGAAAGTTATATTTTGATGGTTCATACAGTATACATGGCTCGGGGGAAGGTATTCTATTTATCAAACCTCAAGGTGATAGCATCCCAAAGTCCTACAGGCTCACTTTTCCATGTACAAACAACATAGTAGAGTATGAGGCCCTAATCATAGGACTCGGACTAGCCATACAATGGAATCTGAAAGAGCTATAGGTATATGGTGACTCCTAGCTAGTCATCCAACAAGTCACCGATGAATGTCAAACCAAGGATGATAAACTCATTCCATACAAAAGGATGGTAGATAGTTTCAAAAAATCAATTGCCACTATCACCTTTGAGCAAGTACCCAGAGATCAGAATCGAGCTGCTGACGCAATGGCTACAATTAAATCTCTCCTATATCTTCCACAGAATTTGACACGCTATGAGTTCTTGCTTGAACAACTTTAGATCCCCACTTATGATATCTCCAAATCCAATATGATATGTTGCCTTACCGGATCTAACTCCCTATGGTATGATGAGTTCTTCACCTACCTACATGATCACACACTTCCACCTCACCAATCAAATAACTAGTGGAAAACCTTCATCCACCAAACCACTCAATACACCATCATTGTTGAAACCCTATACCAACGCAGTCTTGATGGTACTCTCCTTTGATGTTTGGAACAAGATGAGACAACAAAGGCCTTGGAAGAGGTACATGAAGGAATCTATGGGGATCACTCAAGAGATCATTCACTAGCAAAGAAAATCATGCGAGCGGGATACTATTGGCCATCCATGGAGAAAGACTCCTACTGTTTTGTCAGAAAGTGCAAGAAATGCCAAATTCATGGGGATCTTATAAAAGAACCAACAGAGGACTTGACCTTGTGGGTAAAATCCATCCATCTTCATCCAATGGCCATAAATTCATCATTACCACCCCCAAATACTTCACAAAGTGAATCAAAGTCGTTCGACTTACCCAAGTCACCAATAAGAAAATTGCCTCATTTGTCCTTAATTACATCGTTTGTTGGTATGGTATACCCATGTCCATCATCACAAATAATAGACTCCCTTTCAAAAATCAAGATTTCCATGAGCTCTATGAGAGGTTCACATCCAACATCACTTTTCCACCCCATATTACCCACAAGGCAATGGTCAGGCCGAAGCATCAAACAAGAATATATTAAGAATCCTCAAGAAGATAGTCAATGATGTTGGTCATGATTGGCACATTTAGTTGAATCCAACACTATGGGTATATCGAACTAACATCTGAACCCCTATAGGTGCAACTCCCTACTCATTGATCTATGGAGAAGAAGCTATATTTCCTATTGAGGTTGAGATACCATCTCTATGGGTTTCCTTGCATAATCTCATAGATGATAAAGCATACCGAGTCTCACGTCTTTAGGACTTGGACCTGCTTTATGAATGACAACAAGCTACTTACAACCACCTCAAAGCATATCAGCATCGCATAAGTAGAAGCTACAATCATCGAGTAAAACCTCACAGATTTGAAGTAGGAGGTCTTGTTCTCAGAGAGAATCCTTGTAATCAACCAAACAAAGAACACTAGGGAAAGTTTGAATCCAATTGGTTGGGTCTATATGTTATCACTTTTGTCTTCAGGTCTGAGGTATATCAGTTGGAAACCTCAAAAGGAGAACCACTGGAAGATCCGATCAACAACATGCACCTTAAATGGTTTCATACATAAGCTGTGTAAAGCATCGGGATCCTTCAATATAATAAAATACCAAAAATATTCAGAAAAAGTACTAAACAAAACATAAACAAATCATAGAAATAAAGAAAAATCATTCATCTAAATGGTGAAAACCACTCTAAAGGCACCTTGGGTAAGTACGGTGGTGAAAACCTAGAAAACAAGCACCACTTGTAAAGGCTATGGCTCCATTGTCTTTCAGACTTGTTACGATTATATCCATTACATCCATTGCATCCATGCAACCATCATTTATACCATGGCTTGTTATTTATCTATAATCAGGGTTATTCCTCCATGTGTCCTACATCATGCTTTCATAGCACCAACTAAGTGGAGACAAATGTTCTTAAAGCTACTAATGAGAGTGGATTATCCATTACTTGTGATTCATAGATTTGTTCATTTGAAAATGTCTTGAAATAAAACACCCAAAATCATTCATAAAACCTAATAAAACACCAAAAACATTCACAACATTCAAAAAATCCAAAAACATAACAAAAACATCAAAATCAATCAGAAACATTGTAACATATATTATTCCTTATACATACTCATCGCAACAAACACCAAACTAAATTTTTAACTACTTAAACAAATGATCACCTATCAAAATCAACCAACCAATCAAAACATCTACACATGGTTGTCTTCAAAAGGATGCATCCTTCCTTACAAACAAAGACTCGATAACATTTTCTTTGACAAGAAAATTTGGTTTGGCTGATAAGTACTTGGCTAGTTTGTTATTTATTTATTTATTAATTTAAATCAGGTGTTAGGATTCCCAAAGATATTGAGAGGGGGGGAGCGTGAATCAGTATCTAACCAATAAATGGATTTTTTGAACTTATTAAACAAATTGTATTCCAAAATAGTGTACCAGTAAACCATAATTATTGCGGTAAATATGAACAATAAACACAACATAGAAAGCACACCATAACACAATATTTTTGATGAGGAAACTCATTGTGGGAAAAACTTCGATGGAATTTGTGACCCACAATATTCGCTCACTAGCCAATAAGTGAATATTACTTACAAAAAATGGGGTCTACACATGCAGGAAGGCTCACTGCTCAATTACAAAAGGAAGTCTCACTGACTTACAAAAGTGGATTATAGAAATCCAGAGTGATGTACATCTACAAAAAGCCTCTGCTATGCCAAGTTCAGTACCAGTTTAAGCTCTTACAATAACCATAAACCTTACTCCTTAATATTCGCACATTATATCCATCTATCTTCTATTTCTTACTAAATGATCTACAAGATCTCATACTTATATATGAATCTTATTACAATATGCCATGTCGGCTTACAAAAAGATATTATAATAAAATACAATATGCAATAAATGAAATCCTATTGGCTAGGGTGTCAGTAATCATCTTTATCGCTGTCGATAAGCTATCTATCGGTGTAGAGTCTACTGGTGCCATAGGATTGCAAGGTTGCCATCAATGACAATACCTTCAATCACCTACAATTTTCATTGGAGTGTGCATTAGCCAACAATCTCCCCCTTTGGCATTGATGGCAACAACCATGAGAAAAAGTCAAAAATGCATCCAAAATTTGTAGTCCAAAAATCTTACCAAAAACTGTGCAAAAACTGTGTGCTCCCCCTAAGCAGATGATGTCTTTTGTCAATCATTTTTCTCATCCTACTACTCCCCCTTTGGCATCAATGACAAGGGTTGTCAAAAAATGTCAACTGAGTGTAGCTCTCAACTGGATCCCTGTAACCGGTTGGTTACAATATGAAATAGTTCTGCCAGTACAAAATTTAAGCTGTTAGTGAACCTTTGACTTTCCTTCAATGTTGCTTCTGTCCTTTGTATTGTACCAGTGAGTATGTGCATTTTCTCTTCCAGTGTCTTAAGTCCAAGAACAAGTGCCTCTGATATCTATTTTCTCAAAGAGATAAGGATGTCAAGTTTTGAACTAAGTCTTCATTTCAGTTCCTTAGCCTTGAATTTTATTTTCTCCTTATCTTTCTCCAATTTCTCAAGTTTTTCTTCAAATTATCCTATGTCCTTCTCTATTATTGATAATGGTTCTAGTGAACCAATGAGATTATCAGCAATATTATTTATTTCTTTTTGTGCTTCACTGATTTTCTTGTCTATATCCATTGTCAAAACATCAGTTTTGCATGTATCCCTGTACAACTCCTTAAATTCCATTATTGTTTTGCTAAGTGTCGGTAAAAGGGTATCAATGTGTCACATGCACTTCTTTACTATCTCCTCAAAGAATTTTTCTTTCTCTTTATTCATTTTCTCATTGAATGTCTCCTCATTAATCTAATCAATGATTAGTAAGTTGTCGGTGATATACTTGGACAATGTGTCTAATTGACTCAAAGAATCTTTATTTTCCACGTTGCACTTGGGTGCAATCAATTTTAATAAAGGTAATCTATCATCAATTTCCTTGTATGCAAGTCCATTGCAATTAGTTATTTTCTTGATGGAATCCAATAATACCTCTATTATATTTGTCGGTTTGAATTCTGCTAGGGAAGAACCAAATGATTGACCAACTGCCTTAACAATCTGCATTCTGTCGGTGTGAGTAACCTCTTTTCTTGAGTTGACCTCTGGTAGGTCAATTTGAGTCTACATCTCAACTAGCAAAGGCTTGGGTTTCTCAGTTGTTGTTGGTGGCGCTGTCTCTATTTGAATCTTTACCTCAACCTTCTTCTCTTCTGATTTCGTAGTGTGTACCTCAATCGGTTTCTCTGTGCTTTCCATTGTCAATTTCTTTGATTGTGTCTTAGTGTTTTTTATCGGTTTCTCTGATTGTGTCTCTGAACTGTCTACTACCTGTATCTCAATAGATTTTACTATGTTATCAGTAGTAGGTTGCTCTAACTCAGTAGGTTTTTCAATGTGTGCACCAGTTACCATTCTAGTATCCAGGGGATCAATTGATTGTTCAGTTTGTTTCTTAGTCCCAATTACAATATTTCCAACTATATCCTCAACATGTGTTTCAACTGCAATGTTCTCAGTCAGTGGCTCAGTTGCCACATCTTTCTTCTTAGTGATTTCCTTATCAACCATAATTTTTACTTCATGTGTGTCAATATTCATAGTATATAACACCTCTGAATCAGGATTGGTGTCTTCATGTGTAGTCTCCATACTCTCAATATTATCTATTACTGGTTGTGTATCAATAGTTTGTGCCGGTGGAGTATCAAAAGGAGGGGGGGGAAATTATCAGTTACTTTTATGGTTGGAGGACCACCTACCTTGTCTTTACCTTTATCCTTATCCTTTTGATAGACTCTGAAGGTTTTGGTCCTTTTTAGCTCTTCTTTCTTTTCCTTCTCCATAAAGAAGATATCCCATTTGTCTGATGTCTCTTCAGTGATTTCATTCACTTTACTAGCCATTAAAGCTACATGTCGGTGATCAGTGGAAAATATTGTCTTGTTTGCCTCACTTATTAGTTCATCAATTTCATCTATTGATTTCACTGGGTGAATTGTAAGTAATTTTTTTATCTTTATCTTCTTATCTAATTCCACAATTGCTAATCTTTTTGCATCTAGTCTATACAGGTCACTTAGTAAATCATCTACAACTTCTATCAAAAATTTCTTATATATGTCTAAGTGTAGAATGACACTATTTTCTATGCTTTCCTTTTCTTCATTAGTGAAAGTATTATACAACTTGCTAACATTGGACAAGTTTCCTTCTTCAGTAATTTCATTTAAAATATTATCAAGTGGAGGGATAACTTGTTTTTCCTTTTTCTTCCTTGGGGTCATTTTCTTTGTCGGAGACCTTACTACCTGTTGTTTCTGTCTTGTTCTCTTGGGTGCAAGAGAGGCTACTAGTGAAGATTTCCTTTTTCTTTCTACTCTCTAAAACTGTGTTGGTGTTTCACTATCAGAGGAGGTACCAGCTGGTGAAAGATGTGCTTCCAGTTGTAACCCTTCCAAGTCACTTTCCTTGATACCAGTCTTATTCAACAAGTCTTCCTTGATTTCTTTTGCCTGTTTAGTTACTTTTCTGATTGTTTATTCTCTTTTCTTCCTTCTTTTCAAGGTTTGTACTTTTCTTTCAATGGTTTTTGCATTTCCAAATACTTCTTCTTCAAGTTCTCTAGGGGATTTGAGGAGGGCTTTAGCATATATTTCTATTATGTTTTCATCTACCTCATAACCCATTTCAGTTACCTAAACTATTCTTGGAACCACTGCCTCCATCCAGATTTCATCCTTCTTTATAACAAAGCATATCTCCTTTTGGTATTTGTCAATTATGGTTTGAGATAATCTTTCCCTAGTCTTCATTCTAGCCTTAAATGCCTGAAAGTATTCAATTATGTTATTTTCCCTGTCATCTCCCATGTTGTTAAGGATATCCAAAATTTGTTTGCCTACCGGTATGTCAAAACTAGATTCTTTTCTACCTATATGGGGAACTTCCTTAGTGATGTATAGCAATAGACATACAAGTAAGTTACCAAATCTGAATGTGCTTTTCTTGTCACCCTTAATTTTCTTCAGGTTATCAATTAACTCATCCTTTAACCATTCACATATGTCAATCTTAGTGTTACTGTTCACCATGTCAAAAGCACCCTTGATACATAAACTAGAAACAGATTTTAATCTATTGGCATGTGTAGCTTTGTATCCTAGAATCATGCTAATGAATTTTACATTATCATCCTTTACATCATTTACTCTCAAGGATCTGCTATTGTAGGTTGCACCGGTTAGGATCATTACAAGGTTGTTTAAAACCTTCTTAGTTTTATCAGGCCTGCTACGAGTGGAAGGTAAGCTAGTCACTACCCTAACTGCTTCTCTTGTAATCTTATGGATGGAATCTAGCCAAAATAACTCCCCATGAACTCTACTGAGTACAATTCTTATAACTTCCTTGAGAAAATCAGGAATACTAAGTATCTCCACAAAACTTAGGGTTTCAATTATCTTGTGTTCTGATTTCACATTACCATTCTCATCAAAAATTATAGTCCTATACATATTCATTATCTCATCAGCACCAAGTTCTTCAATATGAAAATGTATGTAAATCCTAGGGTATTCAGCATATACAACTCCTTTGGGTATGTTAGAAAATGCTCCTAGGTTATCATCCTGCTTTGCAACTTTGGGTATAATCTTAAATATAGTCCTAGGGTGTTTAATCACTTCAACTACAGTAGGGTTTGCAATGAATTCAGGTGCATATGAGGAAGCCATTGTATAAATACCTTAATCTGCCTTTAGGTTTGAATGCTTGAATGATTTGCTTCACTTCTTGTTTTGGTGCCTTTGCTCGGGTTTTTCACACTCTTAGGAAATTTGAATGCTTGATGAGTGAAAAAGAGTGAAAAACACATGTTTTATAATGTCACTACCATAATAAATGCTTGTTAGTTAAGTGAAAACTTAACTCATATGGCGATAAAGAAGCATTTCATCTTCTTACCATCAACCGAGGGTAAACTAGCATGTTTTTCAGTTTGTTACCATACCCCTAAAAGTTTCATTTTCAGTTAGATGAAGAATCTCCTGCCCGTGGAGTGATAGTTTGTTCTACCAATGAAGGAATAGCTTCATTAACATTCTGATCTCTCTTTGTAATCCATTGTTTTGAAAATTCTTTCTTTACCTCTTCAACCTTCTCTTTGCCTTTCAAACTATGTCCTTTGTTATTTGTTGGTGATGCCTTACTTCTACAAAATTTTGCAATATGTCTAATCTTGTTACAAGCATAACAAGTCACATTGTTTTTCTGAATAGCTTTTCCATATCCTATGTTGTTATGTGTTCTACATTGATTAGATAAGTGTCCAAATCTTCCACAAACATAACATCTTACATTCATTCTGCAATTTTCTGAATTATGACCAATTTTGTTGCATTTGGAGCATTGACCGGTGTGTGCATTAGTGTTCTGATAGTTTCTAGATCTACACTGATTTTCTCTATGACCATACTTGTTACAATTAAAGCATTCCCCATTAAATTTGTAAGTATTAGGTTGTCTTACCAGTTTACTGTGATCATGATTGTTTGCAGTACTGGAGCTTTCACCAACTTCAAAGCCAAGTCCATTAGTATCTCCATTAGGCTTCTAATTTTTCAGCATGTTATCAAGTTCCTCTGAACTTTTCTTGAATTTCTCTTTGTGTTGATTTGCAGTAGACAGCTCATTTTTCAAGATTCCCTTCTATCTCATAAGTTCAGTTCTATCATTTTGTGTATGCATCAAATCTATCTTCAACATATCATTTTCATGACTGAGTCTTGTGTTTTCATTTCCAGCATCATTGAGTCTTCTAACCAAGTCATCTTCATTCTTCTTTCTATCTTCAATGTCTTTACAAAACCTCATAGTCATATCTTAGATCTCATTCCTCATAGTAATGTTTTCTTGTCTCAACTTGTTCACAAGATCATTAAGAGTTTCTTTTTCACCATCATCATTGTGCATCTTCTCAAAATGTTCTCTTCTTTTATTCCTAGCAATAGTGAGATTCTCTTGAAGTCCTTCTATGATTTCTTGTGCAGTCTTTAGATCATCTTAAAGTTTGATATTCTTCAACTTTTCTACATCATAGTCTGAAATAGCTATTTTCAATTACTTTCTCAAGTTTTCCATTTGTACCAGTGTCAGAGTCTCCCTCAAGATGTTAGGCTTTTGAAAATAGAGGACCAGGCTCTGATACCAGTTGTTAGGATTCACAAAGATACTGAGAGGGGGGGGGGGTGAATCAGTATCTAACCAATAAATGGATTTTCTAAACTTATTAAACAAATTGTATTCCAAAACAATGTATTAGTAAACCAGAATTAATGCAGTAAATAAGAAAAATAAATGCAACATAGAAAGATCACCATAAGACAATATTTTTGGCAAGGAAACCTAGTGTGGGAAAAACCTCGGTGGGATTTGTGACCCACAATATTCGCTCACTGGTCAATAAGTGAATATTACTTACAAAAAATGGGGCCTGCACATGTAGGAAGGCTCACTACCTAGAGCTCACTGCTCAATTACAAAAGGAAGTATCACTGACTTACAAAAGTGGATTATAGAAATATAGAGTGATGTATTGCTACAAAAAGCATATGCTATGCTAGGTTCAGTACCAGTTTAAGATCTTACAATAACCATAAACCTTATTCCTTAATATTCGCACATTATATCCACCTATCTTCTATTTCTTACTAAATGATCTACAACATCTCATACTTATATATGAGTCTTATTACAATATACCATGCTAGCTTACAAAAAGATATTATAATAAAATACATTATCCAATAAATGAGATCCTACCGGCTAGGGTGTGGGTAATCACCTTTGCTGCTACCGGTAAGCTATCTGTTGGTGTAGAGTGTGTCGGTGTCCATGTCATAGGATTGCAAGGTTTCCATCAATGACAATACCTTCAATCACATACAATTTCTCATTGGAGTGTGCATTAGCCAACATCAAGTTCCTACGCTACTCCAGGATATCCACAAGTGATTAGAGTTTCCAAGATGGTTCTTAATATATTTTTCTTTGTTTGTTGTCTGCAGATTTGTTCCAATGAGGTTCTTGGGCATGTACTGATGGTGTCTACGTGGGAAGTTCACTAAGCTATGTGATCCTATGCAAAATATAGTCATGGATCACTATGGCTTGCTAACTACAATGTATACCTCGACCATCTGAACATGAACCAAAATGGAGGGTCCCTTTTTTCTTTGTCTGTGATGCTTGCTTATAGGTGAAATGCTCAGAACTTGGTTCTTGCTACCTCATCCAAGAATGATACTACCATGCTCAATGATGAAAATAAAGCACTATGGATAACACTATGGATCGTCGTTTCATCTCATCTATTTATATTGCATTCCATTGCATATCACCCATCAATTTACTCATTTATTGTTCATATCTATTGTTTATATGCAAGTGTAAACAAGCTAAAAATGGGAAAGCACCTAATATAAATTTGTCTTGGGTACAATCATGACTGATTTCTCTAATACATCATCTCACATCTGCATTCCACATCCACAATTTCTCACCAACTTGCATTCATATCTCATGATGGCATGCCATTATCATTTAATTGCATTACATGCATTTAATTAATTACCATTTACTTGCATTTAGATTTATTTAGATTTTCATTTAAGCACATTGATTTCTTCATCAAATTAGTGCATTTAAAACATCAAAGTACATTCATTATCATCATTTTCATCTTAGGTGCATTAAATGCATTTAGATTCATTTCGATGAATTTTAAATAATTGTATTCATCTATTTTCATTTTAGTTATATGATTAGTCATTTAGTCCTTAGGATGTATTCATTATTCTTTAATTGCATTAAGGTGCGTTTAATATCATTTAGTTGCATCTCCAACCATTTAGTTGCATTCATCTAAATAGTTAAACATCATTCATCATCATTTAGTTTGTTAAGTACATTAATTTATCATCATTTAGTTGCATTTAAGGGCATTTGTTTATCTACTAATCAAACACATTCATCTACCCATTTAGTGCATTGTTATACTCTTTCAATATGCACTCATTTCATTATCATTTAAGTTTCATCTGGATTCATCAAAGATACATTCATTATCCTTTAATTGCATTAAGGTGTAGTTATTCATTATCCATTCATGGCATTTATTTATTATCATTTAGTTTCATCTATTATCATACATATCACATCACATTCATTGATGAATACTAAGAGGGGGGGGAGTGAATTAGTATACCAAAAAATACTATACTTAAATACTTTAATAGTCTAGTAGTAAACTAGTAAAATAGTTTAACAAACAAACTGGTTAACACACATGCAAACCAAATAGAAAATAAGGCATTCACACACAAAAGCACAATCATCATAACACAAGAGATTTTGACATGGAAACCCAAATGGGAAAAACCACGGTGAGATGAAACTCATAAGTAACCATCTACAGAATAGTAACTAGACTGGTTAAGGTAAGACCGGTTAAGGTCATACAATGTTCTTTACTAGAACAGATCTTGTTAGGAATCTCAATCTCTATTAGGAGATAAGTCCAATTAAAGACTACCTTGTGAGAGGATTTTAGATCCACAAATGTGAACCACCTTGTTAGAGGATTTACAAAAGCTTTTCTGGGCCTACCTGGTTAAGGGTTTCTGACTTGTCAAAGATATGAGTAATCAACAAGTGAATTATCTAGCAAATGGCAAAGTCTTCTTGATTAGATCCATTATAGCTCATAGCTAATGCATTTTAGCATTAATTCAATCTCCAATAACTCGACACTCTATTACAACTCATAGACTTGATCTTCTCATTTAAGATTGCACATACAAGAACTTCGACAACCACCACAAAACCTAATAGCTACACTTGCATACACTCTCCACTCTCAAAACCCTAGACATGATGTCCTTAAAAGGAATCTGATTTCATGTTGGTCCAATAGGATTACATTGCAAGTTCCTAGGTTCATTGTATCTAGACACATTTGATAACATGACACAAAATCACCGTCAAAGTACCGGTGGATGGTAACTCATCACAAAAGATACTGGTTGGTAACTCATCACAGAGTATTACCAGTTTGTACACCTTTCTGGTTACTGGTTGGTAACTCAGAGTAATACCAGTTCAAATAGATTTCTGGTTGACAAAAATTGAAGACTAAGAAACTGATAACTACCACTTCTGGCTCCTTTGCTCTGCTCCACTTGAGATCTTCAAACCTCTTGATCTCCTTATGCTGCTTGGGTCTTTGTACTTCTTGAGATCGGTAAACACTTTCTACATAACATTAATAGTCTAGAGACTACAACATAATACTAGTTTGGAACAAATACTAGTTGAGCATAATTCATACATTCACACAGTGATCTCATAGCAAGTGTGTGTCCATCAATGACAATCACAACATAATCATCAAAAATGCCAACAATCTCCCCCTTTGGCATTGATGGTAACACTTAGGAAAATTTTTGACATCTAAGTGTTTTACAACAAAATCATGCCATAATCAAAATTACTCCCCCTAAGCATATACACTATCCCTTTTGTAGACAATACAATGTATACTACTTCCTTACAGAGATAGTCATGAAATTTTACATAGCATGCATCAAAATTTAAATATAGAATATGTTGGCAAATGCACACTCCAATGAGATATTGTAGGTGATTGAAGGTTTTGTCATTGATGGAAACCTTACAATCCTATGACACCGGCAAGGCAATTTACTGGCACCAACAAGGTCAAACTCTACACCTGCACATAGACCACTGGCACCAGCAATGAAAGGAAGCATACCAACATAGAAGCCGACATGAATTTTGTTTATGATATATTTTGTTAATTATTGTAAAATCATTGTAAGCCGACTTAGGCAAGTTGTAAAATGACTCATATATATAAGAGATCATTATAGAACATTTTGTAAGAGGATGGAAGGAGATTATTAGGCAAAATAAGGCAGAACTATTATGCGAATTATAGGTTAAGGGTTTATGTATAAAGCAGAGCTATAAACCGGTACTGGATATGGCATAGTAGATGCTATTTTGAAGTAGTACAAGACATTGGATTTATATAATGCATTTTGTAAGTTAGTGAGACTTTCCATTTTGTAATTGAGCAATGAGCTCTAGGCACTTGGCCTTCCTACATGTGCAGGCCCCTCTTGTAGTAGTAATATTCTCTTATTGGCTAGTAAGTGAATATTGTGGGTCACAAATCCCACCGAGGTTTTTCCCACACTGGGTTTCCTCATTAAACTACTATGTTATGGTGTGTTTTTCATGTGGTTGCTATTATCTCTATTTTTTGCATTATTTCTTATTTACTGGTACACAGTATTAATATGATTTACATGTTTTAAATCAAGAAAATCATTTTACCAGTTGGATACTGATTCACCCCCCCCCCCCCCCACCCTCTCAGTATCTGTGGGAATCCTAACAATTGGTATCAGAGCCCGGTCCTCTATTTTTAGAAGCCTAACAACTTGAGGAAGATCTTGATAGTGATAGAGATGGAAAACCTGATGAAGCAATTAGAAGCAGCTCTCTTAGACTATGATGCAGAAAAAATTGAAAAATATCAAACTTGAAGATGATCTAAAAGCTGCACAAGATAATATTCAAGAACTTCAAGAAAATCTTACCATTGCAAGAAACAAGAGAAGAGAACTTTGTGAAAAGATGCAAAATGAGAATGATGAAAAGGAAACTCTTAGTGATCTGATAAATAAGCTGAAACAAGAAAACATGACAACAAAGAATGAGATGTAGGATATTACTATGAGATTTTGTAAAGAAATTGAAGATAGAAAGAAGAATGAAGAAGATTTGACTAGAAGACTAAGTGATGCTGCAAATGAGAACACAAGACTTAGCTATGAAAATGATTTGTTGAAGACAGATCTGATGCATACATAGAATGACTCAAATGAACTTATGAGATAGAAAGAAATCTTCGTAAGAGAACTAGATACTGCAAATCAGCACAAAGAAAAAATCAAGAAAATCTCAGAAGAAATTGGTGACTTGTTGAAGAATCAGAAACCTAATGGTGACACTTGTGGACTTGGCTTTGAAGCTGGTGAAAGCTTTGGTACTGTAAACACACAGGATCATGGCAAACTGGTAAGACAACCTACAGCTTATAAATTTAATGGTAAATACTTTAACTTTAACAAGTATGGTCATAGAGCAAATCAATGTAGATCTAGAAACTATCAGAATATCAGTACCCCCACTGGTCAATGTTCTAAATGCAACAAAGCTGGTCATAATTCAGAAAATTGTAGAATGAATGTAAGATGTTATGTTTGTGGAAGATTTGGACATCTATCTAATCAATGCAGAACACAAACTGGCATAGGATATGGGAAAGCTATTCAGAATAATAATGTGACTTGTTATGCTTGTAACAAGATTGGACGTATTGCAAAATTTTGTAGAAGTGAGTCCTCACCGGTAAATAACAAAGGTCCTCATTTGAAAGGTAATGAAAATGTTGAAGAATTAAAGTAGCAATTCTCAAAACAATGGATCAGGAAATCAGAACTAAATGGTGATAGGAAAACTCCTCCACTGGCAGAACAGAGTAACACTCCACTGGAAAGAGACTCTTCATCTAACTGAAGAAAATTCCTTTGAGGGTTTGGCAATCAAATGTGAAACATGCTATTATTCCCTCGGCTGATGGCAAGAAATTGAAATTACTTCTTTACCGGTAGAGAAGTTAACTCATTACTTAACCGACAAGAATTAAATGTTGTGGTTGGAAAAATTAACATTATAAATCAGTGTTTTAGCTCCATTTTCATTTCATCGAGCATTCAAACATTCAAAGAGCGCAAAAATTCCTAAGCAAAGGCATTATGAGCAAAGAAGTGAAGCAATTCAACAAACAATCATTCTTAAGGCAGATAAAGGTATTTATAATCATGGCTTCTTCATCTGTTCCTAAATTCATAGCAAACCCTACTATAGTTGAAGTGATTAAGCATCCTAGACCCGTATTTTAGTTAGCTCTCGAAATTGTCAAGAAAGATGATAATGTAGGTGCATTTTCTCAAATTCCCAAAGGAGTAGTTTTTGCAGAAGACCCTAGAATGTACATTCATTGTCACATAGAAGAATTAGGTGATGAGGAAATCAAGAGATGTATAAGTCTATAATTTGTGATGATTTAGGTAATGTTAAACCTGAACACAAAATAGTTGAAACCCTAGGTTTCACTGAAATTCTCAGTATTCCTGATTTTCCTAAAGATGTTATAAGGATAGTTTTAAGCAGGGTACATAGTGCATTCTTCTAGTTGGATTTAGTTCACAAAATCACTAAAGAGGCAGTAAAGGTTGTGATAGGGTTACCCTCCACTAGTAACAGGCCTGATAAGCCAAAGAAGGTCTCAAATGACCTAGTGATTAACCTAACAGGTGCAACATCTGATAAAAGAGCTTTAAGAGTAAATGATGTAACTGACATCAATGTCAGATTCATTAGCATGATCTTAGGCTACAAAACCACAGATGCAAATAGGTTAAACTCAATCTCTAGCTTATGCATAAAGAGTGCGTATGATATGATTAAAGGTAATGCAAAAATAGATGCATGTGAATGGTTGAAAGATGAACTAATTGACAACTTGGGAAAGATTAAGAAAGACAAAAAGGGGACATTTAGATTTGGAAACCTACTTGTCTGTTTAATGTTGCACATAACAAAACAAGTGCCCAGTGTTGGTAACAAAAATCTTGGTTTTGATGTACCGGTAGGCAAACAATTGTCTAATTTACTAAATAACATGGGAGATAATAGAGAAAAGAATATAAATGAGTACTTTCAAGCATTAAAGGCTCGGATGAATACCAGAGTCAGATTATCAAAAGAAATTGTAAACAAGTATAAGGATGAAATCTATTTTGTTATTAAGAAGGATGAAATTTGGATGGAGGCAGTTATCCCAAGAACCATTTGGGTTACTAAAATGGGTTATGAAAGTGATGACCACATAATTGAAACATATGCAAAATCCCTCTAGGAAGCACCCAAGGAACCTAAAGAAGTATTTGGCAGTGCTGAGACTATTGAAAACCAAATTCAATCTAAGAAAAGGGTAAAGAAGGTCGAAGCAATAGTTAGAAGAGGATCCAGGCAAGGTAAAGCTATCAAGGAAGATGTAATTAAACAAACTGGTATCACTGAAGATGAGTTAGAAGCACTTCAACCAGAAACTCACCTTTCACCGGTTGCAACTTATTTAGAAAGTGATATGCCAGATGCATTTAAAAGAGTTGTGAGAAAAAGGGAACCTTCACCAGTATCTACATCTTCTCCTAGAAGAACCAGACAGAAACAACAGGCAATAAGGCCCTCGTCTAGGAAGATAACTCCTAAGAAGAAGTTAACACCCAAGAAGAAGACTCAACAAACCATTGTTCCAATTGACAAACTTCTAGATGAAATAACAAAGGATGGAAAGCTGAAAAACATCAATAAATTATATGATTCATTATCAGCTGATGACAAGGAAAAAGTTGAAAACAGTGTAATTATACACTTGGACATTTACAAGAAATTTCTAGTGCAAGTTGTAGATGAATTACCAGTAGAACTATTTAAAAGACTTGAAGCTAGAAGGCAAGCTATTGTAGAGCTTGATAAGAAAATAAAAGTTGAAAAACTACTTGTTGTTTATCCCGTCAACTCACCAAAAGAGATAGATGATCTGATCTCTAAGGCTAACCGGTCAGTATTCTCAACTACACACTGACATATAGCACTTATGGTTGGTAGAGTGAATGAGGTTGCAGAGGAAACTGCTAATGCATGGGACATATTCCTTGTAGAGAAGGAAAAGCAAGAAGAATATAGAAATCCTAAACCTATCAAAGTATACCAAAAGGATAAGGATAAGGGAAAAGGCAAGGCTGGTGGACCACCTAGCATAAAAATAACAGATAATCTATCCCCACCGCCTCTGGATACTCCATCGGTAGTTACCACTGACAATCAACTGACTAGTGAGAGTATGGACATACCACAAGAGGACACAAATCCCAATTCTGAGGTGTTATATACAGTTGACATTAACACTCAAAAAGTCAATATTATGGCAGATAAGGATACAATAGGGAAAACAGATATGGCTAGTGAGCCACCGATAACAGATGGTACAGAAGGTAAACTGGCAGATGATAACATTGAGCAACAAGCTCCATCATAGCAACAGGTTCACATAGAGACAGTGCCATTAGCAACAACTGAGCAATCCAAACCCTTTCTTAAAGAAATGGAAACAAAAACTGACCTACTAGAGGTCACCACAAGCAAGGAAATTGCTCCCATCGGCAAAATGTAGAGTGTTGGCCCTTCCAATGCAGAATTCAAACCGACTAATGTGACAGAAGTTCTTTTGGATTCCATAAAGAAGATAACAAAATGTAGCTCACAAGCATACAAAAAAATAGATGATACCATTCCAATTTTCAAATTGATAGCACCTAAGTGTAATATAGATAACAAAGATTCTTTAGGTCAACTTGACACTTTGTGTAAGTATATTACTGACAACACTATGATAGTTGAACAAATAAAAGAGGAAGCATTCAAGGAAAAATTAGAGAAGGAAAAACATAAATTTTTTGAGGAAGAAATAAAGAAGTTTACAAGGCAATTTGATACACTTTTACAGTGATACATGTAAAACTAACTTTTTGATAGTTGATATAGACAAGAAGATCAGCAAGATACAGGAACAAATAAATCAACTAGTTGATAATTTCATTAATTCATCTGATTCATTATCAGTTTTTGAGTAGAAAGTAACATGTTTTGAGGAAGAACTCCTAAAGTTGGAAAGAGAGAAGGAGAGATTAAAAGGAAAGGCTAAAGATCTAAAATGGAGACTTAGTCCAAAATTGGACTACCTCACCTCCTTAAGAAAAGAAATATCTGATGCTTTGATTCAAGGACAGAAAACATCGATGGAGAAAATGCAACACCTCACTGGTACAATTTAGAGGATAGAGGTTGCAATAAAAGACAACAAAAAGTTCCTTGAGAGCCTGAATCTAGTTTTGGCAGATCTTTTTCAGATTGTAACCAACCGGTTACAAGGATGAAATAGGAAACCACACTCAATTGATACTTTGACAACCTTTGTCATTGATGCCAAAGGGGGAGTAGTGGATATGTGAAAAATAATTAGTAAAAGAATCATCATCTCAGGGGGAGCATATATTCTTTTGGTACACAATTTTTGGTAAGACAATTCTGACAGATTCTTTTTGGATGACAGTTTTTGGATTTTTCTCATGAGTGTTGCCATCAATGCCAAAGGGGGAGATTGTTGGCAAATGTACACTCCAATGAGATATTGTAGGTGATTTAAGGTTTTGTCATTGATGGCAACCTTACAATCCTATGACACCGACAAGGCAATTTACCGACACCAGCAAGGTCAGACTCTACACCGGTAGTGAAAGGAAGCATACTGGCACAAAAATCGATAGGAATTTTGTTTATAATATATTTTGTTAATTATTTTAAAATCATTGTAAGCCAACTTAGGCAAGTTATAAAATGACTCATATATATAAGAGATCATTGTAGAACATTTTGTAAGAAGATGGAAGGAGATTATTAGGTGAAATAAGGCAAACCTATTATGTGAATTATAGGTTAAGGGTTTATGTATAAAGTAGAGCTATAAACAGGTATTGGATCTGGCATAGTAGATGCTATTTTGAAGCAGTACAAGACATTGGATTTATATAATCCATTTTGTAAGTCAGTGAGACTTCCCATTTTGTAATTGAGTAGTGAGCTCTAGGCACTTGGCCTTCCTATATGTGCAAGCCCCTCTTCTAGAAATAATATTCTCTTATTGGCCAGTAAGTGAATATTGTGGGTCACAAATCCCACCAAGATTTTTCCCATACTGGGTTTCCTTGTTAAACTACAATGTTATGGTGTGTTTTTCATGTGGTTGATGTTATCTTTGTTTATTGCACTATTTCTTGTTTACCAGTACATAGTATTAATATACTTTACATGTTTTAAATCAAGAAAATTATTTTATCGGTTAGATACTGATTCACTCCCCCCCTCTCACTATCTGTGGAAATCCTAACAGAATACTGTACTCATCAAAATTTTAAATACAAATACTCAAATACTACTCCCCCTTTGCCAACAATGACAAAGTATAGCTGAATAACCCCTGTTATATTAGCATTAAAAAAATAAGAGTTTATTACAATAAAGAGTGAAACTTGTAAAAAAATGATTTAAAATCCTGCATCAATGTCTTCATGGATAAAGACCATGATTCAAGCAATGAGGTAGCAACCTCATTATCCATTTGCATCTGATAAACTTGCTCCTCCATGGCATCCATGGTACTCATCTCTTGAGTGATCGTTAGGGCATCTAGATTGAGGTAGCATTTTTGGAGAATTTGCAATCTTGATAGTAGGACCAGTTGAAGTTCCTGCAAATTACATGTCTGGTTTCTTATCTCTACCTCAATTCTTGTAGACTAGAGTTGAAATCAGTGAACGGTTTGTCCATATGTGGTGAAGGAATCATATGGCATCTTGAAGGTGCTTATGAATGTTTGCAACTCTTTTTGTAGTTTGTTTTTCTGAGTGAGCACATCATCACAAAATAGATGAGGTTGACATATTTTACTAAGTAGTAGATTTCCCTCATCCATTGCATCTTTGATGTCCTTTTGCACACCTTCTGAAGTTCTAATCAAAGCTCATTCAACTTCTTCACCAAGGCAGTGTTCAGAGCCTTTTGATGCTTCTTTTGAGCACTGGCTTCAACAACTTCTTCCAGGCTTTGCACCTGGTCTTCTACCATTGTACATAGGAGCTTCAATTATGCAAGAAAGGAATCGGTACTGGGGAGGTTGGTATCGGGTATCAAACTGGTAAGAGTGTCCACTGTAGCTTCAATCACATTTGGCTCCTTTTTCCTCCTTATTAATTTGAGGCATTCTTGGGCAACCTTAATGCTCTGCAGCAACTCTGATTCATTTGCAGATTGGAGTTCAATGGGACTGGTAATGTCAGCCGGTTTGGCTTGACTACCGGTTGCCTTTGGAATCTCCATCTGAGTTCTTTGTGTCGCTTCCTCTTTCTCTTTTTCTCTTTTCTTGTCCTCATCTACCTTCTTTTTCTCCTCTTCTTTCCGCTTTTCTTCATCTTCATCCTTCTTCTTTTTCTCCTCTTCCTGGTTCTTCTTCTCCTCTTCCGTTTTCTTTTCCCCTTCCTTTTTCTTCTCTTCTTCCTTTTTCTTTTCCTCTTCCTTTCTCTTCTCTTCTTCCTTTTTCTTTTCCTCTTCCTTTCTCTTCTCTTCTTCCTTTTTCTTCTTTTTCACTTCTGGCTGTTTTCTATTTTCTTCCTCCTATTTCTTCTTTTCTTCCTTTGCTTGTTTTCTCTTGTCTTCCTCATGTTTCTCCTTTTCTTCCTCTGCCTATTTTCTCTTTTCTTCCTCCCATTTTTCCTATCTTTCTATTTCTGTTGGTGCATCCGGAGTAACATTTTCACCATTCAAGGCATTAACATCAATTGGGTCCAATTGAGTGGTGACCAGTTCTCCTTCACTATTATATACTTCATCTGGTTGAGTGATTTCTGGTTCTTACTCAGCCTTTTCATTGGCTTCAACCACTTGATGCAATCTTAATGCTGATTGAGCAAGGGAGTGGGTATCTTTCACCACTTCCAAAACTTTTGCTTCTAGCAACAGGAGTCTTCTTCTTCTCATGAAGAAGAGGCCCTTATATCTCTCCACCACTTCATACAATTCTGTTTTAGGCACATCAATGAAGTATTGTGAAAATACTTCCTCTCTTATTTCCTATTATTTCTCTATGGCAAAGTACCATTTGTTATCTAACAAATTATATAAAGAATCAGGTGTCTCAGACTTGATTTCTGAAGGCCACCGGTCATTAATACATAAATAATTAATGACTTCCTGTTCAAATTCTTCCTTTTCATCATCATTAAAATCATCAAAGAACTCTTTCAAATCACCAAGCACTTTTCTTCTAATATTCTTAATTGTTCTTTAACAATGTGTCAAAGGTTTGTAAGAAGAAATATTAATATTTATCGATGCAGATGTCGCCAGTTCATTCTTTGTCTTTTTCCTTGATTGCCTGGTCTTTTTAGGCTGTTCTTCAGAGACAATGTCCTCTGAGTCTGGTGTATTACTTTTTGTCTTCTTCTTCCTCTCAAAGACTTTGGTGGGTGTCACTTCCAGTTTCTTCTTTACTGGTGACCACTTGGTCACTTTGGGACTTGCTGCAGTAACCAGTGTCGATGCTGAAGGCACTACCTTTCCCTTCTTTACTGAGGGTTATTTAACCGATGTAACCCTTTCTAGATAGGTTCCGGTTATCTTTGCCTTTGGATCAAGAGGTGAGGTAAGTAGGGTAGAGGCGTACCCATCCAACATGTCATACATTACCTCATATCCCATCGGTTTCACTTCTTCCTGTCTAGGCTCAACCTCCTCCATTATGCACTCATCAACTTTGATTGTGAAGCATATGTCCTCCTCATAATTTTTGACAATATCACTAGATATTCTTACCCTTTGGTTCATTTTGCATATGAACTCATCAATGTATTTGTTTAGCAATTCTGGATAACCAGTTCCAAACGCTTGTAGGCTTTCCTTGATTTTCTTTGTCATCAGTTGGTCAGCAGACCACTGAATATCACCTACTCCTGGAAAGTAGCCTTGGAAGTAGAAGAACAACCCAGCCAATAGTTGTAGGAACTTAAATCTCAAGGCATTGTCCTGTTTGATCGACTTGAGGTTCAACAGAAGTTGTCTTTGCATAGAAGTGCACAGATCAAATGATGCATCTTCCTTGATCATCCTATAGGTGGCATTTACCACTGTAATAGAGACAAAGTTGATTTTGTTGGCATGGAATATCTAGTATCCTATCACCATACATGCATATTTGAAAGATCATCCTTGATGGAGTTGACAATCATTCCCCATGAATCACTCACTGAACTGGTGAGCTTAGTAATTTTTGTCTTGCTAATCTTCCTTAGGGCTGACACTTCACCGACATTGTAGAAATCGATGATGGCATGAACTGCTTCCAGTGTAATATCATGCATCCTCTCTAAGTACATTTTATCACCGTGTACTCTGCTCATAATAATGAGAATGTGATCATCTAAAAATTCTTCAAGAAAATAGATTGCATTGTGAAGTTTCTTCTTTTCCAGAATGCTAAATTCTAGTTTAATCTTCTTATCCTTCCCACAGAACAAACTCAACTAGGAATGGATCATTAAAATTACTAGGTCTTCAATCTTATAGTCAATGAAATTAGAAATGCCTTCTTCCACTATAACACGAGAAGGTATTTGAGATAGGGCATTTTATTTTGCCTTTCACTGAATGAAGTCTACAAAATCAACAGGTGCACTAGAGCTAGCATGTGATGCGGAAGCTATGATAAATAGAGAATTTTGAAAAATACTTTCGTAAATCAAAATTTAGGGCTTCACAATTTGAACTTCACCACACACTCCTTCGATTGCTAAAATACTGCTTTGTGTTCTACACTTCTCCAACAGATGTTTGCTTCAGATTCTTCTTCAGGATTTTGATAAATTCTTTGAATCACTTTTCTTCACTCTGCACTTGAAAACTTCTTCGCTCGAAAAATGATAAGTGAAAAATGATTTGAAAATTCCTTTTAAATAGATTCTTCACCTACCATAATAAATGCTCCACTATTAGGGTGTAAACCCTAATTTTCCTTTTACCGTTTCCGGTCTTCTACCAACTGATAGGTATCACATACCGATTGAGATCTTTTACTGGTGTAAACTAGGGGTTCAAGATATTTATTTTGCTAGTTCAGTGACTTCCACACTAGGTGTAGAAACTGGTTCTACTTGAATCACTTCTTTTGGCTTCTTCTTCCATGTTTTCTTCATATCTGCTTGAACAGTTTCAACATCAATCTTTCCTTCTGGATTGACTAGTATATCATCCGATATACTCTTGCTTATTCTGCAGAATCTTGTTGTATGACTCAGTTTGTTGCAATGATAGCAAACCATTCCAGGTGCTTTCCAAGGTCCATTATTCATGTTTCCATTCTTCCTTCTACATGTTCCAATAGAGTTACCATGACCATGACAAATCACATGGATTGCTCTCCATCCGGTTTTCGCTTGATAGCCACCGCTACCTGACTAATGACTACAGGTATTAAACCGGTTTGGGTTCCGGTTCCCAGAGGGTTCAGGAAAAACTTTGACTCCTTTGAGGACACCTTCCAGTATTGTGCATGATAGGCCTGCATTCAAATGCTCTATACCCAAACTTGTTGCATGCATAACAATTACAATTGAATCTATTGGGTCTAGGCTTATTGTTTAGAAAATATGGAAAATTATTGTAAGCCTTACTTCTACATACATTAGCAGTGTGTCCTTCCTTAAGACAATTAAATCAAACAGGTTTGAAATTTCACTTACCTTTATCCTTTGATGTTAGTTGTCTCTTTGATGCTCTACCTTTTGTTCCAGAGGTCTCACCTTCCCCATAATCAGAGAAACCAAGTCCATTGGTATTCTTTACCGATTTAGCTGATTCAAGCTTCTGCTCTAGCTTGACAATGCTCTTATTGAATTTGGCAAGTATTTCCTTTGAATCAGTGAGTTCTTTGGAAATAGCAACATTGGATTCTTTCAAGGTTGCATTCTCAGAGATAGGCATGTTTAGTTCACCTTGCACTTCTTCTTTTTCCATTTTTCTTTCATGAAGACGAGCGGTAAGTGCACTGATCTCTTGCTTCAGTTTGGAGATCTCATGATCTTTGTCTTTTACCAAATCTTCAATTTTCCTCCCGTTCTCAAGCTCTTGACATATTCGGATAGTCATTCCTTCCAACTCCTTTCTCAGGTTGGTATTGGATTCATTCATCTTTTCTACTTCTTGAATTAGGGCTTCCATGTTCGCTTCATCAGAAGAACTATTTTCAGTTAGCTCCATCAGTTTTTTAGCATGCTCTCTTCTTTTTGCTTGAGAGGCCTTATATTTGACCTTAATTTCATCATAGGCTTGCTTAGTTTGAGTGAGCCAATGAGTAAGTTCCCTCATAGTGTATTCCCCCATATCTCTTTCCAAGTGGTTAGACTTATAGAAAGGTTGGCGCTGATACCAATTGATGAATACTAAGAGGGGAGGTGAATTAGTATACCAAAAAATATTGTACTTAAACACTTTAATAGTCTAGTAGTAAACCGTTAAAACAATTTGACAAACAAACCAGTCAACGCACATGCAAACCAAATAGAAAATAAGGCATTCACCCACAAAATCACAATCACCATAACACAAGTGTTAATAAGATGAGAGAGGGGGGGGGGGTGAATCATACAAATTTAATCTTCAATATATTCAATAGATTCAACCTCGGTAAGCTTATCAGAAAAAACTATAAAACATGCAAACTCATAAACAGATAACACCACAAAACATATAACACCAGATTTAACATGGAAACCCAAATAGGGAAAAACCACTATGGGATTTCAGACCCACTAAGAAATATACTATTCTAGAGTATGCTCGGTTAAAAGAAAATCCTGTTAAAGATTACAAACACATTGCTAGATGTGACCCGGTTAAGGGATTTCCCTCAGATCTATTAGGATCTTCAACTTGTTAGAGGTGACCTTGTTAAAGGGTTTCAAACACTCAATCAGATTGTCACCTTGCTAGAGGATTTACAAATAAGACTGTTAAGTCCACTCGGTTAAGAAATTTTTTGTCACTTACAAATAAACAACAGTAATGAGTATGTCTGCAACTTTGCATCTAAAATGCTAAAGCATATTCTTATTTTCTCAATACAATCTAGTCATAGGACTTATTTTGTCCCTCTTCTGGGCTTCTTACTCTATTATTCAAACAGGTCTTCAAGCTTCTGAGCTCAGTAATCACTATGTAGCATCCCCATGCTTACACTTGCCCACATACATTGTTTATCAATAGTTTCTTATTTATAAACAATTTTCTAACCACTTTAATCTTTTTGATCACATTTCCCATGATCAATCATAGCCATCAGATCTTCAATCTTGACCAGGTTCAATGTATCCTTCAATCTGAAAATGTTTTACCTTGCCTTGGAACTTGCATACATCTCTTGGAACTTGTGCTAGGGTATTGCAGTTCAATCTGAGCTGTAGATCTTCCTACCGATCTTTCATTGCCATAGATCCTTAACAAACTTCATACACGTTGTATCAATCATTTAATCATATCCACCTCATCAGCTTCCTTCATTAAATAATGCATGTATTCATCCAATGTATTCTATTATTACTTGGTTGTAACTCGATAAATACTAAACTTCACTTAGTAGACATTCCGCCTTCATTAACTGATAGCGATAACCTTAGGGTTTACCGACTAGGTTCCTTAGGGTTTACAGACTAGGTTCCTTGCTCAGCAACATAGTTTAGTATTAACCTTACAAACAATAGCTTATGTAGGATATCAAAACAATCTAAACATCATGATCTCATCATTGTCTAACTTGGTAATAGTTGCCCATTGAATAACTTATTCCATCCTTATTCATCACATTTTTTCTATGTCTTTTACCGACATCTAAATTGTCTTCAAAACATACTTCATAAGATATGGCAACATCATACTAAATCAGAAAATTGATTTCTTGACATCAATGACAAAATAATATTGTTAAGATAGTAAACATCCTTAATCAGTTATATCCATAATCATCAACAACCTTCTCAATATCCTTATTGAAATACCAACAATCTCCCCCTTTGGCATTGATGGAAAAACCAATTGATTTGACCTAAATGATTCAAATTCAAATTGCTATGAGATGCTAAAATGCTCTCCCCCTGTCATTAGTCTTCTCCCTCATATATTAGTCTTCTCTCCCATACATTAGTCTTCTCCCCCATTGACAACAATGCCAAAAGAAAACTAATACATAATTTCTTCCTATGTGAAGTAATTTCTTTGCTGTTTGGTATCAATTTAGTCTCGGTCAGAGCATTTTGTCTTCAATTTCTGTTCCCTATTTTTGTTTCTTGCACACCTTTAGAAAACCTCCTAAAGTGTGTAAATCAACATCAACTCCTAAAAGGTATTCTTTAGAGTCATCGAATTGATGCGTTCACCGAACTCGGTCAGTGAGTAGAATATAGGGGTAGGACCCCTAACTTACTTCTAAGATACTCAAAAGTGTCCCTTGGCAGTGACTTGGTGAAGATATATGCTATTTGTTCCTTTGATCTAACATATTCCAATGCCACTTTCTTCTCTTGGACTTCTTCTCTAAGATAATGATATTTGATAGAGATGTGCTTTGTCTTAAGGTGCAAAACAATATTCTTTGAAATGTTTATGGCACTAGTATTGTCACAGAATATAGTTACTGGCTCGATAACTTTCTCATTTATGCCTTCCAACAGCTGTTCGATCCATGCTATATTGGTACAATTCAATGCTGCAGCAACATATTCAGCTTCTGCTGTTGACTGTGAAATACATCCTTGTTTCTTGCTAAGCCAACTCACTAGTCTTTCTCCTAAAAAGAAAGCCCCTCCACTTGTGCTTTTCCTATCATCAATGTTACCTGCCCAATCAGCATCAGTATAAACTTTTAAATCAAAAACATTTCCTTTCTAATATACTAAGCCATAATCCTCAGTGCCTTTCAAGTATCTAAAAAATTCTCTTGATTGTTGTCATATTTATTTCCTTGGGATCTGCTAAAAATCTTGCAACTATACCTACTGCATGTGCTATATATGGCCTGCTGTGAACAACATATTGCAACTTTCCAATCATAGATCGGTAAAGTGTCTCATCAACAGATGCAGATTCATCATTCTTTGATAGTTTACAGTTGGTAGTCATAGGACTACTTACTGGTTTTGAATCCTCCATTCCAAAATTCTTCAAGATTTCCTTTGCGTACTTGGATTGAGTAATGAAAAATTCATCTTTCATTTGTAGTATTTGTAGACCTATAAAATACTTTATTTCACCAATTAATGACATCTCAAATTATTTGCACATTTCATTTCCAAAGTTCTTGCATAAAGAGTCATTTCCACAAAAGATAATATCATCAAAAAATATGGCTGAGATTAGTATTCCATTGTCTTCATCATTCTTCATGTACATATTACTGTTTTCACTAGTTCTTATAAAACCAATCTTGATTAAATAAGAATGCAATCTCTCATACCATGCTCTAGGTGCTTGCTTTAGACAATATAAGGCTTTGCTCAGTTTACATACCTGATCTTTATTTTCTCCTTCAACAAATCCTTTAGGTTGTTTAATAAAAACTTCTTCTTCTAATATACCATTCAGAAATGTAGATTTGACATCCATTTGATATACTTTGAAATTTTTGTAGGTAGCATATGCCAACAATGTTCTTACTCCTTCAAGTCTTGCCATAGGTGCAGAAGTCTCACCATAATCAATTCCTTCTTCTTGAGCATAACCTTTGCAAACTAGTCTTGCTTTATTTCAAATGACCTCACCTTTTTCATTCAGCTTGTTTTTGAAAATCCACTTTGTACTGATTACATTTTTGTCCTTCAGTCTTGAGACTAGTGTCCATGTGTCATTCTTCTTGATTTGATCAATCTCTTCTATCATAGCATTTATCCAATCTTCACTGTTAAATGCCTCTTTCACTATCCTTGGTTCAAATTCAGATATCAGACATGTGTTCTATCTTAGTTTGTTCCTTGTCATCATTAGATCATTCTTATCTCCTATAATCTGACTTGATGCATGATTCCTTCTAACATACTTGGCTAATATAGGCTCGGTAGATTCTGTATGATCTTCTTCATCACTCAGTAACTGGATATTCTCTTCATTTCCTTTAGTAGTTTTCTCAGTAGGAGTTCTCGGTTGAACATATACAAATCCTTCATAATCTTCTCGTTCTTTGGAGTTTCCTTCATCATTTCTTTCTGTAAATTCATCAATTTTCGCATTTGCACTTTCTACTATTTTGTTAGATGATGTGATCAGACATTTAAATGCTTTGCTTCTAGAAGAATAACCAATAAATGTTCCTTCTTCGCTTTTCTGATCAAACTTACCATTTCTATCATCTTTGTGAACATATCATCTACTTCCAAAGATTTTAAAGTAACTTACATTAGGTTTCTTGTCATACCAAATTTTATATGGTGTCTTCAAAGTTCCTTTCTTCAGTTGTACTTGGTTTAGGGTGTAAATAGCAGTGCTTATTGCTTCTCTCCAAAATTTTTGTGGTACTTTCTTTTCAATCATCAGGGTTCTATCACAATCCACAATAGATCTATTTCTTCTCTCAGCAATTCCATTTTGTTGTGGAGTTCTCAGTGCAGAGACTTGTCTTTTAATACCATGATTATTGTAGAATAAGTTGAACTCATTAGAAGTGAACTCTCCTCCTCTATCAGAACTAAGACATTTCAGTTGTCTTCCTGTTTCATTTTCAACTCTTGCCTTGTACCATTTAAACATTTGAAAAGCTTCTGATTTTTCTTTTAAAAACATTACTGACATCATCCTTGAGTAATTATCCACAAATAATATGAAATACTTATCACCATAATAACTCTGAACTTTCATAGGACCACAAAGATCAGTATGCATAAGATCTAAAATTCCCTTAGAAGTGTAGGAATTACTTGTAAAGGTTGATCTTGTCATCTTACCATCTGGCATCCTCAGCACATAGCATTCTTAGGTTTCTCAAGACTTGGTAGACCTCTTACTCGGTGCTTCTTTCTTATTTTGATCAGATTATCAAAAATTACATGACAAAACCTTTTATGCCATAACCAGGTATCATCTATCTTTGCATATAGACACTTATTTTGAGTTGAGTCAAGGTGAAATGTGTTACCTTTTGTTTGTGTCCTGGTAGCTGCTAACTTTTCATGCTTGTCATAAACTTTGACAATTCCTTTCTGAAACTCTATTCGGTATCCTGTATTGTTTAGTTGTGCTACACTCAACAAATTGTATTTCAAACCTTCAACCCAATAAACATCATTACATTTAGCATTGTCAAGAAGTGTTATAGATCCTATACCTCTTACTGGACATGGTGCATCATTACCAAATCTTACATAACCTCCATCATAATCTTCTAATATAACAAACTTGTGTTTATCACCTATCATGTGATGTGAGCATCCACTATCTATGATCCAAGAATCATTAGTATTTATGTGAGATATTAAAGCTTTTTCTTCATACCTTTCTTCATCTGATCCATCTTTGATAGCCACATAAACAACTTCCTCTGTATCAGTTTCATCTGATTTATCATCATTAGATTCCTCATCAGCTATTAGGGATGTATTAGTTTTCTTTTGGTATTGTTGTCAGTGGGGGAGAAGACTAATGTATGGGGGAGCAGACTAATGTATGAGGGAGAAGACTAATGATAGGGGGAGAGCATTTCAGCATCTCACAACTATCTGAATTTGAATCATTTAGGTCAAATCAATTGGTTTTGCCATCAATGCCAAAATAATGACATTTGTATAAACATTTGTTCATCCATTTAAAATACATTCATCTAGAAGCATACATAACATCTTCATACATATTTCATTCATTTAGATTCATCTTAAAAATATGCCTCATTTACTCATATAATCATCTCATCATATCATCAACATGCACAAGTATTTACTATCATACTATCATTCTTCATTATCTCAACTCATCATTTAGCATAAATTATCATCATTGCATCATATTCATAGAAGTACAAAATCATCCATAACCTACACATGTAACCTGCATACACATGTTAGCATCATTCATCTAGTAACCCGCATATACATGCTAGCAAATCATCCATAGCATGCATATAGAAATCATATCATCAACATGGAAATCTAGAAAGTATAAACATCTCCATATCATATATCTAAAGCATAACTCATATCATCATCCTACATAAACACATAGATGCCATCACATACATCTCATATCATCACCAAAAATGAGATCTCATCATATATCGCATCACAAAGAATACATGTATCAGAGTACAATGATATCTATAAAAATCAGCTACCAAAGAGCCATCCAAGATTTAGTCTAATCACAAAGTAACAAATGCATAAAAAACTCTCAAATGGCACTCTAGCCAGATGCTACTCCACCACCACCCTCACCATCTCGCTGAGGAGGCCCCATAACACCACCACTGCTCTACATCCTCTGAGACTACTCTAATCTCGCCCGTCACATCTGGGAGTAACTCATCACTCACTGACTAACTGGCACAACCTACTCATATAATCCCCACTAATAGTCAATCTCTCCACTTGCCCGTAGCGTCTCCCTCAACACCACCTCAGTCAGACCATGTCTTTGTGCTCCCTCCAAAACTCATATACTCTACTAATGTATATAAAAAACAATAAGGGTTATGAATAATCTTTGAATTGATAGAATGTTAAGAAGAGTTGACATAAATGTAAACGAGAGCATGTAATTGACATAAAGATAAATGAGATTGAAGAAAAAGTTAATTGTAAACAAATTCATATGTTATATAAGTTATCAATTTTTATTTTTTAAATTTAAAATAATAACAAAATACTTTAGATATCAGTAATTTGGTTTCTGGTTTTGATTGTGTATATATTTTTTGCATCAACGATCACACTTTGTTCATCATTAGATATTTTAATCACTTATTATATTATTGTCATCTTAATTAATAGTTATTTAAAATTATTGTAGACATCTAAAAATGGTACACGCTTGTGGAGTCATACTTTAACATTTGTGCATTGCCTTATTTTAGGGTTCTTGCGTCGCATTAACATTTCTTCTATGTTGCGCACATGGTCTTTATCATTTGTGAGCATCAAGTCCTTCTTCTGCATTCCTCATTTTCATCGCTTTCAAATTTGGTCTTGTCGATAACAATCTCCAGTCATGATTTTGGTTGATCCTCATCCTTGTCAATCTTGTCATCTTGCGATCAATTCATCATCAATCCTTGTCCTTGTCAATCTTGTCATCTTGTGATCGATTCATCATGAATCCTTGTCCTTGTCAATCTTGTCATTTTGCAATCAATTCGTCATCAATCCTTGTCCTCTTGTCAATCTTGTCATCTTGCGATCGATTCATCATCGATCCTCGTTCTTGTCAATCTCATCATTTTGCGATCAATTTGTCATCGATCCTTGTCCTTGTCAATCTCTTATCAACTTGTCAATCTTGTCATTTTGTGATCGATTCGTCATCGATCATTGTCCTTTTCAATCGTGTCAATTTGGATCAATTAGTCATTGTTCCTCATCAATTGGCACCTATCAATTTGATCTCTTTGTCAATCTTGGTCAATTTGTCAACCAATCTCAATCATTTATTAGCATTGGTCCTTTGTCAATCAAAATCATGATCGAATCAACATTAATTTCTTGTTGTCTTGACCTAATTCCTTGTCCTCTTATTTCTAGGGTTTTATGATTTGATCATTAAATCCTTTTCTTCTTCTTGGTGGGTTAAATAAATCTATTTATTTAGTCCTAGGTCTTCTCATGAATTAATTAATGGATGAAAACCTATTAATTAATTCACCTAATTTCTATTTCATCTTTTTCCTCAATTTTCCAATTTACTAATTTCTCCTAATTCCTAATTTCTATTTCTCCTATTTTCTTCAATTTTTCTAATTTTCCCTCTAATTTTCTCCTATGTTTATGCTTCCATTTGTTGCAATCATGGAGGCTATTTTCTCTCTTCCCTTTTGTCATGGGAATGACATTTTAATCTTGTCAATTTTGTCATAACTTGTCAATCAATCAATCTTGCATGTCAATTTTGCATGTCAATCTTGTCATAATTTGTCATAATTTTGCCATTCATGATTTGAATTTCCATTCAAATCAATTTCATGCTAATCTTGTCCTCTCTCCAATTTGTCTATAAATTGGATGAGTTTCTTCAATCAAAGGATCAATTAATGACATTTTTCAAATCAAATCAATCAACCACACTTCTAGTATCCTCATGCTATCAAAATCAATCTTGCTTCATGCTTTTGCACTTGTAGGTGAGATCCACAAACACACTAATTTGAAGGAGAAAGAAGGAAAATGGAGGAACAATGAAGGAGATACATGCTTTGGTTTTCGTTTTATTTTAGTATTTCATCTTCATGCCTTTATTGAATGTTTTTAGGATTTCTTATCATTGCAATCTAGTTTTTGTGGAAGAGACATTGCTGATGGGTTTTTATGTATTTTGAATGTCTTGTTTTCAATTCTTCTATTGAGTGTAATTAGGATTTATTTCATTGCAAATTGGCTTTGTGGTTAGCTTAATTTCTATTTACTTTGATGTTTTCTAAATTTCCTGATATACATTTCTGGTGAACCCGATGTGAACTAACCCCTTAATCATGTTGTTGAGTGCTTTTGAGCTGATTTGTAGGTGAAAAACTCAAGAAACAGGGTGACTCAGAGCTTTCTAGACACTTCTACACCTATGTCAAAGCATTCTGCGCCTGTGTCAGGGTATCCTGTGCCTATGTCAAAGAGATTTGCACCTGTGTCAAGGCATTTTGCGCCTGTGACAAGGCATTCTGCACCTGTGTTGAGACATTCTATGCCTGTGTAAGGCCAGAAACAGAGGTGAAACCAGTGTTTTTACTTGCAAATCACTTTGTTTTCATTCTGTTCTTATATTCTAGTTTTTCTTTGGTACTGATTCTCTATGCAACACCTGGGCGTTACATGTGACGAAGACTAAAAATGAAACTACTAACAAATCTTATGTAGGACGCGGTCAAAGACTTTTATTAAAACATCTTGCATGTGATTCTTAAAGTAGTTGCACATTTAGTTTCTTAAAGGTTAATGAACACCATGCATGCTTTGTTTTCTTTTAGTTTGATTGCATGTTTTAACCCTTTGAATTGGGCCTACCTCCCAATTTGCCTAGCACTTTGCACAGGCATTGGTGAGAGGGAATGACCCAAAGTGGTGATGGGCTCAAGCCAAGCTCTTCTAAACCACTCTAAATAACTCTAGATGCAATGAAAGTTGTAGACAACGGGTGTTGGAATGGTATTGCAATGATTTATTTGCTGGATCAATACCCACCCAAACGGATGCCCTTACTAGAATCTCTTGTTTTTAGAGGCCAAAATCCTTCTATCTGTTGGCTTAGGCATTGTGATACACGCATGCCAAAGACACCTCTCATGTACTCCTTAGTTAGAGATAGCAAGTTCTTAGGAAGTGATGCCCCTTGAACTCGAAGCTTGGTATGCCTGAGAAGTGAGTGCACTATAAGGGGGAGCCAGTGCTACTAAGCATCTAGCTATCTGGCTAAGTGTTCTATTTTATGGTTAGAGGATTCAACAGATATTGCCCTTGCCAGCCATAGGATTTTTTGTGAATGTTCTTGATTGTCTTGAGTCAAATTCAAACAAACATTTTTGTCTTCTGTGATTGTCAAAAGTTAAATAAAAAGCAAACTTTCAAAAGTGCTCATAATCAACTTGGGTTTTCAAAATCAACAACCTTCAATTCAAACCAAAATCCAAACAAAAGTCCAAGTTTGTCTAAGCATTCATCCAACATTTGAACATGGCTTGTAAAAACATTGGATATCATTGTTTCAAAATTCATGTCACTTTAGGCTAGGTTTTGCATAGTCCAACTTCAGTCCTAAGGCATATTGTCATCTCCCTTTAGTTTAGTCCTTTTCATTGCAAGCGTCCTCATTTTGCACTTAGGTTCAAAATCATTTCCCTAATTTGCATTTCATTGTCATACCCAAGCTAGATTTCCATTTAGGTGGCATTCGTGCATTATCCTTGTCATGCTAAAATTAGGTCTTGCCTAGGTTGCATTTTGCATATTCCAAGTCATTGGTCTTCGTATATCCTTATCATTATATTGTCATCTTATCTTGGCTTCATCTTGTCATATCATATCCTTAGATCATTTTCATGACATATCCTAAGTCACTGTCATACTCATTGCCTTCTTGCATTTAGTCTAAAAAATTTCATTTGTCAAACTTAAAAAATCAAAACTTTGGATGATACCCTAAGTTGTTGTTAGGGAGTCTTGACCTTGTCTAAAATTTGTCCTTTCATTAATATCATTTTTGTCAAACCTAGCTTAGCATCCAAGAATATAGGTGAGACATTGTCAATTTGTCCTATTGTCATTTGGTCCTTTGTCCTTTAAGGTCTTGACTTCATTTCAATTTCCCAAGGTTGTGTCTTTATCTTTGCATTTCAAAAGTTGTCTCCAAAAATTCAAAAACAACAAAAACATTAAGTTGCATTGTCATCCTTTTAGGTTGCATTTGTCAATCCGATTAGTTGCATTTCATAGTGACATGTTTGTTGAAATGAGGTCTCAACCTTCTTACAAAGCCATGTCATCACAATTGAGAAATCAATCATGTCAATCCAATCTCTACATGTCTCAGAACTTGGATCAAACTTATCATGATGATGTAAATGTCCAAATACAAAAACTAGAGGAGAAACTAGCTCAAGAAAAGGAGATTTTGGAACAAAAAGTGAAAAACATTGAGAAGAATAGATCACAAATGTCCAAAACATTTTAAAAATTTCAAGATCCAAACCCAAAATTTGAGCCAATTGATGTAAAATCTCTTATTGAACGATCAGACATACTAGCTCTCATCTCTCAAATAGAGATGATGAAACAATTTCAAAATATAAGCACAAATTTCAATCAAGTCCCAAATCAAAATTCATTTGGTCAATTTTCATTCAATCAAATCTCGAATCAACAACATATCCAACAGACACAACCAATGGTCCAACATATACAACCAACACAACTAATGGTGGAATATCAACAAGTTCAACCAACATATAAATGTCAACAACCACCACCAAACATTCAAAAACAAAGGTTGCAGCACACACCAAGCCAAATTTTGAACATGTCAAACCAATTTGATCAACATCTAGTTTGAAATCAAAACATGACATCAAACCAAAAACAAGTTCAAATTCTAGATTCAACTATGTCAAAACCTCGAAAGAAAGGTGGCCTTATTGCAAGGATCTTAAGGAAATTACCAAGTGAGTTCTTTGAGAAAAATCAAAATAATACACTTATGTCTAGCAATGCCTCATCCCCCCACAAACAAATTGACTCTCCAATGGCATCTATCCCTACACCTTTAGAAGCTTCACAAGCACCTTCCATATTGTTCTCATCAAACAATACACCCAAGGATGAAATTATCCAAGAGCTATCCATAATTGATTGCCAAGATAATCCAATTCATGATGCACATCCTTGTCATGTTTCAGAAATACTAGACCCAATGCAACCATGCACTTTATTGCCATTACCTATTTTAGAGGACCCCATTAGAAGTCCCTCTTCCTCATGTTCAAGCATTGATTCCTTGCCAGAATCCATCATAAATGTTCAAAGTGCATTTCCTTCATGCCAAAGCATTGATCCCTTGTTAGAAATCTCCATGCATATCCAAAGTCCAACCTCATGTCAAGAGGATAATTTAGAGCATGAAGAAACATGTCTTAAAAAATATCAAGATCAAGATCCCAAAACCTTATCATCCCATCCAATTGTTGACCAAAACCCCATGTTCCCAGACACTCACGATGATTCCCCTATTCTTTTCCATCCTATCCAAAGTCCTATTGACACTCCATTCCCTGAGCAAGATCAAGATATCCCAGTCCATCCAATCCCAAACGATCCCCTTTCATTTCATGAAAAAAATGTCCTTTCAAATCCCATTGGCATTACACTTCCTAAGAAAGATCAAGATATCCTTTCCATCCTTTATAATGATCCCATTAAAAGTCAAGAGCAAAGCACCTTTAAAGAGGATTCCAATGATCCTCCTCCTTGTCAAGATAAAATTATTCCTTTAAATCCTCCACGAGATCCTTTTGTTCCTCCATCTCCTTGTCTTAATGCTCCATATACACTCCAAGATCTCATTCCTTTTGATGATCCCATTATTTATCCCATTCCATCTCTTGAAGAGCCTACCATTGAACCATGTCCACTACACAATCCTAGTCCCCCTCATGATCCTAATCCCCCTCATGATTATAACGTGTCAGTGCCAGATGTTCATGAACCCTTGACATGCATAATGGGTTCTTCCACTTTGGTGCAATCTGATCCACTTCAAGATCTCATTATTTCTCTCATATCATATCCACCTCATAATGGACTCACGTCTTCTTCCCAAAGAAAAGAGTATCCTACAAGTCAAGCTATTCATAAAGGCAAAGGAGTAGATCTCCATAAGAAAGAATCTCTCCATGTCAAAGGAGATCTTAAGGGTCATGTCTACACAACTCACTCTCAAGATGTTGGTATCCCTCCATCAAAATCAAAACATGCACCTTCCCCATCATACCTTCCATCCATCTTAGGTCCTTATATCCCTTCCTCCTCTATGCAAGGTCAGAAAAGGCACACATCCATGAGTAAATTTCATGAATCCAAAATAACTCCATTTCATTCATATCCATCCATGCATTCCTTTCCTCCTCCAAGCAATTTGGATGCCAAGTATAAAAGTCATAAGTCTAAAAATCCACATGTATTCAAGGATCAACATGTCCAATATAATCAACATGTCAAAACAAAGAAAAATTTGATCTATAAAGAAAAGGAAAAATCCAAAAGGTCACAAAGGTCCACTGAGAAAAATAAAGCAAAGTCAAAATATATATGGGTTCATAAATCCCTTGTGCAAGCAATGCACTCCAAGGAACCACAAAAGCATGAAAAATCAAAAACCATGTGGATACCTAAGCGGTTCCTTGAAGCACAAAAGCCTAAAGAAACATCAAAATTGGCATCTAAAATTGCTATTCCTCCATCCAAACCTTCCAAGTCTATTCCTCCACCATGTTCTTCATCTATTTTGGGCCCTTATGTCCCAAAATCCATAGCCTTTCCTTCATTGAAATCTCCATATCCAAAACCCACTCTTCCTCCATCAGTCCATCACCCCTCAAGGTGTGTGCCAATGTTGATCTTGCCTTCATTTCCATCTGCTCAAGCCCAATTCTTCCAATACCCTATTCATTATCCAATGCATATTTTTCATCCTTTGATCCCTTTGATCCAATCCTTTACATAAATCCTTGCCTTAGTTTCATCTTATTTTCCATGTCCTTATCCTATCAACGTCTTTGAGCATACTTTTAAAGGTCATGGTCCATTTTTTTCAAGGCTACTATCCAAACAAAAAGATGCTTGAGTCCTTCTTCCATCCCCTATCATGTGTCCATCTTCTATTGAAAAAGTCAAAATACAAAAAAAAAAGTGAGGAAAAAAGAAAAAAAAAAAAAGAAAAAAGTAAAAAAAAAATAATTCGTCCATTGGTGAAAACTTGGCAAACAGGTGCCTTGGGCAAGTACCATGATGAAAACCTAGCAAACAGGCATCATGCGTAATCTATGAACTTCTTGCATACCATACTTGGGGATAGGTTTTATCCTATCATATCCTTTTGTCCTTTATTGTTCCATTATCCTATCGAACCCCTGCTATTACCCTCCGTTATCCTATTGTCCCTCATGTCCATATCCCCTTTTCCACATTTGATCTTGACAAGGCTGAGGATCATCATGAGCATCATGCATCTTGTTTCTAGCTTTCAGTCTATGATAGCTTTTGGTCATTTATCCATTTGCTTATTACAACCTTTCATCCATATTCCCTGTCTTATTGCAACTTTTTGCCACTATCCCTTAGCCAATCCCGACCTTCAGTCCATGTCCCTTATCCATTCTTGGTCTTGCTTATCCTATCCATATCTTATCACTATCCATACACTCTTTTTTATTTGTCCCTTGATCTTGATCTGACATAAGGATGCAAAATTTAAACATAGTTTCAAAAACCTCTTGACATGTCCCTCATGCCATGTTCCTACTTTACATTGTCATATCCAGTCTCTTGTCCCATCATGCAATAGCCCTTGAGAATTGCATCTGTATTGTTTCCATGATAAAAGGCCTTTTTCTTCCCTCTATCCACCATCATTTTAGAAAGCTTATTTATTCACCTGTCATATTCCTTGCCTTGCTAGACACTGGGGGCAAAATCCCTAAAAATCAAATAATGTCCTGAAAAAATCCCTAAAAATCAAATAACGTCTTGAAATAATCCAAAAAAATCAAATAATGTCCTGAAATAATCCAAAAAAATCAAATAACATCCTAAAATAATCCAAAAAAATCAAATAACATCCTGAAATAATCCAAAAAAATCAAATAACGTCCTGAAAAAAATCCCTAAAAATTGAATAATGTCCTAAAAAAATCCCTAAAAATTAAATAAAGTCCTGCAAAATGAACGAATTTTTTTTCAAAACATCAAAATCCAAAAACAATTCCTTTGGAATTTTGCATTTTGTCAATATATGGTACCCTCTATGCATAGACAGATCGTTGAGCATACATCCAATGACAAATCGATCAAACATTTGTGTAGACAACAAACAGATAACATGTTACAACATTGTGCTTTAATGAAATCACGCATTAATAGATGGACTTTTCAATCAAACTAGACATGCAAACTGATCAAAATTGTCATATCAATCAATCAGCATCAATATCATTTGTCCTTGTCACTATTATCATGGGTCTTATACAGGGTGTGGTATACTCAAAACCAGACTGTGTCCTATCTTAGACGGGGTCCCGCATTCCCTGAAACTAGACAGCATGATCATTCTTGTTTTCCACCTTTGACAATGGTGATCAGACTATTTGTTTGACTTGGTCGAATTTGTGTGTCTTATCTTTTTACTGATTTATCTTTGTTTTTGATCATGTTCCTATGTTGCTCAAGGATGTCATTGAGTGATTTAGAGTGACCGGGATGGTTCATGGTCCCTTTCTTTTTTTGTGTTGTTTGTTGTTTGTGGAATGTTTGTCACAAACTAGGGCAACTATATCATTGGGTGTCTTTGATAAGTAAGTTCACTTTGTGAACACCACACATACCTCGACCCTTGATGTATGCACCCTAGGATGCTTCACTCATTCCTTGTGTGCGATGTGTCTATCTTTTGCAAAAGGGGTTGTGTTTTAGCTCTGGCCTTCAATGCCATGATGCTCTACATCCGCTTGGCTACATTAAATAAAGGTTCTCACCTACTTTTGTGCATTGGTGAAAGCAAGTTTTTCTTCATCTCTAACTGTCCTCTGTCTAATTTCTTCTTACTAACATTTCTTCTGTCAATTTGGGCAATCAGTTTGGTCTAGTTCTTCGATCTCCAAAAAAAAACATAAGTTGCATCTTGCATCCATTGGTTAGTGCGTTTGCATTATATGAAGCCCATATCAAGCATTTTATCCAATTCATATTATAAATGCATCAAAAACACATAAAAATATATTCATACATGTTCCACAATGGTACATAAATAGTGCATAAGCCATCCATACATGGAAAGTACACATCAGCCATAACACATTGCGTTCCATTGTATAACTGCATATCATATCATATATCAAAACAATATCAGAGTACAAAATTGGACTATCTGTCCTAAGTATGGCCCGCAGGCTGAGTACATAATGTCAAACTGTATACATCTGTCATAAGGAGCACATGCCTCTGTCCTCCTCATCCCTGCTATGTCTCGAGGATGAAGCCCCTCCTGTCCCTAGTCCTGGCTAGGGTGGTCTCCTAGGTCCACTCACCCCCATGCTGCTCACTAACCTCCAAGAGTGTGGCCTGCTCTCTGTCCTCGATCGTGACTGATATGATGCTGCTCTCTACTCTGGTGGAACTGCACTCTCATATGGTGTCCTCAATTGGCACATCTCATCTTCGGTCTCTACCAACATCTATGCCATCTCACGTACACTGGCATCCCTAATCAACCCAATACACTCTATCACTCTCTGCTCTACTCGCTGTGCCTGGGCTATTGCTATATCTCAAGCCGTTGTCAACCTAGCTATATCTGCTCTAAACTAATCATGCTCTATCCTCAAGATAGCATTCTGTCTCTCTAATGTGGCAATGTAATTATGCTGACTCGCTATGGTGGCCCTACATGTCTGCATCTCCTCTATGCTCATTGTCTCCTACCCTATGGGTATATCCTGCAATGCCTCATGATCTGCTGAATTTGGCTCATCTCCCTCCTCATCCCCCTCATCCTCATCATCTCCCTTGTCCTCATCTCTATCCTCATCATCTCCGTCCTCCTCTCCAGCAAGTGGAAAGTCCTCTTGTCTCCTAGGTACCGAAATATCAAGATCCGTCAATGGCACTAGCTACCGTCATGCAAACCATTGCTCATACTCCTCTGTCATCCTGACATCTACAACATCTAATCTCCAATCCCATTGTCTCCACTGTAGCTATTTGAAGTTGGTATATGCTATATGTGGCTGAATCATCCTACCCCACTGACTCGTCTCTCTGTGAGATCGGGCAAAGTGTGTAGTCCCTATCGGTACATCCTACCTCTCTCCAAACTATCATCTGACTCTCTCTAGCAGGTACATCTCAATCACTCTTTGGCAGTTCACTAGTCACCTAATCAGGTATCTCTCTTGTCTGCAATATGGTAGCTCATCACTATCATTTGACCATCCAGGACAATCAAGATATGGGCTCCATGTGCAATCTCTCAATCTATCTAGCTCATGTCTCCAATACAATATGTAACCGAATGGACCATATCTCAGCGTACCCCCATAATAGTACACATATGGTCGATGTGGTACTACATGTCTCTCTACAATCAGTCAACATATGGCTATGTGCTCAAATGCCCATACCTATAACAGTGTGACCCCATAGCTCAAAGTCTGAACCCTCTGATATGCTATCTGATGTAATTGAAAATATAGCATGGCAAGCACACATGGTCCCCATGCATATACAGTCCCTTCTATTGCCATCCACTCTAGCACTCTTCCCCATCCAATAGGGAATCCATGTCCTCATCTATCCCCTGCTAATAGGCATGCTATAACCATTGCTATCACCACATATCACTGATCATACTCTACTGCCATGGTCTCCCAGCCAATCTCCCTCTCTACGATATCAAGGTCATCTACCTCTCACTCAAATAATCTGCACAAAGTGTCTCTCCCTATCGCTAAGTCATATACTACTATCTCCCCATGAATCAGAATGCGGATGATATGCCACACGTCCTCTAGTGTCATCGTCGCCTCTCCAGTTAGCAAATGGAATGAGGAAGTCTCTGAATACCATCGCTTTGCCAATGCAGTGAGCAGTCCTGTGTTTGCCCTAATCTCGGACATGTATGTGATGTAGTATAATCCAAGTCCTACTAAGGTATCTTTGCCCATACTCCTGAGTCTATGTTGCAACATGAAGCAGTCGGGTCTATTCTCCCATGTAATCAATGGATACTATCGACTCTGCATCACAATTGGGGCACAAATTTGTCAGTTTTAGGGTTTTCTCCTAAGGGTTGCATTTCCTTGTTTCATGCACCAATCAGGGTTTTTCTTATCTATTTTGACCTATTCTATCCTTATCCCTCTTTTTGGGATCATCTGTGCACTGTTTTCGGTCAAATTAGGGTCCTAAGTGCACAACTGTGCCTATGTACCCTTTCCTATGCCTGTGTACCTTACACAGGCGCAAAACCTATTTACATAGGTGCAAAGCTCTCTTTTTCCTTCCTCTATGGGCCCCACAATGTCCTGCAAGCAAGAAAAATTCATGAAATTTGACATATGGGTTTTCGAGCTACATACTGTTGCTCCCGCATCGTCCAGTCATCTGTAGGTGTGTACATGTTCCCCGAGATGATCTGGCATTGGAATGTTCGCCATCTCTATGCAAGGGTCCTTTTCCAGAGCAACAATTCCTCCACTTTGGCTAGTGCAAATGAACTCTTTTCATTCTCTTTGTCTCCTCTATAGCTCTTTGTCAGTACCTAGATGGACGTGCATCCTCTCCATCTTATGTTGGTTGTGGTTTTTTGCACCTTCCACTGCTTGTCATTTGTGTATCCGACCTTTGATTTTTGATTTGTTCGAACCTATCATTTTCTGTCATTCTTATCGATCAATTGGCCTCTTTTCTAGACTTTTTTTCAGCCAATTCCTCGAGGGGGCATGCATATGTCATTGTTATTGTCTGGGGCATTTTCATTATTGTTCTTTGAAACAATGTTTAGAATCACATTGTCTCAAAGAGGGGCAAAATGTAGACATCTAAAAATGGTCGACGCTTGCGAGGTCATACTTTAACTTTTGCACATTGCCTTATTTTAGGGTTCTTGCTTCGCATTAACATTACTTCTATGTTGTGCACTTGGTCTTTATCATTTGCGAGCATCAAGTCCTTCTACATTCCTCATTTTCATCACTTTCAAATTTGGTCTTGTTGATAACAATCTCTAGTCATGATTTTGGTCGATCCTCATCCTTGTCAATCTTGTCATCTTGCGATCGATTCGTCATCGATCCTTGTCCTTGTCAATCTTGTCATCTTGCGATCAATTTGTCATCGATCCTTGTCCTTGTCATTTTGTGATCGATTTGTGATCGATCCTTGTCCTATTGTCAATCTTGTCATCTTGCGATCGATTTGTCATCGATCCTCATTCTTGTCAATCTCATCATTTTGCAATCGATTTGTCATCGATCCTTGTCCTTGTCAATCTCTTATCAACTTGTCAATCTTGTCATTTTGTGATCGATTCATCATCGATCGTTGTCCTTTTCAATCGTGTCAATTTGGATCAATTAGTCATTGTTCTTCATCAATTGGCGCTTATCAATTTGATCTCTTTGTCAATCTTGGTCAGTTTGTCAACCAATCTCAATCATTTATCAGCATTGGTCCTTTGTCAATCAAAATCATGATCGAATTGACATTAATTTCTTGTTGTCTTGACCTAATTCCTTGTCCTCTTATTTCTAAGGTTTTATGATTTGATCATTAAATCCTTTTCTTCTTCTTGGTGGGCTAAATAAATCTATTTATTTAGTCCTAGGTCTTCTCATGAATTAATTAATGGATGAAAACCTATTAATTAATTCACCTAATTTCTATTTCATCTTTTTCCTCAATTTTCCAATTTACTAATTTCTCCTAATTCCTAATTTCTATTTCTCCTATTTTCTTCAATTTTTCTAATTTTTCCTCTAATTTTCTCCTATGTTTATGCTTCCATTTGTTGCAATCATGGAGGCTATTTTCTCTCTTCCCTTTTGTCATGGGAATGGCATTTTAATCTTGTCAATTTTGTCATAATTTGTCAATCAATCAATCTTCCATGTCAATTTTGTCATAATTTTGTCAATCAATCAATTTTGCATGTCAATCTTGTCATAATTTGTTATAATTTTTCCATTCATGATTTGAATTTCCATTGAAATCAATTTCATGCTAATCTTGTCCTCTCTTAATCAAAGGATCAATTAATTGGATGAGTTTCTTCAATCAAAGGATCAATTAATCACATTTTTTGAATCAAATCAATCAACCATGCTTCTAGTATCCTCGCGCTATCAAAATCAATCTTGCTTCATGCTTTTGCACTTGTAGGTGAGATCCACACAAATCCGCTATTTGGAGGAGAAAGAAGGACAATGGAGGTCAATTGGAAGAGACATTGGTGATAGATTTTTATGTATTTTGAATGTCTTGTTTTCAATTCTTCTATTGAGTGTAATTAGGATTTATTTCATTGCAAATTGGCTTTGTGGTTAGCTTAGTTTCTATTTTCTTTGATGTTTTCTCAATTTATTGATGTATAATTATAAATGCTAGTTAATAATTTAGATGCGTTAATAGATCTTATAAACTGTACATCCTGATCCTTGTGTAGACTCATAGAAAGATACAATGGTATGAGTATACAACTTCAATACCTTTCTACAAAAGCTGTAAAACAACGTGGAATAAAGTTATGTATGGTAAACTTATAAATGACTGTCTAATCAATAGTGAAGCTACTAGGATGCATCTATTCTGGTTCCAAAAGTGACCTATCGTACCAGCAACATGCATCGACATACATGTCTAAGACATGCATACTATGCCAATTTGGCGCAGCCGTCAAACCCACAAAATATGACATGGACTTATCGTGGACTCACCGGTTTCAAATGTCGAGGCCCACGCGAAACTATGTGGACATGCCAGAGGATGGTGGATCCTAGGCCACGGCTTGCTTATTGGTTAGCAATGGTGTGTTGTGCATAACACACACATTAAAAGCCATGAAAAGAAACAACCAACGACAAGTGTAGAAACAACGTTCGGATGGTAATCTAGCAATAAAAAGAGGGCGCAAGCTTTAAAAAAAGCCATAAAATAAATAAAAACCATCGATGATTTTAGAAACCACATTCAGACGACATACTGGCGGGAAAAAGAGGGCACTACTTCCAAAACATGCTGGCTCCAAAATGGACCTTTCGTACGTGTTAGTGAAAGGTTAGTCCTTACTCAATCGCAGTCATTCATTGCAAAATTGACAATGTACAATGTGTGAATAACACGCGTGTTAGTCAATCTGTACTATGCATCCCTGTACCTCTCTTTCAAAAAATGTGGCACATTTTCTACCTCATGTGGAAAAAAGGAAGACTAATGCATGATTAAAACATAAGGGCGGGTTGCGAGTCATTGTTGAAGTGCTATTTTTGAGGAAGCAAGTTGCGAGTCATTGTTGAAGGGCTCTTATTGTAGTAGCAGGCTGCGTTGTTAAAGGAGGCTTCATTTTTGAAGGGTGTGAGGTATGTGGAAATCGGCCTCTGCAAGTCATCTTTTTTCTATTTGTGTTTGGATTTTATTAAAAATGATGGACTTGTATATTTTGGGTTTGCATTCTTTGTTTTCATTTCTTATTTTGCTTTATATGTAATGGGAAAATTTTCTTGTTTTTCTTTATATGTAGTGGGCAAATTTTCTCGTTTTGCTTTATATATAGTTGGAAATTTTTCTTGTTTAGGAAGTAGAATAGGGAGAAAATTTGCATGTTTTGGAGGCAAAATAGGGAGAAAATTTACTTGTCTAACTATCACATTAGGGTTAGATACCACGTGGGACGCATGTTTGCTAGCTCCAAAAAGCCTTACATTGCGACTTCCAACTAACAATCCATGGTGGTAGCCGTCTGGTAGTAGGTCGACCTTTTATCTTTGTGACTGTAGATTTTGGATTGGATGGGTGGGATTGGGTTATATTGAGTGTTAGGTATTTGCATTAGGTATTTGCGTTAGGGTTGGCCACATTAGGGTTACAAGCCGCGTCATTGTTAGAAGGTGGGTCAAGGTTAGGGGCATTAGGTTAGAATGCGGGTTAGGGTTGGAAGGCGGGTTAGTGTTAGTGGAATTAGGGTTATAAGGTGGGTTAGGATTAGCTAAATTAGGGTTAGAATTGGTCTTAGCTTTTTGGTCAGTCACATCTAGGTGAATCTTTTCAGATGCGCTTCTGGCTCCAAAACAGATGCGTCTATTCTGGCTCAAAAATAGCAGAATAGATTTACTGTCGATTTTACAATAAATGGTTGAGATTGAGTTACACATTGTTATCGCATTGTATGAAAGGTCCGATAGTGCAAAATGAGCGACTAACATTATTTCCCTGATGACTTTCTTTTAGCTACAACCTTCATTGATGGACATTTTCACTATTGCTCTTTTTGGTATAAGTCTTACCGATAGTCTCATCTATTATCGGTAAGACAATTTTATGCATTTTCTGCTTCTATTTACTATAGCCTTATCAATATATGCTTCTCTGATATAATCATTGTTGACTTCATACTATAATCAGTGAGAGTGATGCCGATAGGTCCGACCTTGGATTTCCATGCATTGTTATTAGTATAAGATATGCCGATCAAAAGCTAGTATTTGTTGCCTGTGTTTTTATTAGGGTGAGTTATCCCGATAGTGTAACTTTCCATTATTTGTATTTTTTACTTCCCCTTTAGGATACAAAAGATTAATAATCAAACAGGAACTTCTTCCATCCATAAGGGCGCCTTTTCTCATTATGCTTCCTAAGATGCACACTCATCTATTCCAGCTCGAAAAGCATAGTAAGGATTTACTAAAATGCGTGTTAGTCACCTATTTACACCATCAATTTTGCAATTAACGGCTGCGATTGACTAAGTTTTTGCTAACACACTGTATGAAAGGTTCGTTTTGGAGCCAGAAAATAACTTATAAACTAATACACACTATATCAATCAAAATATATTTACATAAATAGATTTATTAAAAAATAAAATAAATACAAAATTTAATATACTTAATCAAATACATTAAAAAAATTGACTTCTTTGCACCTTTAACATGCAATATTAACTCTACATATTAAAGGCTTCGGCCCCCATGGGAGCAGAGTCCACATTAGAGGCCTCTATTCCAGCTCAAAAACAATAGTACATTTTTACTGACACGCGTGTTAATAGAGTGTTTTACATAATCAATTTTACAATTAACGGTTGTGATTGAATAACCTATCACTAACATGTTGTACGAAAGGTTTGCTTTGGAGCGGGAGCACCTATTGTACAATGTTTTAGCATTGCGTTAGTCAATCGCTGCCCATTGATTGCAAAATCAATGATGTAAAATGTGCGACTAACAGGCGTGTTAGTCATTGTGTACAACCATTTTAGAGAAGTCATGCATGAAAGAGCATAACGCACGTTGTTAGTCGATGAAACTTTTTATTAGTTGTGTGCGTCATATGAATCCAAGGTCTTTGTAGGATAGCATGATATGGATATGTGTAAGTGTACAAAAATGTCCATAGAATATGGTGTAGAAACTTAGATTCTAGAATAACATGGAACATGTGGTAGATGAATTTAGTTATTAGAAAGCACAAAAAAATTAAGGCATAGGTTGATAAAAATTCAAATAATTTATAGACATCATTTTTAGTTTGACAGATTTGCATGTCCATTTTGGAATCATAGGTATCTCGATTTCAAATATGGAGGGCAAATTTTCTTTAGAGACAAGCAAAACACACGTCACATTTTGGGGACGAATAAGTGATGATAGGTTGATGAACCTATTTATCTATGAAGACAATGCATTCCTTTTCGTGGTGAAGTTGATCCTTGGACCTGAGTATGTAGACAGTGGATGGAAGTGCAGAACGAATGTGGACATAGTGTCTCTGTTTATGGCATGGTGTCTAGAGCTCTGACCTTTTCTAAAAGTCAGAGAAATCATGAACAGGTGTGTCAAGAAGGAATGGCTAGACACGAGACATGGATGACTTTGAAAGTTTCGATAGAGCATGGATTCACATGAGTGAATTCACTCCTCCCTTGCAACCGTTCTTTCTCTAGAGTGCCACATTCAATAAAAAAGCCAGAAGAAGTGTAGAAGTGGCTGGAATGTATGGTATTGTGCAATGCCTTGAGATAGTCAATGTCTAGAAAACATGTGTGTAAATGGGAAAATGGGGACCTTGGTTGGAATATAGAGCACTTGTGCAATGAACGGTTCCTGCACGCACAAAATGATGTGGTTGACCTTGTGGACAAGGAACAACTAAGAAGGGTCGTGTGCTGCAATTCGGTGAAGGCTCCAACAAGAAGACAAAAATGAACCAAGTTAGGAACATGGAAGTGCTGGATGTGGAAGAAGGCACAGTCACTATTCACTTAGAGTAGCGAGATGGCACATATAGCCTTTATTGTAGCAAGCACTGTGTTTGTTTTTTTTTAAATGTTTTTGAATGTGTTATGTATGGACCGTAATATATACCAGTTTTGATGGTCTAGTCAGCTAGTCATGGAGGTTTATCTTTTAGAATGTAAACATTTTCAGAATTAATATAAAATATAGCTTTACCAGAAAAAAATAAAAAATTGTTGACACCAACTGATACTCTTATCTTCCCTATTTTTAAATTTTTGTTAACATTTCATTATATATGGTGAAAAAAAAAATGTTTTTGATTGTATGTGCATGAAATTGCTCTATGACATCAAACTCAAGCATTTCAATATATATGACAACAAATAAAATTAAATTCTTGTAGAACAATTGAGTTTCTATTCTTGCTCGATAAGAAATTGGAGGATTTCAATTTATATGGTGGAAAAAAATCGATAACCTTATCTTCCTCTTTTGTGCTCGGCTTTGTCTCCCTCATTGGGTATCGACGTAACCCAAAACTCCTCTCATCGATGACTTAGTTTTTCTACCTTTTGGTATTGCCTCATCGGAGTTAGTTATGCCAATAATACCACCTTTTCCATATAGTGCATTGAGTATCAGAGTAGCGTGGGATGACATTCTCCAATGACCCTATTGGTGGCTGAGTCACGATGGGTAAAAGGACTTGCATCTTCCCATGACTATCTCACAACCACCATTGATTTTCCTTGGACTTGACCACAGTTTAAAGTGTTTTTTCCTCTTCACACTTTCTGGGCCCACCATTCAATCACTGATCCATGAAGAGTAAAAGGACTCACAACTCTTCATCACGGTCTAGCGACAACCGTAAGCTCAAATCCATTCATCACTTAACCGCCAGCGCTTAATTGCTAGTTCTCGATCTTTGACCGACCTCGCCACTAGTGGCTTGTCGCTAAGTCATGATGGGTATTCAATGTGTAACTTCCCATTGTGGTATCATGACCACCATTGGATCAAAATAGACCTGCCCAACTTTTAGGAACTTGATGCAAATGTTAGAAAACCATACTTAGACTTAGGAAAATTAAAGCGATCCAACTTGAAAGATGAAACCCACCTAGAATTAAAACTCAAATGGCCCCTTTTCAATAACATAAAGACCCTTCAGGTTAGGTGGACAAAAAGGTAATGGACAAACATATTTTCCTATGAGACAATAAGACATGAAGGTTTTTTATCTAATGTTCTCAAAATTATTAAACCAAAAATTCATAATTCATGGACAGATTGTTGCTCATGCATGGGCTCACAGCTATTCTGGCTCCAAAAATAGACTTTTTGTATAGCATGATAGCGACTTATTAGTCAATCCCAGCCATTTATTGTAAAATCAACAGTTTAAAATGCACGACTAACATGCGTGTTAGTCACTCTACTCATGAACCCTTGCTCAGGCCAAGAGAAATACAAATTTGTAAACACACCTCAAATCTACACCAAAATAAATTACAAACACCTCCTGAGAAATAAAATAAAATACACTAAACCACTATCAAATAACAGTAGCAAGGTTAATCCATTTGGTACAGACTGCTGCTACAAAAATGAAAAATCTACAAGCTAAAATCTGGAAATTGTCTTCAAAATCTATTCAAACTTGCTCACAAATGTTCCAACCCATGTAGAATCATTCTTAGATAATTTTATATACCATTTTGGTCATAACCAACTCTTCATCAATTTCCTAACCACCGATTTTCTATAAAAACACAAATTTTCTCAAAAAGTTGCAAAAAGTTGTCAAGCAACAATGACAACTTTTGCTCAAATGTGCATTTTTGCCTTTTATGCATTTTTACTTATACTGAACCTCCTAGCATGAATTCCTAACATTAAAATACCATTCATATATTCCTAATGATCCTTTACAAGTCATTTTACATCATAATGCAAATTTATGCCATTTTAGGCTTACAAGGGCTCATAGGCCAGATTTGAGAAAAGTAACAACCTAGGTGACAATTATCCTTCAAATGATTATCAAACACACATGTGAAGCTTTGAGTATTCCATTACTCAAACACCTAATCCAAAATATGGATCATGACCTCAAAATGTGGAAAATGCATAAAAAATTGGTTAAAAGCTAGGTGCTCCTGCACCAATGGGTGTCGAACTTACCTATTTCGAGAACTTTGGAGATTCAACATTATACGTTACTATTGTAATTAAATATTAGACTATGTAAATAAGAATTTAGAGATAGACTCATTTAATAGTATTTGGAAACCTTGGTAAATAGTTTCCTAACACCTCACTTGGTATGACCAATCTCTTTAGCATGGTCTAAATTTCCCTATCTCTTCCATTTGGTGGAACAAGCTATCTAGGCCCAATGCAACTGGCTATTTCAAGAAAATGATGTGCTCTAGAATGTTGTATGGTGAGTGGCTAATGATATATTGGGTGCTAATCAACACTGGTGTGATGGGTTTGTTTATGAGCCTATCATTTGCCCTATGGTTGACAAATTCGATTCAAAGGAAGCAAGCATACAGAGGATCGATGAATTTGTCTACTCGTCTGATGGAAAAGCCCTAGTAAATTAAATTATAGAGTTGGATTCTGATTGTTGGGTAAGCATGCTCAACATCTATTTTAACCACACCAACTACATCTCCTCTGAATTAGAGGAGTCAGACAGTGAAGATGAGGAAATTGCCAAAAAAAAGGCAGCATGGGAGAGGAGGAAGAACTTCATCCAGGAGGCATGGGAGGTGTTTAGGGTAGGGGTGAGGAATGAGAATCTAGATCCCTTCCGTAGACTACTCAACTCCAATGATAATTGGCTCTCGGCATGAGCCGCTGTCAAAGTAATGGAGATTGGAGAGAACATGGTTGTCATACTCCAATACATTGGGAATTAGTTTTGTTGTTTATCTATAATTTCTTGTTTTGCATATGTCACTTGAAACTACACTTCTATGACCCTATTGTAGATAATATGAATAATTTTGTAAAATTAGTAGTAGCACTATTTTGGGTACTAAGCCACTATGTTATAAAACATCTTGTTATGGTAAATAGGAAAAAGTGTCAGCTAACACTATGTTAGAAATGGCTCACCATTGTAGGTGCATGGAGCACCTTTGATGGTTATTTTGTAGACAATATTTTGATGTTTAAAGATGTCATTTTCGTCTACATGTACTGATGATGAATGGGAGACATTACAATTTGTAAAGAACCAATGCTTCTTAAACTTCATGCTGCCAATTTTTTAACACAATGTTTGTTAAGTATTGATGTAGTCAAATACAAATTTTCTGTCACATGAAGTATTGATCTATAGTTGTTAGTTTTGCCTTTTCTGTAGTTTAATATTGCTTCAATTTCTCTGTTAGATTCAAAGTGTTATGCAAAATCCTTGTACTGACTCTTCATATATGGATTTGATGGATTAAAATCATTTACTCAACTGAAATATTGCTATGGTTTGCCTCATGCAAACACCAATCTACCCATTCTCTACATTTAATAATGGTGGGTTTAGGGTTTTGCAATCAGATTTCACAACGGCTAATCGACATAACTTTTCCGATAATTCAATTATTTGGTGCCACCTGTCCTTCAGTCAGCATAGATCTTACCAATCACTTCGCCTCCTTGCTAGGTTCTACTTTCACCTTTATATCAAATTGGCGTAGGTCATTCCGATACACCCTCCTTTTATTCCTCCATGGTGTTATCAGTGTTTTGGATGTTGTTGGAAGTTTTTCTTGATATCCTTAATTTTCCAAATTTTGGATTGATCCCTTTCAAAATCTTTGTGCCGCATTATTTCCAAATCACTTCTATTTGCCCATTGCTCTTTTCACTTAAGTGGAAGGGTCACTGTGTCATTGAAAGGGGCCATTTTGAGTTTTAGGTTTGGACGGGTTTTAATTAAATTTGAAATGTTTCATAGTTTCCTAAAGTCCTAAGTATTTTCCTATATGTATGCATTAGGTTCTTAAAGGTCGGATAAGTTTATTTTGATCTAACGGTTATCATGACACCACAATGGGAAGTTGTGTGGTCAATATTCATCGCAACCCAGCGACAAGCCACTAGCGGTGGGGCCTATCAAATAGTTAATGCATACAGTTAATGGAGACAGCTAGCAGTGATGGTTTAGTGGTGATGACTAAGTAACGAAAGACCTGAAGGATCAAATGGTTAGCTCATGATCTAATGGTTGTCGTTAGACCACTATGAAGAGATGCTCATCCTTTACTCTTCGTAGACTAGCAACTAAATGGTGGGCCTGTCCAATATGGGCGGTGGACCAGGTATGTTAAAGGTTGACAAGTCCAAAGGAAATGAATGGATGTCACTAGACCGCAATGGTTGTCACTAGACCGCAATGGGAAGATGCTCGACCTTTGCCCATCGCGGATCAGCGACAAAGAGCAAGCGAATGATGAAATGATGGGCCCATTTTGAAGGCTAAAGTGATTAAAGGGAGCATTGAATCCGCATGATCTAATGGTTGTCGGTAGACCACAATAGGAAGATGCTTGATCTTTACTCATTATCGATCTGTGACTGAAGGGAAAAATACTCAAAAGAAGCCCCTTTGGTTCGTTGGAGCCAAAATTTGAAATTTAAAAGAATTAATTGCAGAAGTGCACGACCCTATTGATGATAATTAATTCTCAATTGTCGCTAAGGTGCCTCCATAAGACATTGTTTTGAAATTCAAATTGCAAAAATCTTTCAAGAAGATTAGCAAAGACTAGGTGTGTGGTTTTTGTGATTTCTCAGGCAACAAATAAGTTTTTTTGCGACTATGCTTTGCAATACCTGTTTGTGTGAATTGTTTGGTGCTGGAAATTTAGAAGGGGTTATTTGAATAAAAATTGAAGTGATGATAGCTTTAGATTGTTAAGATGGCACTGCAAAGAAAATTTAAGGGACAGATAGATTACCAAGAGAGGGCTATTTGCGATGACTTTCTGGAACAGTTGGTTCAATCCACAAATAGTGCAACCAACATAAAGGAACTTGTGTCCAAATCTCCCTGCCTACGGATTGGTGATGGTTTATATGACAAGGGATGTTGGCCGAGAGATCCCTAGATAGGCATGACAGGTTTAGGTCTATTGAGGGTAGGGTTTGGCCAATGAAATACACATGCTCCTATTAATAATATATGGGAATTAGATTTTGGGAAACTGGTGGTCCCTGGATTTTTCATGGAGATTGATTTGTTGACCCAGATTGCAAAAAGTTATGACCCTATCACTAGGACTATGAGGAATGTAAACAGGGCCCCCTAATTGAAATTACTGATGATGAACTCAAAAGGGTATTCTGGCTGAATGAAGCCTCAAGTTAGTTAGAACCCATTGATTTTGAAATGCTCAAGAAGGTCTATGATGCCCTGAAGGATCATCTTAGGAATGGGGCATTGAAGGAATATTTTCCAAAGATAGGACGGTTAACATTGGTAGGCCCTAGCACAATGGAGCCTTTCCTTATGAATTTCCTCACTTTAAGCGCTATGGGTGTATATTGGTTTCTATGTCAAATTTTCAGAGAAGATGCAGAGAATAACATGTCTACTCATTATATGCTTATGATGACACAAATTTTGAACCCATCCTTAGTAGTAGCATATGATTTTGCACCTTATCTTGCAGATGTCATCCATGAGGGTTTAATTGGGATAATTAATGATAAAGTGGATAGACCTTTTTGCTGGTATTCCATGTTCATGCATATGTTCTTATTTAATGGCATAGAATATTTTGGAAAAGATATGGACCTACTAAGAGAAAGGGATGGTGAAGACATGCCAGTTTAGTTATGGAGTGTAAATCTATCTTGGGATAGAGAAGATACTAGCTATCTGAAGTTTGATATATGCTTTGCATCTAAGCTTAGAATTATTCTATGTCAAGAGAACCCTAGGATCCCAAAGGTTTTCCTTGAATTTATCAGACCTAAGGATTTTGCAGAGAGCATCAAGATTGTGCACAATTGGGGTGACATAATCTTATATCCTGTTTCCACTATTTTCAGAGTATATGGTTTCAGAGGAACCCCATATTTTCTCCCTATCAGGTCCCTTTGAAGATTGGTATTGCTGAGATTATGAGGAAAATGGGAGGCCTACAAGAAGCAGAGTTGATAAATAAAGGAAGAGGAACAATCTTCCCAACAGTCACCATGTCAGATCAATTTATAGTCACCAAAGTTGGTTGGCTACATTTTGAGAAGTTTCTTCAGCCATAGAGATTGTCAACGACAGTGGCTAGGTTTGTTGATCATGAAGACTTATTCAATGGTATGTTTAGGAAGAAAGTCAAGTGCAGGGGCAGAATTCATCAATTTCACTTCCCTAAAGATCTAATAAGAAATGAATTTAATTTGGATGAGCGAGAAGTAAAAAAGGAAAAATGGCTGGCATACAAGAAGACCCTTGATTTTATCCAATTTTTTGACAAGAATTATGATCCTTTGAAAATATTTCACCCATTTGAGAAGAAGATCAATTTTTTGATAGGATACTTTGAAGATGCAATGCAGACTCTAAATGAGAAGAAGGATGTTGTAATGAAGGCAGATCCTAAGAAAGCCAAGCTTGTCCTGACTAAGATCATTTTGGCCAAAGTCATTCCCCCTGCAGAGATGTAATGTATATGAAATTGAGATATAATGTGGTAATGCCTAGGAGAGATGAACCTTCTACATCAAAGGGAAAGAGGCCAATGGAGGATGCCCTTCGGTCACAAGATTCCCCAAAAAGGCAGAGGTTCGAAAAAGAGGCACAGTCAAGTGAATCCCTATATACTCCTCAATCCCTAATAATTATAGGTGATGAGCATGTAGTTGCTGAGTAATTACTGCAACTAGGAAGCTTCAGGGAGATTGCATGTAAATATGGAGAATTTCAAGAAGGGATGCCAGAAGAGCCAACATATACTACAATGGACTTGACTATTGAATAATTTGTAGGTAGAGAACTGGATCCTATCATTAAGCAGGCTGGTGATGAATTTTTGGTTGATAACATTTTTGTAAAGACAAGAGCCTTTCTATAATTTGTTTGGCGAAGGCATATAGGGAAGTTTAAACAAAGGTGTGAAATGAGGAAAGTTGAACAACCCCATAAGGATACATCTGTTGTTGAAGCAAAAATAAAGCAACAAATGGTGAGAGAGTTTGAATGAATTTCCCCTAAGGAAGGGAGAAAATTGATTGCAGATGTTGGAGTGTTAATTCTCCTAGAATGGGACATAGCCGATGCAATAGTTTTTGGTGCAGTAAGGAAGGAGACCAGGCCTTTAGAGGGAATGAATTATAGTAATGACCATGCAACCCTTGTAATGTGGTCACTTAAAAGAGAGGAAAATAAAACAAGGAGAGATTTGTTAGAATCTGATTACTCAGGGGGCATGATTGTGAAAAGAGTCAGAGACACAGGGGTAGTAGAAGTTTCTAGAACAACCTTAGAGTCTGCTAAATTCAGCACAACAGTGGCTGAAAAAGAGGCCAAAGAGAAAGTTGATCTCCAAGTGAAATTAGAGGTAGTCCTAAAGGCTTATAATGAAGAAAACCTTGAGCTAGCTTCTAAAGATAGCACTATTGCAGAGATGAAGAGTAAATTAGAAGGACAACATCAAAGGGGTGAGTCTTCCCAATTGATGATTACTACTTCTCCTGCTAAGCCCCCTCCTTCTAGCCCAATTATTGAATTCCCTTCTTCTCCCATGACTCCTGGTTTCCAATCAACTAAGAACATTCAAGATGAGATTGAGAGATTGAGGCAAGCTCAATCAATTTTTGTAAATAAGTATGAGGAAAAGATCAGGGGTACTTTTTTGAAGTTTATTGATACTATTGGGTCAACAATTTTGCATATACATATGAGAAGGGTAATGACTCTTTTAGGTTCTTTGAAAGAAGAAAAGGCTACTTTGGAGCCAATTTTGGATAAATGGACTACCAGAGAGATGGATTTGAAGACTATATATTCTTTGTCCTAGGAGAAGAAGGTGTTGATTTCATAATCAGACCTACTTGTGAAATACCAAATGAGTTGTCCAGGTTTGTGGTAGGAGTTAACATTGAAAGGAGGGAAAACTTGTACCGAAAGGAGTATGCAAGTGAAAATTTTGAATTGTTTCCTGGAGGTTTTTTGAGCGCCAACAAGATAAAAGATAAAGAAGTATGGATTGAGGAGTTGGGTCATAAATTGTGTCAGCGAATTAATAACATTATAAAGATGGATGATACTTCTTTATTTATTCATATTATTGAGGAAATTTAGAAAATAAAATCACATTTCGGCTTTTTGGAGAAGGAAGTTAAACAATTGACAAAATCATGGAAGAGTTGGAACAAACTGAAGAAAAAAATCATTAAATTCTCGTGGCTTGATGATGATACATTCAAAATATGGGAAAGAAAATATATTTTAAAAGAAACAAAAGTAGAGGAAGGCCCCATCGACACCCCAACATGTGGTAGTTCATAGGCAACTTGATTTGCAGAGGAATACTTTTCAGAATCAATTGTGCTCCTACTGCTATAATATTTTGTAATTGATGTAACTTTTGGGGGGGGGAATTATGGTTAGGATAGGAATATTTTCTATGGAATTCTGAAGCTTGTCGCATCCTATTTTCTATAAGTGGATACCAGGACTACCTAGAAGGGGATCGCAAGAATTTTGTATGAAAGCTCTGGCAAAATATATATAGGCTTTTGTTTTGGCATTTTGGAGGATCATTTTGTGTCTATGTAAAACTTTGATGAGAGAATATTAATATGCAATGAAAACATTTATGAGCCCAGATCTATGTTGTCTTTGTCTCTATATGCTTGTTATCATTTTGATTAGATGATCTAGAATTATTTAGTTAAATGATTTGCGAGGAAAGTTATGAGAATTTCTTAGGTTTTTTCCTCAAGGAGGAAAATTAAATATACTTAATTCCTTTTCATTGATAATCACTAAATTTGCATGAATTTGATGACTGGGTCTAGCATAGGTTGAGAGTTTATATATATCAGGCATATATAGATTCAGTAAATCAAGGTGATGATATGTATGTGAATTTCTATTGTCAATTTTCATCTGATTCTTAATGACTCAAGAGACAATTATAAGATCATCACTGTGAAGGTTTCATTATGTGTTGTATGAATAATATAAACCCAACTTTACATTTAATACCACATCATGTGTTGGCACATCACAACAAATCCAAAAAGATTTATCAAGAGGACATATGGTTTCATCAAACATGAAATTACACTCAACGATATGAAGATAAAGACATGAAATCTTGTATATTTAACTTCTGGAATAAGAATGTATACAAAAATTGCACTTACAAAATACTCCAATACATTTAGTTTGCACTGAATAAACTTCTCATTCTGACAAGACTTTTCTAAAACATAATACTTGCAGCCCAGCAAGTGGCTAAAAATGTCTATCTATCTATCTATCTCCCTTTTTGATACAAAAATGACTCATTACATATACATGAGCCAGAGGATTCAAATGAAAGGGCATACCCTTTCGTCATGATAAACTAAACTTAACTAAAACCTAACACCTAACTGCATAACTGGTAGACATAAAAAAATTACAAACTAAGAAGTCAATTTTGATCGTCCAATAATGTGTTACATTTTTTAATATGCTCCAAATACTTTTTGTCCTTATGAGTGTTGGTGTTGAACACGACATCTCTGACAGTGATCTCCATGGTAACCATGTTCTCCATTTGATCACTTGTTTCTTTCATGTCCAAAATATCTGCTCAAGCAACATCAAGGGATGCATTGAGTACATTCTGGCATTCTATAATCCAAATACCTCTTTCTTTTAACTGCTCTGCATCATCCACAATATCTAGTATACCATACCTAACAATATCCTTATAGTCAGTAAATTTTTTCTTAATATCCACACCAAATGCCTTGTGTTTGTTCAACCTTCTCTAGATCTTCTCAACTATTTTCTCATCGGAATTCTTATCCTTCAATAGTGCCTTCAGCCCTATCAAGATCCTTTTATGAAAAACCATATTGTCTAGGGTCTTCTAACAAATCGCCCATAATTCTCTAAGGATTTCCAATAAATGCTCAAACCTATTAGTCAATAGAACACAAGCAGCATCTACCCTAGCAGTTCATATTTGCCTCCTTAACTTGATGTTCTCTTTCATCTGGTCCTCATACTTCTTCTTCCATTGAGCATCGATATCTACAATCTATGGCACTTCATGTTCATGACCTCTCAATAAGTCTTCATATAAACTTATATTTTTGACCCTCTTTCACTACCCACTGCATTTGGGCCTTATTGAGTTTTGCAATGTCAATCCCCAAATATGTGGTGATAATTGGATTAACCTCTCCCACTTTTACTTCATCATATGCCCAAATGCCTTATCCACATCTATAATTTTGGGTCTCTTATTTGGAGGGTACAAGGCCCAGAGAAACATTTCCTCTTCATTTGGATCATACCTTGATCCAATAAAAATATCATTTACAGCCTGTATATCTAACTTTACATCCTTTCTATCAGAATACAATAAGCTATCAAAAATGAAAGAGGCATTTAAGGCCCAACCTGGGAACAAGATGACACCTGTCTCACTAAGAAGTTGTCTCCCTCTCTATGGTGTCATTATGGCCACCTCTACATCAATGTCTTCTTTCAATTTCTTAAGCATCTCTACTTCATTCTTTGGGGTAACATTTGCGATGCTCCCCCTAAATTTTTTCCCTTTGTAGTGATACAAAAATTGCTTTAACTCTTTAGACTATATAAAAACTTCATCTCCAATAAAGGCAGCATGCTCTTCCATTCTTACATCTGCATTTGCATTCATTCTCATTGTGGCATGCTCATGGCTCTCTGCCACTTCTTCTAACTCAGGTGCTGAGAGGGTTGATACAACTATATGCTCATCAGACCTGCTCTTGGAATCTCCTTCCTCTCTTAGTTCCTAAAGCCTCTTCTTCTGTTCTTCCAATATTTGGTTCAATTCCTCCAAAAGCACAACAGTCTCATTCTGTTCCTTATTTCTGAATAGATCTTTAGCCTCCAAGGGAATGTGCAAATACTCTCCCAAATTTTGTCTCTTCCTACAATGGTGGATGTATCCCTATAGATCATAATTCTTTCGAGCCTGGTGTCCATATAGATTGTACTCCTCTACCAACTTCATTTCTATCATTTCATAAGCCTTAGTAGAGACAATGGTGAAATCTCTGAAATATAAAGTGTCAGGCATAAACACCTGCTTGTGTGCACCACCTAAATGCTTGGAATTTGACATGCTAAGTTGCCTAACAATTTATAAATAGGCAACCCTATCAGGAACTAATGTGGGCAACATATATGGAACACCCTCAAAACCATAAACCCTAAAAAGGTGAAATTCTAGCATACAAACCAGTCACCCCAATTATGGTTAACTCTAGTGTCTCCAAAAGCATGGGAACTTAAGAATCTCTTAATCTTCAGTGAGATAGACCCATCACACTCCACCCCAAATAATTTGTACAATGGCTTGACAAAGTATTCTTAAAACAACATATAGTATGATTTTTTGAGCCTTGAGTCTCATAGGGATATCCATAATTGGATTGGTTGGTCCTATTCTTCCTTGTTCCTGGAAGTCACCTTTAATTTTTCTGGCAACAAACCCTGCATCGACCCATGAAACAAAACCATATGCATTAGCAATGAGTATAATTTGAAAGTAGGGTTAGGCTTTGTTTGCAAATTCAAGAATCCTTCATGCAGCTTCTCTGCCAAGTAAGTTGCATAATCAAATGGCCTTGGCTCTTGCATTTGAATATCTATAGCCAACACCAATGGCCTATCCTTGTAACACTAGGAACTTCTTCCCCTCAGAACTAGCCGCATGCCCAGTATGCGTACTACAAGTATTGTCTGAATAGAGTGATTTCAAAGGGAGGATCATCCTACTTTGTAAGTCATCCCTTCTCCTTCATGTGAATCACTAACTTCCACACTGTGTGAGCAGTGTCCATTTTGGTATACTCTCCTTCTAGGTTTGTAAAGGATAGGGGCATGTAGGGCTCATAAGTCATACCAAAGACCTCTTGAATGGTCTCGACAGATATACGGATGAATGGATCCCCATTAGGAAGTTGGATGCATCTTTTTTCTTTGTTGTATTTCTTGGTAAGCAATTTCAATAATCTGAGATTCAGAAAAACATTTGGGACCACCAATCTACCCAAATTTGTCATCCACGTGTTCGATAATGGCATCTCCCTATTCTGCCTCAAATAGTGATATAGAAACAATTCATGGCCCCTTATGGTTGTCCAAATATCTCCAAAATATTTGTACTTATCTTCCAATTGATCCTTGGGTGGAAAATAGGTTTTAGATCTCCTCAACTTAGCACCCGATGACTCCATTTGGTCAATCATGTCTTGGTTCAATTTTTTCTTCTGCACACCCTCCACAAACTTTGTTTGTTTTTCTTTAGTGGACTATGTATTTGAAATATCTATGACCTTTCTCTTCCCTTGTGAACTAGAAGCCTCCATGATTAAGTGCTTGAATTCTCAAATTACTCATGCTTCCTATCTGCAACTTCAATGTTGATGGCTGAAGAAACTGTGAATAATTCTATCAGGAGAACTCTTTCTTTATGATGGATATGCAACGGCTAGTCTTAAACAATCAAAACTCATCAATTTTTATTTGTGCGGATCAAATCCACCTGATCATGAGCATTTAATAGTGTTCATCGTATCAGATATTCCAACAGCTATTCGGCACAACCCTACCCGATAATTCAATTACTTGGCGCCACCCAAATTTTATGTTCCTTCAATTACTTGTTTGTCTCTCCTATCGGCATAGGTCATTCCAACTAGTCCATCAAATCTCACCCTGACTATTCTCCCTTTTTCCTCATGGCTTGACTTATCTTGATGGATCTGCCTTCCCTCTTAAGTGGCCAGCTTTTCTTTATGTTAGATTGGGGTATGTCTCTCCGATGAAATCTCCTCCTGTTTATCCCTCTAGTCACTCCATCAGACTTCAGAACAAGTCACTTAATACTTCACAATATGTCAAGGGATATTTAGTGGATGCCAATTTGTGTCAAAAATGATTCAACAACAAACCTTTGTGCAGAAATTTCACTCGGTAGACTGGGTGCATTCATCAGAGGGGAATCATTGCACGAAGGTGTTGAAACCCAATTCCTCTGAAAGCGGCACAGTGAGCACAATAATGTTGTGCACAACACGCATACAATAAAGATGTACAAGTGGTTCGTAGACATATTCTTTCTTATTCTTTGTCTATGTTTAATGATGTTACGACTATTGTTTATAATACGAGAGTTGTTTTTGAAGGTATTGGTGTTCATATGGACAAGAAGACAATAGGAAAAAGTCATCGAATAAGAAGTGCACCTGAACATATCAGAAAAAAAGAGGTTGTACATGCCACTTCATTGTTAAGGTGTTATATGGTAGGCCAGATGTGGGCATCTTGATATTGAAGCAACTGTTGCATGTAGACAAGAATGGTGAAGCTTGTCTTCGTATGGATGATATGAGCAATGAGTTGCGCTCTCAATTTTCACCAAACCTTTCCGATGACTGCAAACCATATATAGAGAGGTTTTTGTTGATGGATGTGAGCATTGATTCTATTATGGATAGACATCTTGATGATCCCATTTTTCATGACATGTTGAAGAAGAGATATTCATTCATCACACGCAAGGATGTTATCAACATGGCAATGAGGGTCCATTCTATTCAGTAAAAAAAGAATGTGCACAATGCCACTAGCATCTTAAAATAGAAAAAACAAGATGAGGTTCATTTTATTTTTTTTTCTAGCAGCCACAAGGTGCCGACAGACCTTTCATTATGGGAATACAAAGGTCTTGGATGCTTGACATGATGGTTTGATTCTTGCATGACTCAATCATCTCAAAGGATTCAACATTTACAAAAAACAAATATGGGGTAAGTCTCTTCGAACTTAACCTATTTTCATGCAGCCCATTTGATTTGTTGATGCTCATGATCTTCCCATTTGTTTTTTAAAATAGTATCAATTGTATTCGTGTCTCATCTTCAACGAGCAACAATTGAGGGTTCCTAGTCCATGGGCTGTGACATCGAGGAACAAGATCAAGGATATCTAGGTGTGGTTGATGGAGTTGCGAAGATGAGGAAAAGAAAAGAGCCTTGATTGGAGGATCAATGCATTTATCATGGATGATGCGAGTGCAGAGATTCAAGTGATAGAGTAAGTGCAAGAGCGAAATGTTTGTCTACATGAAATCAAACATTATGCTAAGCTGGTCTACATTTTATTTCAAATGAGAAAGCTCCCAGCTCAAATAAACATTTTGTTCGTAATAGGAGTGGTTTTTAATGTTGTTTCATACTTTGTATTTGGTACATGCATCAAGAATGGTTCAAGAATGTGTAAAAGTATGGAACAAAGGAAAGAGCAATGGACATTCTTCATCGTCTAGGGGTGATAATGATGGCAATGTATGAAAGTGAAGAAAGCACTGTGGAGGAGTTACACCCTTTCTTTGCCAAATTTAGTGATCAGCCACATTTTCTAGAGTACTTCTATAGCACATGGTGTCAAGGAGAAGGTCGTATCGGTGAGTTGGACATTATATTCAACTTGGCTTTATGACTTGTTACCCGTTTTGGTTGTCATTTGGTAGTTGACATCCTACTGCTATTTTTAATTTATTTTTTTCTATTTTTTTTTTGCCAGCTATGTGGGTGAAAAACTTCTAGAATTTTACTCATGCTAACCAGGACAAAAATAATGCCATCAAATTATACCATGGAAAATTGAATTCGTTGCACCTAAGAGATGATAAAAAGACATGCTTAAGGAGGATGGACAATCTGTATTTTATACTTGTGTATAAAGTGGAACCATTCTACCAGCATAAGCGAGAATTGCAGCATTTTGGATTTATTAAAAACTATAGGTTGACACATTTGCAAACTTGTATGGAGAGGGCAAAGGAAATTCCTGATGTTGATTGTGTTCTAGATGACACTACTCCTGGTTGCTACTGGGTGAAAATTCAATCCTCGTGCAACTGGTATGTGGTTAGGAAATTTGGGGATCACTTCTACATCTATGAATTTCTATGGAGTTTGCAAGGAAACATGTGCAAGCATGCATTGAAGGTTGTTTCAATGATGAATAATTCATTCCACGATTCACATGTTTTGAGCAAGTGGATGTTCGTGAATGTTGATCTTTGCTAACTTAAAATATGTGTACTTCACTCTAAGATCTTATTTCATATAGATCTTATTCCTATATCGACTCCAACATTTTCTAATACTAATGAAAACCCAACACCTAAACCTATAATCGATAGAATTTCCAATGTACATACAAATTTAGAGGATGTGGACATCACAATGTGGAATGAAGCAAATAGAAAGTTAAACATATTGTCACAAACAATGCTAGGTTCAGGTGATAAACTAATCACATTTATAGGTTGTCTGGATAAGTTCATGGCTGATCTTTAGAATGTTGATGCCATGTCATTTAATTTTAGTCCCTCTAGCGATCCAGCCAGTACAACCACTGAATGTATGCGGCCTTGGTTCAGTGCAAGTTGGGTCTGTCATCACAATCGATGGCAACAAAGGCACAATACTACAAGTGTGATCTATCATGATGTTCAGGAGCTTGTCACCTTTGAGTTCCCCTTTGAGACTTCTAAGAGGAGAATGGGAAAGAGGCAATTGACCAAGCACCAGAACCGCATGTCCTTGCCACTACATTGGTTGTGTCTGATATAGGTTGGTACTCTAGTGTCACCTATAAGTGGTTTCTAAAAATGTGAATGTTGCATGTGTTTATTTAGTTTTCATTTCTTGTAGTCGGTGAAAGTGATCCACACTTATGTGTGGCAGTGTTCGGCACCCCCTCAACACCTGGCCATAGGAATCATCATCGACAATTGGCTTTTGATGGTCTTTTATGTCGACAGGGATCATAGAATGATCCTCCCTAATACTATTTTTTGTATTATTTGTTCAGATTAAGCTTTCTGTTTGTAACTATGTCATATATGTGCTTGATGTTTAGCCATTCTTCATTCAACCTGTTACATAATATGGAACAACTTTGTTTATTGTAGTTGCATAGTAATGTTTACTATTACTGTCCCTAACCATCTTTTATAAGGCATCTTTGTATGCAGGTCTGTTGTTTTTTGCCATCTTTTATCACTCAATGGCTTTCACATACACGTCAGGCAATAGGCATAGGTTTTATCTAGCTTAATTTTTCAGTATTATGCTTTTATGTCTTCAATTTATTGAATGCTCTAGTTATATGATTAATACTCTTATGGTGTGATTATGTCTTGTATTTTTCAGTACTTAACACTCTTATGTCTTACATTAATGGAATGCTATAGTTATATTACTAACACTCTTATCGTATGTATCTGCAGACTGCTATAGAGGTTGGTAGAGAACGACAAGGAGTCTACCTTATTTCAGCACCTCCTGGATATCCTTTTTGCGGATATTATCTGAATGATAACTCCTAGACGGGCTAGTGAGTGGACCATTCGAATGGGAAGACATTATACTGAGGACAATATGTACATTGTCCACATAGAAGAGGTAATATGGTTTGCCCAATTGTTGACTCTGGTGACGGTCAATTTGTATGGCGACTATGGCCAGTGTATTTCGCCCTTACATACTAGCCAGTCACTCTCCCTTGGATTCACATAATGTGTGCTGACAGACCCCATTGGAGATGTGGATGGGCCCTAGTGCCATACTCCAATGAGATTATTGAGGTTGTCATGATATTCTTTCCATGGAACCTCCTTAGTATGGACTACACCTTCTTTTTCACAGGTTATGATAGTCCTCGGCCAACACTGAGGTTGTCAAGATATAGAGTAGATTCATAATGGAAAGGAGGTCCTCTCATTAAAATTTTATAATTGTTCCTATATGACTATGGTCTTTTTATAAAATAGTTCATTTCTATGGTTACATAGCCTATCTTTGTACGTCATTTGTCTCGATTGTTTACGATTTATATGTTTGTGTCGGTTATGTTTACAATTTATATGTTTGTCTCTATACACTTTATATGTCTACAAACTAATACACTTTATATGTTAATTTAAATCTAATAAATATAATCCTTTCCCTAAAGATGTCATATCATTAAGTCTACTCTAAAAGGAATAGCACTGATTTCTCTAATAATGCAATTTTGATATGTAATGAAATTAATATGTGAGATATTGAATGCAGATAATATAATAAATATAATCCTTTCTCTAAACATGTCATTGTTAGGATTCCCACAGATACTGAGAGGGGGGGGTGAATTAGTATCTAACTGGTAGTTAGAATTTCTCAACTTAAGACATGCAGAACATATTGTAACAGTGTACCGGTATGCAAGAAATAATGAAATAAACAAAAATGAAAGAAACCACAAGAAAATCACACCCTAACACAATGATTTAATGAGGAAACCTGGTGTGGGAAAAACCTCAGTGGGATTTGTTACCCACAATATTCACTTACTGGCCAATAAGAGAATATTACTTACAATAGGGGCCTGCACATGCAGGAAGGCCAAGTGCCTAGAGCTCACTACTCAAATGGGAAGTTTCACTGACTTACAATGTGGATTATCCAAATCCAATAACTTGTACTACTTTACAATAGAATCTTCAATACCAAATTCAATATCGGTTTCTACTCTGTTCTTTACATATACCCCTTAACCTATATTTCGCATAATAGGTCTACCTTATAATCTTTCTACATCACCATACTTAATGTCTACAATGATCTCTCTTATATAAAAGAGTCATTTTACAACATGCCAAGTCGGCTTACAAATTTTTTATAATAATAAACAAAATATAATATATCAAAAATCCCATCGGCCTCTGTGTCGGTATGCTCCCTTTTTTTGCCAGTGCCGGTGTTCTGAGTGTCGGTGTAGAGTGTGTTTTGTTGATGCTGGTGTAATGCCTTCCCGATGCCATAGGATTGTAAGGTTGCCATCAATGACAAAACCTTCAATCACCTTCAATGTCTCATTGGAGTGTGCATATGCCAACAATCTCCCCCTTTGGAATTGATGGCAACACTCATGAGAAATTTCAAAAGTGTATCCAAAAATGTGTTCTCCCCCTAAGCATATGATTCCTGTGATATTTGAATTTTCTCATACCACTACTCCCCCTTTGGCATCAATAACAAAGGTTGTCAAGATGTCAGTAGAGTTTGTAGTATCAACCCTGTAATTGGGTAGTTACAATTTGAAATAGATCTGCCAAAATCAAGTTTATACTCTCCATAAACTTTTTACTGTGTCTTATTGCTGTCTTTGTTCTTTTAACTATACCAGTGAGATGCTGCAAATGCTCTGCCAGTGTTTTCTGTCCTTGTGTCAGTGCCTCAAATATTTCCTTCTGCAATGATGCTAGATAGTCCAATCTTGGACTTAGTTTTAATCTCAGATGCTTTGCCTTATTCACTATTCTCTCCTTTTCTCTTTCTAATTTAAGTAATTTTTCTTCAAAATTTGTTATCTTTTGCTCAAAAACTGATAATGTATCAGATGAATTAACAAAATTATCAGCAAGTTTATTGATTTCATCTTGTACCTTGCTTATTTTCTTATCTATGTCTACAGTCAAAAAGTTTGTCTTACAGGTGTCTTTGTATAGAGTTTTGTACTCTTTCAATAAGTTACACAGTTCCGGTAGAAGTGTGTCAAAATCCCTAGTACACTTCTTTATTTGCTCATCAAAGAATCTTTGGTTTTCAATTTCTAATTTTTCCTTCAATGTCTCTTCCTTTATTTTCTCAATGTTTTCTATGATATATTTACACAAGGTATCAAGTTGTCCTAAAGAATCTTTATTATCTATATTATAGTTAGGAGCAATTACCTTCAAAATTGGGATTGTGTCATCTATTGCCTTATAAGCTTGTGAGCTGTAATCTGTTATCCTTTTAATTGAATCTAAGAGTACTTCAGTCACATTAGTTGATTTGTAGACTGATGCTGAGGAACCCACATTCTAGGTATTGCCAGTGGAAGTAACCAAGCTTGTATTGACCTCTAGTAGGTCTATTTGTGTTTGCATTTCCTTAAGCAATGGTTTTTCTACTTCTCCAGTTGCCGGTTGCACCGTTTCCTTATGAACCTATTCTTGTACCTATTGTTGTTCCTATTCCAGAGTCTTTTGCTCTATTTGTTTCACTATTTGTTGCATTGTCTCAGTCTAAGTCTGATTTTCTACCTGTTGCTCTTTGACATCTATCAGTTTCTCTTGTGTGTTTTCAGTTTGCTCATCTACCAGAGGCTCACTAGCCATGTCAGTCTTATCAGCTGCATCTTTGTCTACCACAATGTTGATCTTTTGAGTATCAACATCCACTGTATATAAGACTTTAGGATTAGGATTGACATCCTTTACATCCATACTTTCAACTACAGGTTGATCTTTTGTAGCTGTTGTTGTTACCGGTGGAGTCATCAAAGGAGGTGGGGGTAAGTTGTATTTAACCTTGATACTAGGTGGTCCACCAACTTTACCTTTACCCTTGTCTCTTTCTTTCTGATATACCTTTATAGGCTTGTGGTTCATGTATTCTTCTTGTTTTTCTTTTTCAACTAGGAAAGTGTCCCATGCATTTTCTGTTTCATTAGTCACCTCATTAACTCTTCCAACCATTAGAGCAATGTGCTGGTGTGCAGTAGAAAATACTGACTGATTGGCTTCAGCAATTAAGTCATCAATTTCTTTGGGTGAGTTCACCAGGTACACAACAAGTAGCTTTTCTATCTTGATTTTCTTGTCAAGTTCAACTACTGCTTATCTTCTTGCTTCCAATCTTTGAAATAGTTCATTTGGTACTTCATCTACTACTTCCATCAAAAATTTCTTATACATGTCCATATGTAATATAGCACTGTTTTCTACTTGTTCTTTTTCATCAACTGTCAATGTGTCATATAATTTCTCTATATTCTTCAGTTTCCATTCCTCTGTAATTTCATTCCACATTATATCAAGAAGGGCCATGTCCTTATTTGTCCTCTTCCTCTTCTTGGGTGTCAGTTTCATCTTTGGTGTAGACTTTCGTACTGGAGATCTCACTGCTTGTTGTTTTTGTCTTGTCGTCCTAGGTGAGGGTGTGGTTGCTGGTGAGAGATCTCTTTTCCTTATAACTCTCTTGAAAGTTGCAAGCATGTCATTCTCTGAAGATGTGCCTACCGGTGATACGTGAGTTTTAGGTTGTGGAGCTGCTAACTCATCCTGTGTTATACCGGTTTGTTTCATTATTTTATCCTTGATTTCCTTTGCTTGCCTAGAACCTCTTCATATAACTACCTCAACCTTTTTCACTCTCTTCTTAGATTGTATTTGGATTTCAATAGTTTCTGCACTACGAAATACTTCTTCCTTAGGTTCTTTAGGGGCTTCCAGAAGTGCTTTAGCATATGTTTCAATGATAAGGTCATCTGTTTCATAACCCATTTTTGTTACACAAATTGTCCTAGGGATGACTGCTTCCATCCAGATCTCATCCTTCTTAATTAAAAAACATATTTGGTCCTTATATTTGTCAACAATCTTTTGTGATAGACGGATTCTTTTCTTCATGTTGGCCTTAAGTGCTTGGAAATAGTCTTGGATATTCTGATCCTTATCTTCTCCCATATTGTTGAATAGTTCAGTTAGTTGTTTACCTACCGGTATGTCATATCCAAGTTCCTTCTAGCCTATACCAGGAACCTGTTTGGTTATATGTAGCATTAGACATACTAGCAGATTTCCAAACTTAAAAGTTCCTTTCTTGTCCTTCTTGATCTTGCCTAAGTTGTCAATTAATTCGTCCTTCAACCACTCACATACATCAATCTTTGCATTATCTGTGACCATGTCATAAGCACTTTTAATGCACAGACTTGACACTGAATTGAGTTTTCTTGCATGAGTTGCCTTATATCCTAATATCATGTTGATAAATCTTACATTAATATCTTTTACATCATTGACTCTTAAGGACCTTTTATTAGATGTGGCACCAGTTAGCTGAGTAACTAGGTCATTGGAAACCTTCTTAGTTTTGTCTGGCCTTTTATCGGTAGTCGGTAACCCTGTGACAGCTTTCACAACTTCCTTGGTGATTTTGTGAATTGCATCTAACCAGAAAAATTCACCATGTACCCTGCTTAAGACTATCCTAATCACATCCTTGGGGAATTCAGGAATGCTAAGGATCTCTATAAATTCTAGGGTTTCAATGATCTTATGTTCAACTTTTATATTACTAGACTCATCACATATGATAGATTTAAACATGGTTTTAATCTCTTCATCTCCTAGTTCCTCAATGTTGCAGTGAATGTAAATTCTGGGATCTTCAGCATAAACAACTCCTTTAGGAATTTGAGAAAAAGCACCTAAAGTATCATCTTTCTTTGCTACCTCGGGAACTAATTGAAATAAGGGCCTAGGTCTTTTTACAACTTCGACAATAGTAGGGTTTGCTATATATTCAAGTGCAGAGGTGGATGCCATGATGAGATACCTTTTACTGCCTTTGGGATGGATGATTTCTTGAAGTGTCTTGCCTCTTGCTTGAAATGCCTTAGCTCGGAATCTTTGCTCTCTTCGTAGGTTTGAAATCTCGATGAAATGAAATGGAGCCAAAACCACAAATTTATAGTGTTAATTTTCCATCTACCACATTTAATGCATGTTGGTTAAGTATTCACTTAACATTGTCTGTCGATAATAAAGTAATTTCCAACTTCTCATCTCTAACTGAGGGAATAATAGCACATGTGTCATTAGATCGCCAAACCCTCAAGGAAACTTTCTTCAACTCGATGAAGAACTTCCTGCCGGTGGACCATCACTCTATCTTGCCGATGAAGCATTGAATAGTTCTATCAGTGGAGGAGTATTCCCAATATTTGGATCAGCTTTTCTAATCCATTGTTTTGAGAATTCATGTTTAACCTCTTCAAATTTTTCTTTACCTTTCAAGCTAGAACTTTTGTTGTCTGCCAGTGATCCTTTACTTCTAAAAAATTTTGCAATATGCCCAATCTTGTTACATGCATAACAAGTTACATTATTCTTCTGAATAACTTTCCCATAACCTATGCTGGTTTGTGTTCTACATTGATTAGATAGGTGTCCAAATCTTCCATAAACATAACATCTCACATTCATTCTACAATTTTCAGAGTTGTGACCAACCTTGTTGCATTTTGAACATTGACCGGTGGGTGTGTTGATATTCTGATAACTTCTAGATCTACATTCATTTGCTCTATGACCATACTTATTACTATATGCAGGAAAAGTGGGTCGATAGAACTAAATATGCAGAAAATGGAGCTCTATGGAGCCTTGCTCACACACCCACAAGACTTCTTGGTGTAAGCTATGGAGTTATAAAGTATAACTCAGCTTCCCAGGGATGGTTCCATGGTTCTGTATCTTGCACGGTCCCTCAAACTAGTGTTTTTTCTCTCAGATCACTGACCAAAATGGTTTAGGGATTGCAAATGCAAGAATGAGGGATGCTTTTATTGATTTTAAAATGAGATGCATCCTAAGCTATGCATGATGCTAGAAATGCAATAAACTAACTCTAAGATGACAAGGTTAGTAAACAAACTATCCTAGCATACTATATTAGTTAATGATTTAAGCTAATGATAATAGAAATACTCTAAAAATGCATATTAGATTAATTTCTATTTTAAAGAGAGGCTAAAGGATGAGCATATATGAAATGAAAGCTTGAATGTTTTTGAGCATAAGTATGATACTACAAAACTTGGATTGATATTTTAAAATGGAGGAATGAGAGCTCTATTTATAGAAAAAATAGGGCAATGGATGGTCAGGACTGAAAGAGGTAATCAAGGGTTGAGTTTGAAAGTTGGGAATCCATGTTTGCAATTGGCACCAATGAAATGGTGACAAATGTCAACATAAAACTTGTTGAGAAAAGGGGTTGGAGACATTAAATGCCTGAGAAGACCTCATGGTTATCTAGAGGGTAAGGGTCAAGCTTAAGTTAAGATTACCCATTGGATTAAGTTTTAATCCAAGGATAAACTCTTGTGCAAATGATTAAGGGATAACCATGGTCAAAGAAATGAATACTTGATGAGACCCTTGGGTTAACCATTAATGGTTTGTAAGAGAAACTTGTTGGAGACTTGGAACCTTTAATGGTTATTGAAGACTTTGAGGGTTTGAGAAGTGACTTCCCTTTGTTTAGGGATGTGACAAAGTTTAGAAGATGGGTTAGGTTAATTTAGAAGTGATTAGAAGGGTCTAGAAGAAATTAGGAATAGGTTTTAGAGTGCAAGTGGGAGATGTAGGAGAATGCAAGTGGATGGAGAGATAATAGGATTTAATTGAAATGAAGTTAATTTAATTCAATTTGGTTGCAATTTGGGGAAATTAAATAAATTATATTTATTCAATATAGGATAAAGTTTTTAATTAATTTTGAATTTAATTAAAAGTGGATAGAAGGGATTTAATTGAATAAAATGATTTATTCATTAAATGGTAAAAAGAAGTCTAGTGAATTTAATTTAAATAAATTGAGTAATTTACTTAATTTAAATAGAAGAATGTGGGTGATTCAATTAAATTAGATTTAATTAAATAGAGAAATGAATATAAAATATTCATTTAGGAATATGGTCATTTTTATACGTCTACATTTTGCCCCTCTTTGAAGTGACGTGTGTGCATATGTTATTTCAAAGAAAATGATGTTTTATCGTGATTTATGATCAAATAAAATTTTTGCTTTTATGATTTTCAAGTCATGCCCCAAATTTGATTTGATGTGTGATGCCCTAGATTCGATATTTGATGGTGATGCCCCCTCGAGAGATGAATCAATATTTTGAAAATTTGGATTTGATTTGGTGATTTGTGTTTGGTGTGTATGATTTTGTCTGTGAAATGTTTAAATTGATTCATCTCCTGATAATTTACATGTTTTAGGGTATAAGGAAGACCGCAAGCAAATTACATGCCCAATTCCCTAACTCTTATTTCATTTTCCTCCTATAAAAGGGGAAAAGTGCTTTGATTTGATTCATTTGTGCATTGTTGACTTTGGAGAAAGAGAATTTTGAGAGAAGTCAAAATGCCTATTCCATATTCCAGGCATCATTTTGAGCGCATTCGGAGGTATCGGAGACCTGCCGCATATGGACCACCAGTAAGTCAACAATTTTGACCCTTTTTTGATTTTTGATTTTGTCATTTTTGGTTAGTTTTTTATTTTTAAAATTCAGTTTTATCGGTTTAGCACGTCAAATCCGTAAGTTAGCGCATACAAAAATTTAGGTAGTGCATGAAGTTTGTTTTTAGGGTTGTGTCCGAAATAAAATATTGTAGCGCATAGAAGTTATAGGTTAGCACATGGCAGGAAAGTAGTGCATGTGAAACATAGGATAGTGCATCAGGTCAATAGGGTAGCACGTGAGAAAGACCTAGCGCATAAGCGTCACAGGGGTTCGCATGGGTAAGGGGTTTTAACATGTAAGGTAGACCTAGCGCATAGGGTCAAATAGGTAGCATCAGCAAGGTATAGGTTAGCGCATAAATAGATTTTAGCGCATAGTGTAGGTTGGGTGGCGCATCGGTGAAAAAGGATAGAGCGTAGAAGCAATCTAGTGCATACGGTAAATAGAGTAGCACATGGGAAAAATAGCTTAGTGCATGTGTGTGTTCTAGCGTGGGGAGAATCTGTTTTAGCACATCCACAAAAAAGTTTTGTGAGATAAAGTGATTTGTGAAAAAAATTGATAGGATAAAGCCAGTTTTGCCAGGATAGGTGTAATTGGTGTTTTGCTGTGTTCTGCTGTCATGGTTTTTATTGAGTTGTCCAATATTAGTGTTGATATAACTTGTTTTGATTTGTGATTTTTCAAGTTATGCATAGATATTTATGTGTTGTTTTGATCAAAGCATGATTTGCTTTTGCACTTTATTTCAAGTTCAATGTGTGAAGCCTGATTTGTGTTACAAGCTGATATGGGTTGGAAACTTGAGTTGTTTTACAAGTTGATATGGGTGGGAAACTTGAGTTGTGTTACAAGTTTATGCGATTTGGAGACTTGAGTTGTTTTACAAGTTTTGATATGGTTTTTGATAACTTGAGTTGTGTTACAAGCTAATATGAAGTGATAGGATGTTGAACTTGATGTAGATGAGCAATTTGTTTCATGTTGTTGATGTGATTTTGATTTTGATATCGTTGTTTTGATGTGGAAAATCGATATTGGACTTGTTTTGCTGGTTGATAGGAGCGATTGGGCGTGGTTCAATCATGAGAGCGATTTCCTAGGCCTTGGACTTTGATACCACAGTTGGTACAGGCTGGTCTTGATATTAATGAGAGATGTCATTTGGCGTCCCTGTTGGATATGCCTCAATTCACTATAAATCAGGGGTTACTTACAGTGCTCGCAGAGAGGTGGCACAGGGACATGAACACCTTCCACTTTGCCATGGGTGAGATGACAGTCACACCAGAGGACTGTTACAGGATTCTATGCATACCAGTAGTAGAGTCACTACTACCTTATGAGCAGTCGGAGGAGGGTGGCACAGAGGCACTTTGCCGTATATTCCATGATGAGATAGTATTTGGATATGAGATCCCTTGGCAGGAGTTCCTGGACTTGGATTATGCACTGCTTCCATCAGTACTAGCAGGGTTTATAGGTGGCTTTCTATGTCCCGACCGTAGGTCGAAGGGACTATCTGTGGGATGGGGGCTGGTGTTAGAGGACATTGTTACACAGGGCCACAGGTTTGCGTGGGGATTAGCTATGCTCGCCCATCTGTATAGGGATTTACACGAGGTGGTATACCTGGGTTATGGCAATTTGTTAGCTGGCATGACACTCCTACAGGTATGGTGCTAGGAGCACATTCTAGCCACCAGGCCATTAGCAGACAGAGATAGCCCCATTGGACGTGCATATGCCTATGGGTATAGGGGTCTAGTTGTCCGATGAAAGCTGGGCAAACTAGAGCATTGGAGGAGAGTGCTGGATGACATTGATATGGTCACTTGGCGACCATATACAGGGTGTGAGGTCTGGGTGGAGGATGGGCTAGAGATGCCCTATGTGTTCATGACGAGATACTTGATCGGGAGGACCCCATTTGTGATTGAGAGGTTCGTGGTCACCCAAGTTTTGCGGCAGTTTGGTCGACACCAAGGTATACCATAGGGGCCTGCTTATATGCATAGCGGAGATAGGATATACCAGATTGGGGTCTGACGATTGATAGTGCAGTGGCTATGGAGGAGTTTATCAGTTTGGTAGGCTAGGTATGGGATTATGCCTCAGAGATTTTAGATGCGGGCATGATAGATGAGTTTGTGAGATTGTTCGCTACGCGGGTAGTGGTGAGGATTTTAGATCCAGAGGAGATGCGGCCATCATTTGATGACGATGATGATGAGGGAGGTGGAGACGATGAGGATGATGAAGATGGTGGGGGAGGATGACAAGGGAGAGGAGATCGGGGGAGGAGGGGAGATAGAGGTTTGGAGAGAGCGGTGAGACGGGTGGTGAGAGATAGAGGGAGAGGGGGGTTGGCCCTTGGAGCAGGTGGAGAGGGGAGGGTGGGAGAGGTGTTAGCTATAGTGGGGGGAACGAACAAGGTGACATGGATAGTGCAGAGGAGGAGGACAGATGTGCTACCACCTCCTACACTGAGGATAGGCAGAGTTAGAGGATATGCCCTGGCATAGGTATCGCTGTGGGTTTGGATCCCCACTCATGTTGAGGATGCATAATTTCAAACCCTACAGGTGACTGTATAGCAGTTGCAGGCATAGGTATTGACATATCAGTGGCAGATTGTGTAGTTGACCATCGAGCGAGACATGGAGATAGAGCAGTGGGGTCGAGTGGAGGAGCTTGCAGCAAGCATGCAGAGGGCAACAATGGGTGGTCCGATGAGAGAGACCCTGAGAGAGCTAGCTTTTAGAGCTTAGGAGGCAGACTACTACCATCAGCATTATGAGGCTGCGGTACCCAGGGATCACCGAGTACAGAGATTTACACAGTCGAGATCTAGTCGCTCTCAAGATACTGGATCGTGGTCTGAGAGCCGAGGTGTGACAGGGCCATCGAGACATGTTCCCCCTGGAGATGTAGGGGTGGGGACTTTTGGAGCTAGACCATCTCCGTTAGGGGATAGCCATACTTGAGAGACGTGGTCTCTATTGTATTTTTTATCATTGTATTCTTTTGTACTAGACACAAAGATGATAGATTTTGTACATTTTGATCATTTTTGAGATATATATATATATACGGCATCATTATCTTCGATCATGTGCTATGTTATATGGATGTATGTGCTTATGTGTTCTTTTCTGTATTTTATGATGAGGCAATTCTTAAATATATGATATAATGGATGATGCAGGATGTATTCTGTGATGTGTTTGTGAGATGTATCTTGAAAACGAGATGTATGCTATGAGATGTATCTTGAAAATGAGATGTATGATAATAATATGCAACTAATTGTAAAATGATATGCAACTAATTGTTTTTGTAGCATCCTCATTATGCATTTTCCATCCCGATACAACCATATGTTGTTTTCTTTCTTTGTAGGTATCATCATTGAGCATTTATTGATCTTTGGATATGTTGAAAATTTATACAAGCATAATGGTATAATTGAACCATGATAACCTGAGAAAAATTTACATGATGTTTGATTTTGCAAGATAGCACAAGCGTCAAGGTATGATTGAACCAAGACGACCATAGTTCGGATTGCATATAAATAGACAAGATTAAATCATTTGTATGCATGAAGTGGAATCATGTCTTCAGTGATATTTGATGTATCACGTCTCGAGGCAAGTATTCACACAGTACAAATGATCACCTCCCAGATAGAAGACTAAGAAAATATTGGAGGTTCCCCATGATCTCTAGCTTTGAAGCATTTAGTGAGAAAAGGGAGAGAATCCAATAATTTTAAAAGTTCAAAATGCAAAAATAGTCAATATTTTTATGCAATAATGCAACATTTAGTACTTCAGAAAATCATCCATCCTTGGTATTTCTGTGATTTTGTGTTTTGTTTTGCGATGAAGCGTAGTTTTGGTTGTTGGATGCAATGCTTCTAAGTTTTGTAAATCATTTTGATGTCTTGAATGTGTTGCAAATTTTGATGATTTATTGCCCCTAGTTGAGTGTTCCTCTTGATGTGAATATGTACAGTGATTTCCAAGCCATGGTGGAGTGTGGTAAGAGGATATATATTCATAGACCAGGATAGTGACTATGCTAAGTATGTCCTGAATGGATATGTGCTCAGTGTCATGTGATGGCCGATAGTGTTTGATAAAATGGTATGGATATAGATAGAGGAGCCATCCTTTCACAATAGCGCCTGTTTACCAGGTTTTCACCAGTTGCTCTTATTGTACCTTTTTATTTGTTTTTGTTTTTTTTTGGATTTTTTATTTTTTTGTTTTGGCTTTTTCCATGCATTTAGACTACTTAAGTGTAGTACTTCTTCAGATGGATGTTGTTAGTTGGTTCATCGAGCACATGTCCTTCTGAAGTTGTTAGCTGATAGGCACCTGATCCATAGACTGATATGATGACATAGAGACCCAACCAGTTAGGTTCAAACTTCCCTTTCTTTTCTCGATCTTGTTGATTTCTTGGATTTTCTTTGAGGACTAGATCACCAACTTTGAAGTTGCGAGGAATGACCTTGTGATTGTAGCTCCTGCACATGTGTTGCTGATATGCCTTGAGATGAGTGTAAGCATGCTGACGTCTTTCATCTAATAGTTCAAGTTCTTGTAGTTGGTTAACTTGATACTCTTCATCTGGAATAAAACCTTTCAAAGAGACTCTGAGAGATGGGATTTCTACCTCTAGTAAAAAGAAGGCTAGTGAATTTAATTTAAATAAATTGAGTAATTTACTTAATTTAAATAAAAGAATGTGGGTGATTCAATTAAATTAGATTTAATTAAATAGAGAAATGAATATAAAATATTCATTTAGGAATATGGTCATTTTTTATATGTCTACAATTACAGTTAAAACATTTTCCATTGAATTTATAAGCATTAGGTTGACTTATCTGTTTGCTGTGATCCTGTGTGTTTGTAGTACCAGAGCTTTCACCAACTTCAAAGCCAATTCCAAAAGTGTTACTTTTAGGTTTTTGATTCTTCAGTAAGGTGCCAAGTTCCTCTAAGCCTTTCTTGAGTTTGTCTTTGTGTTGATTTGCAATATCCAATTGTCTTTGTAAGATCTCTTTTTGTCTCATTAGTTCATTTGACTCATTCTATGTGTGCATCAGATTTGTCTTCAAAAGGTCATTTTCTGCATCACTTAGTCTTTTGGTCAATTCTTCTTCATTCTTTTTCCTATCTTCAGTTTCTTTGTAGAATCTCATGGTCATATCTTGCATCTCATTCTTCATTGTTATGTTTTCCATTTTTATTTTGCTTATCTCATCATTAAGTGATTCCTTTTCATCATTCTCATTTTACAATTTTTCACATAATTATCTTCTCTTGTTTCTTGCAATTGTAAAATTCTCTTGAAGTGCCTGAATGATATCCTGAGCTACCTTTAGATCATCTTCTAGTTTGATATTTTTCAGTTTTTCTACATCATAGTCTAAGAGAGCTGCTTCAAGTTGCTTCATTAGATTTTCCATCTTTACCGGTGTCAAGATCTTCCTCAAGCTATTAGGCTTCTGAAAATAGAGGACTAGGCTCTAATACCAATTGTTAGGATTCCCATAGATACTGAGAGGGGGGGGTGAATCAGTATCTAACTGGTAGTTAGAATTTCTCAACTTAAGACATGCAGAACGTATTATAATAGTGTACTGGTATGCAAGAAATAATGCAATAAATAGAAATGAAAGAAACCACATGAAAATAACACCATAACACAATGATTTAATGAGGAAACATGGTGTGGGAAAAACCTCAGTGGGATTTGTGACCCACAATATTCAGTTACTAGCCAATAAGAGAATATTACTTACAATAGGGGCCTGCACATGCAGGAAGGCCAAGTGCTTAGAGCTAACTGCTCAAATGGGAAGTCTCACTGACTTACAATGTGGATTATACAAATACAATAACTTGTATTGCTTTACAATAGCATCTTCAATGCCAGATTCAATACCGGTTTCTGCTCTATTCTTTACATATACCCCTTAACCTATATTTCGCATAATAGGTCTGCCTTATAATATTTCTACATCACCATACTTAATGTCTACAATGATCTCTCTTATATATAAGACTAATTTTACAACATGCCAAGTCGGCTTACAAAGTTTTTATAATAATAAACAAAATATAATATATCAAAAATCTTGTCGGCCTCTATGTCGGGATGCTTCCTTTTTCTACCAGTGTTGGTGTTTTGAGTGTTGGTGTAGGGTGTGTTCTGTTGATGCCGGTGTAATGCCATGCCGGTGCCATAGGATTATAAGGTTGCCATCAATGGAAAAACCTTCAATCACCTTCAATGTCTCATTAGAGTGTGCATATGCCAACAAAGAATAGGGCAGAAACTAGTACTGAATCTGGCATTGAAGATGCTATTGTAAAGCAGTACAAGTTATTAGATTTGCATAATCCACATTGTAAGTCAGTGAGACTTCCCATTTGAGCAGTGAGCTCTAGGCACTTGGCCTTCCTGCATGTGCAGGCCCCTATTGTAAGTAATATTCTCTTATTAGCTAGTAAGTGAATATTGTGGGTCACAAATCCCACTGAGGTTTTTCCCACACCAGGTTTCCTCGTTAAATCATTGTGTTATGGTGTGATTTTCATGTGGTTTCTTTCATTTCTATTTATTACATTATTTCTTGCCTACCGGTACACTGTTACAATATGTTCTACATGTCTTAAGTTGAGAAATTCTAACTACTAGTTAGATACTAATTCAGCCCCCCCTCTCAGTATCTGTGGGAATCCTAACAATTGGTATCAGAACCTGGTCCTCTATTTTCAGAAGCCTAACAGCTTGAGGAAGATCTTGACATCGGTAAAGATGGAAAATTTGATAAAGCAACTTGAAGCAGCTCTCTTAGACTATGATGTAGAAAAATTGAAAAATATCAAACTAGAAGATGATCTAAAGGCAGCTTAGGATATCATTCAGGCACTTCAAGAGAATTTTATAATTGCAAGAAACAAGAGAAGAGAATTATTTGAAAAATTGCAAAATGAGAATGATGAAAAGGAATCACTTAATGACAAGATAAGCAAAATGAAACTGGAAAACATAACAATGAAGAATGAGATGCAAGATATGACCACGAGATTCTGCAAAGAAACTGAAGATAGGAAAAAGAATGAAGAAGAATTGACCAAAAGACTAAGTGATGTAGCAAATGAGAACACAAGACTAAGCTATGAAAATGACCTTTTGAAGACAGATCTGATGCACACACAGAATGACTCAAATGAACTGATGAGACAGAAAGAGATCTTACAAAGAGAACTGGATATTGCAAATCAACACAAAGACAAACTCAAGAAAAGCTTAGAGGAACTTGGCACCTTGCTGAAGAATCAAAAACCTAAAAGTGATACTTCTAGAATTGGCTTTGAAGTTGGTGAAAGCTCCGGTACTGCAAACACACAGGATCACAAAAAACTGGTAAGGCAACCTAATGCTTATAAACTCAATGGAAAATTCTTTAACTATAATAAGTATGATCATAGAGCAAATGAATGTAGATCTAGAAGTTATCAGAATATCAACACACCCACCAGTCAATGTTCAAAATGCAACAATGTTGGTCACAACTCTGAAAATTGTAGAATGAATGTGAGATGTTATGTTTGTGGAAGATTTGGACACCTATCTAATCAATGTAGAACACAAACCAGCATAGGTTATGGGAAAGATATTCAGAAGAATAATGTAACTTGTTATGCATGTGACAAGATTGGGCATATTGCAAAATTTTGTAGAAGTAAAGGATCACCGTCAAACAACAAAAGTTCTAGCTTGAAAGGTAAAGAAAAAGTTGAAGAGGTTAAACATGAATTCTCAAAACAATGGATTAGAAAAGCTAATCTAAATATTGGGAATACTCCTCCACCGATAGAACTAGTCAATGCTTCACTGGCAAGATAGAGTGATGGTCCATTGGCAGGAAGTTCTTCATTGAATTGAAGAAAGTTTCCTTGAGGGTTTGGCGATCTAATGACACATGCTATTATTCCCTCGGTTAGAGATGAGAAGTTGGAAATTACTTTATTACCAATAGACAATGTTAATTGAATACTTAATCGGCATTCATTAAATGTGGTAGATGGCAAATTAACACTATAAATTTGTGGTTTTGGCTCCATTTCATTTCACCAAGATTTCAAACCTACGAAGAGCGCGAAGATTCCGAGCTAAGGAATTTTGAGCAAGAGGCAAGAACACTTCAAGCAATCATCCATCCCAAAGGTAGTAAAAGGTATTTCATCATGGAATCCACCTCTGCACTTGAATATATAGAAAACCCTACTATTGTCAAAGTTGTAAAAAGACCTAGGCCCATATTTCAATTAGTTCTCGAGGTAGCAAAGAAAGATGATACTTTAGGTTCTTTTTCTCAAATTCCTAAAGGAGTTGTTTATGTTGAAGACCCCAGAATTTACATTCACTACAACATTGAGGAACTAAGAGATGAAGAGATTAAAACCATGTTTAAATCTGTCATATGTGATGAATCAGGTAATATAAAAGATGAACATAAGATCATTGAAACCCTAGGATTTACAGAGATCCTTAGCATTCCTAAATTCCCCAAGGATGTGATTAGGATAGTCTTAAGCAGGGTACATAGTGAATTTTTCTGGTTAGATGCAATTCACAAAATCACCAAGGAAGCTGTGAAAGCTATCACAGGGTTACCGACCACCGATAAAAGGCCAGACAAAACTAAGAAGGTTTCCAATGACCTAGTTACTCAGCTAACTGGTGCCACATCTTATAAAAGGTCCTAAAGAGTCAATGATGTAAAAGATATTAATGTAAGATTTATCAGCATGATATTAGGATATAAAGCAACTCATGCAAACAGACTCAATTTAGTGTCAAGTCTATGCATTAAGAGTGCTTATGACATGGTCATAGATAATGCAAAGATTAATGTATGTGAGTGGTTGAAGGACGAATTAATTGACAACTTAGGCAAGATCAAGAAGGACAAGAAAGGAACTTTTAAGTTTGGAAATCTGCTAGTATGTCTGATGCTACATATAACCAAATAGGTTCCCGATATAGGCTACAAGGAACTTGGATATGACATATCAGTAGGTAAACAACTAACTAAACTACTCAACAATATGGGACAAGATAAGGATCAGAATATCCAAGACTATTTCCAAGCACTTAAGGCCAAAATGAAGAAAGAATCTGACTATCACAAAAGATTGTTGACAAATATAAGGATGAAATATGTTTTGTAATTAAGAAGGATGAGATCTGGATGGAAGTCGTCATCCCTAGGACAGTTTGGGTAACAAAAATGGGTTATGAAACAGATGACCTCATCATTGAAACATATGCTAAAGCACTTTTGGAAGCCCCTAAAGAACCTAAGGAGGAAGTATTTGGTAGTGTAGAAACTATTGAAATCCAAATACAATCTAAGAAGAGAATGAAAAAGGTTGAGGCAGTTGTAAGAAGAGGTTCTAGGCAAGAAAAGGAAATCAAGGATAAAGTAATGAAACAAACTGGTATAACAAAGGATGAGTTAGCAACCCCATAACCTGAAACTCACCTATCACCGGTAGGCACATCTTAAGAGAATGACATGCCTGCAACTTTCAAGAGATTTGTAAGGAAAAGAGATCCCTCATAGGCAACCACACCCTCACCTAGGAGGACAAGACAAAAACAACAAGCAGTGAGATCTCCGGTAAGAAAGGCTACACCAAAGAAAAAACTGACACCCAAGAAGAAGAAGAGGACAAATAAGGACATGGCCCCTCTTGATATAATGTTGAATGAAATTATAGAGGAAGGGAAACTGAAGAATATAGAGAAATTATATGACACTCTGACAGCTGATGAAAAAGAACAAATAGAAAATAGTGTTATATTATATATGGACATGTATAAGAAATTTTTTATGGAACTAGTAGATGAAGTACCAAATGAACTATTTCAAAGATTGGAAGCAAGAAGACAAGTAGTAATTGAACTTGAGAAGAAAATCAAGATAGAAAAGCTACTTGTTGTGTACCCGGTGAACTCACCGAAAGAAATTGATGACTTAATTGTTGAAGCCAACTGATCAGTATTTTCTACTGCACACCGGCACATTGCTCTAATGGTTGGATGAATTAATGAGGTGACTAATGAAATAGAAAATGAATGGGACACTTTCCTAGTTGAAAAAGAAAAACAAGAAGAATACATGAGCCACAAACCTATAAAGGTATATCAGAAAGAAAGAGACAAGGGTAAAGGTAAAGTTGGTGGACCACCTAATATCAAGGTTAAAGACAACTTACCTCCACCTCCTTTGATGACTCCACCGATAACAACAACAGCTACAAAAGATCAACTGGTAGTAGAAAGTATGGATGTAGAGGATGTCAATTCTAATCCTGAAGTCTTATATACAGTGGATGTTGATACTCAAAAGATCAACATTGTAGTAGACAAAGATACAACTGATAAGACTGACATGGCTAGTGAGCCTTTGCTAGATGAGCAAACTAAAAACACACAAGAGAAACCTTTAGATGTCAAAGAGAAATAGGTAGAAACTCAGACTCAGACCGAGACAATGCAAAAAATAGTGAAACAAACAGAGCAAAAGGCTTTGGAATAGGAACAACAACAGGTACAAGAACAGGTTCATAAGGAAATAGTGCAACCAACAACTGGAGAAGTAGAAAAACCATTGCTTAAGGAAATGCAAACACAAACAGACCTACCAGAGGTCAATACAAGCTTGGTTACTTCCACTGGCAGTACTCAAAATGTAGGTTCCTCATCATCAAGCTACAAATCAACTAATGTGACTAAAGTACTCTTAGCTTCAATTAAAAGGATAATAGATTACAACTCACAAGCTCATAAGGCAATAGATGACACAATCCCAATTTTGAAGGTAATTGCTGCTAACTATAATATAGACAATAAAGATTCTTTAGGACAACTTGATACCTTCTATAAATATATCATAGAAAACATTGAGAAAATAAAGGAAGAGACATTGAAGGACAAAGTAGAAATTGAAAACCAAAGATTCTTTGATGAGCAGATAAAGAAGTGTACTAGGGATTTTGACACACTTCTACCAGAACTGTGTAACTTATTGAAAGAGTACAAAACTCTATACAAAGACACCTGTAAGAAAAACTTTTTGACTAGAGACATAGATAAGAAAATAAGCAAGGTATAGGATGAAATCAATAAACTTGTTGATAATTTTGTTAACTCATCTGATACATTATCAGTTTTTGAGCAAAAGATAACAAATTTTGAAGAATCATTGAGTCTACTCTAAAAAGAATAGTATTGATTTTTGTAATAATGCAATTTTGATATGCAATAAAATTAAGATGTGAGAGATGGAATGCAAATGTGTAAATTGTGAACACTTGGATTGAAGACAATTTTCTCTCCTTCATGATGATGCAAGTATGTCAATGTTTCATTTAAGATAGATCAACAAGATTAATTAAGTAGGTTAGGTTTTAGAAATGCATTATTGTTACAATATAAACAATCCATTACATGTCATCAAAGGGAATGGGGCAAGATAATTGAAGACAACACTAGACTATGTGTATAACACTAGCAGATAGTATAAAATAATTTCATAAGTGATCGACAAGGAAACTTAAAATTTGAACATAAATTACATATAGTAGAAATTATCGACAAAGTTGTCAAACATTGTAAAGACAGTCCATGAATCAATGAAATTGACTAACATGGCAAGTTAGCCTATTTCGTTAGTTTGCAAGGCAAAAGGAAATGGTGGCCAGGTAGTCTGCAAATCAGCGAAATCAACTAAGACACCATATTAGTCGATTTCGCTGATTCGTAGACTGGCTAGCTGCCATTTCCTTTTCTCATGTGAAACGACGCAATAGGCTAACATGTCATGTTAATCTATTTTGTTGTTTTGCAGTCCAAAAGGAAATGGCGACATGGCAGTCCACAAATCAGCGAAATAGAACAACACACCGTGTTAGTCTATTCTACCATGTGATGGGCCAAAAGGAAATGGTGGTTTGCCAGTCCGCAAATTAACGAAAATGAGTAACATGTCATCTTAGTCGATTTCATTGATTTGCGAACTATGTGGCTAGCATTTCCTTTTGCCCCTAAAAATGGAGAAATAGACTATGATGCCTTGTTAGTCAATTTCGTTGATTCCCGAATGCCCGCGGCTATTCTGGCTCCAGGCCGCCATTTCTTTTTTTCCTAGACGTGTCTATTCTAGCTCCAAAATGACTGTGATTGACTAACCTGTCGCTAACACCTTGTACGAAAGGTCTATTTTGGAGCCAAAAATCAACTAACATGGAATGTTAGTCTATTTTGCCATTTCACGTGGCAAAAGGCAATGGTGGCCATCCAGTCTGTGTATTAGCAAAATAGACTAAAATGTCATGTTAGTAGATTTGTGTTAGTCAATTTCACTGATTCGAGGACTGGTTGGCCATCGTTTCCTTTTTCCATGTGAAATAGAGAAATAGACTAACACATCATGTTAGTTGATTTGTGTTAGTCGATTTCGTTGATTCACGGACTGGCAGGCCGATATTTCCTTTTGCCCAACAAAACAACAAAAATGACTAACACAGTATGTTAGTCTATTTTTCTATTTCAAGGGCCAAAAGGAAATGGTGGCCAGGCAGTCAATGAATCAGCAAAATCAATTAAGACAACGTCTTAGTTGATTTCATTGATTCGCGGAATGTGTGGCCGCGATTTCCTTTTCGCCTACAAAATGGTGAAATAGACTAACACGCCGTATTAGTCATTTTCACTAATTCCTGAACTGGCAAGCCTATTTCACCGTGAGACAACGACGTGGAATTGGCGGGCAACCAGTCTGCGAATCAATGAAAATGACTAACACGACATGTTAGTCTATTTCGTCATTTCGTGGGCCAAAAGGAAATGGCAGCCTACCAGTCGGTGAATCAATGAAACAACTAACATGGCATGCTAGTCTATTTTTCCAATTCATGGGCCAAAAGGAAATGGTGGCCACGCATTCTGTGAATCAACGAAATCAACTAAGATGTTGTGTTAGTCGATTTCACTAATTCGTGAACTAACTCATCGCTATCATGCTGTACGAAAAGTCTATTTTGGAGGCAAAATCTATTCTGGCTCTAAAACGGATCTTTTCTATAGCGTGTTAGTGACATGTTAGTTAATCGCAACAGCTAATTGCAAAATCAATGCTGTGAAATGTGCGACAAACACATGTGTTAATCAATCCCTATGGACATTTTGAAGCTAGAGTAAACATGTTCGTTGCATTGAGAGCACCATGAACAAAGGAGCCATGTGATCTTCTGAGAATACCGTAACAGTATGTTGTACCTCATTTTAGTGGGGAAATCAAAAGAAGAATCAGAAAACTTCTCACATATATATGAAGTGTTACTTTGAATTTCAGTTTCTTTGTTTACAGAATACATGTATAACTAACCTACATGTTATACTCCACCTTATTCATGTGCTAAAGCTTAAATAGTTAAATACTCATTGATCTATATTTAATATTTATGAAGAAGAATAGTCATTGAGTTGTCTTATGTACTTGTGATTCAGTTTATCCATCATTTATAAATAAGCATGTTTCAATCTTCAATAAGCAACTATTATAAGTAGGTGGAAGTTAAGAAAATTTGCCATCATACAATTACTGGTTCTTTTAAATCCACTATATAAAAAACCTTTAACCTACAGATTTAGGTTTTAGGTATAGATTCACCCACCTTGGTTCACCAAGACTGAATCAAAAGTCATAAAGAGAAGTGCCAAAACCATTCATCATACAAGACGTGTAGAAAAGCCACATATAACCATTCACAAAGCATGAAAAAGTGTACAAAAAACCAATCATTAACCATTGAAGTTGTTTAAGTGAGGTCAATCATATTCATTTAAAATAACCATTCACGGAGCATACAAAGTGTTTTCTTAAATGAAAGAATATGTCTAATTACAAACAATCTACACCACGACTGACATTTTATTCAACAAGAGTTAGTAATATACATCTAAAAAACTTTTGTAATAGTACAAGCCTCTTATAGAGATAGAGGTTGAGTATTTAAATGACTTTTATTTCCCCCAGTGATTAGAGTAAGGGGAAGAACATCATTCCCATCATACCTTTGTTTCTAGTACTAAGTGCATTTGCGCACAAATATCTAGCATGCCCTGCATCTAGTCACTTATGATTTTACTTCTTTTAGCGCACGCCTCACACACTACCTCTTGTCTCTCATTCACCATCTACAATCTACGCACTTGCATCTCAAGGTCCATATTCTTATCATCCAAGTCCATGACCTTCTTATTGAGTTCCATGCATTTTTTTTTGAGTTCAGTGCATCTCTTTTTCACTTCAGTGAATCTCCATTCAAGATCAAAAACAATCCCCTTCAACCTTTCATTTTCAGCGTGGGCCATTTCAACCTTCTGCATTAGCAGTTCTACATGCATGGCATCAAACTTCATTATGTCCATCCCATCGTTCGATTCTACAAATGGTGGTGGTGGTTGTCTTGCAAATTTCCCTAAACCATCGTCAGAGGTGAGAACATCAGGCATCCCATTCACCTTTGAATTCATAGAAGGCGTTCCATTTTGTGGAATAGATGTTTTGACGTCCTTTCTTTTTCCTGTTCATGCTCTTCCCATTGCCATCCCTACATAATATGCCAAAAAAGAAGTATTAGTAGATAGGTGGGCAAGACAACATGAAAAATGCAAGAAACAACAGTTTATGCCAACATGAAACAAACAGCTATATGTTGCATTTTTTTCATGAATAACATTATGTACAATACAAAAGTTAACGTTTTCACTACAGTTGACATGTTCACTAAACTGGGCACTTGGGTGGTAGGTTACTTGCCAATTGGGAATCCATATTTTGGGAAGATAACTCCATCACTCACCACTCCTCATCCTGCATCAAACTTATTACACATCTTCCATGAAACTATAACAGAAGTCTGGTATATTTTAATTTTAATTTTTTATTTTTTGTTAATTCATTTCAGATTCAGTGTTAAAAAACAAACAATAACAATGGTATATTGAACTGCCATAAGCTACAATGGAAATAGCACATGGTTCACAATTTCAATCAAACATTCTGCTTGATATGTATATGTAAAAGAGTTGTAGGAACCCTATTGCTATGCAATAACAAAACCTATGCATATGTAATATGTAAGAGACCTTGAACAAAACTTGAACAATAAATGACTATCATCGACTTTATTGTACCATCCACTATCATTATTAAAAATGTTTTGCACCAAAAACATGTTTATGAAGTTATTAAAGGGTAGTTGATGGTGCAGGATCACCATGAAATAGTCCAACAAATCAAGCCTTTACAGTTATGTTGCTTAAAATAGCATAAACAATAATTGAGATGGTTTAAACTATGGTAAGGTAAAATCCATCTCAATATAACATCTCCAAATCCCATTTGAATAGTCTATCAAGGCTGGTCTTCCACCATAGTATCTCACTCTAAATATTAGGAAAGAGGAACAACAACTATGATCAGAAAATATTATCGCCTCCACTATTTGGATTGTGCAATGGAGTTGACAGCACCATGAAATGATTTACACTTCTTCTCATTCTTATGCAAATCGGGAGGGGTGATGCCAAGTGATCATAGCCTCTGACTTACCTGTCTGATCACAGTGCTGCATTTAACATCCTCTTTTTGTGGCTGGACACTTTCACCAACTTTATCCTGCCACATACAAACGACATCATATGAGTGTTGCCTATTTCATTCCATTGGAATAAGATAAACAATGGAATGAGAAGATGGAAGAAGGGATCTTGTCATCTTTGAAACTTACTGTGGGTGGGGAATAGACCAAGTCTTCAATAGGCCACACTACCCATGAGTTTAGGGAATCCAACAAGACATCGACAAAAGGACCTGGGCAAGGTAGCTGGGCATTTTCATCAAAGACTTTGACGATGTGAACTTTAGCACAATGTCATGGGACTGGAATAGTATGACACATTACACCGTTCCCTAGGCCATCAACAATGCATTCCCCAACCACTGCCCCATCCACTAGTAGGTGGACTTCAACTCCAATAGTAACAATGTGAGCATCTTCATTGGTACACTCTTCATTATCTTCCATGGTTGCCTACATCAGTAACGAGTGGGCGCGGTCGCTTAAATAAAATTCTTTATACATGTCCATCAAACATAGGCATATCAATTCATGGCAATGCAATACAATAGTACCAGAATAGCTATCTCTCCTGGCCCATTACCCCCATCGCGATCATGGTCTGCTACTGTACATCCATCATTATTTTCCCCAGACTCTTTCTCAATGTTTTCTTCTATCGAATTATGCTGCAAAACGTGACACATTGTACAGGAGTGTAAGTAAAAATTAAACCCATATGCCTACAAACACTACTTGACCAAGGCCGATGAATTATATATGACTTAGGCAATAGTAAGAACACAGATAATGGACACAAACCACAACATCATAAAAAATTCACTCCAGTATAACACTGTCTCTCACTGCCTGTTATCCAAAATAAGAGCCCAATACCTGTCCATCTTTGCTCTTATCCTCCAACATCTTCCCCAATTGAGTAGACTCCTCTACAATCTTCTCATCACTACATGCACTCAAATTTCCATTCAACGTCTCCTTCAGCGTCTCCCTCCAAATAAACTTTTGAAGTTTCTCGTCCAATACTGTGGCCGACTCTATACTAAAAAGAGTTACTCTATAGCATAACACACTGTGTGATGATATAGCACTACATGTCATGCACAAAGGCACTGCATTACCTATTCATCTTTTCACCTATCCTCCAACCTCTGCTCTAGTTGAGGAGACTACTCTGCAATGGTTTCACCACTACATGCACTCAGTTTTTCAATCGTCCTCTCCTTCACCTTCTTCCTCCTAACAGACATCTAAGGTTTTGGACTTGGTTTTTGGGGAACACTACACATGGTGTCATCAGGCAACTACATTAACTTTTCTTTTCTCCTATCATCCATCATCAGCCCCAATTCAAGAGACTGTTCCACAATCTTCTCACCAGTCATGCACCCAATTTTTCATTTGATGTCTCCTTTAGCTTCTTCGACAAAATGAACTTATACCTAACAAACAACCAAGGTTTTCAACTTACTTTTTTGGGCACACTGCACTCTATGTCATCCAATACCATGGGACAATACATGCTCCCTCCATGGACCCCATCAAAATTGGCCTACAATGACATGGATGAAATAGTCAACATACTACATAGTGGAGTGCAAAGCATACCATGGAATGAAAACACACATATGGATAGGCCAATAGATAGTCACCTTCGCTGATAAATGTGTGGCCTCATCTGAAGTTGGACTTTTTTTTTTTGTAGCATTCTTCTTTTCTTGCTTCCTTGATGAATCACATGGAGGCTAATTGACTGGCATGTTTGTTTCAGGATGTGAAGTCCACCTTGTTTTTTCTGCAACATTCTTCTTTTTTTGCTTCCCTGACAAAAGAGATGCACCCTCATTTATTTCAAGATTTGAAGTCAACCTTGTTTTTTCCATAGCATTCTTTTTTTTTTGCTTCCCAAATGAAACAGATGCAGCCTCATTCACTAGCACATTTGTTTTGCGATTAGCCTTTGATGCTAGAACCTCCTCGCCATGGCCTGCACTGTCACTTAAACTCTGGGCACCGGGATAGGATAGGTCAATAAGTCATTGGTTAGATGTTTAAAGGAATTTAGTAAACTGAAAAATAATACGATCACTAAAAATTACCTTTGTTGCAATATTCTTTCTTTCCAGTAACTCTAAATTCTTCTTCCTTCTTGCCTCCCTAACTCGATTGTTGTCATACACTCGCACTGCTTCCTTTATCTCTTCCTTCCCTTCGGTAGGAAGCCCATCATGTGTTTTCTTGCCATATTTCATGCACACCCGATCAGTGACACGTTTTTATTGCATACTGTGTCATACACCCATTCGGTATTTGATATTACAATCCTTGTTTTCCAAGTGCATTAGCGATTTCTTCTGATGATCCATGTTGTGTTGTCCACTACCACACAGTTGACAACTATGTTGTGCAATCCCCAATAATGGAAGTTGATGTTCTCTAGCTCTATGCATGTTAAGCCTCCACAGATCCCAAAACTTACGGTGTCCATTTTTGGAACAATAATGAAAGAGATAAAAGTAGTACAACACAGCTAACAATGACAAAGCATCACATTCAATTTTGCACTAATCAAGCATTATAAAGATAATCCAATATATAATGACTAATAGTCAACCTCCTTTTTACTTGCCCCTCCTCCTTGTTCTTGTTTGTGAGTGCTGACAAAATCACGTTATCGTTCAATCTCCTGCTCTATGCTCACCTCATGCTCACTACAAACATCCCCTTTTTCACTCTCATCGGCTGGAGCATCAATATAATCGCCCTCATCTACATTTCTAATGGCCTCATCTTCCTCACTAGCACAACCACTATCATAATGTTGTCCAATAAAATAGCACACATCATCGATGCATTTTATGCCCATGTATATATCTACATTTCCACTTATAAATCCCAACTTCTAGCAATCATCCCATGCAATGATGTAAAAAATATATAATGCAATGATAAATAATAGTGTGATTGTGCAGTCATTGAGAAGTTGACTTGACAATGGGTTAAAAATTGAAGACCCGACTCCTGACTCATTTAGATTTGAATCCCCAACTAGTCCCTAACCTGAAAGCCCATCTCCTCACTCTTTCAGATTTGGATCCCCAGCTAATCCCGCATCTAAAATCTCAACTCCTAACTCTTTTAGATTTGAATCCTCAACTAGTCTTGGATGTGAAAGTCCAACTCCTGAATCTTTCAGATTTGAATCCCCAATTGGTCACACATCTAAAAGCCCAACTCTTGACTCTTTCAGATTTGAAACTACTCCTGGATGCGAAATCCCGACTCCTGGATCTTTCAGATTTGAATCTCCAACTGGTCGCACATCTAAAAGTCCAACTCTTGACTCTTTCGGATTTGAGTCCTCAACTACTCCTAGATATCAAAGCCCAACTCCTGAATCTTTTAGATTTGAATGCCAAACTGGTCCTGCATATGAAAGCCCAACTCTCTCCTAGGTATACAAATTGGTTCTCAAGTCATAAGCATTAAACGGTGACAACACCAAGAAATACTACATATTGCATAATCCATTAAAACTACTTAGCTTACAGGTAGGCCGATGTCACGTGTCACTGGAAAGCGAATGCGACCAACTCCCAAGAGATCATCTGCCTTTAGCTCCAGTAACCCATAATCAATATCAATAGTTTCCCTTAACCTTTTTTGCAATGCAATTAACATGATTGAACTAAAACAAAAAAACAATGCAATTCATATTCTTCACACTATCAACAACACCACACATTCACTACAAATGACACAACCAACACACAACTAGGTATTCCCACATTGCAATACAAAGTCAGTATGTCGTTGTGTTATGTACAACCCAACTAACGGTTTAGCCATAAACTATCCATTTCATTCCATTGTATAACATATTTCCTTGCAATTGCAATGAAATAATGACTATGATCCATCACCAACGCTATTAAAAAGGCTTCCTGTGTTCTCTCCATCCAAAATACAACACAAAAACTAGACTTTGTTAAGGATTGATAAAGAAGGATGCAAAACACGCTTAACGCATCGGTTGCATCTATTCTGGCTCCAAAACAGACCTTTCCTACAATTTGTTAGCAACAGGTTAGCCAATCATAGGCGCTAATTGCAAAATCGACGGTGCAAAATGAGTGTGCAACAATTAAGATGGTCAATCTATGTCATAGAATACACAGGGATTCATTAGTAGTAACAAAGTCTTTGACAATAATTAATGGGTACAGAGACCTCCAATTCATTATTCCAAAGACACATGTATTTTGAAACGAGTATCTATTCTAAAGCTTTCATCTCTTTGTTGATATGGGAATATTATTATTTATTAAAAATATAGTCTTAAGTTACCAAAAGAAAAGAAAAACACTGTGAAGGATAGATATGTGAGGAGTTCATCATGCCAACTAGAGACATCTAAAATAGAACCCCAAATAACATTTCAAATCAGAGTTGGATCATTGAACACATGTACTTCTCAAACATCATGAACATCAATAATCTAAATATATAAATACACTAGGATGAACATAAACGCTCTCATGCAAATCAATAGAATATATACAAATTTATAAAACATAGTTTGCAAGAATTAGGATTTCTGGTTCATATATTCAACACTGGTTTCATGACTAGAAGATCCTTTTAGCATAATCATTTCACATTGTCATTTTGTGCTAAAATTAATCTTAGTTAATTACAAAATATATCATATTTAGTTTGTTTTACACTTGCATTTACATAGTTTAAAAGCATTCACAATCTTGAACCTCCATAAGACACCCACAATAGTGCAAAAAGCTACTAAGAGCTATACTCATTTGGGAACTTGGAGAGGAGAGGAACAAGGGAGAAGAAGCTACAAGCATGGTGGAAGGCATTCGGAGATGCCTTGTTGCATTTATTTTCTTTGTTAAATGCTCTATTTTGCTTTTAGTGTCTCTCTTGATATGCTTGCTTAGGATAGTGTTTGATCTTTGATTTTCTAACACTAAAACTTGTTTCTTCCTATTTGTTGGTGTTTGTTATCCTAACCATCCTTTTTACAGAGCATCATTCAGTGAACTCAATGTGAATCAAACACACAACCTTCTGATATCATTTTTTCAAAAATACTAACTTTTTTGCATGTTTTAATTGATGCATAGGTCGCACTTTAGCGCCTTCGTTCACACTCTAGTGCCTTTGAAAGTTTGTACTTTAGCGCTATTGTTCCTAATAATAGCGCTATTGTCTCTCAACTGGAGCTATCATCTTTCTCTTAGTGCTATTGACCATTAAATAGCTCTATAGTTTCTTCTTTTAGGACTTTTAGCTCAACGTTTCATAGAATTAATTATGTCTGATAGAGTTCTTTGAGTTCTTTTGTTTCTAATTTTAGCACATTAAATGGCTCTTAAATGATTCACTACAGAATGAACATATGTCCAAAAACATCAAAAATTACTAGACACCCATCCGTTCTATTGATTGAGAATATTTGTGATAAATTTAGTGCAAGAGCATAGATGGTTTTTCTCCCAAGATACTCACCATACATATTTCCTTGAGTAGAAACAGGGCTTTTTGAAAGGCCACTTGTAGCTTGATAAAAGTGGTGACTCCGCTATCATAGGGATCATCTATCTGTTCTTCTCATACAAGGCTTAGTATATTGCATCCTTACTTGCTACGGCGGGATTCATAAGGTATGTAGTACCAAAGTTGAAGAAATATCAAGATGTGGCCTCAAATTATCACAACTAGCCATTTGACCTTAGGGATAAAGTGTGTTTGAAATGTCTTCATTTTGTGTCAGACCAATGATAAATTGAGCCGACTTTGGGCTTTTGGAAAAACATACACAAAAACATTTGAAAAGGGGTCAAAAAAGTTCAAAGATTGGGTTGATTTAGACTCACACTTATTTGTGCTTTTTGATGCAACATTATTGTGTTTGTGTGCTTGCTCTATTTTCTTGTCAAAGAAAATCAAAACTAGTTCAAAAACAAGTATTCATCCAACTCAAAATTTTCAAAACCAACATTTGGCAAAAATCAAAATAAAGTGCAAACAAGATATCAAGTTATATGACCATCCTTCACATTTTAAGAAGGAAAAATCTTCATCACTATATCAATCTAAAGAAAAGACCATTAAGCTCAAAGGCTTTCATCAAAAGGATATTTTTCTATCTCAATAGACAAATTTTTGTCTCACATAGAGCCTTCTTGTGTCACATGCATCTATATCTTCAGGGAAAATCCAACAAGTTTTATCAAGAGTCATTGAGCCATAGAGATTTTACTCAATATAGAGCTTTGAGTTATCATAAAAAAAAGGAGGCAAAATCAATCTTGTCTTCTTTCCAAACATTTGCATAACATATAACATAGCTCGAGAAGAACCACCAACCCCCAAAAGAGAAGAGGAAGAATTTGTCCCATTTGTAACACAAATTTTTTATTGAAGTTAACATTCCATCCATTCTCACATTCATACATCATCAATCCATTCCAACTCTTGAAACATAAAGAGGTCTTGTCCTAAGTTCTCTTCAAATATTGCTTGAATCAAAACAACACATCAATCTTTAGAGTGTGTCTACATCTAGGATAAACTCATCCTAAGAGGCATTTCTATGTAGGTTAAAACTAGTCTATGAGTGCATCCTCTCATTACTAGGTAGCTTGGTATGTAACACATCTCAGACTTTGCTATACCTTATCATCTCAAACATTGTTAACAAACACAACAAGAAATTCATAGAAGGACTTTGGTAACATCAACCTTTAGTTTTATAGATTCGTATGCTAAACACTTCACCCAACATTTATCTCTCATTCCATCACCAACTTATAATCATTTTCACCAAACTTCAACAACAACTTTCAAAAATGGCTCAAACCAGATCAAGGACTAGACAACTAGATCTCGAAGAAGAAGAATAGGAAAATCTCAATGAACTCGAAGAACCCCTTGGAGGAAACACAAATGATGAAAATCCTAGTACTCCCACTCCTGAAGCAATAGAAAGGGCACAACACAACCCCCTCTTCAATCGCCTTTTTGATGAAATCCTCAAAAATAATGTTGATGCTCTTTTTGAGACTTGCTCAAGAGGGAGCCAAACTACCCTCTGATTTTGATACTACACAATTATGGCAAGCATGTAAACACCATAGTCATAATGAGGGTGGAAGAGGTTGAGATAATGGTGCAGGAGCACCCAGGAAGACAAGGTGGAGCAGTGTCACTGATAGGCCCTATGGAGGATTTGATGAAAAATGAAGACAAACAATACCTATAAGGTCTTTAAATGATGTAACATGGCCATGTGAGCCATAAAATGTAATGAAATACAATGTAATGGTCAAAAAGTGTAAATTTGCCATTTTGAGCAATTAGGCCTAGAAAAGGCTAAAATTGGGTTTTTGGGGTAGAAGTGTGTTGAGGTGGATAAAATATGTTTATAAGGTCATCTAATGACCATTTTAATGTTTTAGAAGGTTTAGATATAGGTTTGGCAAGTTGGCATACATAGTTGTCAAACTTGACAACTTTGGAGCAACTTTTTGTTGTCAAAAAGTTGTCAAGAATGCAAAAAGTTGTCATAAGTTAGTTATAAGTTGGTTTTAGGTTGGATTTCAACCTAGAAGGCCTTGAGGATTATAAATGGATGAAATTGAATCATTTGTGGGGGTTGGTAAAGGTATTTTGATCGGGTTTGGAGTTTTGAAGCAATAAAAATCTGATTTTCATATATTTTTTTTTATTTGGAAGAGGAAGATTGCATAAACAACTTAACTAAAATGCAAAAATCAGTCATAATTGACTGTTACAGCCAATTGGGTGTTACAACTTTGCCTAAAGGATCATTAACTGATCTTGGCAAGCTCAAAACCCGTGGGCAGGGTCAAAGACCACTCCTTGTTCTTGTTTGCAAACAAATAAAAGGAGATACAAGGCTTTACAAACACCAATATATGGTGGTGAGTAAGCAATGAGTGGAAACCAACTCCAAAACAGTGACTCACTATTTTTTTTTTACACAATTTTCACAAACTGAAAAATGCAACAATCCTTATCATGGCTTAGAAAGCCTCTTTGCTTTCACATACATCTTGAACATCAAGATAGGTCTATCCACCTGATGAATGCATTTGCTATGGAAGAGAAAAGCATCAAACCTCTTCAAAGACCCTAGCCAAATAGCACACTTGCCTAGGGCTCCATGGCCACAAAACCTCTTGCACCTACATTTTTGAAATAAAAACATGTATCTACATATCTTAAAAGTTGACCAACTGGTTCTTGGGAAGCCATGAACATTTAGAGCTTCAAGAAGCCAAGTTGGTCAAGCATCCTTGCCAATTTCCTAGACAAGGCAGTGAAACTCTACAAGTCAGTTATCCTCTTGTACAGATAGGTACATGTCCAAGAGCACTCAAATTTTACATTTTCATGTCTAAAATGACAACTTTAGACATAGCCTCTTTCATTGCATTTTCGCTTTGACCTATGATGAAATGAAGCTAGGTGCTCCTGCACCATACTCCCCTGGTGACAAAGAAGTCATGTGACTCCTTTGGGTAGTAAAGAGAGAGGAATACCAGCCTTGTGGAAGTCAATTTCAGGTATCCAAGTGGCTTTAGAGGCTGGTTGATCCTTCCACTTGATCAAATGTTCAAAGTAGTCATGTTGTCTAGTCTTCTTGATGATTCTGGAATCAAGTACCTGTTCAAGAATGGGAAAAGAAGAAGAGGGGAGAGATAGATCAGAAAGGGAATGTGAAATGTCTAAAGCTCTTTGAGTCTCTTCTAGAGGCTGCCCCTTGAAAGGTACCAAATCTACAACATTAAAGATAGGAGACAAGGAAACATCAGCAGGTAAATCAATCTTATAAGCATTAGGACCATACTTAGCCAAAATCCTACAAGGCCCTATTCTTCTTATCTATAATTTGGTAGGAGCTCCCTTTTTCAATCTAGACTTGTTGAGATACACCATCACAAAATCTCCAACTAAGAATTGGACATCCCTCTTTGAAGCATCCACCCTTGCCTTGACTCTTGTTGTGGTGTCCTACAAAGACTGCTTAACCTGTTCATGGATCTCTTTCAGAGACTGTGCCATATCCTCTACTGTCCCACTAACATGTTGCAAGTTAGTCACATCATGTAACTCAAAAACACCTTTTGGATGCATACCATAAACAATTTGAAATGGACTCTTACCAGTGGATCTATTTACACTATCATTATAAAAAAATTCTGCCCATGGAATGAGTTGATCCCAGCTTTGTCCATACTCCTTGGTGAGACATATGAGTATAATACCCAATGTTCTATTCACCACTTCTATTTGGCCATTTGTCTATGGATGATAAGCTAAGCCAAAAGACAACTTAGTACCCAATTTCTTCCACAAAGTCTTCCAAAAATGACCCAAAAACTTAACATCTCTATCTGACATAATGCTATATGGCAAACCATGAATTCTGACAACTTCTTTAAAGAAAAGGAAAGCAACATGACTAGCATCATTAGTAGTTGTACAAGGTATAAAGTGAGCCATTTTGCTAAATCTATCAACAACCACAAAAATACTGTCATACCCTGCTTTTGTCTTTGGTAAATCTATAACAAAATCCATCCTGATGCACTCCCATGGCCTAGAAGGAATGGGAAGTGGCTGATATAAACCAGCATTAGTGCTATTACCTTTGGCCTTCTGACATACCATACACTACTCAACATACCTTCTGACATCTCTCTACATCTTAGGCTAGTAATAGAAGCATTGAACCAACGCTAAGGTCTTATTGAGACCAAAATGGCCACTCAAACACCCATTGTGTTTCTCTTGGATAAGGTTTTCTCTCGTGGAACCTTTAGGAACACACAATTGTCCTCCCCTAAATAACATACCATTCTATAATGTATAGTCAGCATACTCACTATGGAAATGATTCTCAAAAGCATGACAAACTTTATAAGCAGTAGCAAAATCATCATCATTAGGATACAAATCTTGAAAGCAATCAATACCAATACTCTTAACTTGAATCTCTTGAATAGTCAACAATCTCCTACTCAAAGCATCAACTACTTTGTTACATTGGCCTTTCTTGTGCCTAAGAGTAAAGGTATATGCTTGTAGGTATTCTACCCATTTCACATGCCTATGGTTGAGTTTATCCTGAGAATTCAAAAAACTGACTGCCTGGTTGTCTGTATACACAACAAACTCTTTAAGAAGCAAGTAATGCCTCCACTTCCTGAATGCCTACACTAATGCATATAACTCTAAATCATAGGATGAGTACTTTTTCTTTGTATCATTCAATTTCTCACTAAAGAAAGCAACTGGTCTATTATCCTGACTCAAGATTGCACCTACTGCAAGATGACTGGCATCACATTCTATAGTAAAGAGCTTATCAAAACTAGGAAGGATTAACACTGGCTGTGTAGCAACTCTAGTTTTGAGTAAGTCAAACCCCTTATTGACTGCTTCTATCCATTGAAACTCAACCTTATGACCACCCTTTATTGTATCTAACATGGGTGCACAAATCTCACTGAACCCTCTGATAAACTTTCTGTAAAACTGGGCTAGACTGTGAAAACTCCTAACTTCACTAGCTGATTGTGGGGTTGGCACTCATGCAATGATGTGTTTAACAAGTGCTACAAATTGACTTATGGAGTCCCAATGTAACAAAGTAGCTGATGCTTTGAGTAGGAGATTGTTGACTATTCAAGAGATTCAAGTTAAGAGTATTGGTATTGATTGCTTTCAAGATTTGTATCCTAATTGTACTCAAGGTAAGCACCTCCAACATGATCATCCTTGTAAACACTCAACAAACCTACATATGGAATATTAGGATAAACAAAAACATCTTCTTCATTGATTACAATATCATCTTGTTCCAGCAAACCCATTCAAATCTCTACATATTTAAAATGCCATTCTCCTTGGCATGTCACCATAACCTCACCCATAATCAAGGCTTCATCATGAGCCTTCTTCTTTGTTGTAACTAGCCTCTTCACTAGCCAAACTACCTCCTTGTGCACCCTCAAGTGCCAACTCTTTTTTGTACCCTCTAGGTTTTCCAATTTCAACTTCATTTGTGCTTCCCTAAGTTCATTTTCTTGAAGAGAAAGATGCACTTAAGGAACAATGTCAGAAGTTGAGTCAAGAGAACATGGTTATGAAAAATGAAATGCAAGCTATAACTATGAGGATGTCTAAGGAGATTGAGGACTGAAAGAAAAAGGAAGAAGATCTTAATGTATCCCTAAAGAACAAATTTGAAGAATGTGGTAGGTTGGTTCATGAGAATGATATGTTGAGAACTAATTTAGTACAATCCCAGATTAATGAACAAGAGATTGAGAGACAAATAATAATTTTGAGAGAAGATTTAACTACTACAAGTCTTTATAGAGAAAAATTCAAGATTAGCTCAACACAACTAGATGAGTTATTGAAGAGACAAAGACAGATTGGAGATTCCAGTGGACTTGGATTTGACCAAGGACAGAGTTCTGATACTACTAATGAAGATTAAAACCATAAGGCACCGGTAAGGAAATTTAATGCTTATAAATTTAATGTTAGATATTTTGTTTACAATAGATTTGGTCACATGGCTAGACAATGTAGAAACAAAGCAAATTCGAACCCTGATTCTGCTCCTGTAAATGTTCTAAATGCAATAAGTATGGTCATAAGACAGAAGATTGCAAAATGAATGTTAAATGCTATGCATGTGGAAAGTTTGGACATATAGCTAATCAATGCAGGTCAATCAATTTCATCAATTTTAGTAAAGAAATTTAAAAGAATAACATTACATGTTATGCATGTAATGAGGTTGGACATATTGCTAAATTCTGTAGACGCAGAAATCCACTAGTTGGTAAGTTATGATCAAATGAGAAAGGGGAGGAGAAGGTTAGTAAAATCTGGCAAGATCATACTCAGAGATGGGTTAGGAAGACTGAAGAACAATCATCAGATGAAAATGCACCGGTTACTTATTCGACAGAGGAGGTTTCTCCTGCACCAGCAAGAAGCCCATCCGATAACTGAGGCAAATGCCTTAGGGGTAGGCAAAATTCATGAAGATGTTGCATATGCCCTGGGAAGAGGTTCTAGAAGATGTTCCAGACATTGGAGATGTGTATCCAACATGGGTATATTCTATTCAAGATCTTGTATCTTTCACCGACAATCATTATGTCAATGGGAGATTAGGGTTTTTCATGAAGGATAAAAGGTCAAATTTACTTCATTATTGATCACCTTGCATTTAGAGCGATTTTAGAGCGATTAAGAGCGACTAAGAGAGACCAAAGGAATTTCAGAGCAATCAGATTTCTTCTTGAGTGATTTCACTGGCGACTGGAAGAATTTGTTAAAGGTTTTCACCTGAAGTGATCAACAGGTAAATATCTTTAAACATGGAAGTGGGATCATCATATATTCCTATCTTTGTTGCAAACCCGATTGGAGAATTTTCCTGTGTTCCAGAGGGAGTTGTCTATATTGAAGATGTTAGAACATACATACACTATCACATTGAGGACTTGGGAACATCTGAAATTAATGGTATGTACATGAGCGAGTTGATGGGAGAATCTAGAAAGATCAAACCGACATACAAGCACATTGAAGACTTAGTGTTTACCAACATTTTGGACATCCCAGAATTCAAAGATGAGATAATTAGGTATGTTTTGAGCAGAGTACATGAGGAGTTTATCTGGTTAGATAGACCTTACAAGATCACCAAGGAAGTCATCAGGGTGATCACTAGTTTACCATCGATTGGGAAACATCCAGATAAGAAGGTTTCGAATGATTATGTCAACAAAATCACCGGTGCGACATTTGATAGGAGATCTATGAAAATAAGCACAATTACCAACATGGATATCAGATTCGATAGCATGATCATTAGGTATAAGGTAACTCAGTCAAACCAACTGAACTCTGTTTCCAGTTCCAGCATTTAAAATGATGAGAGAGAATGTGAAATTGGATCTATGCGGTTGGATGTTAGATGAGTTATTAATAAACCTAGGAAATATTAAGGGAGAAAAGAAGGGAACCTTCCAGTATGGCAACTTAATAGTCTTCTTAATGTTATTTTTCATGAATGATATACCCAGTTTTGGTAAAAGGCAATGGGCATTTGACATCCCGGTAGGGAGATAATTCAAATATTCAGTTGCTACTTTAGGAAGTCAAAGAGATGATAAAGTATGGGGATATTTTAAGGGGTTTTAGAAATCTATGAAGTCTAGGGAAAGGGTTCCTAAGCATAGTGTAGAAAAATATTTAATTGACATATACTTTATGGTAAAGAAGGATGAAACACTTATGGAAGTGGTTAAGCCCCGTAAGATTTGGATTGAGGAAATGGGCTATGAAGTGGATGTATAGATTCTTGAGGCTTATGCAAAAATGTTGATTGATGCACCTATTGATGACGTAGAGAAGCCATGTGGTACTGCAAAACAAAAATCACAAGAGGTTGAAACAAAGTTCAACCAGAAGAAGAGAGATAAGCAGGAGGGAAAAGTGAGCAAATTTGTTGAGAAGGTCTCACAAGACATCAAAGCATTAATTGATGTTTTCTCAGAGAAAGGTAGAAAGAGGAAGAATCTAGAAGTACATATTGATCCTACTACTGCAAAGTCTAAATCTAAGGATGACCCACCCTTGGCATTCAAGAGGGTTGTAAGGAAGAAAATAAAGGAAACAAAGGTAGAAGCTAAAAAGCAACCAGTTAGGAAGGTTGCATTCAAAATAGAGGCACAAAAGAAAGCACCAAAGACAACACCTTCAACTACATCTGGTACTGTAAAGAGGAAGAAGAAGAGTGACATCGATCTGGCAATTCAATCTAGTAATGTGACTATTACTCCACCTAAAACTTGTGCAGAGTTAGTAGATGAAATCACTAAGGATGGCATGCTAAAGAATGTACAATTTTATTATGAACACTTAGAGGATGATGAACAAAGAGAGGTAGAGGAAGAAATCTTATTATATTTGGATTTTTATAAGAAATCCTTAATAGAAATTGAAAACTGAATACCACTAGAGTTATATAATATGTTAGATGCTAGAAGACTATCAACAATGCAAGAAGACAAGCATATTAAAATTCAAGAGTTATTATCTGTTTGTGTTACTATTGCTCCAGAGGAAATGGAAAGGATAATTGAGGTGGCAGATAGAATTTTTTTTAATAGAAAACATAGAATAACCAGTTTGATGCTAGGAAGGGTAAATGAGATAATAAAGGAGACTCAAAAGGTATGGGTTAAGTTCTTTGAAGAGAACAGAGGATTCTTTACTTCACCAGAATCAAAGACAAACACAATAGGCACCTCGGTTGAAGGAAAAGGAAAGAAGATTATGGGTACTTCACCGTCAATTATGAAAAACATTAAGATAGTGGAAATCAAGCTCCCGATAGATACAAAAGCACAGACAGATGTTGAGATACCAGCTAAAATAGAGAGTGAAAGGGCTAATGATGTACAAGATACTAATATTGAGGATAACAGTCCTCTGGATACAAATGTATAGGTTGAGGTTATAGTTCCTATAGAAATATCGACCGTTATAGAGACTGCACCAAGTGGCAAAGCTATTGGTGCAAGAGAGGAAGCCATAAAGGATAGATCATCAAAGGAGAAGAAAGGGGAAACCGACAAAGAACAGGTAGTTGGTCCATCATTGTTGTCAATTGACACCTTGCATGTTGTAAAGAAAAACATAACCGAGATGAGTCCTACTAAATTCATGATGATGGAAGCACAAAAACCAATGGAGGGATCTACAGATAAAGGGATTATTGATCAGTCAATCATTGTTTTACACAGACTATTCCCGAAGTGTAGGATTGACAATGAAGCGAGCCCATCCGACAAACTTAAGACACTTACTGAGCATATTTCAAAGGATTTTCAATCCTTACAGAAGATTTTAAACTGACAAGCACAAGAGAGGTTCACTCAGGCTAAGAGAGTTACATTTGATCAGGTGATTGAATCTGAGAAGAAGAAGATTGATGAAAAGTTGAAACTGGTAGATAATTATTTGAAGAAGTGTACAAATATTTATAAGGTATGTTGTAACATTGATATACTTACAGTTAATGTGGATAATAAGATAAAAGAATTTTAGGAGAAAATTGCAAATATGGTTAATTCTTTTGATGGATTGACTTCATTGACTACATCCATTGATGGTCAAATTTTGATTTTGGAAGCCCAATTTTTTGTTCTTCAGAAGGAAAGAGATAAAATCATAAGAAGAGCCAAAAGTCTGAGAGGCTTGGTGAGTCCCCAGTTGGATTCACTCAGTGTACATAAGAAAGAATGTATGGATATGGTGGGAAAGCCCACACCGACAAAGGTAAATGAGAAAGAGTCATTTGTACATATATTAAGTGGACTTGTATCCATTTCCAAAACTTTCAAAATTTCTTGGGATACTTATCTTGAGCTATTGGAAAAGGCTTATTTGGAAATTGTGAAATATGTTAATCTCCGGTAAGATATTTTTGGGATATTCATTGTACAGTTTTTTTTCTATCTTTGACACTCTTTTTAGAATTTTTGATGGCATTGATGTCAAAGGGGGAGTGATATAGATGTGAAAAATAACAGAAGGAGTTGTATACATTAGGGGGAGATATGAAGATATGGGAGTATGGAGTATTTTGCATTAATGAATATTCAGCTTAGGGGGAATAGGAAGGATGGAACCGACACATGAAACCTTGACCATTTTTCACATGAGTGTTCTCATCAATGCCAAAGGGGAAGATTGTTGGAAATTGACACTCAATTGGTTGGTTTCACTATGTTGTGATTGATGGAAACATGGTATTTTGTTTCGGCTTCATGTTTTGGTTCAGTTCTGTACCGATAGGGACTTCACTGGTAGGACAAAGGGATTTCTTTGGTTACCGGCAATGCAGGCCGACATGGTTTAGAATATGGTTATCGATATTGGAGGTTGACATCTCTTGGATCCAACATCGCTAATTGTTTTTAATATTTATGTATTTATGTTATCTAGTCGACATGTAATTTGATATTGTAATTATCTTTGTAAGCCTACATAAGGGATGATAAGTTGTATAGGGTATATAGGTCAGTTGGATTAAATCAATTTGATATGGACATGAATATATACATAGTGTTGGATATGTGAATGTGATATAATGTGAAATATATCAGAGAGATTATGTATGTGAGGATATTTATGTAAGGGTTATTCTGATAAAGGGTTTAGGGTTTTAGACTAGAATAGACAGAGCTTAAAATGAAACTATATTCTAGCATAGAAGATGCTATCTTAGCACTTCGACACTTCTCTAGATTGTAGTCTAGATTTTTATGTAGTGAGTGAGGCTCCATTTGTGATTGAGTAGTGTGCTCTAGGCTATAAGCCTTCCTGCAACTGTAGGCCCCTTATATTTTATAATATCTCTTCATATGGCTAGTGGATTGATATTGTGGTTCACAAATCCCACCAGGGTTTTTTCTCTTTGAGGTTTTCCACATATAATTTTGTGTGTTATGATTCTCATTTATGTGATTGGCTTATTGGCTGCTTTACTTCTTTCAATTCTGTATGTACCGGTATACTGGTTGGTGTATGTATGTTTTGATAAGGCTAAAATTGATCATTTCAGTATAACACTTATTCACCCCCCCCCTCTCAGTGTTATTAGATTCCAACAATACCATCCTATTTCTTGCTAGCCCATGGCACCAACTTCTTCCCCAAAAAGAATGGTCCATCGATAGTGCTCTTTTGATCATGTACATCACTGACCCAATTAACACCAATATAGGCACAAAGAATAAAGTCATCATTCTTTGGATACCACAACCCATAGTCAATAGTTCCCTTCAAGTATCTAAAAGTTATTTTCATAGCAGTAACATGAGTCTATTTAGGATCAGCTTGAAATCTGGAACAAAGACATACAACATGCATAATATCTGGTCTAGTCTGAGTTGGGTAGAATAGTCTTCCAACCATAGATCTATACAAGGTCCGATTCACTTTCTTAGATTCATCATTCTTAGACAATTTTCATCTAGTCACCATAGGAGTTCCAACAGGTTTAGAATCAACAATTCCTTCACATACTTAGATTGAAAAATGAAAACACCTTTACTAGTCTGAGTAATCTACAATCCTAAGAATAATTTCATTTCACCTATCATAGACATCTCAAATTCCTTTTGCATATCATCATCAAACTTTATAGTATCTAGTCATCATCTCCTCCAAAAATAATGCCATCCACAAATACTTCAACAATCAAAATGTCATCATTCTCAACCTTAAAGTATAGGTTACTGTCAGCAGTACCTTTACAAAATCCTAACTTCATCAAATTCTTATCTAATCTTGCATACTAGGCTCTAGGGGCTTGTTTCAGTCCATACAAAGATTTCTTTAATTTGTATAGCATATCAACTTCATCTGATAAAAAAAATCCATCTGGTTGTTCAATGTAGACTTCCTCCTCAATATCTCAATTCAAAAAGGCTGACTTGAAATCCATTTGATAAACTTTTAAATTCTTATAAGAAGTATATACAAGTAGCAATATAACAACTTCAATTCTAGCTATAGGAGCAAAGGTGTTGGCATTTTAGGAAGATTGCATTAATGACATATAAGTGTTGTCATTGATGTTAATTATAACGGATAATGGAGTTGTATTGCAACTGGTACTATTGCAGTTATGTAACCAGTAGTTGAGAAGTGAAGGAAACCGATATTACTATTGTAGCAGAGAGATGAACTAGTAACCCTACTTGTTGATATGCCAAACCTTAACTGATGGAGCTTGGTGATTTGATTGTGTTGATCTATGATGAAATGGTGATTGAAGATGATTATTCCATGTATGCATGATGTACATGATGAGTTTCAAGTGGTTTTTGGTGTGTATAGATAACTATTTTATCTTGAGAATGAGCAAGTGCATTGCATGAAGTGGAAACCACGTGATGAGTTACATGATTCGATGAGTGGTGGACAAGGAGCGGTCGAGGTTGTCTTGAACAATGTGCTGATGATTGCTATCTGATTTAACAGTCATGTTTGAACTGATTTATTTCTAATCTCTATAAGATCTTAGGTTTTGTGATGTGTTACCGACTTATTGTTTTGCTTATAAGGTCGATGAGTTGTTTTGTAGTAGTGTTGGCAATTTTGGTTAAGTGTGAGTATGATTGATTGCCAAACTAGAAGGAGTATCTGTAGAATCTTTGAAGGTAGATAGGAGCATGAATAGGATTTGATCAAGCAGAGTAGTACTATTATCAGATCAGTAACAATCATATTGTTCTCTAACAATTACAACAATTAAATCCCTTAACTGGGTAAGCTTTAATAGGCTTGCTATTTTATAAATCCTCTAACCAGGTGACCCATTAGCTTGGATTTCAAATTCTCTATCGAGGTTACTCCTAATAGGGTATTGCCTTTAATAGGATATTGTAGTCAATCCCTTAACCAGGTGGTCCTTAACCGGATCTATTCCTAACAGGACATTTTTATAAAGCTTCTAACAAGGCTTGGCTCCTAATAGGGAAAACTTCATAAGAGTTCACAATACTTGTGGGTATTCATCCCCACCATGGTTTTTCCCATTTGGGTTTCCATGTCAAAAATCATTGTGTCAAGTGGTGAATGGTTTTTGTGGTTATGTTTTGATGTGGTTAATTTTTTTAACTCGTAAATCCACTTAGATGTGTTAAGATGATCGCAAGTGATTTGAAATGTGCTATTACTGATGTTAGTAAAGTGGTTTGATGTTTTGATTAGATGGTTTGAGAGTTTCAAATCTATTTCACTATTATTTTGTTATCCTAGTCAATCAGTAAACTTGACAATACAGTTGAAGTTTATAGTTCAGTGTTTGAACCAGTTAGTTTAGTGATTGATTTATGAGTTGGGTTTGAGTTTGTTGAGAGTTTAGTTTGTTTTCCATCTACTGATTCACCCCCACTCTCAGTAGTTGTCCAGATCCCTATTGATTCATCATATCATCAATTGATATAAGAGCATTTTAGTTCCTCTAGTGTCTAAGCCAAGTAGCTTGAGGTAAAGATTTAGAAGAACATGACGAAGAAAGAAGGTCTAATGTTTAATAGGGAAAATTACAAAATATGGAGTAATAGGATGAAGATATATATCAAGAGACTAGTAAGTCAATATTGGGAGCATGTTGTTACCAAATATACCTGGCCTAGTGGGATTCTGTCAGATGATCAAAAGATGGAGAAACAAGAGAATAATCAAACATTGGAGGCCATTATCAGTTCCTTGTCTGATTCAGAGTATGTTGATGTTCATGGTTTGGAGACTGCTTATGATGTGTGGAAGAAGATTGAGGATATCTATAGTGATGATGAGCTTCTGAATATTGCCAAAGAAGAGAGTCTAAGAGGTAAATTTGATGACATGTGGATGCCTGAAGGTGAAAATATTCAATAGTATGGTCAGAGGATCAAGGAGATAGTCGGTGAGATCAAAAGTGTTGGTGGTAAAGTGGAGGATACCACAGTGATGGTATGATGAAAGAATAAGGATTCGATCAACTACTAATACGGGGGGGTGAATTAGTAGATAGAAAACTAATATAAACTTTCACCAATCTTAGAATCAACCTCCCAAGGAAAACTCTAAATTGACAAGTTAAACCACTGAAATACAAATGCAATATCACTATCAAGTTAAACTAGTTGACTATTATAATAGATGAACAGTAAACAACTTGAAACTCACAAACATACAAATACTTTACTGACATAAGTAAAACCTCATTTCAGATTGCTTCCAGTTAACATAACATATCAAAGTGGATTTAGTAGTTAAGCAATTCAACCATAGTAAACATAACCAAAAAAAAATTCACCACTTGACACAATATTTTTGACATGGAAACCCAAATGGGAAAAACCACGGTGGGGATGAATACCTACAAGTAATTTGAATTCTTCTAAAGTTCACCCTGTTAGGAGCCAAGCCTGTTAAAGGTTTACAAAAGTCCTATTAAGAACAAACCCTGTTAGGGACCACCTGGTTAAGGGATTGACTATAATGCCCTATTAGAAGCAATACCCTATGAGGAGTAACCTCGGTAGAGGATTTGAAATCCAAGCTAATGGACCACCTCGTTAGAGGATTTGAATAACACTAAGCTTGTTAGAGCTTACCCAGTTAGGGGAATTTAACTGCTGTAATTGTTAGAAAATAATAGGGGTTTGCTAATCTGTTTGAATAGCACTACACTTGCTTGTTCAGAACCTTTTCATGCTCCTATCTACCTTTACACAAACTGTAGATACATCATCCAGTTCGCCAACTACACTCAACTAGAAATTTGCAAACTCTGAAACAAAACAACTCATCGACCTTATAAACAAATCATTAGGTCCGTAACACAACAAAAACCTAATTATTTCATAGAGATTACAAACAAGTTGGTTCAAGTATGACCGTAGGATTACATAATAATCTCTACACATCATTCAACATAGCCTCGACCCCTCCTTGATCATCGCTTTATCAAATTGAGTAAGTCATCACGCATTTTGCATTACACGCAATATACTTTCTCATTCCCAAGATAAAAATTGTTATCTCAACAAGCCAAAAACACTTTGAAACTCTTCTCACACAACATGCATATGTGTCATAATCATTACTGCTCTTCATTAGATCATAAACCAATACAACCAATTCACCAAAACTAATCGGTTAGGGTTTATCATATCAACATGTAGGGTTTACCGGTTGATCTCTCCAATATAGGTTCACTCCACAAACTCACCTACCAGCTATAGTTCCATTCACTAGCTCTTCCTACCAGTTACAAAACAACATTATAACAACATCATTATTGGTTAATTGACATCAATGATAACATAACATTTCATTAATGCAATATTCATGAAAATGCCAACAATCTCCCCCTTTGGCATTGATGGCAATACAAATATCAATACCATTAATTCCTATGATTGTGAATAAGAATCCTGGTTTACATTTTACCACGTGATCTCCTTGTCTTCAGTTGGTAACTGGCATAGACCTTCTCTCTCTCAATCATACAATTCTTCTTCTCAATAATCACATAGTTCTTCTCCCCCTTTGACAACAATGCCAAAGTGAAAGTAAAACATGCAATGTCATACATCACTATTCAACATCAACAACCTACATCTTAATGCTCCCCCTATGGAATAGCTCCACTCCTACACCTATCTTGCTGTAAAATTTTGCAAGTAGGTCGAGGACTAATGTACTCTACATCATGCTCAATTCACCTTATGAAGGGGTACAACCCCTAGTTGAATTCTAAGATACTCAAATTTAGTCTTAGGCAGAGGTTTAGTAAAGATATCTGCAAGCTGCTCCTTGGTAGAAACATGCTCCAATATCATATCTTTACTCTGAACTTTTTCCCTCAAGAAATCATACCTCAATTGAATATGCTTGGTTCATGCATGCAAAACTGGATTCGTGGAAATATTTATGTCATTGGTAATTATCACATAAGATCTTTATAGGTTCTGTAAACTTGATCTTGAAACCTTCCAAAATGTGTCTCATCCAGATAGCCTGGGTATAATTAATATAAGTTGCAACATACTCAGCTATAGTAGTAGACTGTGATATACAACTCTGCTTCTTGCTACTCCATGAAACAAGTCTTCGTCTAAGAAAAAAGTCTCCAACAATTGTTCTTTTCCTATCATCAACATTACCTACCTAGTCTGCATCGGTATACACCTTCAAATCAAAGTTACCTGCATATGGATACCATAATCCATAGTCAATAGTGCCTTTCAAATATCTGAATATCCTCTTGGTTTCTATCAAATGTTTTTCCTTAGGATTCTTCTGAAATATATCAACTAGACCAACTGCATGAGCTATATTTGGTGTACTGTGAACAACATAGTGCAATTTCCCAATCATTGACCTGTACTCCTTTTCAATGCAATTTCCCAATCATTGACCTGCACTCCTTTTCATCAACAGATGTGGCTTCATCTTCCTTATACAATTTAGAACCTGTAACCATTGGTGTCCCAACTAGTTTACAATCACTCATAGAAAATGTCTTTAATACATCTTTCACATATTTAGACCGTGTGATGAAAATACCACTCTTCATTTTCTTAATTTGCAAGCCTATGAATTTTTTTATCTCTCCTACTAGAGACATTTCAAACCTGCTTTTTATTTCATTTGCAAAGTCATTGGTCATATCATCATTGCCTCCAAATATGATATCATCTACAAACACTTCACTAACCAGTATCTTATCTCCTTCAGATTTGAGATATATGTTGTTGTCTTCACTTATTCTTTGAAAACGTATCTTCATTAGCTGTGAATGAAGCCTTTCATACCATGCTCTTGGTGCTTTCTTTAATCCATATAGTGGCTTGTGCAATTTCCATACTATGTCTTTTTCATCAGTCAAAGCATAACCATCTGGTTGCTCAATGTATACTTCTTCTTTCAGTATTCCATTAAAAAATGTTGACTTCACATCGATCTGATATACTTTGAATCCCTTATATGCTGCAAATGCAAGTAAGTCCTAACACCTTCCAGTCTAGCAACTAGTGCAAAAGTCTCACCATAATATTCTCCTTCTCCCTGTGCATAACCTTTGCAAACCAATCTAGCTCTCTTTCAAACTACTACACTATCTTCATTCCATTTGTTCCTGAATACACTTAGTACCTATCACATTTGTATTCATCGATCTAGGTACTAGGGTCCATTTATTATTGTTCTCAATTTGATCAAGCTCCTCCTCCATATCTTTAATCCAATGATCATCTCCAAATGCTTCCTTAGTAGTTCTAGGCTCAATAGTGGAGATCATGCAAGAATTCTCTCTAATTCTTCTTTTGGTTAACACTCTAGCATCCTTATGTCCAATAATCTGGTCAAGATTATGATTGAGTCTCACATACCTCAGAATAACATAATCATTATATTCAGGTTCTTCTTCATTATCATCATCTTATTCAGAGTCTACATGATCTGGTTGAACTGGTACAACAACATTCTCTTTACCGGTTTCAGGTTTCACCGGTTCTGGTTCCAAAAATAGAATGCAAGGGTATTCATCCTTTTTCTCCACATTAGTTTCCCCTAAGACTTCAAGGTACTCATCCACTTGAACATCAAAACTCTCAATGATTGTCTATGTCTAGTTGTTGTTACATTTGTAGGCCTTACGCTTGGTGGAGTAACCAAGAAATATACCTTCATCACTTTTAGCCTCAAATTTGATAACATAGTCACCTCTCCTAATAAAACATTTACTACCAAATATCTTAAAATAACCAACATTAGGTGATCTACCATACCAGTATTCATAAGGGGTCATATCCCTACCTCTTTTTACCAAAATCTGGATCATAGTCTTGACAGTTGTGCTAACAACTTCTCTCCAGAAAGTTTTTGCTACACCTCCTTCTATCAACATCATCCTAGCAGCTTCAACAATTGACCGATTGTTCCTCTCTACAATACCATTCCGTTGTGGTGTCCTTGGTGCGGAAAGTTGTTGTTTGATGCCATTTTCTTCACAATAGCTAGTGAATTCCTCAAAAGTAAATTCACCACCTTGATCATTCCTCAGACACTTTATCTTCTTACCACTTTCCTTTCAACTAAGGCCCTGAATGCCTTGAACTTACTAAATGTTTATGTTTTATCCTTCAAGAATGTGACCCACATCAATCTTGAGCAATCATCAGTGAAGATCATAAAATATCTGTCACCTTGAATACTTTTAGTCCTTATTGGTCCACAAATATCTGTATGAACCAAATCTAATAGATGTTCCACTGAAAAAGATTTTCTCTTAAAAGTTGAGGATGTCATCTTTCCCAACTGACATTCCTTACATAGAGCTTTAACTAGTTTGTCCAATTAAGGCAAAACTCTCCCTATCTTGGACTTACTCACTTTAACAATGTTATCAAAATTAAAACAAAATCTCCTATGCCAAAGCCAACTATCATCTACTTTTGCAATTAAATAGTTGTTGACTTTAGGATTCAAGTGAAATAGGTTACCTTTAGTCTGTTTGCTGGTTGTAATTAGTTCACCTTTTCTCCCATAGATTTTTCACATACCAATCTTAAACTCCAATGGGTATCCTTTGTCATTGAGTTGAGCAACACTCAAAATATTGTGCTTTAATCCTTCAACCCAGTAGACATCATCTGCACTGCTCTTCTTATTAAGAGAAATATTTCCCTTACCTTTTACCATTCACGGTGTGTCATTACCAGATCTCACAACTCTGCCATCAAATTCCTTCAAGGAAAGAAATTTTCTCCAGTCACCGGTCATGTGATGTGAACAACCATTCTCAATGATCTAATTATAAGAATTATCCATGCGAGAAACTAATGCCTTCTGATCTGATGTTTCCTCTTTAATGGCTACAAAAGCAATGTCTTCATTAGCATCACACTCAGATTCTTCATCAGTGATACCACCATCAACTACAATAAGATAATGTATTTTGCCTTTTCCCTTGTACTTCTTAAACTTATCTCATTTTTGCCAATTATTACCATTAGGATAGCTAGCTACAATGTGTCCAATCTTGTTGCATCCAAAACATTTCAAAGGTAATTTACCTCTATACTTACTGGTACCTCTGGGGAAACACTTGGCCAACAATGCTTCAAGCTCAACCAAACTATCTTCATCATCAACTTATCTACTGGATCTAGATTCATAATTGTGACCTACATCTCTACTTTTCCTCATAGATGGGTTAGAAACTGAAGCTCTAATTGTAGATTCAGATTTTTGAACACTACCATCATAACCATTTAATTCAAAAGTAGTAAACTTACCAATGATGGAGTCAAGGGTTACCTTAGTTTTTTCAATTGACTTTATCTCCTAAATGGCTGTAACTCAGATAGCATAGACTGGTAGTAGGGTTCTCAACACTTTACTAATTACTGTGGCATCTTCCACTTTACCACCAGTACTCTTGATATCACAAACTATCTCTTTTATCCTTTGACCATATTGTTGCATATTCTCACCTTCAGCCATCTGGATATCATCAGACTTTCCTCTTAGACTCTCTTCTTTGGCAATCTTGACATGTTCATCACCATTATAAATCTCTTCAAGTTTCTTCCATACTTGATATGCAGTTTCCAGACCATGGACATCTACATATTCTGCATCAGACAAAGAACTGATAAATAGAATCTAGTGCTTGATTATTTTCTTGTTGCTCTTTCTTCTAATCATTAGTCATAATCCCACTAGGTGCAACATATTGAGTACCAACATCTTCCCAGTATTGACTTCCTAGACTCTTAAAATAAATTTTCATTCTATCACTCCATATTCTATAGTTCTCTCTATTAAACTTTGGACCTTCCTTCTTCATCATGTTCTACAAGATCTTTACCTCAAGTTGTTAGGCTTACACCTTAGAGGACCTGAGAAGCTCTGATAGCAATTGATGGTATGATGAAAGAATAAGGATCCGGTCAACTACTAAGAGTGGGGGGGGGGTGAATCAGTACATAGAAAACTGATATAAACTTTCACCAATCTTAGTATCAACCTCTTAAAGAAAACTCTAAATCAACAAGTTAAACCACTGAACTACAAATGCAATATCACTGTCAAGTTAAACCGGTTGACTATTATAATAGATTAACAGTAAACAACTTGAAACTCACAAACATGCAAATACTTTACTGACATAAGTAAAACCTCATTTCAGATTGTTTCTGGTTAACATAACATATTGAAGTGGATTTAGCAGTTAAGCAATTCAACCATAGTAAACATAACCACAAAAACATTCACCACTTGACACAATATTTTTGACATGGAAACCCAAATGGAAAAAACCATGGTGGGGATGAATACCCACAAGTATTCTGAATTCTTCTAAAGTTCACCCTGTTATGAGCCAAGCCTATTAAAGGTTTACAAAACAACTAATAAGAACAGATCCTATTAGGGACCACCTGGTTAGGGGATTGACTATAATGCCCTATTAGAAGGAATACTCTATGAGGAGTAACCTCAGTAGAGGATTTGAAATCCAAGCTAATGGACCACCTAGTTAGAGGATTTGAATAACACTAATCTTGTTAGAGCTTACTCGGTTAGGGGATTTTGTTAGAATAATTAATCTTTACTTGGCTTAGGATTATTTGTATTTAGTTTTGGATATTCCTTTGGAATTCCTACATGTAATTTGTCCTCTAGTATATGTGTGAGGACAAGTCATTTCTTTTATTTTCCTTTATTAAGGAATATTAGATTTCCTCCATAAGAGGATGTGGACACATGGAACACACATTTTATGAATGGTGGCATTCATAGATTTGGGAGTTACTTTGTAACTCCTCTCCTCATCTCTATTTAAGAGATGTCTCCTCTCTCATTTCTTCTTAATGATATTATTGTAAAGAGCTTCTCTCTCTCTCTCTCTCTCTCTTTCTCTCTCTCTCTCTCTCTCTCATTTTAGGCATTGCCTCATTCATAATATCACAAGGGGTTTTTCTTTGCTTTTCCCCTTTCAAAAGTTCTTGTGCCTCCTTCTTCACATTTGGGTGATTGCTCCAAGGTTTCTGGATTTCTCATGGTAACATTTACTTCATCAATAAACTTACTTGGATTTTGTTTTTCTTTCCTTGCTCTTGTATTTCCTTTCATGGTATCAGAGTAGGTTTCTAATCCTTGTTTTAAGTTGACATTGATGAAGGTTACCATTCTATGGAGTTTACCTTCTTGGAGGCATTCTTGAGAGGAGAAGAAGTTTTTTCTCTAATATTTTCTAGTATGATTTTAATTTTTATTTTTTTTCAAACTTGTTAACAAGTTTGCCTGCAGGTTTAATTTTCTTAGATTCTAGTTTTTTTTTATTAAAAAAAAAAAAAAAACTTTGGAAGGCTTGCCGCCAAAGTTTCTTCTTTCTAGTTTTTTTTTATTGTCTAGTTTGGAAGGTTTACCGCCAAACTCAGCCTCCTTAATCTATTTGGTCGGCTTGCCATGAAAACGGTTTTATTATTGAGTTGCATCTTAGATTTGTTTGTAGGTTTTAACATTTATTGTGTCTGCAGAATTTTGTTAAAAAAAATGCATATTGATCTCTATATAATAACTATCTTTGTTTTTCATATTATTTTCTCTAGTTTTGTGTATTGTTGGTTTTTTATTCTAGAAGTTTAATATTCTATCATTTCTACTTGCTCTGTCTAAATCATTCCGAGTTTAACATCTTTTGTACTGCCAATTTTTTATTCCAGTATTTTGTATTGCAGATTTTTGTTAACAGAAGTTTATATTGTTTTGTATTTCATTTCATAATAATTCTATCTGAATTAAAATAAAACTTATTACAATATACAATTTGGAACTATAATTTATGTCTTGTCTATGTATATTATACTTTGAATCATATTCAAATCCTATTCAATTAATTTTTTTTCTCAAATTTCTCTCTTCAATCATATTAAATAAAGAAGCATATTTTAAAACAATTTATATTTCTCTATATTATATGCATTGTATTTTGTTAACTGCATAATTTTAATGTTTTCTTTAGACGTTTTTTGATCTCTGTGTGTAACGTTTCTGTCTCTTATCATTACATCTAATATCTCGCAGACCTACTCCTTGCTATTTATCAAAGCATCTCTGTTATTTTTGGCAAACCTGCACCTTCATACCTTCTACACAGCCACTGTTAGTTTAAAACTTTTCAAAGTTTCAATTTCTTGTTATCATTTACGTATTTATTTAAAATCAATTTTTCGTTTCTTTAACATAAACTTTATTTCAAATAAAATAAAGTTAAGTTTGTAAAAAGTTTCATATTTATAACATTCACGTATTATTAAAGTATATAAACTTTTAATATATTAAAAGTTTAATAACGTTAAAAAATTAGTTATAATTTTTTTTTTAAAATTTAAAATAAATTAAAGTTTTTGAATAAAGTTCTTTTTAATAAAGTTTTTTAATATAAAATAGTTTTATTTTATTATTAAGATTTAAAATTTGTTTAAAAAAAATCTAAAAAAATCAATTTAAATTTGTTATTAAAGTTTCAATATAATTTTGCTTTGGTAAATTTATTTTTTTAAAATTGTTATTTTTGTTGTTGTTATTATTGAAATTCGGTTATTTTAATAAAAGAGGCTAATTTTCATTTTTTAATCAAGTGTTTTTTTTAATAAAAGTGGGTAATTTTTATTCTAATCTTTATTTTGCTATCATGTCTACTTTAATTCCGGAAATCAAATTAAATAGTTCTAATTATCATTCATGGAAAACACATATTTCTTTTATTTTTCGTTTCAAGCATCTTTTGGATGTTGCAACTAATAAAACCTTTGAGCCCACTACAACTGCTCCTCAAGCCGACCAAGATAGATGGAAGGCTCAAAATGAGGAAACACTTGGTTTAATTGGTATTTCAATAGTTCCTGATTTGTATGTTTTAATTGGAAATTGTACAAAAGCGTATGAAGCTTGGGAAATTTTAAAAACAACTTACGATAGCTCAAATGAATTCAAAAAAATTCAGCTTCAAGATCAACTCAAAGATCTCAGGTATACATATTTTAAAACCATGGATGAATTCTTATTAAAGTTTGATTCTGTTAATAGTCAATTAACTAGTTTAGGAGTTACGCTAGCTGATTTATGTTTAATTCATCTTATTCTTAAAAAATGTCTTCCTCGTCAATTTCAGCAATTTATTACGAATATTGATGCTCAACTTGGTATTCCCAGTTTAGCTACTCAATTAACTTATGATATTTTTCATAATTTATTACATCAAGAGGAAGCTAAATTAATTCAATTTGGTACTCTTAAAAGTAGTGAACATGCTTTTATGTCTAAAAACTAAAATCATAACAATAATTTTAGATCCAATAATAATAATCATAATCATAATAATAATCACAAATCTTCTAATTATCAATCTCATTCTAAATCCTATCATAACAATTCTCATAATAATAATCATAATAATGCGTACAATAATCAAAGGAATAATTGTCAACCAAGACCCCATTGCACATATTGTGGGAAAGATGGACATATTACTAATAATTGTTTTAAGAAGCAAAACGGTAAAAAGCCCATGAACCAAAATAATTAAAATAATCAACAACATAAACCTCATTATAAGAAAGGTAATAATAATGGTAATTCATGTCGTCATGCATTTACATGTACTTATAATATTTCTTAACCACTTGAGTGGATTATTGATTCTAGTGCATCTCAGCATGTTACTTCTCATAAAGAATGTTTTGAATCTTTGCATCCTGATACTTCTAATATTCCTGTTCAATTAGCTAATAATCATAGTTGCAAAGTTGAAGCTATTGGTGATGTGAATGTTCCTAATCGGAAATTACATGATGTTACTACTTATCAGATTGCCATTAGTTTTATGTTAAAGTTATACTATATACTCTAGTCGGTTACTATTACCGAAATATTCAGTCAGTATGCACAGTCTAGTCGATTACAGAAGAAAGCAGTCACAAAATGCAGTATACACCGAGTATCTTTACATGTCTACCACAAAGCAAAGATGACACACCGAGTTGATATAAATCGAGTGAAACATGTTACTAGATTCATTGAACCTGGACATGCATATGAAAACATGTTACAAGATCGAGGCACATCTAACTGTTATCACATTGGAAATTGCACTAGAAGATTGTGTATGATTTCGAGGTCATCTAACCAATGAAATATTTTACATGGTTATAAATCATGTTTGTAAGATCGAAGTAATGAATTGGATCACTATCTTAAGAGATCTATTTATGCAGCATGAGTTAAGGGTGTATGTATGAGTGTAAGAAGACTGTTACAGAGACACAAAGGTCACTGAGAAGGTTTTCAGAGAATAGTTGAAGAACAGAGTAAATAGAAGGGTTTACCGAGTTACTATATGGGTTACCGAGGTATGTTATAAGCAAGGTAATCTATTCTGAGCACATAGAATCTGCTATAACATTTCAAATGTAAAGTTGTAGATATTTGTAATGAATTTATTGTAATATTGTGAAGTTGAAAGAGAAACCTTTAATAGGGTAAAAGACTCTAATCAAGTCTATAAATTGTAAGGCCTCTAACCAGGTGCAGCATTTAGATTAAGTGTTGTAAAAATCCTTTAGCAAGGTAGATCTAATGGATCTTGTTACTCCTAACAGGGTAATCTATCAGAAATACCTAAACATGTAGCTCTAACCAAGTACTCTTTATTATTGCAGTTGTGAAGTTGTGGGTGCCATCCCCACCATAGTTTTTCTCTCTAACCAAGAGTTTCTGTGTAACCAAAATATATGTGTTATGGAGTGAATCATCTATGATTGTTATGTATTTGTTTTAGCTTTATTTTATGCTACTGCACTATCTGGTTTATGCATAATAGTAAAGATATTATTCAAGAAAAGTTTTGGAGTACTAATTCACCCCTCCCCTCTCAGTACATTAGCTTTCCATATTGGGCCTAACAATTGGTATCAGAGCTCAAATCTTGGAAAAGGATTTAACTACCTAAAGAGAAAGATCTTATCAATGGAAGGCTATAAACAATCTCAGAGGATTATGTATCTGCAAGAAGAGATGGATCATGCTAATCAAGTGATTGCAGACATGCAAAGGCAAATGCAAAAATCTCTAAAAGTGAGAAGAAGATTATCTGATGATTTGCAGGACTCTCAAGAGTTAGTGGAACAAATTGAGACATCATCTGAGAATAGTATATCTGAAGAGACTAAAGAAATGATTGGAGTATTGAAAGAAAAGAACAAAGCACTGGCTGATCAACTAAAAAGCAATGAAAAGAGAACATGAACATTTCAGCACATAGATGACTAAAAATCTAGATGCATTAAGAATAGTTGAGGATAAAGTAAGAGATCTAGAAAGAGAGAAACAACAACTTGAAGTCTTCGTGTCTGATAAGAATGATGAAATCTCAAGATTGACTGGAATTCAACAAAACCTATCATATCAACTTGGTTATGCACATCATGAAGCAATTCTGAAGAATGATGAGAACCAAGCATTGAGACTTGAAGTATCAAGGTTGACTGATGAACTTGAAATAGAGAAGAAATCCAAAGAAACACTAAAGAAGAGTTATGAAGGATCAAAGATGTTGGATGAGCAACTGAATACAAGAAGACCCAACAGAGATGCAAGACTCAGTTACAAAGGAAAAGACTCTACCGAGAAAGGAATTCATTCTACCAAGAAGAGAATCATCAAAGCAAGCTAGAAACAAGAATAACATCAAAAGAAAGAAGCCTATTTGCAACTACTATGGAAATCAAGGTCACACTGCCAATATATGCCAAATCAGAAAAGGTAAGCAACCGAATGTCTCTAAGTCCAATGGTTATTGTTACAATTGTAATAAATATGGTCACACATCTAATCAATGTAGGACAAAGACTGTTAACAATTATCAGAAGGCAAAATTCAAAGGGTTTTGTAGAAACTACAATAGATATGGACATAGTATCGAAAGTGTTGGTTTAAGCAAAAGAACTACATGCGGACTGCGCATGGAGCAAACACTAGAGGTTATCGAACTTACACAGATCCTTACCGACAATATGCAGTAGTACCATGGGATTACAATACAAGGATATGGTGTGAATGTTGTGGAAGATATAGACATATTAGTGCTAACTGTTTTATAAGGTTTGGAATGAACAACCGAAGATCATGGAGAAATCCTGGTATGGCATGTTTTCATTGTCACAAAGTTGGACACTTAGCTGGAGATTGCAGAGATCAACCTAGAAAAGACACTGAAGAAATAAAAGAAAAATTACAGATGATTTGGAAAAAGAAGGAAATTGTTTCAAATAAAGAAAGCACCTTACCTACCAAGTTAGGTGCACCTATTCCAAATTAATCGGTAAAGGTATGAAGGGACTACATTCTTTGAAGGTTAAAATCATAACAGTTCCTATTCTATTATGTACTAAATTCAAAATTTGCATAGTTAAGATGTATTAGTAAGTTTGAAATTCTATCAAAGTCTTTTGAAGCACTTTACAGGAAACCTGTCAAGTCGGTAAATACAGGAAGCTTGTCAAGTCGGCAAATGAAGGAAGCTTGGTTACTCTATTAAAAAAAAAGGAGAGTAAATCGGTTAAAGAGGAACTGAGTGCATTTAATGTTTTTGACCTAACCCACACAGAGCCCGATAAGGTATTTTGTGTACTTAAAAGCATTTTCGTGGTCATTTACACTTACCAAGTTTTCAAGAGAGTAGCGTAAGCAATTCCAAGGTGATCAAAAACCTCATTCAAAGAAAATCCAAGGTATTTACATCTAATCTCAATGTATTGTTAAGCTGGTTTACCGATCTTATCTAGTTGCCATTATCTACTAAGTTTAAAGCGTCTGTCGTTTGAAATCCTGAAACCCTAAGGACTCTTTACTAGTTTTTACTTGAAATCTTGAATGGTGCCCAAGATCCAAGAACCCATAGTTGTCAAGAATGTAGAGAAGCCCTCACTGAAATACTCTTTGACTCCCAAAGTCGCTTCTGAACTTGATGACAAAACCACCGTTTCACTCATCCCGGACAGAGTGTTGTTAGTCGAAGATGTGAGATTCTTCACCAAATGTCATGTTGAAAAACTTGGTCATGTTGAAATCAGAGACACCTATGATGAGCTATGTACCGATGGTAAATTGAATAGCAAATATGAACACATCAAAATCAAAGGATTAACTAAAGCCCTAACCTATCCTCGTGTGTTCAAACCCCAGTGGGTCAAGTTTGTTTTGAGCAGAGTTCATGATGATTTCATGTGGCTAGAAGAGCAACCATTCAAGATAACCAAGGAAATCATTCATCTAATTACTGGCTACCCTATCTATGATCATGCCTGAGCCTAGAAGATGATATCACAGAAGGAATTGATCAGTTTAACCGGAGTAGAATCTGATTATAGAGGACTGAAACTGAACAATGTCACTGATGCAGAACTTAAGTTTGCTATTAGAGTAATTGGTTACCGTTTCTTCCAATCGGCAAGGGAAAATAGTGTACCCTATGCAGCAGTTGACTTAGCTTATAAAATTATGAAAATGGGAATGAAAATTGACTTATGTGAGGAGTTATTGAATAATCTGTTTGAGAACCTGAACACAATCGGGAAGCCAAAGAAGAACAACTCGGCTAATACTCTAAAGTTTGGATCACTACTGGTATGCATGTTTTTCTACTTTGAAAAATTCTTTCCATCAGTCGGTAAAGTAGTTTGGGAGCTACACTGACCAATCATCCATCAGATTAATGACTTCATCAAGAAGTTAGGAGATAATTTCAATGATATCATGGATGATTACTTCAGGAAATTTCAAGAGAAAATGCATAACAGATATAGGATACCACCCCAGCTAGTAGAGAAATACAAAAATGATATATGTTTTGAAGTTGACACCGATTACTGTTCTGTGAATGTTGTGGAACCAAGGACTCAATCTTTGCCACCTATGGGTTATGAGATTGACTTTGACATCACAAAACAACAAATTGATGCATTTCTTACATTACCAAGGTATGCTACCGAGCTAAGATATGGAACCTATGAAGAAATAAAGGAAAAGGTAAAAATGAGCATTTTAGTTCCCAAAGCTAGAAGAAAGGCAATAAAGATGATTAAGGCATTGTCAAAGAAATTCAGAGAAGACTCTTCCTCTACACCTATCAAAGGCACTCTTGCCATCACCGAAGAAGAATCAGAAGCTCAAGAGACAGCTATAACACTAAGCACCGAATTGCCTAAGTGTAAAGTGTTAAAAAGAAAGAAACAAGACACTTCAAAGGCCCTACCGACTCCTCCAACAAAGAGACCTAACACAAGAGCATCTGTAGCATCACCAAGTAAGAAACAAAAGAGTGTTACTTCTCCCAAGGTAAAAAAGACATACAAGAAATCTACTCAGAGACTCATTCTAGCAAAAGAGTCTAGTGATACAGAATCTGAGGATGCAAACAAATTCCAGATTGTCAAAAGCAAGAAGGTAAATATACATAGTGTTTAAAAATTTTGTGCTAATCTGAAAGAATATGGAGGATTTAGTTCATTTAGATATGTTAAGTATGAAACTAGAAATAATGATGAGAAGAGACAAATTGAAGAAGTTGTCATCTGCACACTTCTAAAGTTTCGGTTAGCTCCATTGGAACTAGCAAAGTCACTTCCAAATGAACTTTACTTGCATATTGATAATAGGTGGAAGTATGAAATGGACTCAGAGAAAGAAGTCTAGTCCATCTCTTTCCTTATATGTCAGTAGCTGAAATAAAGGAACATCTAACAACCTACAATTCAAAGTTTCTTGTCAAACAGAGAGCCTTAAAATTGATGAATGGGCTATATATTGACATAGAAAATGAGACAAAAGCAAAGTGGCAGGAAATATTCAAAACCAAGGATGCCAGTGAACAAACTACAGTTGAAATTGTTGATGTCGTCGAGCATGATCCTGATGTCATCGAGCAAGGTCCTGATGCTACCGAACAAGACCCTGCTGACACTATTCAAATAGATGAAGATGTCATGGATATAGAAGCACCGAAGCAGGAAATGATAAAAAGCACTACATATGCAAAACTTGTATCTAGTGAATCTGTTTTAGAACAAGTTCAGCCTTATCCACTAGTTAATCAACCTATCTCTACCGAAACTCCTCAAGATAAAGAACAAGGCACCGAAGGTCACAAGTCTACAATAGGAGAAGATACTACTCTAGAACAGACCTCACAAGCACCTTCAAGCACTGAAAATGTTGCAGCTGAGACACCTAGTACTGAGACACCAAAAGACACCATAGAGGCTAAAGGAACCAACCAAAGTGTTGCCTCTACCGAGCAACCTACTGAGGGTCAGTAAGCCTCCCAAGCTATTGTCTTGGTCCAACCAGCCAAAGGAAAAGAAAAGAAAGTGAAAAAGCATAGTTTCAAAGTTGATTTGTGTAAACCAATAGTGTTGCCCAATGTGGATATATCAAAATTAAAGGGGCAAGCACTCATTGATTTTGGTGAACTGTGCAAAGCTAAGGCCGAACAAGAAAAATAGATGGCCATACAAAAGAAGAATAAAGTACTTCAAAAGGTGAAGACATTGCTATCAGATATGCTACCTACAGCTACAGTGTCAACCGATGCAGCCATCCATATTCAACTGGATGAACTCCTTAATCAAATAGAAACATCCAGAGTTGATGCATCTGAGTATTTGAGCAAGCTAAAGGACAAGGAGCTCACTGCAAAAATGATAGAAGAGGTATAGAAAGCTCTAGCCATTGGCAAAGTCAAACTTGTCAAATTTATTGCTGAGTTGACTCCTCAACTCAAGCACATTCATTATTTATTTCAAAAACTCTGCACATTTTCTTTATTCATTAAAGACATTAAGAATAAAATAGAGACAATTGAGAAAGAGATCACCAATCTCTCAAGCAAGTTGACCACAGAGCCAAATTCAATTCATAATTTTTATACAAGGTTACAATAGCTCATGGCTCAACAATTGGACTTAAGAAATGAAGAACACAAGATCCAGATGGACATAATGACACTTCAGACATTATTCCTTCCTCATCTTTCATCTGTCCAAGAATAGATCAACCAAGCCACATACTTGTCTACTACACAAGAGGGAAGCACTCTTGATGGCTTAATACCACTATTGGCTGTTATTCAAGCACATAATTCTTTAATGGACAGTGTAAGGGATGCACTCTCTATCGCTCTTATCGATGCTCAGAACAAGTACAAATCTATTTTTGACCAGTTACTGCCCCCGAATGGAAATTAAGTTTTTGATGTTTGTCAAAAAGGGGGAGTGATACAATATATTTGGGGAGTGATATAGTTTTGATATAGTATTGAGAGAATGATATAGTATTCGGAGTATAGTATGCAGGGGGAGTATACCGAGCAGAATAAGCAGAATATCCAAGCACAGTATATAGAACAATAAGCAAAGTACACAGAACCGAACCAAGCATTCAAAATCAGATTTTTCAGAGTTTTGTATAGTATAATGATAAGGGGAGTATATTTGAATATACTATTTCATTGACTATTGTATATACTGTTAAGTATAATCATTTTGCAAAGTATATAGATTTTTGAGTTATAACTTTGAAAGTAGTTTTTGTCAAACATTTCAACTAATGTCAAAAGGGGAGATTGTTACTACTTATCATATTGCCATTATTTTTTTGTCAAAGTTATACTATATACTCTAGTCAGTTACTATTACCAAAATATTCAGTTGGTACGCATAGTCTAGTCGGTTACAAAAGAAAGTAGTCACAGAATGCAGTATACACCGAGCTATCTACCAAGTATCTTTTCATGTCTACTGAGCAGCAAATATGACACACCGAGTGAAACGTGTTACCAAATTCATTAAACCTGGACATGCATATGAAAACATGTCACAAGATCGAGGCACATCTAACTGTTATCACATTGGGAATTGCACTAGAAGATTGTGTATGATTTCAAGGTCATCTAACCAATGAAATATTTTACATGGTTATAAATCATGTTTGTAAGATCAAAGTAATGAATTGCATCACCGTCTTAAGAGATCTATTTATACAACATGAATTAAGGGTGTATGTATGAGTGTAAGAAGACTGTTATAGAGACACAGAGGTCACCGAGAAGGTTTTCAAAGAATAGTTGAAGAACAGAGTAAATAGAAGGGTTTACCGAGTTACTATATGGGTTACTGATGTATGCTATAAGCAACGTAATCTATTCTGAGCACATAGAATCTACTATAACATTTCAGATGTAAAGTTGTAGATATTTGTAATGATTTTATTGTAATATTGTGAAGTTGAAAGAGAAACCTTTAACAAGGTAAAAGACTCTAATCAAGTATATAAATTGTAAAGCCTCTAACCAGGTGCAACATTTAGATTAAGTGTTATAAAAACCCTTTAGCAAGGTAGATCTAACAGATCTTGTTACTCCTAATAGGGTATTCTATCAGAAATAGCTAAACATGTAGCTCTAACCAAGCACTCTTTATTATTGCAGTAGTGAAGTTGTGGGTGCCATCCCCATCGTAGTTTTTCTCTCTAACCAAGAGTTTCTGCATAACCAAAATATATGTATTATGGAGTGAATCATGTATGATTGTTATCTATTTGTTTTAGCTTTATTGTATGTTACTGCACTATTTGGTTTATGCATAATAGTAAAGATATTATTCAAGAAAACTTTTGGAGTACTGATTCATCCTCCCCTCTCAGTACATTAGCTTTCCATATTGGGCCTAACAAATGTTACTTCTCATAAAGAATGTTTTGATTCTTTGCATCCTGATACTTCTAATATTCCTGTTCAATTAGCTAATAATCATAGTTGCAAAGTTGAAGCTATTGGTGATGTGAATGTTCCTAATCAGAAATTACATGATGTTCTTTATGTTCCTGAATTAAAATCAAATTTGATTTCAGTTCCTAAACTTTGTCAAGATTATAAGATTAACTTTTATAGGGGCATATGTTATATCATTGATGTAAAAACAAATCATGTTATTGCTATTGCTAAAATGGATAGTGATAACTTATTCAAGTTCTATGAATTTTCTCCTCCAAAGTATTCTTTGCTTACTACTGTTGATCTTACTATATGGCATGAAAGACTTGGCTATCTCAATTCTGATTATATTTCATTGATGCAAAAAGCAAATATGGTTGATGGATTGCCTAGTATTGTTCCTTCTCAAATTGTTTGCAATGGTTGCATGAGTGGTAAGATGCATAGGGAACCCTTTCCTCATGGTCAATCTGGGAGGGCATATACTAAATTGCATCTAGTTCATAGTGATCTCTTGGGTCCCATGAAGAATCCCTCCATCCAAGGTTCAAGGTATGCTCTTACCTTTACTGATGATTTTTCAAGGAGAACATGGATATATTTCCTTCATAGTAAGGATCAAGTGCTTGATGTGTTTACTGAATTTCATATGTTTGTAGAAAGGAAATATAGTTCTAAAATTAAGATTCTTCGTACTGACAATGGAAGAGAATATGTCAATAATGCATTTAATGCTTATTTGAAATCTTTTGGAATTAAACATGAGCTTACCATTCCTTATACACCACAACAAAATAGTGTGGCAGAACGAAAGCATAGGACAATTGTTGAAATGGCTAGATGTTTATTGCATGCAAATAATATGGATTACAAGTTTTGGGCTGAAGCTATGGCTTGTGAAACTTATTTAATTAATAGAACACCTACCAGAGCCTTAAAGGATAAACCTTCTAAAGAAGCTTGGTCTATTAGAAAGCCCAATTTGCAGAATTTAAATTTTTTTGGTTCCATAGCTTATGTTCACAAACCTAAGGAGAAAAGAAAAAAATTAGATGCTAAATCTTATCCTTTTTTATTTTTGTTGGTTACGATGAAAATACTAAAGGTTATAGAGTTTACAATCCTATTACTAACAAGTTAAAAGTTGCAAGAGATGTTTGTATTGTAGAAAAAGGCATTCATGATTGTTCTAAAGTGGATGATGATGAACTTGCTGAAAGCAAAGTTGTGCTTGTGGAGGACCAACCTCCTCTTAACCCTACTCCTAATGCATCGCTTTCTATTCCTTCTAGTGATAGTGATGATGATAATAATAACTTTACTCCTCATGACTCTTCTTCTAGTGATGAATCTATTACTTCTAAAAGAAGACCTAAATGGTTTAAATCTTTAATTCAAGATAGTGATGAATACTTACCTAGAATGGATAGACTTCAAGCTAGAAGAGTTAATTATTGTAATTATTATTTAATGACTACTATTATGAATTCTAATGACCCTAAAACATTTGATCAAGCTAAAAATCAACCAAATTGGTTAAAAGCAATGAAGGAAGAATATGATACTTTAATTTCTAACCAAACTTGAGATTTAGTTCCCTTGCCTCATGGTAAAAATCTTGTTTCTTGCAAGTGGCTTTATAAAACCAAATTGAATGCTAATAATAAAGTTAGTAAATTTAAAGCTAGATTAGTTGCTAGAGTTTTTTCTCAAATTGAAGGCTTAGATTATACTAAAACTTTTGCGCCTGTTGCTAAAATGCCTACAATTAAACTTGTGCTTGCTTTAGCTTCTAGAATGAATTGGCCTATTCACCAAATGGATGTTAAAAGTGCTTTTCTTAATGGTTATTTACATGAGGAAATTTATATGTCTCAACCTCTTGGTTTTATTAAAGAAGGTAATGCACACTTAGTTTGTAAATTAAAGAAATCAATAGTATGGATTAAAGCAATCTCCTAGGGAGTGGTATTCAAAGATTAATGCATTCTTTCTTTCTCAAGGCTTTATTAGAAGTAAAAATGATCCTAACTTGTATATTAAACATAGTGAAGATGATCTTATCATTATTATCTTGTATGTAGATGATTTTATTCTTACTTCAAGTTCCAATACTTTGATTTCTGATCTTAAGTTTCAACTTAATCAAAAATTTCAAATGACTGATTTAGGTCTTTTACATTATTTCTTAGGAATGCAAATTTGGCAAACCTCTAAAGGAATTTTCTTATCTCAAAGTAAATATGCTCAAGATCTCATAGATAAGTTTAAAATGAATGATTCTCACCATGTTTCAATTCCTATTGAATTAGGCACTAAGTTAATGCTTGATATGCAAACTCCTCTTGTTGATCCTACTTTGTATAGACAATTAGTTGGAAGTTTGAATTATTTAACTCTTACTAGGCCGGATATTGCTTATAGTGTTGGTTTGGTTTCAAGATTCATGTCTAAACCTCAACAAACACACTTTAAAGTTGCTAAAAGAATTTAAAGATATATTAAAGGAACTATTAATGTAGGTTTGTTTTATGATGTAAATTCTGATTTTACTTTAAAAGGTTTTACTGATTCCAATCTAGGTGGAGATCCCAATGATGAGACATCTACTTATGGTTATTGTTTTTTCGTTGGTTCAAGAGCAATTTCTTTGAATAGTAAAAAATAACAATTGGATCCACTGAAGTTGAGTACAAAGGATGCACTAATGCTTCCAAAGAAGTCTTGTGGCTTAGAAGACTACTTGAAGATTTGGGTCTACCTCAACACAAACCAACTCAATTGTATTGTGACAACCAAAGTGCCATTGCCTTGGATAAAAATTCTGTTTTCCATGCCAGGACAAAACACATTGCTCTCCAACACCACTTTATTAGAGAACAAATTGAAGACAAGAAAGTTTCACTCCTCTATTGCAAGGGGGAAGACCAAGTTGTAGATATTTTGACCAAGCCACTTTGTAAAGAAAAGTTCCAATTTCATTGTAAAAATATTGGCTTGCAACCCATTGAAGGGTTTGATGTAAATTCCCCAAGTAAAGCTTAAGGGGGGTGTTAGAATATTTAATATTTACTTGGCTTAGGTTTATTTGTATTTAGTTTAGGATATTCCTACATGTAATTTGTCCTCTAGTACATGTGTGAGGACAAGTCATTTCTTTTATTTTCCTTTATTAAGGAATATTAGATTTCCTCCATAAGAGGATGTGGACACATGGCACACACATTTTATGAATGGTGACATTCATAGATTTGGGAGTTACTTTTTAACTCCTCTCCTCATCTCTATTTAAGAGATGTCTCCTCTCTCATTTCTTCTTAATGACATTATTGTAAAGAGCTTCTTTCTCTCTCTCTCTCTCAGTTTAGGCATTGCCTCATTCATAATATCACAAGGGGTTTTTCTTTGCTTTTCCCCTTTCAAAAGTTCTTGTGCCTCCTTCTTCACATTTGGGTGATTGCTCCAAGGTTTCTGGATTTCTCTTGGTAACATTTACTTCATCAATAAACTTACTTGGATTTTGTTTTTCTTTCCTTGCTCTTATATTTCCTTTTAGATTTTAACTACTATAATTGTTAGAAAACAACACGGGTTTGCTAATCTATTTGAATAGTACTACACTTGCTTGTTCAAATCCATTTCATGCTCCTATCTGCCTTTACACAACCTATAGATACATCATCAGGTTCATCAACACAACTCAACTAGAAATTTGCCAACTCTGAAACAAAACAACTCATCGACCTTATAAAAAAATCATCAGGTTGGCAACACAATAAAAAACTAATTATCTCATAGAGATTACAAACAAGTTGGTTCAAGTACGACTATAGGATTACTTAATAATCTCTGCACATCATTCAAGATAGTCTTGACCGCTCCTTGATCACTGCTTCATCGAACTGTGTAAGTCATCATGCATTTTGCATTACACGCGATATACTTTCTCATTCCCAAAATAAAAATTGTTATCTCAACACACCAAAAACACTTTGAAACTCTTCTCATACAACATGTACATGTGTCATAATCATTACCACTCATCATTAGATCATAAACCGATACAACCAGTTCACCAAACTTAATCGGTAGGGTTTATCATATCAACCAGTAGGGTTTACCGATTGATCTCTCCAATATATAGCCATATCGGTTCACTCCACAAACTCACCTACTGGTTATAGTTCCCTTCACTAGCCCTTCCTACCAGTTATGAAACAACATTATAACATCATTACTGGTTAATTGACATCCATGACAACATAACATTTCATTATTGCAATCTTCATGCAAATACCAACAATCTCCCCCTTTAGCATTCATGGCAATACAAATATCAATACCCTTAATTCCTATGATTGTGAATAGGAATCTTGGTTTACATTTTACCATGTAATGTCCTTGTCTTCAACTGGTAACTGGCTATAGACCTTCTCTCTCGTAATCATACAATTATTCTTCCCAATAATCACATAGTTCTTCTCCCCCTTTGACAACAATGCCAAAGTGAAAGTAAAACATGCAATGTCATACATCACTGTTCAGCATCAACAACATCCATCTTGATGCTCCCCCTATGGATTAACTCCACTCCTACACCAATCCTGCTATCCAATTATGCAAGTAGCTCTAGGACTGATGTACTCTACATCATGCTTAATTGACCTCATGAAGGGGTACAACCCCTAACTGACTTCTAAGATACTCAAATGTAGTCTTAGGCAGATGTTTAGTAAAGATATTTGCAAGCTGCTCCTTGGTGGAAACATGCTCCAATATCACATCTTTACTCTACACTTTTTCCCTCAAGAAATGGTACTTCATTCAATATGCTTGGTTTGTGCATGCAAAACAAGGTTCTTGAAAATATTTATGTCATTGGCAATTATCACATAAGATCTTTACAGGTTCTATAAACTTCATCTTGAAACCTTCCAAAATGTGTCTCATCCAAATAGCATGGCTACAATTAATATAAGTTTCAATATACTGAGCTTCAGTAGTAGACTGTGATACACAACTCTTCTTCTTACTACTCCATGAAACAAGTCTTTGTCCAAGAAAGAATGCTCGACTGGTTGTTTTTTTCCTATCATCAACATTACCTGCCCAGTCTACATTTGTATACACCTTCAAATCAAAGTTACCTACAAATGGATACCATAATCCATAGTCAATAGTGCCTTTCAAATATCTGAATATCCTCTTGGTTTCTATCAAATGTGTTTCCTTAGGATTCTTTTGAAATCTAGCAACTAGACCAACTGCATGAGCTATATTCGATCTGCTATGAACAACATAGTGCAATTTCCCAATCATTGGCCCGTACTCCTTTTCATCAACAGATGTGGCTTCATCTTCCTTAGACAATTTACAACCTATAACCATTGGTGTCCCAACTTGTTTACAGTCACTCATAGAAAATGTCTTTAATACCTCTTTCACATATTTAGATCGTGTGATGAAAATACCACTCTTCATTTGCTGAATTTGCAAGCCTACAAATTTTTTTTTCTGTCCTACTAGAGACATTTCAAACTCACTTTTCATTTCATTTTCAAAGTCATTTCTCATGTCACCATTACCTCCAAATATGATATCATCTACAAACACTTCACTAACCACTATCTCATCTCCTTCATATTTGAGATATATGTTGTTGTCTTCACTTGTTCTTTGAAAACCTATCTTCATCAGGTGTGAATGAAGCCTTTCATTCCATGCTCTCGGTGCTTTCTTTAATCCATATAGTTCCTTGTGCAATTTGTATACCATGCCTTTTTCATCAATCAAAGCATAACTATCTGGCTGCTCAATGTATACTTGTTCTTTCAGTATTGCATTCAAAAATGTTGACTTCACATCCATCTGATATACTTTAAATCCCTCATATACTGTAAATGCAAGTAAAGTCTTGACACCTTCCAGTTTAGCAACTAGTGCAAAAGTCTCACCAGAATCTTCTCCTTCTTCCTATGCATAACCTTTGCAAACCAATCTAGCTTTGCTTCAAACTACTACACCATCTTCATTCAGTTTGTTCCTGATTACCCACTTAGTACCTATCACATTTTTATTCACTGGTTTGGGTACTACGGTCCATGTATTATTGTTCTCAATTTGATCAAGCTCCTCCTCCATATCTTTAATCCAATGATCATCTCCAAATGCTTCCTTAGTAGTTCTAGGATCAATAGTGGAGATCATGCAAGAATTCTCTCTAATTCTTCTTTTGGTTAACACTCCAACATCCTTATCTCCAATAATCTAGTCAAGATTATGATTGAGTCTCACATACCTTAGAATAACATGATCATTATCTTCAAGTTCTTCTTCATCATTATCATCATCTTCTTCTGAGTCTACATGTTTCGGTTGAACTGATACAACAACATTCTCTTTACTAGTTTCAGGTTTCACCGGTTCTGGTTCCAAAAATAGAATGCAAGGGTATTCATCCTTTTTTCTCCACACTGGTTTCCCCTAAGTCTTCAGGATACTCATCCACTCAAACATCAACACTCTCAATGATTCTCTGTGTCTAGTTGTTGTAACATTTGTAGGCGTTATGCTTGGTGGAGTAACCAATAAATATACCTTCATCACTTTTAGCCTCAAATTTTCTAACAAAGTCACCTCTCTTAATAAAACATTTACTTCCAAATATCTTAAAATAAATGACATTAGGTGATCTAGCATACCAGTATTCATAAGGAATGTTATCCTTACCTCTTTTTACCAAAATCTAGTTCATAGTGTAGATAGTTGTGCTGACAGCTTCTCTCTAGAAAGTTTTTACGACACCTTCTTGTATCAACATAATCCTAGCAGCTTCAACAACTGACCGGTTGTTCCTCTCCACAATACCATTCTTTTGTGGTGTCCTTGGTGCGGAAAGCTATCGTTTGATACCATTTTCTTTACAATATCTTTTCAACCCAACAATAAGAATAATAACTCTAGTTGAAGCCTCAACCCAAAGTATGGACATTCATTTGGTAAAGTCACTATATCCATAGCTAGTGTTCATTTGATTGTCAACCCAGGGACGTAATACTTAAAATGGGTCTGCACTATATATGCACTAAGTTCCTACAACAACTATTCTGCATTACTATATCAACTAACATTATGTGGAAAAGGTAAACAAGATTGGAAACTATGAAAAAAGCTACATGAAGACTTCTACATAAACTCATAAAAGCAATACTAGATAAATTCAATGCTGATAAACAGAAGTTACTTTGTTTTGGCTTGGCTGTAGGAAGAATCAACACAAGAGCTTCTACTGTGGCTAAGGAAAGAAAACTAATTTTAACAAATGCACAGGAACACTCACCAAGTGCCCCCCCTTGGATGAGTGATACCAAGCTTCCCGAAAATAACTCTTAACAGATCAGAATAACATAATTTTATTCATTTCTTTCTGAAAGTGATTACATAGTTTTAATATGAAAAGAAACTCAAGAATGATTATTAAAAATCCTTTTCTCTATTCTCCTTCCTTCTCTGTCTAACTAACTTCTTGTATTTTAATATATGCAGGGCTTCCTACTTCTCATATTTCAATATCTGCAGGGCTTCCTTCTTCTGATGTTTCTACTGCAATAACCTCTATCGGATCACCTGTTGGATGAGCCTTCTGGGTCCTACTCCATGTTCTTCTCACAATAACTTTTGGAGTGGGTATAGGAATGGTTTCAATTACTGTGAGAGTTTTTCTTTTAGTTCTATGTCTCTTGGCTGTAGGAGAAATTTTAGTTGCATGCAACTGGGACATAGGTTCCTTCTCTTTTCTCTTAGCAACTGGTGACTCTCTTTGAAGAGAAGTGGAGGGTTGCTCCACATTTGCTTCACCCATTTCTTCTTCCATAATAACCGCAGCTCTTTTAGCAACAAGAAAATCATCATCTGCAGCAACTACAAGGGAAGAGGGTTCTACAAAATTTTCTTCTTCAACTGTCGGATTCTCTGCAATAGGAGCTTCTTCAACAGGGGCATCTTCAACCCTAAACTATAGTATATCCTCAAATACTCCCCATTCTATCTGTGAAACATCTCTAAGGAAATGTTCTACAAGTAGTTTAACCAATCCATGATGACTAACGGAACGATTTCCATTTTTTCATGTTTCTTTAGCACTTGTAGAAATGAGGTGGTATAGAAAATTAGGGACATTCACCCTCCGGGCATGCCGTAAATGACTAAGTAATTTAAAATGTGGTGAATGTAGATTTGAATATCTCCCTTCACAAGTAATGTATTTCATGACATACAAAGCTATGTGAGGCCACTCTACTGGTAGGGAAACTCTTCTAGTTCCTTACTTGTCAAGCATTAGAGCTCCATCTGTGGGAATTGTAAATTCTGCCCTGGCACTCCTTGCATCTTTTGATTTTGGAAACAATTCTCCTTCCTGCGGCAACCCTGTTACTTTTTCTATTCCCTTCTCTATAGTGGTAACCCTTAAGCCTTTAACCATAGCTTCTCCTTCATTGAAGGAATGCATAAATTCTACAGCAATTTCTTCATTATAATATCTGATTTTCAAAAAGTAATTCAGCCAACCATGGTGTCTAAAATAATGCTCACAAAGATCATCGTGCAACAACACCTCATGAACTCTTGGCTCATGGCTGATTGGATCACCACCCATCTCTTACTCTTCTAGTATAGAACACTCTGCAGCTAAGAAACAAAGGAATAAAATATCCTATAGACTTGCTAAATTGAAAATTCCATACATATCTCAATTTCGACGGCAGAATTTATTATTTCCTTGTGTGAAATAATAACTTGTTAAACAATGATGGCAAGCAATCAATTTTAAATACCAAAAAGGATGAATAATCACTAACGTTGGAAACCAAACCATAAAGCACCCCCCCAACTTAACCTAGCACATGTCCACACAAGCTAACGATATTTCGGGGAGTGTACATGGATTTAGAAAGGATTAATAATAATGAAATAATAAATGCGTAATTAAAATAAAACACAATATGTATATACCTACAGTCGTATGAAATTGATGGCGGAATGAAGTGAAATGATAGATAAGAAAGTGGGATGGAATTTTATTTACGGAGAAGAATATTCCCATAAGATATGGAAATATTTATTGTGAAATGATGCAAGAAGAATTATGAAGCGGCAAGCATATTCACTACAGTGGCTGCAGGAATGTTACCTTTATTACTTTGCTCAATTGCAGTAGGAAGCTAATCAGTTGCTGTAGGATCCTTATCAGTTGCTGTAGAAACCTTGTTAGTTGCTGCAGGAACCTTTGTTTCATCCTTTTGGTCAAATTGCTGCAGGAACTCCTCTTTAGTGGTCAGCTTATGATATAGACGTAGTTGGTGACCATTCACCAAAAGCTTAAACTTAACAAGAATAATTGTGGTCAAACGAACAATTCCATTATTGAAAACTTCTTCTATCTCATATAGACCTAACCACTTGGTTTGTAGCTTCCGCATAAAATCTTTATATGTGGAATCATAAAGTAGTGCCCAATCACTGGCTTTGAATTTCTTTTCTTTGATATACTTATCATGCCACTTTGCTCTCTAATTTTAAATCAGTTCTATTTGCTAGACAACCATTTTCCTCCATTCGTCTAGAGTATTCAATTGTTGAATACATTTTTTCTGTGCTTCAAATAATGTCATATTTAATTGCAAAGCCATCCTCAGAGTTTTATGCTCAAATTCAATAAGCATCATTGCTGCTTTTCCATACACCGTCTCAAAAGGTGTAAAACCAATTGGCATTTTCCAAGTTGTTCTATATGTCCAAATTGCTTCTAGAAGTCCATGAGACCAATATTTTTTATGAGCAGATGTTGTTTTGGTAAGAATAGCCTCAAGCTCCCTATTTGTAACTTCTACTTGTCTATTAGCTTGTGGATGACATGGAGTAGATTTTATGTGCCTTATATTGTATTCATTGACGAAAGCTGCTATCAATGTTGAAGTAAATTGAGGTCCCTAGTTTGAGACAATCTCTCTTGGTACTCCATATGTTGTAAATATCTCTTCATAAAGAAACTTAGCCACCTTATTATCTCTTGCATGTGTCATGGCACGAGTTTCCACCCATTTTGTTACATAGTTTGTACATACCAAAATGTAGGATTTTCAATTAGAAGGTGGATCAATTGGGCCAACAAAATCTAAACCCCATTTATCAAATGGTGCTACTGATATTTTTGGATATAATGGCATCTCATTAGATTTTGTAGGTCTTCCCATACGCTGGCATCTGTCACATTTCCTTGTATACTGTGTTGCATCCTTGTGTAATGTGGGCCAATAGTATCTTGTATATAGTACTTTGAGTGTTGTTCTTTTGGCAGCAAAATGTCCTCCACATGGCTCATCATGACATATATGTAGGATATCATATGTTTTATCTTCTCTCACACATCTTCTCATGACTTGGTCAGGCCCAGTATAAAACAAACAATCAACAATCCATGAGAAGTTAAAACCTTTTTCAACTAACAATCTTCTCTCTTTAAGGGAGAAATTGATTGGCATTTTAGCAGCAGCTAAATAGTTAGCAATACCAGCATACTAGGGAGTGTGGGCTTGTATAAGGAATAAATGTTCATCTGGAAAAGCATCATCTATCACTGTAGAATCTTTTTGCAACTGAAGTCTTGAAAGATAGTCTACAATCACATTAGACTTCCATGTTTTATCAACAACTGTGATATCAAATTCCTGCATCAACAATAACCAGCGAGCCAATCTACCAGTAATTGAAGGCTTATTCATGAGATATCTAATTGTAGTATGATCTGTATGCACAAATATGGGATATCTTGTGGTATAGTGCCTGAATTTGTTGAGTGCATATATAACAGCTAACATTTTCTTTTTAGTGACTGTGTAATTCAACTTAGGTCTCTGTAAGTTCTTGCTAATATAATATATTGCATTTTCCAATTTGTCAATCTTCTATCCTAACACTGCCCCTATTGCATAATCAGATGCATCTGTATGGATTTGGAATGGTAAAGACCAATTTGGACCTTTAAGAATTGGTGCTTGAGTCAAGGCATGCTTAAGTTTCAAGAAAGCTTTATTGCATGCTGAGGTTCATTTAAACTCCATATCTTTGGTAAGCAGTGAATATAAGGGACTTGCAATTTTTTTGAAATCTTTGATAAACCTTCTATAGTATTTGACACGACCAAGAAAACTTCTTACATCTTTTTGCTTCATAGGGGCATTGATATGCTGAATGACTTCAATCTTTGTTGGATCCACCTATATGCCTTTTATAGAGATATGATGACCAAGGGCTATTCCTTCTTGCATGATGATGAAACATTTCTCACTATTTAATGACAAACTATAGTCCTCACATTGCTGCAAAACTTTTGTTTAGGTTCCCCAATGCTTGTTCAAATTCAGAACCATAAGTTGTAAAGTCATCCACATAGATTTCCATGATGTCTTGAGAAATATCAAAAAAGATACTAACCACTGCTCTTTGAAAAGTGGCTGGAGCATTACACAACCCAAAAGGAAGAATAAAATATGCATATGTGCTCCAAGGACAAGTAAATGTTGTCTTTTCTTGATCCTCCAGGGCTATCTGAATTTGATTGTAACCACTGAATCTATCAAGAAATGAAAAATATCTTTTACTAGCTAAAGAATCCAATACCTGATCCACAAATGGTAATGGAAAATGATATTTCTTTGTTGCTAACTTTAAGGCTCTATAATCAACACATATCATCCATTTTCCTCCTTTCTTAGGGACTATTACCAAAGGTGATACCCATTGGCTATCAGAGATAGGATAGATAAATCCAGCCTTTAACAACTTCTGCAATTCTTCTTTACTATTTCTTTTAATGCAAGATTGATTCTTCTTTGCAGTTGTCTAAGTGGGAAACACTCTTCTTTTATATAGATACAGTGGGTGCAAACTATTGGATCTATCCCATGCATATCCTTATAATCCCATGCAAAAGCATTTTTATGATATTTCAGCAAGTCCACAAGGGCCTCTTTTTGAGTATCTGAAAGATCTCTTTTGATATTTAAACATTTATTCAAATCAACTTCTATCTTGATAGTAAGATCAATCTGGTTCATATCAGAAAAATGAGAAGAAGATACTTCTTGTGACAACAAAGTATGCAATATGTCAATGGCTGCAGGAAAGTTCAAACCTGCAATATTCAAAACCAACTCCTGTAATTGTTGTTCTTGTATCAACTCATTTATTAGAATTTTATAAAGAATTGAGTCTTCATCATGTAATTGCATGAATGCCCCTCAATTAGTCATCATAAGGTGATTAATAGAGTCAACTTCTTCAGATTCTTCTCCCAAAATAGGCCAAACAGTTTGTTGTTGATCATACTAGGGTTGTGCAAGAGAATACAAGGCTAATATTTTTGTAGAGTTCCCATCTGAAATAGCCATATCCCCTGATCTACATCCAATATATGCATCGTCTATGGCAATCTAAGGTCTTCCCAAAATTACTAGATATCCTCCCAATGTTGGCTTTGGAGATAGAATCATAAAGTCTACAGGGTATTCCCATGAATCCAAAATAACCACTACATATTCAATCATACCATCTGGTCTCACTGTAGAGCTATCAACAAGCTGTAGAACTATGGGTGTAGGCCTTAGACCATTGATTTCAAGTTGTTTCTGTTGGTATTTTGGTATGGTTTTTTCATTGATGTCAACACCTACTAAATACACCTACTTTAGAGATCCAGCAACATTCACCGGCAAACAGTAAACTATGCAATAGTTACCGGTATATGGTTAACCGGTAGGATATAATGTTCACCAATACCTGGAATGACATCAAAGACACTTGGTAATGTCAAAGACATCATGTGGAGACTTTATTTTGAAGTAATAATCATTGGTATATTCTTATTTGCATATTTGCTTTTACTGGCAAATAGGTCCAGGTTATCTAGGGTTACACCGGTAGGTTTATCTTTTCCAGATCAGCATGGCACATTATGGAGATGATTTATTATTGTCGTAAATGCATTAAGCCGACATGTTCAATCGGTTATTGCATCGGATATTGTATTGTTTGTAAAATGTTTTTATTGTAATATCTTGTAGAGCCGACCTACTAAAATTGGTCTTAGGGTATGGTATAAATGTAAGATCTTATTTGTAAGATCAAGTGTGGAATGCAAAAAATAATTGTGTGAAGGTATATGCGAGATTAAGAAGAGGTATACACGAAGACATCATTTGAAGGTGAAGCTAGGTTTTTGTAGAAGCATATCAGTATTACACCGGTACTGAATCTAACATATGAAGATGCTATTTTGTGCAGTACATTCTTATTGGATTTAACCATCCAACTATAGTCAGTGTGACTCCCATTTGTGATTGAGCAGTGAGCTCTAGGCTATTGGCCTTTCTACATGTGCAGACCCCTTCTGTACACTTACTATCTGCAATAGTATCATCTGATTGTGGGTAAGGTTTCCCACTGTGGTTTTTCCCCTTACAGGGTTTCCATGTACAAATATTCGTGTCATATGTTGTGAATGACTTTGTACTTATGTTTCATGCATTAATTCTTACCGGTATAGCAATTTTCTGTTAACACTATTTACCAGCATACTTAACTGATTTACCGATATTAAGCATTAAGTTGGTTAATAAGTTTTTGGTTTGAATTTATTAGACAACTGATTGACCCCCCCTCTTAGTTGTCTCCGGGACCTACAGTTTCATTACTTCTCCTATCATCACATTAATGGCTGCCCCTAAATCAATTAAAACATTTCTTATCTGGTTGCCATTAATGACTATATTTACAACAGGACTACCTAGATCAGAATATTTTGGAATCGCAATCTTGCCTAACATAATATCTGCCAGTTGACCCATAACATGCACTATTTGTGGATCTTTCTTCTTACTACCAAGTTTTTTTAGACATGCTTCTCTTGGTTGCTTAATATATATAGGAATATCTTTTATTGCCTGCAACAATGGTATTTTAACACAAATATGCTTCAGTTGATCTATAATATCAAAGCCTTGCTCTTGTTCTATGGGAACTTCCTTTTCTTGCAATCTCTGGGGAAATGGTGGTAATATTTGCTTCTGAGGTATTGTATCTATTAGATTAGAGATTTCTTGTTCTTCTTGTACCTCAGTGATAACTGGAGGAGATGGGTTAGGCAGTTTTGTCCCAGATTGGAGGTGAATATCATTTAGAGATAGAGAATAGGCTAGGTATTGATTAAGATCTGCTAAATAAGCTTGTTGTTGTTGAGGCTTAATATTAGGATTTGGCAGTGGTTGAGTAGGAAACTGTGTTGGTTTAGGTGGGATAGCAGTGGCTACAGGAGGAGGCATTATTGTAGGAGGTTGTGGTTACTGAATAGGCTATTGATAACCAGAAGATTGGGCATTCCGTGGCTGACTCCCCCTCCATTGAGAAGTAGGTTGCCAATTCCCTTGAAACTAACTTCCTTGGCTTTGAGGTGGATACCAATTCCCTTATGGTTGTTGCCACTATGGCATTTGATTACCAAAATGTTGCCCTTGGGCTTGAGAACCATACCGGTTTTGATAATTACCAAGATTTTGAGTATAAGGTGGTTGCCACTGATTATTTGGCACATAAGAATTTCCACTATAACTAGAAAAAGAAAGTGGATCTGGAGGCATACCTTGTCTTTGGAAATTTGGCCTTCTTTGAGCAACATAGAAGACTTGCTCATCCTCACCTTGTATTGGTTTGAAGTCAGGAACTTCCAAATTTGCAACCATTTTACATCTGCAATCCTTCTTTCATTGTCTACTGTAATACCCTAAAAATGGTCATCTAAACCATGAGCCCCTAATCTCAACAACATCACCAAGGTCCTAACCAAAGGCAATTAAATCAATCTTGAGCACACAATTAATTCCTAAAATCATCAAATGTCACATGGCAAAATCAATCACCCAAAATTAATTAAATATTTATTTAATTAATTAATCATTCCAAGTAAATCATTTTAAAACAATTATCTTATTTATTTTAATTAAATATCCTATCATATTTAATTAATATAAATCAATTTACCATAAATCTTCAAAAAAGGAAACACATCAAGAAAGAGGAATTAATCTAATTAAATAAATCAAATTGCCATAAATCTTCAAAAAAGGAAACAAATCAAGAAAGAGGAATTAATTTAAATTAAATAAATCAATTGAGCACAAATCTTCAAAAATGGAAATAAATCAAAAAAAGGAATTGATTGACCAAAAAAGGAATTGATTGACCAAAAAAGGAATTAATTGAGAAAAGAAATCAATTGGGAACAATCTTGAAAAAAATGAATAAAAAATTGATAAATAATCTCAAAGAAAGCAATTAAAACAATTGAATATCAAAATTGAATGAAATAGAGAATAAATCAGTTTTTTCCTGTTTTATCTTAATTTTAGTTCAATTTCCTTTAATCAATTTTTTCTTGATTTAATATTAATTTTAGTTCAATTTCCTTTAAAACTGAGAAAAGCATCCAATCACATCAATTCACCTAGATTGTGCTTCCTCTTGGAAAATCTTGACCGCTCATCATCATTTGATCTCAACCATTGATTTCTTTCTGAATTTTCTATAAATTCAGGCTCATCTCTCATTCAAAGAGAGGCTAGAGAATATATTGTTATTATATTGTTTTTGCTCTAGACTCATTGAATATTGCATATTAATTATTTCATATTGATTAAATCATTTAACTTAATATTTCTTAAATATTGTTAGATTAATATTGCATACATCTAGCATTCATCATGTTCATATAGATAAAATCCTTTGTCTTGATGTTGTCTAGTCATTGGTATTGCTAAATAATTTGAGAGCAATCTTATACTCTCATTTTTTGAAGGCAATGGGTTGATTTGTTATGGTTTATTATTCATTGATTATATTTGATTAACCATGCATGTAATGACTTGATTGAAGTGTTGTGTCTTGCAGATATAGGTCCACTTTTCACACACACATTTCTGGCACCCACCGTGGGGCTCAAACCCACAACTAAAATATTTCTAATGTTTCTTGAGAAAATTTAATGTTTGATTTTTATAAGTAATAAACATGTGTTAAATTTGCAAATAAAAATCTTTCTTTTTTATTGTTCTTCTATGACAGTCAAAAATGGTCTCGGTTTGGAGAGTATAACTTTTTATTGAACCATTGGATCTTAACTAATTTGTGATATGTTTTGTAAAATAATGTTTTCTACAGGTTCACCAAAGGGATTTTCCTAAATATTTTGGGTTTGAAATTTATGATTGACGGAGTGTAGAACTATCATTTTACTCATTCTTCTATGACAGTAAAAAATGGTCTTGGTTGGAAGAGCATAATTTATTATTGAACTGTTGGATCTCAACCAATTTTTGATATGTTGTTGAAAATTAAGTTTTCTATAGGTTCACCAAACAGATTTTAAAAATATTTTGGGTTTGAAAGTTATGATTGATAGAGTGCAGGACTGTCATTTTACCTATTCTTCTGTGACAGTCAAAAATGGACTTGGTTCGGAGGGCATAACTTTTTATTGAACCGTTGGATCTAACCCAAATTTTAATATGTTTTGAAAAACCAAGTTTTACACATTTCCACCAAAAATTTTAAACGACAGAGTGCAGTACTATCAAAAATTGTCATAACTAGGATAGTCATAAAATGGAAATTCTTGTTAGATTAGTTTAATTTACAGTTTACATGATAGAATTTTCTTTTGATGATTTTTTAATTTTATTTTGGCAACTAATTTTGGGCTTTTAATGTTTGCAGGATGCTTGTCAAAGAATCTATCAATCAAACATACACCTTCCGAAGAATCAAGAAGAAAATGACTATTGACATATTGGTTTTGCAAGTTGCCTAAGGAGAATCGACTAAACATTGTGTATTCATTTAGTATTTTCTTAGGCACTTAAATTGCTATCTGGTTAAAGAAAAAATCTGTCTTTCATGTTTTCAGAAAAATCTAAGAGGTAGGAGAGTATGCTCTTGTCTTTTATAGACAATCATAAATCTAGACCCTCGAAGCTTTTTTCTAAGTTTTGAGATTTGTGTACCTTTAGCGGGCTTGTCATAGTGGGAAAAAGTAATCACCCTATGAGAATGACCCAAGTGAGTACAGCTGGACCTGAGCATTCCAACTCACTATAATAAATAGGCCTCTGGTGATTAAAGTCTCAGAGGATGGGATTATTTGAGTTTTCTCTTTGAGATCTCTCATGTCAAGCATTTTGTAGGGCCTCGCGGTCTCAATTACGTTTACATGACTACATCTTGTTTCAGTACCTTGTTGCGCTATAGGCCTCAATCATGCTTGCGTGACTTCAAGGGGTAATTTCAAATGGAATTCCTGACTAAGAACTATAAGATAGAAGCTACCTGATTCACCTCCGAAAGGTTGATAATATTTGTGCAAGAGAGATAGTAACTCTCCCAAGACACTTGCCATATCGTGCCCCCATTAGCATTTGGAGTCGGCTAATATGACATTGAGAATCCATTGCATGAGACTCAATGACCGTATTCTGATTAGCTATTGGGTGTGTACCTAAGTCAGCAAGCAAAGGTTTTCTTCTCTAAGCCAACTTCCATAGGGTTAGCATGCTGTGATTGAATTATTATATATCTTGCGTGTTTTCTATGTTTTCATCCCTAAAACTAAAACTAGAATACCAAAACTAGAGAAAACAACAAACAAAATTAATGATAAACTCTGTTTGTGTCCAAACTGGTCTTTATTAGTCATTGAAACATCCATCCTTATCAAAAACTAGTAGTCATCAGTCATTGAAACTCTGTCTGTCAAAATCTTGTCTCTGTCCAATCCTCTGTCATATGAATTCCTGATCTTGTCAGTCAAAATAGTCAAAGTTTCCCAGATCAATCTACAACAAGCCTAAAACTGGTTATCATCCTCCTGAGCATAAACAATTTTGATAGTGTACCTCTGTTGTTGCATTGCAGGATTTTGTCGATCATCTTTAAGCTAGTTCAAAAAAACATTTTATCAAACCTAAGTCAACTTGGATAACATCTTACACAGGATAGATCATTCCTGAAACCAGACCAGATCTTAAGTAACTTCTCTTAATCACTACGTTAAACGAACTACTAGCTACAATTTGATCTTAACTTCTGCAACACATCTAGCTCTCGGTCCCGTCGGTTAAAAATTCCTGTTCAAGCCAAAAGCTCTTTTAATTTTTTTGACAAAAGCAAGAATCTCTTGGATGCCTTAGCTCCAATTCCCATGGCTGCCTATACTCAAATGCTTCAAGATATAAAGAAAAAAATATATGACATGGAAATCCAACCAAATAGATCAATGACTCCATTTGAAAAACAAATGTATGATATCAAGTGTGAGAAACTTCAAGAAGTGCTAAAACGATTATGTGATTTGTCAAGCAAATACCAACAAATGATTGACAATCAAAAGCCAAATCTCAAACAAGCTCACAAGACACCTTCACCAAGACAAAAAAACATCTATTCCCTAGATAGACAGTTTACACCTTTGGGGCAATCTATTGAATTAGCTTTGGAAGAACTTCTTAAGAACAATCTTATCATATTACCTAAAAAGACCACATGGGGATGGGAATTTATGAGTAAGTATTGTGCATATCATAGACAAAATGAACATAAGACTTCCCATTGGATATAATTAAAACATAAGATTCAAGATCTAATTGATAATGGTGTCATTGAAATTGAAGATCCTAATGACTCACCTAAAGAAAAAGAAGGAACTATTTCTAAGAATGATCAAAATCATGAACCTATGTCTAGCAAGGCTCCATATGTATCCTCCATCCTTTCCATGATGCCTTCATCTCCTAAGACTTCTCAACAACAATCCATACCATCTCCTTCAAACAATGAAACTTCTCATGTTGACCTTCAAGGGCTATCTCCTATGGAAATCCAAGTTAATGCCAATATTGATACAAGTTCCTCTAAAGATTTAAAAATCCCAAATCCTATGCCCTCATACACTTCAATTCCAAACATACCCACTCCAGAAGGCCATTTCTAAAATTCTTCCCCATCATGTCAAAATATGGAGACCTTTCAAGAATCCCCTATGCCTATGAAAAATCCTATCCCTTCCTTAGAAGTGACTCCATGTCAAGAGGATAATCTGGAAAATAAAATAAAAAGTCCTGCCATAAATGAAGTTCAAGACACCAAAACTCCTCAATCCCATCTAATGATTGAAAAAGATCCTATTTCACTAGAATCCCATGATGATCCCCTTATACCTTTCCATTTCTTCCAAGACGACCCCCTTCCATCTCAAGAGAAAACGATCCTTCCAAATCCCATTCCTAATCCACTTCCTAAGCAAGATCATGATGCCTCTTCCACCTTTTCAAATGATCCTATTCAAAATGAAGAGTCAAACACCCTTCCTACTCTATCCAATGATCCTATTCCATGTCAACATCAAAGTATCCCTTCATCTCCTTGTCATAATCCTACATGTTCACATCGTGATCCTATCATTCCTTGCATTCCACCTCCACCTCAAAATGAACTTGCCTATAGCATCCAAAGTAAGAAGAAACCCTTTGTTAAAAAGATCTTTCAAAGCATGCATTATCAAAGAAAAGGGTTAAACATTCATGAACGAGGTATATTAAAACCCCCTGCTATAAAAGAAAATCTTGATTATAATGGCTACATTTCTCACTCTCAAGATGTTGGTATCGGTCATAAATCCTACATTTCTCTAGTTAAATCCAAATACATGCCTTCTCCTTTGTCGCTTCCATCCATTCTTGGTCCCTATATCCCTCCATCCCTTATGCAGGATCAACAAAGGCACACATCTTCGAGTACCTTCCATCCATCTAAAATACCTCCATATCATTCCTATCCATTCATACATTCTTTTCCTTCTCCAAGCAATTTGGATGCCAAGCATAAAAGTCATAAGCCAAGCAATCCACATGCATTCAAGGATCAACATGTCCCATCTAATCAACATGTCAAAACAAAGCAAAATATGATCCAAAAAGAAAAAGAAAAATACAAAATTCCACAAAGTCCCACAAAGAAAGAAGAAAAGTCAAAAGTTATATGGGTTCCTAAGGCACTTGTACAAGCACTGTGCTCTAAGGAACTACAAAAGAATCAAAAATCAAAAGCCATGTGGATCCCTAAGCAGCTACTTGAAGCGCAACAGTCTAAAGAAAAATCAAAATTGGCATCCAAAATTATTGTTCCTCCATCCAAACCTTCCGAGTCTATTCCTCCATTACCTCCTTCATCCATTTTGGGTTCTTATGCCCCAAAATATGTAACCTTTCCTCCATCCAAATCTCAAAATTTGCGATTCACTTCTCCTCCATATGCCCACCATCCCTCAAGGTGTGTGCCAATATTGATCTTTCCAGCATTTCCATCTATCGATACACAATTCTTCCAACATCCTATCTATTATCCAACACCTCTTTTTCACCCTTCCATCCCTCTTATCCAATCCTTTGCATAAGTCCTTGCCCTAGTTTCATTTTATTATCCTACCAACATCTTTGAGCATACATTCATAGCCATTGTCTATTGTAACTCATATTCTAAAGGTACCATCCAAAGCAACGAGACATTGGGGTCCTTCTTCCATCCCCTATCATGCCTCCATTATCTTCCAAAAAAAAAAAAAAAAAATATGGAAAAAAATGATGAAAAAAAGTGAAAGAAAAAGAAGTAAAGAGAAATGAATTCGTCCTTGTGTGAAAACCACTTCTTGTGGCACCTGGTGCAGGAGCACATGAGCACCTGAATGCTCAAATCCTAGCAAGTATAACATTTTATTGAAAATTAATCATGTGTGTTTATTTTATGCTTCTAGTAGGTTTAATAGGTTTTTTTTGTGGTTTAATAAGGCTTGGAACTCATTTGTGTTTAAGAGTTTCCAAGATTTTTGTTTTTTTGCTCGGCAGGGTAAAAATTGTCAATTTTGGGTCCAAATGAGCATTTTTGAATTTTTGATGTTGGAAAGCCTTGAAAGGAATTGGAGCATGTTTATTTAGTGTTTCTAGATGATTTTGAGTCATTGGTTTGAGTGCCAAGTCACTTGAAGTCAAAATGCAATATTTGAGCAACAAAAGTTGTCAAAAAAGTGGTTTTTGGTGGTTTTGGTTAGTTCCAGCCTATACCTGTCCGTACAAGGGCTTCAACAAGTTGGCACATGTATATAAACCATGTTACAATCATTGTATGGGTTGTTCATTTTGGAAAATTAAGAGAAATACTTATTTTGCTCTCATTTTTGTGAGTTTTTAACTAATTTTTTGCACTTTTTAGAGTACAGTCCGTACCATGGCTCCATGAGTCCATACTGAACCTGTTTTTGATTGATTTGATCTCCTTTGATGTTTTAGTAGTGATCTCTGATCGTTTCTTGGGGTTTGGAACAAGTTTTGTTTGAAGTGCTCTTGAAAAAAGCATTGTTTTGTGGTTCCAATGGAAGATCATTCATGGTCCAATTGATTTCTTCAAAGTCTCTTCATCCATGGATTTGAGGAAGTTTGTTGTACCCTTTGTACATACTGTACCATACATCTATTTCCCTTTTCTAGCAATGAACAAGTGTTTGTAAGCCCATGACAAGTGTGTGAAGTGAGCAACTTGGCTTGGGTATTCTCAAATTTATTTGAATGGTACTTTGCTGTTCATAGCACTGTACTTTGATAGTTTGATGAAGAACTAAGTTGGCAAGAGTCTTCATTGTATTCCACCACCCTTGTCTCTCTCATGACATGGTTGGTTACAAGAAGCAAAGGTGTAATCAGATTGTAAAAATAGTGTGTCATTGTTTCGTGCATAAAACCTCATTGCCAACCTCCCAAATGGATAGCATGGCATGATGGATTTCTCTTTATGCATCATGGGAATGTATTTGTAAGTTTTTTCAAGGTTAAGAAGACAGGGTACACCATTTGATTGTAAAGGACCTAAATAAGGATCCTAGAAAGGTGTATTTCTTTGTCACAGTCTCATAATGCTGTCATGTTTTGAGGCATCTTCTTAAGTGTTCAAATTTACAGGATCCTTGAAGAGGATATATGTATTACTTTACCTTGTTATTAACACCTTTTTGCAGCCCAAGGACAAAGTAAAGAAGCAAACAAAATAAAGAAAGGAAGTTGTTGTCAAAAATGCACCTTATTGCTGTCAAAAAAAATGCATTGTTGACTGTGTATGAACAACAGTTATAAAATCCTTTCTTATTCGTTGTGCATGGTGTTCCAACTGATTTAAAACCATTGTTGCATCCCTAATTGATATAATTTCATTGTATGTGGTTTGCAAATGTTCAAAATGAATGCAAAACCTTAAAAACATTGCTGTCCCAGGCCTCTAGACTATTATTTCTGTGTAAGGGCAGCAGTATGGCATTTATTTGTCATAATGTCAGTGTTCAAAGATAAGATTTGAATCTTTGGGAGTGTTTGGTATATATCATAGAAAGTTTTGAAACCTTTAATTTGGGTCTAGCATCATGGAGGAAACCTTTAATTCGCAAACCCTCACCAAAACTCTTAAAAACCCTTGAAAAGTGCCTATTTTGTGGGACAGCACTAAAATAGTCCGTACAGTACTTGCCATAGAAAAAATCCTTGAGCTTTGAACATCAAATGACCACATCTCCAAGGGTTTGTCATGAAGTTTAGCAGGTTGAACAAGGTGAACAAATTTCACTGAAAACTAGGGCTAATTCTAGTAGCCTTTTTGGAGCAAATTTGACAATTTCATGAAATCGGTAAGGAAGGAGAAGTAAATGATTATTTCAAATCATCAAAACTAATCAGTTAAGACCTGAGACACCCTACTACAATCTCCATAGCATTGCATTAAGTCATTTGACCAAAATGACCACTTGAACCTAGAAGTTGCCTTGAGTAAACCAACGTTCTTTGCATCCAATTTGGATATTTTCACTATTGAAGGGTAAAGGACAGTCATCATACTTTGCAGACCTGTTTAGATGCTCAGTCAACACATTAATATTATTGAAATCCTTAAAGGTGAAAACAAGGTTAGGTAAACCATGGTTCTCCAACAGTTGCCCATTCTTGGAAGAGAGGAGATTCAGCGAGTTGGACAACCAAACTTTTTCATTTTTGGTGACACACAAGAGGACCTCATTTCAGACTTGAATGCATTAGCATGGAAGGTTAGGAGGAGTGATGTCCAATACAATAGGGTACAAATAGTGTTGAATAGAGAGGAGGAGATAGGAGAAAGGTTTGGAAGAATCCCATTTGTGCCTAGGGATTGATTGCACATTGAGAACAAAGCCCACCAAGCTCTGAAGAAGACTAACTTCTATCATCCCTCCTCATCATAGTGGTAGCAGAGCCAATTCAGATTTGGGTTGAGAGATTAGCATATGTCTAGTAGTGAGTCAGTGGGAGACAACACCAACAACATGGTGACCAATGCAGAGTTAGCAAAGAGGATGGAGGATCAGCGTGAAGAAAATAGACTCCTTAGGGAAAGATTACAACAACTTGAAAGAAAGTTGAACCAAGTAGAAGTCAAGACTAAAGAAGTCAGTGAGAGAGTAGAAAGTGCTGAAGATAAGAAGGAAACCTTAGAGGAAGAAGTCCCAGAACCAGATCCAATCTTGGATAAAGAACAAGAAACCTTTTTACAAGCTTTGAAAGCTTTGACTGGAAAGGCCCTAGATGGAGTGTCCCTTTTTAGTGGCAAGATGGAACCAGAAGCACTAATGGAGTGGATAGAGGGTCTAGAGAATCACTTTGAATGTGATGGCATTACTGAAGCACAGAAAGTGAAGGCAGCCAAATCCAGAATGAGAGGGGCAGCCTTGACCTAGTGGAAATTCATCCAAGAGGAAAGGGTGAAAGAGGGAAAGAAACCCATAACCACCTGGAAGACAATGGTAACTAAGATCAAAGACACCTACATGCCTAAAGATTATGAAATCTAGTTGCATAGGAAGAGACAAAACTTGAGGCAGAAAGACCTAGATGTCAGTAGTTACACGGAAGAATTCCAAAAACTAAGCCTTAGATCTAAGGTACAAGAAGATGAAAATGTCAGAGTAGCTAGGTATCTCAATGGGTTAAGATGGAATATTCAGGAAGAGTTAAGCCTATGGTGTCCCAACACATTACAGAAGTGTTATCAATTAGCATTGAAGGTAGAAGAGAGAAACAAGAAGAAACAAGAACATAATGGTAGAGGCAGAGGCAGAGGAAATAGAGGTAGTCATAGAGGCAATTTTGGGGGAAGATACATAGATCATAGGTCCCAGGGAGAGTCTAAGCTTATTGAGCAAAGCGGGGATTCTCATAGCAGACCCAACTATAGGGGTAGGGGATCAGGCAACCCAGGAAGGGGTAGATCTAATGGACCTGGAAGAGGTTCATACTTCTCCACCATGAAGTGTTACAACTATCAGAAACTAGGCCATCCAGCATATAGATGCCCAGAAAAGCCAAGCTCATCTCAAGGAGGTGATAAGAGAGTCCATTTTGTGCAAGAAGAAACCACACCAAGTCAAAGGTGTCTACCATCAGAAGAAGGGGAAAACCTCATGATCAGGAGGATCCTCATGAAAGAGCCATCTCAAAAAGATATGTCTCAAAGGAAAGCTCTTTTCAGGATCAAATGTAAGATCCAAGGAAAGGTGTGCAAAGTTATCATTGACTCAGGATCAACTGATAACATCATATCAGAAGAAGCTGCTACAAAACTTCATCTACCTAGAATACAACACAATGAGCCCTACAAGGTCACATGGTTGGGAAAAGGGCAGCATGTATTAGTGAGTGAACAAACATGGGTAGAGTTTAACATAGGTGAGTACCAAGATAAGATTTTGTGTGATATACTACCTATGGATGCTTGTCATTTGCTTTTAGGAAGACCTTGGCAATTTGACAGGAAAGCACAATATGATGGTGAAAAGAACTCATACTCATTTTTGAAGAATGGTATCAACTATAAAATTCAGTCCATTAATGAAGGAAGTGAGGGCAGCAAACCACAAGTTCCCAACACTTTGTTAGTTGGTGAAAAAGAGTTCATCCATACCCTCAAAGAAGGTGATGACATAGGTTTTGCATTGGTAACAAAACCAATTGATGAAAAGAAAGAAAGGAAGATAGAAATCCCAAATGAGGTGCAACAACTTCTAGATCAGTTTAAGTCAATTGTTAATGATGGTCAACCAACCTCTCTACCTCCTCAGAGAGCCATTAGCCACCAGATAGATTTCATCCCAGGTGCATCCTTACCAAACAAATCTGCTTACAAAATGACACCTGAACAAAATCAGGAAGTGGCAAGACAAATCCAAGAGCTATTAGACCAAGGATTGATTAGAAAAAGTATTAGTCCATGTGCAGTACCCACAGTGTTAGCACCTAAGAAAGGTGGGGCTTGGAGACTTTGTACAGATTCAAGAGCAATAAACAGGATCACAATCAGGTATAGATTCCCCATTCCTAGGATAGAAGATCTTATGGATTGTTTAGGGGGAGCAAAATATTTCAGTAAGATAGACCTAAAAAGTGGTAATCATCAAATCCGCATCAAGAGGGAGATGAATGGAAAATAGCTTTCAAGACAAATGAGGGGTTGTATGAATGGCTAGTCATGCCATTTGGGTTAACAAATGCACCCAGTACATTTATGAGATTGATGAATGAGGTGTTACATGACTTCATAGGCAGGTTTGTAGTTGTGTACCTTGATGACATCTTAATTTTTAGTCAAACCAAGGAAGAACACCTCCAACATTTGCAGATTGTCTTACAAAGATTGAATGATGAACAACTTACTATCAACCTAGAAAAATGTGATTTCCTCAAGCAAGAGCTGGTCTATTTGGGTTTTGTTGTTTCAGGGGATGATCTGAAGATGGATCCAGATAAGGTAGAAGCCATAGTTAATTGGACAACCCCTAAGAATGCTAGTGATGTCAGGAGTTTTCATGGACTTGCTCAATTTTATAGGAAATTTATTAGAGGTTTCAGTGAAATATGTGCACCTATGTTGGAAACCATTAAGGGTGGTGTGAAAGTGAAATTTCAGTGGACAGAAGCCGCCAACAGGGGATTTGAATTGTTGAAAGTCAGAGTTGCTACCCAACCAGTGTTGATTCTACCTAGTTTTGACAAATTGTTTACCTTAGAGTGTGATGCAAGTAATATTGCTATTGGTGTTGTTTTGAGTCAGGATAATAGACCTGTTGCATTTTTCAGTGAAAAGCTTAATGATGCTAAGAGGAAATACTCTTCATATGATCTTGAAATGTATGCTTTGGTTCAGGCACTTAGGAAATGGAGGCATTATCTGCTTCCTAAAAAATTTGTGGTTTACACTGACAACCACACTTAGTTTTCTCAATTCACAGGATAAGCTTAGTCACAGACATGTTAAATGGGTAGAGTCTTTGCAAGCATATACCTTTACTTTGAAGCATAAGAAAGGACAATGCAATAAAGTAGCTGATGCATTGAGTAGAAGGTTACTTACTGTTCAAGAAATTCAGATTAGAAGTATTGGTATAGAATGTTTTAAGGATTTATATCCACATGATTCTGATTTTGCTGATATTTAAAAGGTTTGTCAAGATTTTAAGAATACTTTTCATAGTGAATATGCTAACTATACTTTGCAGAATGGATTGTTATTCAGGGGTGGACAACTGTGTGTGCCAAAAGGTTCAATGAGGGAGAATCTGATACAGGAAAAGCACAATGGTTGCTTGAGTGGTCACTTTGGTCTTAATAAGACTTTGGAATTGGTTCAGAGGCACTATTTTTGGCCTAAGATGCAGGCAGATGTCAGGAAATATGTTGATCAATGCATGGTATGTCAGAAAGCCAAGGGTACTAGCACTAATGCTAGTTTGTATCAGCCTCTTCCCATACCTTCTAGGCCTTGGGATTGTATCAGTATGGATTTTGTGGTAGGTTTGCCCAGGACTAAAGCAGGGTGTGATAGTATTTTTGTGGTTTTTGACAGATTCAGCAAAATGGCACATTTCATACCTTGCAAAACTACTAATGATGCTAGTCACATTGCTTTTCTTTTCTTTAAGGAAGTTGTAAAAATTCATGGTTTGCCATCCAGTATTGTATCTGATAGAGATGCTAAGTTTTTGGGTCATTTTTGGAAAACTTTATGGAAGAAATTGGGTACTAACTTGTCTTTTGGCTCAGCTTACCATCCATAGACAGATGGCCAAACAGAAGTGGTGAACAGAACATTGGGTAATCTACTCAGATGTCTTACCAAAGAATATGGGCAAAGTTGGGATCAACTCATCCATCAGGCAGAGTTTGGATACAATGACAGTGTAAATAGATCCACTGGTAAGAGCCCATTTCAGATTGTTTATGGAATGCATCCTAGAGGTGTTTTTGAGTTAAATGATGTAACTAATTTGCAGCATGTGAGTGGTACAGTAGAAGATATGGCACAGTCTATGAAAGAAATTCATGAGCAGGTACAGAAGTCTTTACAGGAAACTACTCAAAAAGTTAAGGAGAGAGTTGATGCTTCAAAAAGAGATGTTCAATTTTCAGTGGGTGATTATGTGATGGTCCATCTCAACAAGTCATGGTTATAGAAAGGAGTGCCTACTAAGTTGCAAATGAGAAGAGTAGGACCATGCAAAATCTTGGCTAAATATGGCCATAATGCTTACAAAGTTGATTTGCCTAATGAAGTTTCTATGTGTCCTATTTTCAATGTTGCAGATTTGGTGCCATTCAAAGGGGAGCTACCAACAGATTCAAAAAGAGTTTCAGATCTTTCTCATTCCCTTTCTGATCTTTCTCTCCCCTCTTCTTCTACTCCCATTCATCAGCAGGTACTAGAATCAAGAATCATCAAAAAGACAAGACACCATACCTACTTGGAGCATCTCATCAAGTGGAAGGATAAACCAGCTTTTGAAGCCACATGGATACCTAAAAGTGACTTTCTCAAAGCTGGAATTCCTCTTTCTTTACTACCCAAAGGAGTCACATGACTTCTTTGTCCTTAGGGGAGTATGGTGCAGGAGCACCTGAGCCCCTGAATGCTCAAATCCTAGCAGGTATAACATTTTATTGCAAATTAATCATGTGTGTTTATTTTATGCTTCTTGTAGGTTTAATAGGTTTTTTTGTGGTTTAATAAGGCTTGGAACTCATTTGTGTTTAAGAGTTTCCAAGATTTTTGTTTTTTTGCTCGGCAGGGTAAAAATTGTCAATTTTGGGTCCAAATGAGCATTTTTGAATTTTTGATGTTGGAAAGCCTTGAAAGGAATTGGAGCATGTTTATTTAGTGTTTCTAGATGATTTTGAGTCATTGGTTTGAGTGCCAAGTCACCGGAAGTCAAAATGCAATTTTTGAGCAACAAAAGTTGTCAAAAAGTTATCAAAAAAGTGGTTTTTGGTGGTTTTGTTTAGTTCCAGCCTGTACCTATCCATACAAGGGCTTCAACAAGTTGGCACATGTATATAAACCATGTTCCAATCATTGTATGGGTTTTTCATTTTGGAAAATTAAGAGAAATACTTATTTTGCTCTCATTTTTGTGAGTTTTTAACTAATTTTCTGCACTTTTTAGAGTACAGTCCGTACCATGGCTCCATGAGTCCATACTGAACCTTTTTTTGATTGATTTTATCTCCTTTGATGTTTTAGTAGTGATCTCTGATCGTTTCTTGGGGTTTGGAACAAGTTTTGTTTGAAGCGCTCTTGAGAAAAGCATTGTTTTGTGGTTCCAATGGAAGATCATTTATGGTCCAATTGATTTCTTCAAAGTCTCTTCATCCATGGCTTTGAGGAAGTTTGTTGCACCCTTTGTACATACTGTACCATACATCTATTTCCCTTTTCTAGCAATGAACAAGTGTTTGTAAGCCCATGGCAAGTGTGTGAAGTGAGCAACTTGGCTTGGGTATTCTCAAATTTGTTTGAATGGTACTTTGTCGTTCATAGCACTGTACTTTGATAGTTTGATGAAGAACTAAGTTGGCAAGAGTCTTCATTGTATTCCACCACCCTTGTCTCTCTCATGACTTGGTTGGTTACAAGAAGCAAAGGTGTAATCAGATTGTAAAAACAGTGTGTCACTGTTTCGTGCATAAAACCTCATTGCCAACCTCCCAAATGGATAGCATGGCATGATGGATTTCTCTTTTTGCATCATGGGAATGTATTTGTAATTTTTTTCAAGGTTAAGAAGATAGGGTACACCATTTGATTGTAAAGGACCTAAATAAGGATCCTAGAAAGGTGTATTTCTTTGTCACAGTCTCATAATGCTTTCATGTTTTGAGGCATCTTCTTAAGTGTTGAAATTTACAAGATCCTTGAAGAGGATATATGTATTACTTTACCTTGTTATTAACACCTTTTTGCAGGCCAAGGACAAATTAAAGAAGCAAACAAAATAAAGAAAGGAAGTTGCTGTCAAAAATGCACCTTATTGCTGTCAAAAAAAATGCATTGTTGACTGTGTATGAACAGCAGTTATAAAATCCTTTCTTATTCGCTGTGCATGGTGTTCCAACTGATTTAAAACCATTTTTTCATCCCTAATTGATATAATTTCATTGTATGTGGTTTGCAAATGTTCAAAATGAATGCAAAACCTTAAAAACATTGTTGTCCCAGGCCTCTAGACTGTTATTTCTGTGTAAGGGCAGCAGTATGGCATTTATTTGTCATAATGTCAGTTTTCAAAGATAAGATTTGAATCTTTGGGAGTGTTTGGTATATATCATAGAAAGTTTTGAAACCTTTAATTTGGGTCTAGCGTCATGGAGGAAACCTTTAATTCACAAACCCTCACCAAAACTCTTAAAAACCCTTGAAAAGTCCCTATTTTGTGGGACAGCACTAAAATAGTCCGTACAGTACTTGCCATAGCAAAAATCCTTGATCTTTCAACATCAAATGACCACATCTCCAAGGGTTTGTCATGAATTTTAGCAGGTTGAGCAGGGTGAACAAATTTCACTAAAAACTAGGGCTAATTCTAGTAGCCTTTTTGGAGCAAATTTGACAATTTCATGAAATCGGTAAGGAAGGAGAAGTAAATGATTGTTTCAAATCATCAAAAATAATTATTTAAGACCTGAGACACCCTAATACAAGCTCCATAGCATTTCATTAAGTCATTTGACCAAAATGACCACTTGAACCTAGAAGTTGCCTTGAGTAAACCAACGTTCTTTGCATCCAATTTGGATATTTTCACTATTGAAGGGTAAAGGACAGTCATCATACTTTGTAGACCTGTTTAGATGCTCATTCAACACATTAATATGATTTAAATCCTTAAAGGTGAAAACAAGGTTAGGTAAACCATGGTTCTCCAACCGTTGCCCATTCCTGGAAGAGAGGAGATTCAGCCAGTTGGACAACCAAACTTGTTCATTTTTGGTGACACACAAGAGGACCTCATTTCAGAATTGAATGCATTAGCATGGAAGGTTAGGAGGAGTGATGTCCAATACAATAGGGTGCAAATAGTGTTGAATAGAGAGGAGGAGATAGGAGAAAGGTTTGGAAGAATCCCATTTGTGCCTAGGGATTGATTGCACATTGAGAACAAAGCCCACCAAGCTCTGAAGAAGACTAACTTCTATCATCCCTCCTCATCAGCACCTTGGGCAAGTACCATGATGAAAACCTAGCAAACGGGCATCATGCGTAATCCATTATCCATTTGCACTTTACACTAGGGGCAAGTTCCATCCATGTACATCCATCTATTATCCATCTTCTTCCATCCCCTATCATGCCTCCATTATCTTCCAAAAAAAAATTAAAAAAATATGGAAAAAAATGATGAAAAAAAGTGAAAAAAAAAGAAATAAAGAGAAATGAATTCGTCCTTGTGTGAAAACCACTTCTTGTGGCACCTTGGGCAAGTACCATGATGAAAACCTGGCAAACGAGCGTCATGCATAATCCATTATCCTTTTGCACTTTACACTAGGAGCAAGTTCCATGCATGTACATCCATCTATTATCCATCTTCCTCCATTATCCTTCATCCTCCATTATCCCTCATTCGCTCTATCTACATTCATATCCATTTTCCACCTTTGATCTTGATTATCCTATCTGCCTCCTATCCAAATCTATCCCTTGATCTTGATCAACATTATGGACAAAATGCAAAAATATGTATTCCACAAACCTCTTCACACGACCACTTCTTTGGACCATATGGCTTCATTACACTATATCCTTGCTTCACTACGCTATATCCTTGCTTTACATTGCTAAAATCCTTGCTTTACATCGCTAAAATATTTGCTTTACATTTCTATATCTGGACTATATGCTTTGATTAACATTGTAAGATAGTCCTTGAAAGTGTCCACCATCATTCTCTTATGCATTCATGTACTCAAAATCCCTTTTGCCTTGCTAGACACTAGGGGAAAACATTAAAAAATAAAAAAAATAAAAAAATGTCCTAAAGAAATCCTAAAAATCAGAAAATGTCCTGAAGAAATCATAAAAATCAGAAAATGTCCTGAAAAAATCCTAAAAATCATAAAATGTCATGAAGAAATTCAAAAAAAGAAAAAAGAAAAAAGAAAAAGAAAAACAGAAGAAAAAAAAGGAAAAAAGAGAGAAAATGCCCTGGTGAAAACTTGGTAAACAGGCACCTTGGTAAAAAAAAAAATATGAATTTCTACCAAGCAAGTGAAACCCTAGCTAACAGGCACCTCTTGTACTCAAGCGCTCCATCTATCAATGCAACATTGCCATTCCTACTTTCATGCATCTTTTCTTTCGCTTGTACATATCTTTTAGTCACTTTGGTGACATCCTAGTTCATTGGAACCCTCATGGCTTGAAACTGATCAATGTCCTAGTCTTAGGTAATCGACAAGAGCACATTACATGTCCTAAGCAATGTCAACCAAGTCAATCTTATGTTAGTGAAACCTAGTCATCCACTCCAAGTCAATTACCTGTCTCCTGACTACTAAAGAGTTTTATCACTGAGTTAACAAGCAAAACAACAAAACTGAAAGCAATCACTAAACAGTTTGAGCTATGCATGAAAATTTTATTTGTGTGTTGTCTTTTATATTGGTTTTCGATTATTATCCCTCTGAGTAACTCGAAGAAGTCTATCTTGACTAAGAGGAGCAAGCATTGGGGGCATAATATTTTCTTGTTTGTTGCTTGAAGGAATGATCCCAATGATCTGGAAACATCTAAATTAGCTAGGTGTTTGTGATAAGAGCCTTCACATCAAGGTGGAATCACCTCACATACCTCAACTCCGCTTATTTGAATGCTATAGGGAGGTTCCCATCATTCCTTTGTTCATTTTGAGGGAATTTCTTCATTGTGCAATCCATGTCCATGCGTAATCTGTCCAAGGATATGAACGAGAAAAAAAGGGTCATTGTGGACAAGATATTTAATATTGCACATGAAAAGAAATGAACTCTATTTTGCATGCTATAATTGTAAAATGCTTAATGATGACAATTAAGCTTTTCAAAGTCCAGTGACTAGGTTTAGGTTGCATCTCATTTTGCATTTCATTCTGCATTCTGTGAATTTGGAGTGATTTCGGTATAGTAACAATGCTTCCTCTTTGTCTGCTGAATGAGAGTTGGAGCATCATCATTTCTTCGCTAAGTGGTCTCTTTTCATCATTTCTCTGATCGAGTACTTGTGTTTTGAGAGGTTTAGCTGCATACATAAGCATATTATATAGATTCATACATTCACTATCATTCATTTGCATTCATCTTATTGCATAGAAGAATAAAAAAAATTGCATTACTCATTTGCATTATCATTTATTTGCATATGAAAAGAAAGAAAAATAGACATCCATGATCATTTGCATTGCATACATTCATGTTGAAAAGAAATGCATACATATAGAATAAAGCATATAGAACAACATCTCATAATCCATCAACACAAGTACGATGAAATCAAATCACGAGCTTGTAAATCAGTTGTCCTGAGTCCATTTTCGGGATCGAAATAAAAAATCGAGATCATTTTACTAGTCAATTTCAAAATTTGGACCACTTAGTGCTCTTTTCATCAAAAGCTCATTGTCTCTTCTAATTGCGCTCAATTTCTCGCAAATCAATGCTGAATCTCAATTTAATTTCTACAAATCAACTTTTCACTCAATTTCAACGCAAAATTTTCAAAAATTCCTCTAAATCAATTTGTGCTCAAAACAACTTATCATCGCTAAGAAATTGCCTATCATCATGTACCCTTGCTATTTTTCGATTTCGCTCCCGAGAAGGCATACTTGTGACCTTATGACCTCACATTCTTCAATGTCAAGAAATTTTTCAAATCTTCATCGAAAGTAAAGCAAAAATCTTTTTCAACTAAAGAAAATCAATCAAATAAGACCTCATCGCTAGGGGCATTTCAACTTCATTGCTTTATATTAAGTTGAGATCTCTTGGTCATCTAAATCAAATCAATCTCTAGGGGCATATCAGTTTCATCACTTCATATCACGCTGATATTTGTCTTTTATTTGAATCAAACTCTTTACGTTAATCAGTTCCATCGCTTTTCATCAAGCTAATTTTTCATTTAAACTCAATCAAGGGTTTAAAGAGTATCTTTGATCATGCTAAATCTAAACAGGTGTTACGTTTTATTCATTTCTTGATCAAGCTGAATAGTTTGTCTTCATCGTATCTTGATCAATCAAGTTCAAGTTCAATTTTTATCATCACTCACTGTATCTAAGTTCAATCAAGTTCTAGATCAGTAAGATCCGCTTCTTGATCAATCAAGTTCAAGTTCAGTATCTTTCATTTTCTATCATTCCCACGTTCAATCAAGTTCTGGAATGGTATCACGTTAATCAGACTTTATTCAGCTTTGTCACTTTGAATCAAACTAAACACCTCACTTTTTTATGTAGTTTGTGATCAATCAAGTTCAGAACTGGCATCTCCTAGACATCAACTATTCTTTGAACCAACGCGCTGCTCGCACATTAATTCAAACAGGGGCAAATGTAATACCCTAAAAATGGTCATCTAAACCATGAGCCCCTAATCTCAACAACATCACCAAGGTCCTAACCAAAGGCAACTAAATCAATCTTGAGCACACAATTAATTCCTAAAATCATCAAATGTCACATGGCAAAATCAATCACCCAAGATTAATTAAATATTTATTTAATTAATTAATCATTCCAAGTAAATCATTTTAAACAATTATCTTATTTATTTTAATTAAATATCCTAGCATATTTAATTAAATAAATCAATTTGCCATAAATCTTCAAAAAAGGAAACACATCAAGAAAGAGGAATTAATTTAATTAAATAAATCAAATTGCCATAAATCTTCAAAAAAGGAAACAAATCAAGAAAGAGGAATTAATTTAAATTAAATAAATCAATTGAGCACAAATCTTCAAAAATGGAAATAAATCAAAAAAAGGAATTGATTGCCCAAAAAGGGAATTAATTGAGAAAAGAAATCAATTGGGAACAATCTTGAAAAAAAAAATTAAAAATTGATAAATAATCTCAAAGAAAGCAATTAAAACAATTGAATATCAAAATTGAATGAAATAGAGAATAAATCAGTTTTTTCCTAATTTTAATCTTAATTTTAGTTCAATTTCCTTTAAATCAGTTTTTTCTTGATTTAATCTTAATTTTAGTTCAATTTCCTTTAAAACTAAGAAAAGCATTCAATCACATCAATTCACTTGGATTGTGCTTCCTCTTGGAAAATCTTGACCACTCATCATCATTTGATCTCAACCGTTGGTTTCTTTCTAAATTTTCTATAAATTCAGGCTCATCTCTCATTCAAAGGGAGGTTGGAGAATGTATTGTTATTATACTATTTTTGCTCTAGGCTCATTGCATATTAATTATTTCATATTGATTAAATCATTTAGCTTAATATTGCTTAAATCTTGTTAGATCAATATTGCATCTATCTAGCATTCATCGTGTTCATATAGATAAAATCCTTCGTCTTGATGTTGTCTAGTCACTGGTATTGCTAAATAATCTGAGAGCAATCTTATACTCGCATCTTTTAGAAGGCAATGGGTTGATTTGTTATGGTTTATTATTCATTGATTATATCTATTAACCATGCATGTAATGACTTGATTGAAGTGTTGTGTCTTGCAAATACAAGTCCACTTTTCACACACACATCTATAGTGAGGGCAAAGTTCTGTAAGAAATGCATCTCCTTCTTCGTGCTTCTTCTTAGCTGAAAGTGTATCCAACTAGGTAGCCATATTATTTATAATATCCTCCTTAAAGTCTTTCAATAAATGGCTAAGTTCCAATCTAGAAACTCCAGTACCAGATGCTGATGATGGTGCTCTTGGCTTTAAATGCCTATTCTTCTAAGAAGCGGATCTAGAATACTTCTTACAAATTTATCCTATTTCAGTCCAAGTGGACTGTGTAATGTCACCTCCTCCCATAAGATCCGAAGAATCAGTGCATTCATCATTGATTCCTCTCAAAAATATCAAATTGAGGGAATCTTCATTGAGAGTACTATGTTTGGACTTTTTGACACTAAACAGGAACCTCTCCAGATAATCTTCAAGACTCTCATCTTCTTTCTATGTCATTCTAAAGATATCATCCTTATGACGATCAGTGCCTCTATAATAATCTTTGTATTTTGCAAGAAACAACCACTTCATCTCATCCCATGTATTGATTGTGCTACTACCCAAGCTCATAAACCATCTCAAGGATGACTCCTTCAAGGTGGTAGGAAAAATTTTGAGTCTTTGGGCATTTGTACTATAGTCAAAACTCCTACAAAGAACATCAAACTCAAATAGAAATGTGTCTGGGTCCTTTGTCACCAATCCATAGAATTTAGGGAGGGAAGAAGTTAGAATGTTCTTGAGATTGGCATTATCATGCTGATCAGATATGGGGAACTCAAACATTGGATCTGGTTGTGTTGGTGGATTATTTCCACTAGGAGGTGGGTTTCCTTGCATTGGACTTGTGGGGGTTGTTACTATATGAAATTCTTCTTCTTGAGGTCGAAAGAGGAAATGAAGACTACCTTGTGGGAATTCATATTTAGGGTGATTCAAATTCTCTGGGGTTTGATAAATTTTAGCAAAAGGATTTATATATGAGGAATTAATTTTTGCATGATTATGATGAATAGACATAAATCTACCTAGAACATCTCTTCTTCGCCTATGCATGCAGATTCATAAAAAATTTTGAACAATCAAGGATGGCAAAAAATAATTAACTAGAAACTAAAAAGACAATAACCATAATAGGTTCTTAGTTTGACACCATCCCTGACAATGGTGTCAAAAAATGTTCAACCCAACAATAAGAATAATAACTCTAGTTGAAGCCTCAACCTGAATTTTGGACATTCATTTGGTAAAGTCACTATTTCCATAGCTAGTGTTCATTTGATTGTCAACCTAGGGATGTAATACTTGAAATGGGTCTGCACTATATATGCACTAAGTTCCTCCAACAACTATTTTGCATTACTGTAGCAACTAACATTATGTAGAAAAGATAAACAAGATTGGAAACTATGAAAAGGCTACATGAAGACTTCTACATAAACTCATAAAAGCAATACTGGATAAATTTAGTGCTGATAAACAGAAGTTACTTTGTTCTATCTTGGCTGCAGGAATAGAAAGTGGTTCTATTTCCAGTGGCTGCAGGATCAATCAATGCAAGAGCTTCTATTGTGGTTAAGGAAATAAAACTATTTTTAACAAATGCACAGAAACACTCACCAAGTGAGCCCCCTTGGATGAGTGATACTAGGCTTCCCAAAAACAACTCTTAACAGATGAGAATAACATATTTTTATTCATTGCTTTCTGAAAGTGATTACATAGTTTTAATATGAAAAGAAACTCAAGAATGATTATAAAAAATCCTCTGCTCTATTCTTCTTCCTTCTTTGTCTAACTAACTCTGAGAAGAAGAAGAGCTTCTTATTAAAAATAAATTAACTACAATAGGCAACACAAAGCAAGCCCAGAAGAAGAGGTGGATGATGGACCGATAAAGGCGGATGATGGAAATGTGGATCTAAACTGAACCACAATCATTTCATGTCGTGGCAGTATTTGCAAATTCAATGCCTATTGAAGTTAGACATTGGTAGTTTCACTTGACTTCTCCTCTTATGCCATCTGTTATGCTTGCTCAACTCTTCTACGGTTTGATCTTTAGTTATCTCTTATGTATCCTTCCCTTCATCAGGCGTGATAGGCAAATATCCACTGCGACATTATTTATTACCTGCACTACAACAGAAATAACATACAAGGACATACATACACATTTTATTTAATTAACACATCTATTAATTCACATATGATATTTTCCTAAATAATCCGCATGGCAATAGGAACAAGTCACATGGCTACAGGAATAAATGGCATGGTTACAGGAATAAACTGGAAAAGATTAAACATGATTTAATAAGTTCAAGCTTAACATATGGAATAGATATAGTCAATTTCTAATACATCACTACTACTATGCAAACCAAAAGATAACAAAAACTCAAGAGTTCTGAGGATAAAAATATGACAAAGTATCAACTCATCCATTTCTAGTGAATTCTTCAGAAGTAAATTCACCACCTTGATCATTCCTCATACACTTTATCTTCTTACCACTTTCCTTTTCAACAAAGGCCTTGAATAATTTGAACTTACTAGATGCTTATGTTTTATCCTTCAAGAATGTGACCCACATCATTCTTGAGCAATCATCAGTGAAGATCATAAAATATCTCTCACCTTTAATACTTTTAGTCCTTATTGGTCCACAAAAATCTGTATGAACCAAATCTAACAGATGTTCCGCTGAAAAACATTTGCTCTTAAAAGTTGAGGATGTCATCTTTCCCAACTAACATTCCTTACAGAGAGCATTAATCGGTTTGTCCAACTAAGGCAAAACTCTCACTCTCTTGGACTTACTCACTTCAACAATGTTATCAAAATTTATATGACAAAATCTCCTAGCCAAAGCCAACTATCATCTACTTTTGCAATTAAACAGTTGTTGACTTTAGGATTCAAGTGAAATAGGTTAACTTTAGTCTGCTTTCTAGTTGTAATTAGTTCACCTTTTCTCCCATAGATTTTTCACATACCAATCTTAAACTCCAATGGGTATCCTTTATCATTGAGTTGAGAAACACTCAAAATATTGTGCTTTAATCCTTCAACCCAGTAGACATCATCTGCACTGCTCTTCCCATTAAGAGAAATATTTCCTTTACCTTTTACCATGCAGGGCGAGTCATTACCGAATCTCACAACTTTGCCATCAAATTCCTTCAAGAAAATAAATTTTCTCCGGTCACTGGTCATGTGATGTGAACAACCATTCTCAATGATCCAATCATTAGAATTATCCATGCAAGAAACTAATGCCTTCTGATTTGATGTTTCCTCTTTAATGGATACAAAAACAATGTCTTCATTAGCATCACCCTTAGATTCCTCATCAGTGATACCACCATCAACTACAAAAAGACAATCTCTTTTGCCTTTTACCTTGTACTTCTTAAAGTTCTCTCACTTGTGCCAATTATCACCATTAGGACAGTTAGCTACAGCGTGTCCAATCTTGTTGCATGCAAAACATTTCAAAGGTAATTTACCTCTATACTTACCAGTACCTTTGGGCAACCACTTGGCCAACAATGCTTCAAGCTCAACCAAACTGTCTTCATCATCAACTTATCTACTGGATCTAGATTCATAATTGTGACTTACATCTCTACTTTTCCTCATAGATGGGTTAGAAACTGAAGCTCTAAATGTAGATTCATATTTCTGATCACTACCATCATAACCATTTAATTCAAAAGAAGTAAGCTTACCAATGATGGAGTCAAGAGTTACCTTAGTTTTGTCAATTGAATTTAGCTCCTGAATGGCTGCAACTCAGATAGCGTAGACCGGTAGTAGGGTTCTCAACACCTTACTAATTACTATGGCATCTTCCACTTTACCACCAACACTCTTAATCTCACAAACTATCTATTTTATCCTTTGACCATATTGTTGTATATTCTCACCATCAGCCATCTGGATGTCATCAAACTTTCCTCTTAGACTCTCTTCTTTAGCAATCTTCACATGTTCATCACCGCTATAAATCTCTTCAAGTTTCTTCCATACCTGACATACGGTCTCCATACCATGGACATCTACATATTCTGCATCATACAAAGAACTAATAATAGCCTCTACTTCTTGATTATTTTCTTGTTGCTCTTTCTTCTGATCGTCAGTCATAATCCCACTCGGTGCAACATATTGAGTACCAACATGTTCCCAGTATTGACTTCCTAGACTCTTAATATAAATTTTCACTCTATCACTCCATATTTTGTAGTTCTCTCTATTAAACTTTGGACCTTCCTTCTTCGTCATGTTCTACAAGATCTTTACCTCAAGTTGTTAGGCTTAGACCTTAGAGGACCTGAGAAGCTCTGATACCAATTGATGGTATGATGAAAGAATAAGGATCTGGTCAACTAATAAGAGGGGGGGTGTGAATCAATAGATAGAAAAATGATATAAACTTTCTCCAATCTCAAAATCAACCTCTTAAAGAAAACTCTAAACTGACAAGTTAAACCAGTGAACTACAAATCCAATATCACTGTCAAGTTAAACCGATTGATTGTTATAACGGATTAACAGTAAACAAATTGAAACTCCCAAACATCCAAATACTTTACTGACATAAGTAAAACCTCATTTCATATTGTTGTCGATTAACATAGCATATCAAAGTGGATTTAGCAGTTAAGCAATTCAACCATAGTAAACATAACCACAAAAACATTCACCACTTGACACATTATTTTTGATGTGGAAACCCAAATGGGAAAAACCATGGTGGGGATGAATACCCACAAGTACTCTGAACTCTTTTAAAGTTCACCCTGTTAAGAGCCAAGCCTATTAAATCTTTACAAAAGTCCTATTAGGAATAGATCCTGTTAGGGACCACCTGGTTAGTAGATTGACTATAACGGCCTATTAGAAGTAATACCCTATGAGGAGTAACCTCGGTAGAGGATTTGAAATCCAAGCTAATGGACAACCTGGTTAGAGGATTTGAATAACACCAAGCTTATTAGAGCTTACCCAGTTAGGGGATTTTAACCACTATAATTGTTAGAAAACAACAAGGGTTTGTTGATCTATTTGAAGAGCACTACACTTGCTTGTTGAGATCCTTTTCATGCTCCTATCTACCTTTATAGAAACTGAAGATACATCACCTAGTTTGGCAACCACACTTGACAACAAATTTTCCAACTCTGAAACAAAATAACTCATTTGGTGGACACAATGGATCACTAAGAGTGGGGGGGGGTGAATCACTGATTTAATCTTTTTTCTTTCAACAAGAAGATACTAGTAAATAAAATAAACTAAGTTTTAACTGGCAACTTAAATAGTGCAACCAAGCCGTGTGAAAGGATTTTCTAAACTATTAATATTCCATATATACAAAGATGCAACACACAACACCAGATATATACGAGGAAAACCCAATGTGGGAAAAACCTCGGCAAAAAGAGTTGTTGGAGATCTTCTGCCCCAATCCAGCCTCACATTGAAACTCTAATTACAAAATTTAGGGCACCAACCCCTAATTTATGAGCACCAACTCAAAGGAGCACCATTCCCTACACAATTTATAGGCTACTACATAAAGGATCTACAACCCCTGTACTAAGCTACAACTTATTGAAAACAATATAAAAATCAGATACACAAATGAAATCAATGTTGCAAATGAAGTTTTGCAACCTTACAATATCCTGTTCTACCGACTTTAGCCTTACCGGTCTGTTTCCTCTTCTCTGACACTACAACTTGAGTTTTTCAATCACCTTTATCAATCCTCACTCACAATGTCTTCCTCCTTTCAAATCACACTTAATCACTCTTAATCAAGCACAACTTCTGCCAGTTTATAAACTCTATGTTCAATGCACTCTTCATCGGTTGTTCCTTATACTGGTTTTCTCTGCTTCATCTATGATTTAATAATTTGCTCACAAACACTTTAAGTGCTTTTCTCTTCGGCTTTAAGAAAAAAATATCACACTTGTCTTCTATCCAATATCCCTTTGCTCTGTCTCAAGCTCTTCTCTTTATCACCTGGTTTCTCGCCAAAACATAATTCAAATTTGGAGTGCTTAGGGTTTCCTTTTCCCAATATAATATGCATTAGATCCTTTCTAGTCTATCATGTGTCGATCACCTGTACTCCAGGAATGCATCTATACACTTTTTTATTACCCAATGCATGCTTGTTGAAGATAGCAATCACGTACAAGATTTTCTACTTTGAAAACCATCAACACACAAAAGCACCTAGTTGTTTCCTTTTCAAGGTCATCTTGTGATAAGATTTCATTTGCATTGATCCAAGCACCAACTACTCCCTGATCTTCCTTCATCATACTTTCTTCCTTGAGCTACATTGGTTAGTTACAATCTTGTGATTTGTGGCTATTTCATTTATGTCGACTAATAGTTTCACCAATGTGTCGATGGTGGCTTTAACGACCCCTGCAAATTTGCCACCTTAGCTCCACATGGCATCACAACAGTCAATTACTTAGCTCACCGACACATAGTCAGTTCATACTTAGTCATTCATAAAACTCATACCGATACATGCCTTTACTGGTGATTCCTTCTTCTTCTGCTAACCAATAGTGAACACTACACCTGTAACACACCTTCACCTCTGGTGGTTTATGATATCTTTAACATTCTGCCTCTTCATCATAAACAAGCAGCCAAACATCAGACTGGTATAAGCTCCATCGGTTACCACTTAACATGCTCACCTACACATGCATCTCATCACATCCTAATGAATTCATTGATAGTCTCAACAACTACATGTCTTTCAATCATACTAGTACATTATTCTTCATCATCCCGGATGACATACCTCTATCGGTAGCTTGCCTGCAATACCGGTTGACATCAATGACAGCTCAATGCCAATAATCTCCCCCTTTGGCATTGATGTTAGCATTCCTTTTTTGGTTTCACTCCCTCTTTGACAGCAATGGCAAAGGGAACCTTAGTGTGACACCCATAATCTCTCCTTTGACAACTTTCACTTGAGTCATTCTCTCCCCCTGTGTCAATGCATCATGATTCAAGACTCCCCCTAAATCATGCATCCTCTCATGCATTTAAGTGATACCAAATGGTGGGACAACTCCCATTTTTTTTCTTAGGTACTCAAAAGGACCCAAAGGAAATGGCTTGGTGAATATGTCAGCAATCTTCTCGCCGGTGGGAACATATTCTACCAGAACCTTCTTGTCTACTACTTTCTCCCTCAAGAAGTGATACTTGATTGCAATATGTTTTTTTATTGAGTGCATTACTAGATTCCTGGAGATGTTGATTAAACTTGAGTTATCACACCAGATTGGAATAGGTTTGGGTATCTCTACCTATATGTCTTTCAGTGTCTGCTTCATCCATAAAACCTATGAACAAGATGTAGCAGCTACGATGTATTTTGCCTCAGTAGTAGATAGTGACACTGAATCTTACTTCTTAATGTTCCATGATACTAACCAGTCTCCTAAGTAGAAAGAACCTCCACTTGTACTTTTCTGGTCATCAATACTTCTTGCCCAATCTGCATCAGTATAAGCCTACAAGGAGAAGTCTCCTTTCTTTGGATACCACAGACCATGACTGATAGTCCCTTGTAGATATCTGAAAATTCTTCTGACTACATTTAAGTGAGACTATTTAGAAGTAGCTTGAAACCTTTCTACCATGCAAACAACTTGTACAATATCCATTCTAGTGCTATTAAATACAACAGACTACCAATCATAGACCTATATAGATTTTTCTCAACTTTGAGTGATTCATCTAGTTTTCTCAACTTACAACCCATAACCATGGGAGTGCTTACCAGTTTGTTGTCCTCCATTCAAAATTTCTTCAGCATGTCTTTCACATACTTGACTTGGGAGATGAAAATTCATTTTTCCTCTAGAGAGATTTTCAAACCAAGAAAACAGGACAACTCACCCAACATGGATATCTCAAATTTTGTCTTCATTTGATCTAAAAATTCTTTGCACATGATTTCCTTGTCCCCACCGAAGATAATATCATCTACATATACAACAACTATAATCATGTGATCTCCATTTACCTTGACATACAAATTTTTGTCTGCATTCCCTTTCCAGAATCCTTGCTCCTTTAAGTATTTATCTAACCAAGAATACAATGCTCTAGGAACCTACTTCAAGCCATATAGAGATTTCTTCAATCAGCATACAAAACTCTCATCTTCATACAATGAGTACCCTTCCAACTGTTCCATATACACCTCTTCTTCAAGATTTACATTTAGAAAGGAAGATTTCACATCCATCTGATACACTTTATATCTCTTGTAGGCTGAGAAAGCTATAAACATTCTTATTGCCTCTAACCTAGACACTGGCGCAAAGGTTTCTTCAAAGCCAATACCTTCAACTTGAGCATACCCTTTGCAAACTAACCTTGCTTTATGCCAGACTATCTTACCTTCTTCATTCATCTTCTTCAAGTAGACCCATTTGGTACCTATGACATTCTTTTCTATCGGTCTAGGAACAAGTTCCCAAGTCTGACTTTTATCAATTTGTCTCAATTCTTCATCCATGGCATCTACCCACTTCTCACTTTTGCTAGCATCATAAAAAATTTTGGGCTCTACTTCAGTCATGAGACAAAAATTTACCTACTCACCTTCTCAGGCTAATATCCTTCTAGTCTATGCACCTTCATTCCTATCTCCTATGATATGTTCTTCTAGATGATTCTTCTACACATACCGGTTGGGAGTCTTGTTTGGTACATCTTCTACTGGTCCATTGTCAGATTGGTCTTCATATTCCACATCTAACTCATCAATGTAGGGTGTAGGTACAGATTGTCCTTTGTGTGGGTCTTCATCTATTCTCACATGTACACTCTCAACCACCCTTCTTAATCTCTTATTGTAGCATTTGTAGGCTTTACTATTGGCTGATTATCCCAAGAAAATTCCTTCATCACTTTAGGAATCAAAACTTACCAATCTATCAGCATCTTTCTTGATGAAGAACTTACTTCCAAACACTCTGAAGTGTTTGAGTGATGGTTTCCTTTCATTCCATAACTTATAAGGAGTCATTCTATTGTTCACCCTTAACTGAATCTGCTTTAAAGTGTAGAGAGCAGTATGAACTGCTTCCTTCTAGTATATATTCTGTATGTTTACCTCATTCAACATTGTCTTGGCCATCTCTTTTACTGTCCTATTTTTCCTCTCCACCACCCCATTTTGTCAAGGTGTCCTTTCAGCTAAAAACTATATTCGAATTCCATGTTTCTCACAATAGTTAACAAATTCATTTGAAGAAAATTCTCCACCTCAGTCAGATCTTAAGCACTTTAACCAGTGTCCACTTTCATTTTCCACCATCTTCCTGAAAATTTTGAATCTCTCAAATGCTTGTGACTTGTCACGAAGGAAGGTTATGCAAGTCATTCTTGAGTAATCATCTATGAACAACACAAAATAATTTTCTCCAGCCAAAGCTCTCATCCGTGTTGGCCAAAGCTCTTGTCTCGAGCTGGGACTTTGAGAAAATCTATTTGTTGGATCAGATTATGTGGTAGAAAGACCCAAATTTTGCAAAAGAGTTCGATGATTATGGGTCTAGGGTGAGTATAGGCCTAAAGGACTTTTCTCTATGGTTAAGGGCCCCAAATGTAAAGAAGCCTCTAGTTCAACAAGGTGCATAGAAAAGGATAGCAGATGTAGTAATTAGGACCCTTGATGACACCAATGCATAAGAGGTCACAGCAATCACCTCACATGCAATCCAGTTTGCTCAATTAGCAGTGGATGACTTTGAGAAAAAGCACTTAAGATTAAAAGACATCCATGTGTCTCTGAATGCAAATTACAACAAGTTCATAAAGAATGAACTTCAGGAGGAATTACGCTTGCAGAATTATAAAGAATGAATAAAGAATTACAAAGGGTTAAGGATGAAGCTGAAAATAATTATTTTGAAATTAAGAGAGATTCAATTTTGAGGATTTCAAATGAGATTATTTATAAATTGGATGAAGTTCATACTTCCTATTCTTTGACATCTCAACTCCTAAGTAGACTGGATGAAATTATTTCATTCTTCCAGCCAATAAGTTTCACTTGGCTACCAAAGGGTCAATAGTTGAAAAAGGTCATGTTGGCAGTAAGAAATGTGGCCCAACCACCCCAAATTGTTGGAGTCACTTGGAAAAATTATAATTTACTAACTAAAGAGTTGTCCAACATAGAAGAAGAAAAGAAATCAGTGTTGGGAATTATCAACTCTTTCTAGGGGCTTAAAAAGTGGCATGTCCCCAAAATTTTGATAGATGATGGACAAATCAAGAGCCAAGAAGAATGGAGGTAAGGCTTCCAAGATGCAATTAATGTAGTTCTAACATCCTTGGCCACTGATCCAAACCAAGGGGGTACCTCTTTTAATATTATTGATAAGATCATGGAGGTAGATCAAATGTAGCATAGATTTGCCTTGGGAGCTACAATTGTATAGACCCATAAAACAAAGGAGGCAATAAGCAAATTGCAAGGATTGAGGTATTTTTCTTGGTCAATAGATGAAATAGAAGCATTGCATAAAAGGTACTACTCCTTGGAGGAGGAGAAGCCTAAGGAAGAAGACTAGTCACAGTCTTTCTTTTTGTTGATTGAAATTTTTGTGCAGGTTGCTAGTTTTGAGAAAGACTGATAGAAACTTTGAATCATCAAGGACCGTTCTCTAGGTTACATATTGCAAAGCACCAAGATGTACATGAGATCTTGATAAAAGCATGTGTCAAGGTATGAATGAAGAGATAGATTTTGCAGACCAGCAGTCCAAAGCTTCAAGGATAGTGACTTCCTAGCTGCCCACATTTAATAAACCTAGGAAGATTGCATGCACGTTGACAAGATCAAGAATGGGACATATGGAAAATTTTAATGAATTTTACTTTTGACATTTTTCTTCTTGGCTGGAAGCTTGTTTTTCTCCCTTGTATTATAAACGGGAATTCAGGGCAAACAAGAATGATTTTGAAAATTTTCTTTTAGTATGTACTAGGTAGCTCTGAAGCAATATATTGACAAATAGTTTCTTACATATTTTTACCACATCAATTTATCATGGATGTATCAATTTATACTAAAAATCAATAAAGAGAATATTCATTTTTCTTGCTCAAATTTGTTGTATGGTGTTGTATAAATTGTTATGTTAATAACATGTTCAATTTGTCTTCTCTAGTGGAGAATGTGTGTGTCTTGATAGGTTTCATTTCAAGTAAATGAATTAAATTTTATCTTGGATACTGCAACATTTGTGTGAGAGGTTTTGTGAGGAAGCTAATGAATATATTCTTGGTCTAAGCATTTTAAGTAGGTCTTGAGTGCTTAGTATTGGATTCTAATGTTGATATCATGATATTGACTATCTTTAGACCTATTGTTTGACTTTGTATCTCCCTTGAATAGGAACTCATCATACTTTTCTATATTTTAGGATCATTCAACATTCTTATTTCACCTTTTATATTTCATTTTCTTGTTCTTTCGAATTAGGAGTAGAATAGATGAGAATCAATTTTCAATACAAGTAAAGTAGTACAAACTAAGGTTCAAGCCAAAATTCATAGTATATCTTACTTTTCCATGGTATATTTTCATTGAAAGCATCTACTAAATGCTGCAATGTTTGTCCATGTAAAGTTGAAATACCATGAAAAATTGCAACAGGGATACCCACCTAGGTTCTGTAGAGCCTAAAGAGTAGAATATTGTAGCTTGTGATGAATCTTGTTTGTTGGCCAAAACTAATCCTAAGTTTGTTCATGAGTTAGTGGCAATTCTTGTAGGATCTAGGACCTATTGATTTGGGAACCAAAAAATTGGTGACTCTGCTAGGAAAGCAAAGTCAATATTTTGTCAAAAGAATATTTTACCCCCATTAGTTCTTGTCCAAAGTCTAAAGTTACTAAAGAAAAATATATTCCCATCTTGGATGGTGAATTTGAAAAGAAAGAAAGCTACTTCATAGCTTCAAAGGCTCACATGAACACCTAGAAGGTTACAAACATTGATACAAGGAAGGGTGAATGCGTTGCAGGACACAACACATCAGACACTGAGTTTATTTTAGATAAAGAAGTTGATCAAGGGAGCAGAGAGGGCATAAAGTCTACAACAAGAAAAAGGTGTACTGTCAAGAACAAAGGTATTCCTCAAAACACTTTTCCTGAAACATCGGTTAATGCTCCTATTGTTAGAATAGAGGAACAAAATCAATTTCATATTGATTTAAGAGGGAAGGTTATTTTAGAGGCTTATCATAGTGACACATATAGATCCGCATACGAAGTAGAAGATACAAGTAGTGAGGAATCCTTGACAAAAGACAATCTTTTTGTTAGTTACACATTCCCTAATATGGATAAAAATATACAAAATCCCTACTATGAAGGGCCTTCTTAGGACCAGACTGCTTATCAAAAGTTATACATAGAATTTGAAAGGGTTAGGTTACAAAGAGAGTTTGAGGCTAGGTATGTTGATAAATTAGCTAATGTACAAAGTAACATTGTTCCAGAGTACACCATGGCTACCCCTATGTTTATGAATTTTCCTTTAGCATAATTTTTTTTAAAAACAGTTCACTAAGTCCAACGTATGCTCTACCTCGGGGTATAGAACTGGAGGATCAATAAAAGAGTTCTAGAGACAGTTGGACCAAGTAAGAAAAGAAAGGGACATTATGGTGCAAGGAATGTTAAATTTGGTCATTCAGTAGTTGATGTAAATCCCTACCCATGGAATGTCTGGTCAGACATTTAGTGTCCCTAGTATTGATACCTACCGTTTGGTCACTTTTGCATCTGTGTCTTCCCATGTGAATGCTATTAATGCCTTAGCCCCTGCTACCACAAGTATTATTGCTCAGACCCTTGTTGTAAGTATTGTTTCAACACGTGCAACAACTACTACCCAAGCTTCTACTCGAGCAATTTTTTCTAGTACTACAACCAATATTGTGCTAGTGTCACAAGCATGGACAACTAGAATGCCTAATTTGTCTTTTGTCTCTGCAAGAATGAGTGTTCACCCTGCTAATGTCCAAAATAGAAGCACCAGTCAAGTAAGTACTACTCAACAACATGGGGCTCAGTAGCATCATTATGATGCACAAGATCAATACAATACATCAAGCCAAATTTTTGGCCCAACACCTCCATAGTTTCCTTTTGTCTCGCAGAATCCTCCCCCACCAATATATCAGAATAATAGCCAGATGGAAGGAAATGATGCTTACCAACAATATTTTTAATTCTTATAATTTTAGCAACAAATGACAGGATGATATCAACAACAACATCAAGTTCCTAATCAAGGAAACACCCACCAACAATAAATGCAATACTGGTTTATTAAGAGACCAATGCAACTAGGTAGATATACATAGATTGATTTCATTGGGATAATAGGTTTCCCAAATCTAGTAAGAAATGAATTAAGAGACAGACTTCCTAAACTCTCAGTAAATAATGCAATCTCAGGGGAAGATCATCTTAGAACATTCCAAAACATAATGGATAACTTTGAAGTTAAAGGTGAAGATGTTTTAATGAAAATGTTTATGCAATCTTTAACTAATGATGCTAGGGAATGATATAAGTGTTTGCCTGATTTATCTATTAGATCATTTCAAGAATTTAAAAGAATGTTTAGAGATCAGTATGGTGATCATTCAAATCCTAAATTTGCTTTGCATTAGCTAACTAGTATTAGAAAAAATCAGAATGAGGATGTTGCTTTTTGCAATAATAGATTCATCAAAATACTCAACAAAAATTCCTCTTAGTCTAAAGCCAACTGACAATATGAACTTGGTTTTCTATTTTGATGCTCTTGATCATAAGATAGAGTATAAGTTGAGATCAAGTAACCCCCCAACTTTGGTAGTTTCTTTTAAACTTGCTCAAACCATTAAAAATAATACAAAAGCCTCAGGAAAAATATCAAGAAGAGATGATGTTAGGATTTTTCCAAATCCCAAAGGACATCACAACAAAGTTCCTAAAGAGGAGGATAATTTAGATAAGGTCATGCATTCCTTAAAGGATTTGAGTTACAAAGTGGCAAGGAATGATAAAGGTATATCGCATGATAGGCCTAACTTTCAAAGGCATGACATACCTAAGCTGCAAGATATCTGCTACAACACAAATTGGAAAGATGGGCAGCCTGTGGTTGGTAACCAAAGGCCTACAAATAGAGAAATATCTTATCCATTAAAAAGGATAAGTTCTCATCTTGTGGAAGACATTCCATGGTGTATGGCATGTAATCTGTCACATACACAAGGCCAATGTGTAATAGCAAAGGCCATGGAAGAGGATGAATATGTCTATGCTAGTTGCAAGGAAGATGGATTCACTAATCACATGGTGAATATGTTTTTCTTTCAAGATGATAATGAGTCTGAGTGATCAACATGTAAAGAAAATTAAGTAGAAATATATGTAGATGTTCAGAGATTGTGGAATAGCAACCATCATCAAGAAGTGTTTTCTGGTGAAGAAATAAGGAAGAACGTAGGGTCAATGTCTCTAATGATCAACCTAAAAAAATTAGTTTGAGAAGACCCTCTTAGGAAAAAATTAAAAGAATTACTATGGCTACCAATATTCAGATTAAGAGTGGGTACAATTTAAGACCCAAGGGTGATTTGCCCAACCAAGGAAAACTCGGTGGAATGTTCATAAAAGATAAGCAACCAAAACTAAAGCAAAAAACTCCTCAACCATCTATAGAAGAAAAGAACAAGGTGGTAAAGACCATCCCTACCTAGCAGTATGTGCCAAAAGGGAGCACAAAATTCAAGAAGATTGAAAAGGAGGTCACAACTAAAATTCCCCTGAAAGTAGTTGTGGCTGAGAAGGAGTAGAAACCAAAAGTAACAATTCAAAAGAAGGTTAATCTAGGTACTTCTACAACACCTTTTGATATGATGCAAACATTGTCTCAAATAAAAATTTATGTTCCTCTGTTAGAAATGATGAAGATCTTTGAGCATTGGAATAATGCTTTAGCTTTAATAAATGGAGTTCCTAGTATGCCCAAGGGTGTTTTCCATAACATTGTTGTATTAGAAGATGAGATTAATGGTACACAAGAGGAACACTCTGAAATAATGCAAGCTCCCAAGGTTTATCTTAGAAGTACTATCACTAAAGTCCCTTCACAAGTGCATCCCTTTTATATGACTTTGATAGAAAATGGTAGGAATGTAAAAAACTGTATGATTGATTCTAGGGCTGCCATTAATATCATGCCTATGAGGGTCGTGAGGGAACTTGGACTGAGTGTTGACTGCAACTATGGGAAGTTTTATGCAATGGATAATAGATTTGTTCTTTTGACAGGCATCCTTAAAAAATTAGAATTCAAGATAACAAATTTCCCAGAAGTTGATTACAAAGTGGATGCGATAGTTGTAGATGTCCCCCCAAATTATGGTATACTTTTGTCAAGACAATAGACATCAGTGGTTGGGGGAAATGTTCAAATAGATTTGTCCTATGATACTATCCTAGTTAATGGAAAAATTGTCAGGTTAGAAAGAGAACCTAGATCTAATACTACTATTGAGCAAGCTGACTGTTATCTCTCAATTTTGCACCTAATCTGAGTTACAACAAAACTCAAACAAACTTGAGAAACATGGGATTACTCCAAGGTTGTGGGTGACCTATAATTGGAATAAACCTTTGGAGAAGGTCAACTTCCTAAGTTGAAATCACTATACTACTAATCTTGTAGAGAAAAGGGAGGAAAAATAAATTGTAAAGGAATGAAAACTTATATAAATTGAAACTCAAAAACTAACTTAATGATTCACCAACTTTAAAAATTATGATGACCAAATAACTGTAACACTTAGGTGCTAGAATTTGATAGAAACAAATCTTACAAAACTAACTTTTAACAGGAATATACAAAAATGTTTCACAAGAAGGCTTGTTAGAAAACTTGTTCCAAAATGGAAGGTATAACCTCACATGTAAGAACTCATATCCATTTTAAAGCCCAACTTGCAACCTGCATACTACAGTTGCAAAAAAATGAGATAATATGTGACAAAACTGAAAGGAAACAAAGAAGCTTCACTAACAATTTGATCAATCACCAAATCCATCAAAACTGCAAAAGGAAGAAGGTAAATGACACTGTCAAATAGTTACCAAGGTAGTATCTATATATATCATAGAACATGAATTACAAGAAGTATGCAAGGATGACAAATAATTTTCTCCAAAATCACCAAGTCTATGATCTACATAATTAGGAACTAAGTATAAATGAGTTCAAAAGATGACTATATGCACCAAGAATCCTCTCCCTCCAAAACTCCAAGAAAATAGGAATCATAAACTAATTGGGGGCGGATTCAACAAACATCCCTAGAATCTAGCCCCTATATCTCATCCAAAAGTGCTCCAAAGGTGTGAAAAAGTCAAAAATGACTTAGTCAAACATGATGACATCTCAAAATTTTAATAACTCTTCGTAAATTGACTCAAACAACCCCTAGATACCCTCCATGTGCTTGCAAAAAACCCTCAATTGTACCACAAATCTAGCACTCCCTTTTTTACCATCTCAATACATAGAGAAAAATAGTAAATGTCCTCCACCTAGTTGACACATAATTCCTTCTCCCTCTTTGACCCACGAGCATATTAGTTTCTTCTTGAAAATAATAAAAACCCCACCCAAAAAGCATAAGGGGTGACTTTTACATTAGGGCACAAATTAACCTTAAAACAAAAACTAAGGGAGGAAGATCTCATTTCTTTCTTTTGAAGCTTCACGAAGAAGCACCACCGCCTGCTGAGTTCGAAACCCTAGCTAAACACCATGCATATGACTGCCATGAGACTCCTTTATTTATCGTTGATTATGGTTCTTGCAAGGTATTGTCTTTGTACATTGTCTATGCTCTATTAGATTTCATTATCATCTTTAGGCTCTGAGTTGTAGTGAAAACCTGCATATTTTTTACAAAAAAGATGACTCTGTTTTGGACAAATACTCAAGTAAAAACTATGAGGTAATTTTGCATTTTGGGTCTAGATTCATTTTTTGATGTAGGTTACAATAGCTATAAATGTATGATCAAGGGCTCCTATTACATTTATAGGCCACAACCATGCATTTGTGTACACTATCATTTTGTAGAGGTTTAGACTTGCTCTGTTCTTCCAAAAGCATTGCTTCTATGAATTCGCTATGAGCTAGCTTTACTTTTTTAGAATCCTCCTTATGAGGGGTTTCGACTATTGCTGCAAGACCACACTCGATGTGCTAGAAGCTTCATATTTTGGCCTTCTGCTATGCAACATAGAAATTTTTATAAATCCCATAAGGGTTTTGAGGCTTGAAACCTCCATTTCTCTCTTCTTTTTCACACAATATAATTAATGGCTATGTGTAGGTGCATTATGGATTTTGAACTTCTTCTGATATTGCAAGTTTCCATGGCATAAAATCTCATGAGTTTCTTTTATATGTGCATAGCCCCATTGTTGTGTGTCACATAGCTAGGGATCTATATTTATAGGAATGGACAAGTTCTTGTCATGGATTCCCTCTGCTCTTCTATGTAGACTTTGTTAGTATAATATATACCTACTGTGATGACGACATTACTTGATACTTTTAAACAAAAATTCACTCTACCATGACTTTCATGCTCGTAGACCTCTTGACTGAGCTATTTTTGTTCTTCTATTAACTATAACTCTGCTCTTGACTGCAAAAGTCATTTGAGTTGTTCATCTTTTCAGATCTTTGTTATGACTTTCATAGTACTACCTTTTCTTAACTACCTTCATTGTGATTTCTTGAAAGTACAATATTATTGTGGATATCCTCAATATTATGTAATTGTGATTTGTCTTATCATTGTGGCACCCTGAAACACTACTACATGAGTATTTTTTACTGGCTTCTGAGGTTCTGCCATCTTTTACAAACTCACGAAGGGATTTTGTATTGTTTTCACCTGCATGCTACACAGTGATTCATTCTATGTCCCCTTTAATCAACCCTTAATCATATGTTATATTTACCTCCTCACAAAGCCTAAATACTCTATTTACTATCTTATTCACTATCTATTCTATGGCCTGGACCATGAACTATGCATAGATTCCTTTGGTGTTGTATTATTGACTAATTAGCATATGTTGTGTCAAATTGGGTCATCACTCAGTGATATATACTTTTGTACCTCACTATAATAGCTACAAGCCTACTTGATAGTGAGTGCCTCTCTTGTGACTGTATCCCTATAACCTCTTGACCATCGATGGGTTTGTGACTACAAGATTTTGTTGCACAATGAAAACTATATTCTATTCATTATGATGCTTGTGCTCGCTATCTGTCATCTATAAATGGACTGTCACTTGTCCTATCCTGAATAAAATTGACTGCAATCCTATTCAATACTTAGGTACAAAACATTTTTCCTGGTTTGTGTATCATACCTCTAGTCACTGTGAATGATCATTATCACTTATTTGATCATGCTTTAGGTATTATTTGTACCTTTCATGACTTAGGCTAACTGTTCAATATTTTCTCTTTTAGATCTGAGACTGACTTCTTCATTATTCTACCCTTCAGATGTAACAAAACTTATCACTTACTTGTTATCCTCTAACTTTATAATCTTGTTACTGCCAACAATATTCTTTAGTCTTGACTATTTTTGATGAGTTTCTTCTTTAATTGCCGCCAGAGAATGAATGTCAACTTCACATATATTTTGCTCATTTGTATGTTTTACTACTCATTATGAAATTAAGTCCAAGTTGATGGCATGACTGCATTATAAATCTTGTATGAATGATCTCAAAGAGGTAGCCTTTGTTGTTATTTCTCTAATTGCATCTCTCCATTGGCACTTACTATCAATAACATATTATCTCACTATATTTTATGACCTTGAAAGATCTATGATTGCATGATGTCTTTGTTACTAAATATCCCTCTATGATTTCTTTTGTTGACTAGTCTACAACCTGGTCCATATCAGTGCCCTTTATTTTATAGGTGGACTGCTCATTTGGCTCAATACTTTGATATTTCTTGATGAAGTTCTTGTCAAATTTTCATTCTTTAGAAGTCTCTATTGATCTGAGTCTTTTGACATAACATGTGACTACACTTGTATGTTATAGTAACTTCTCTTTAATGATTGGTATATATCTTTTCTAAATCTTTGTTTTCCCTTTGCTATAACTGATGAGCTGGGCTCAACCCTTGTGGGAGCCACATTTTACACCACTCATGTTGATTATGAACATGGTCACACCTATAGCTGCATATGGAACAATCCAGTTAAAAATAAAACGCTTACTTTCAGTGTGTATGATGGCTCGATCTGGATTTTGGAGGCACTTAAAGTATGCATTTGGTGCTTAATGCACATTGAATTGACTTATGTGTAAATAGATGGAACTCATGTATAGACAGTGAACCCGCATTGCTTAGAACTTTTATTCTAATGCATTATCTTGACACTTTTTGCAGGACACAGGGGTTCTGAAAACAAGGAGGATCTAGGAGGAGCAAGGCAACATCAATGAATGTCCGGATCTACCAGTGAGAACCAGTCATTTAGGCAATGGCTGGTCTCTCTCTCTACATGCTCTTTTTGTATTCACTTCTTTTATTCATGTATGATTCAATTCAATGTATTGAACTTCAATTGATAGTTTGACGTCTTGTGTGAAACACATATTCATTAATTTAATAAATAAAGACTACATTATATTTTAGAAAAGATTGCATGAATGTTTCTATGTTATGCTCATTTACATTAAATGCAATGGTTTTAAATGCTGAAATATTTCTAAAGTTATTGCATTTTTTTATAAATTAAAATAATGTAGGAGGATTAGAATGCACCATTTTCTTGAAAATTTAGTGGCTCTACCTGATTGAGCCTGTAGGTGAAAATCTGGTAATACTGACCTAAATATCATGGTGATTTTCTATGACTTCAATATGGGGAACTTCAAAGTTGAACCTATTCAATCATCCCTAGAGGTTATAGACCCTATCATAGCTGAAATTCATAATAGTAAGGAAGATCTATGGCATATGTACTTTGATGGAGCTCACAGCAAGGAGGGGTCGGGTGCTAGAGTAGTTTTAATTGCACCTAGTGGGAAGAATTTTAAATATTCTTTCCAACTAATTTTTGAGTGCACTAACAATGTGGAAAAATATGAGGCATTGTTACCAAGATTAAAACTTACCACTAAGCATGGGATAAAAAAACTGTCAGTATGGGGAGATTCAGAATTGATTGCTATTTAGGTTAGATCAGTTTACTCCTCCAAAAATAATAGACTAAAGTAGTACAAATCAGTTGTCCAAGATTCATTGGAACTTTTTGATGCCTTTAATATCAAACGGATAGAAAGATTGAAGAACATTATGGTATATTTTTTAGCAAATGTTGCTTCAAAGAGTGATGCTATTACCTTGGCTGGAATGTCAAGGGTGGACGTAAAAACCAAGCCTGCCATACCTGAAAATGTATGCAATTGGTAAGTTTTTAATGATAATGATGACCTACTGAAGTTCTTGCATTTCATAGATGAGTATGAGAGTCAAGAAATTGATTTTAATGCTTTCATGGAGATCATAGATAGAAAAGACATTGTTTCCGGGAATGAGATAGTGCAGCTAAAGACAAAAAAAATCCCAAAAGGATTGGTGGCCCTAGAAAGGGTGTTTGACAGTCAAGATAGTAAAACAATAAAGCAGTCCCCTATAAACAAACAAGACCTTGAGGAAATTAAATTAGGAACCAATTCATCTCCTAGAAAGGTCTACATTGGCAAAAGAATTAGTGCACAAATCAGGATCATGTTGATCACTTTTCTTAGAAAATATAAGCATGTTTTTGCATGGTGATATGATGACCTGAAAGCCTATAGAGAAAACCTATTTCAATATGAAATTCCTTTGGAACCAACTGCTAGGCCTTTTAAACAAAATCAAATACCAATTAACCAAATGCTTATACCCAAAATGTAGGAGGAACTGATGAAACTCAGAGATGGTGGTATTATCAAACCCATTCGACATTCATCATGGGTTTCTAATCTTGTTCCTATTAGAAGTAAGAATGGTGACATTAGACTGTGTGTGGGTTTCAGAAATTTAAATGTGTCATCATTAAAGGATAACTACCCCCTGCCCAACATCGAAGCAATGCTACAAAAGGTCACAGGTTGTGAGTTATTATCCATGATGGGTGGATTCTCTAGTTACAACCAAGTGAAGGTTAGAGAATCAAAATAATACAAGACTACCTTCACTACCCCATGGGGAACTTATGTCTATGTCAGAATGCCTTTTGGATAGACTAATGTTGGAGAAAAATATCAAAGAGCTATGGATGTAGCTTTTTTAGATATTATAGACACCATTATGGTTGTCTATCAAGATGATTTGATAGTATTCTCCAAAAGGGAAGAGGAGCATTGTTTTAGCTTAGAGAAGGTATTTGTTAGGGCACTAGAATATGGGAGTTCTCTTAATCCTAAAAAAACAACTTTGTTGTAACTGAGGGTAAACTATTAGGACATATTGTGTCCAAAGATGGGGTAAGAATTGATCCTGAGAGAGTGGTTGCTATTGATAGGATACCTATTCCCAAAACTATGAAAGTCATTCACTCTTTCTTTGGCCAAATAAACTTTATCCATAGGTTTATATCTAATTTTGCTGAGATTGTAAAACCTATTTCAAGGATGTTGAAGAAAGGGGTTGTGATCAACTGTACAAGTGAAGCTTTGAAAGCCTCTGTATCTATCAAGAGATCCATTAAGATGGCTCATGTTCTAAAGGCCCTAGATTTTAGAAAACCTTTCCAAGGTTTTGCCTTTGCCTCATTTCATATTGTGGCTACAGTTATGTTACAAAAGAACAGTGAAGGGTATGACAAACCTATTGCTTTCTACAACAAATCCCTTCAGGCAGCTGAACTTAAATATGACATTGTGGAAAAGCAACATATGTTTTAGTCAAAGTTGTAAAAAAATTTAGGCCTTACCTAGTAGGCACCCAAGTAATAGCTTATGTGCCTAATGTTGCAGTAAAGAACATCTTTGTCCAATCAAAGACCACAAGAATAAAGTGCAAGTGGATCAACAAGATCCAGGAATTCAATATTAACATTCAAATCACTAAGTTGGTCTGAGGAATGGGCTTGTCAAAGCTTATGGCTGAGGAGAACCTAGAAGCTGTCAGGATAAATGTTCTATCAGATTCACAAGGTATCATTTGCAGCTTGCAAAGAACACTGTGGTATGCTGATATTATTCCTTTTCTTACAGACTCCATATACCCAGAAGGTTTCATAGAAAGGTTAAAAAGAACCTTAAAACTGAGATCACAGAGGTATGTGTTTACTGTTGGAGACATATATTACAAGAACAAAGATGGTTTTCTATTATTTTGTCTAGATGAACAATAGGCTTAGCTTGTGTTAAGAGAAATGCATGATGGGGTGTGTGGAGGACATTTTACAAAAAACACCACAACTCACAAAGTATTAAGGGCTGGCTATTTTTGGCCATAATTATTCAAGGATGCACACACTTTTGTAAGAAGGTGTGAGCCTTTCGAAAGGTTCCTAGGTAAGCTAAAATACATTGGAGCATTACCTCTTAGTCCTATGCAAGTAGAGGCCCCTTTTCATTAGTGGGGTATTGATTTTATTGGAGAGATTATTGTTGGTATTTTGGTATGGTTCTGTCATTGATGCCAACACCTACTAACCACTTATCAACTCTAGCACTATGGAGAATTAGCAACATTCACTGGCAAGCAAATGACTTATGAACAATCACCAGTATCTAGAACACCGACATGATATAATGATCATCAAAACTTGGAATGATATTGAAATCACTTGGTTATGTCAAAGACATCATTTGGACACTTTGTCTTGAAGGTTTGTTAATTAGTATATTCATATTTGCATATTTGTTGTTATCGACAAATAGGTCCAGGTTACACCGGTAGGTTTATCTTTTCCAGATCAGCATGGCATGCTATGAAGATGACTTATTATTGTTGTAAATGCATTAAGCCGACATGTTGAATCGGTTATCATATCGGTTTTAATTTATTTGTAAATTGATTTTATTGTATTATCCTTTAGAGTCGACCTACTAAAATTGGTCTTAGGGTATGGTATAAATGTAAGATCTTATTTGTAAGATCAAATGTGGAATGTGAAAAAGAATTATGTGAATGTATATGTGAGAATAAGCAGAGCTATACACATAGACATCATTTGAAGATTGAAGGAGGGTTTTTGTGAAGACAATCACAACTACACCGGTACTGAATCCAACATATGAAGATGCCATTTTGAGTAGTACATTCTTATTGGATTTAACCATCCAATTGTAGTCAGTGTGACTCCCATTTGTGATTGATTAGTGAGCTCTAGGCGCTTGGCCTTTCTGCATGTGTAGACCCCATTTGTATACACTTACTATCTGTAGTAGTATCATCTAATTGTGGGTAAGGTTTCCCACCATGGTTTTTCCCCTTACAGGGTTTCCACTTACAAATATTGGTGTTATGTGTTGTGGATGAGTTTGTCTTTTTATTTCGTGCATTAATCCTTACTGGTATTGCAATTAACTATTAAAACTATCTACCGGCATATTAGACTGGTTTATCGGTATTAAGCATTAAGTTGGTTAAGTTGTTTTTGGTTTGAATTTGTTAGACAACTGATTCACCCCACCCTCTTAGTTATCTTCGGGACCTAACAATTGGTATCAGAGCCTAGTACTCTTTTTTTGTAGAAGTTTAACAGCTTGAGGAGATCCAATGTCTACTAACTATTTCAGGAAGGACAGTCCTAAACTTGATGGAACCAACTATGACATATGCAAGATCAAAATGGAGACACATCTAAATTGCATTGGAAAGGACATCTGGGCTGTTACAAAGAATGGCAATATAGCTCCTACTCAGAGTCAGCTCAATCCACCTAACTTGACTAAAGATGAGGAAAATGATTGCAAAGCAAGAGAAGCACTTTTGAGCACATTATCAGATCAGCAAATCATGAGATTATCAGATAGGTCTATTGCTAAAGCTATTTGGGATCATTTGGAAAAACTGAATGAAGGAGATTCCAGAGTCAAGATTGCAAAACATGAAAGCTTCCAGGTTAGGTATGAACATCTGAAAATGGAAGAAGATGAAAAGATTTCTTCTTTTATGGAAAGAGTAAATGAAATTGTTTTGGGTATTAAATGTTGTGGAGGAACCTTACGTGAGGATGAAATTGTTTCAAAAGTTTTAAGAGGATTGCCACCGGCATATAAAATGAAAGTCACTACTATAAATGAGTTAAGAACAATGCCTAATACATCAGTAACTAGAGATACATTGATTGGAAAACTTTCAGCTTTTGAAATTGAAGAATTTGGTCTTGTTGCTACTATAAAGATAGATTTAGCTTTTAAAGCATCTACATCATTTGCACCATCATTTGACAAGTTTTATTGGAAAGCCTTTTATGCAAGAGAACTTGATGAAAGCAGGAAAGAAAATGAAGAACTTGAAGAACTTGGAGCACAATTTGCAAGGAAAATACCTAAAGGTCCAATTGGAAGTAAGTATGAAGGTAAAACACCCTTTAAATGTTTTAACTGCAATAAGATTGGTCATATGGCTTCAAGATGCCCTGATAGACATGCTAGACTAAGAGAAGAAGCTAGAAGGACATACAAGCCTTACCCTAAATATCAAAGATACAAATTTAAGAAGAATAAAGACAAATCTTGTTACATTGCTGATGAAGGAGTGATTGATGATTTTGATGAGGATCTGACAGACAATGGATGGGTTTTTGTTGCTATAACAGAAGATCAACCGACATCTACTGCTCAACTGGTAGAACAGGCCTTGGTAGCTAAAGTTGAAGTTAAGGATGAATGGATTATTGATTCAGGATGCTCACATCATATGACTGGTGATAAGAGTATATTCCTAACCTTTCAGGAGTATAATAGAGGTCTTGTAAGATTTGGAGATGATAAAACTTGTTTGATCAAAGGTAAGGGTACAATATCTCTTGATGGTAAGAATAATACTGACAATGTCTATTATGTTGAAGGTTTAAAGTATAATCTTTTGAGTGTTGGTCAATTAGTTGAGAAAGGATTTCAGTTACAATTCAAAAATGGAAAATGCAAAATCATGAATATAACTGGTTTGGAAATTGCAACCGGTAATCAAACCAGAGGTAATATCTTTCATTGAATACCGGTGAAAAGACATGCTTGATTGCACATATTGATGAAAGTTGGCTATGGCATAAGAGACTCTGTCATGTAAATTTTGATTGCATGGTGAAGATCAGTACTACTAAGGCAGTTAGAGATTTACTTAAAATTGTCAAACCTCACAATATAGTATGTAAGGAATGTCAATTTGGAAAACAAGTTAGAGCTACTTTCAAAAGTATTCCAGAAAAATCCAATAATGCTCTCAACTTAATTCATACTAATTTATGTGGTCTAGCTAGAACTAAAAGCTTACAAGGTGATAGGTATTTCATGCTAATCATTAATGACTATTCTAGAATGTGTTGGGTTACTTTTCTCAGAGAAAAATCAGAAGCACTTGGAAAGTTTAAACTATTCAAAGCTATGGTAGAAAATGAAACTGGTAAGAAAATCATATGTCTTAGATCAGATCAAGGAGGAGAATTTACATCTAAGGAATTTAATACATTCTGTGAAGTGAATGGAATCAAAAGATAGCTATCAACACCTCGGACACCACAACAAAATGGAGTTGTAGAAAGGAAAAATAGAACTATCTTGGATGCAGCCAGAAGTATGTTATCAGAAGCAAACCTACCACATGTATATTAGAGAGAAGCAGTAAGTATAGCAATCTATACATTCAACAAAGTGCACATCAAAGGTGAAACCGGTAAGACCCCTCATGAACTATGGTTTGGTATTACTCCTACTCTTAAATATTTTAGAATATTTGGAAGCAAATGCTATATCAGAAGAGATGAGTATATTGGCAAATTTGATCCTAGAAGTGATGAAGGAATATTTCTTGGTTATTCATCTAAGAGTAAGGCATATAGATGTTTTAACAAAAGATTGTAGAAAATTGTTGAAAGTAAAAATGTGAAGATTGATGAACAATTTAGAGGAACTTCAAGGTATATAGAGTCTGAATCGGAAACAAAATTTTTGACAAATGAACCTACACTAAAGCCACCAGTATAGAATGAAGATCCAATTACCTCGGTATCATCTAAAAATTCCACTGTAACTGAGGAACAACAACAAAGAAAGACACCCTAGTATGTAAGACTGAATCATTCTGAAGACCAGATATTTGGAAACAAGTATAAAGGAGTTATGACAAGAGGAAGATTGGAAAATGAAGAGGTATGTCTTATTTCTCAAATTGAACCATCATCTATTAATGAGGCATGTCAAGATGAACACTGGATTAAAGCTATGGAGGAAGAATTAGAACAAATTGAGAAAAATAACACTTGGACATTAGTTCCTCAGCCTAAAGATAAAAATGTGATTGGAACCAAATGGGTATTTAGAAACAAACTTAATGAAGAAGGCAAGGTAATTAGAAATAAAGCAAGATTAGTGTGTAAGGGATATTCTCAGAAAGAAGGAATTGATTATAATGAAACCTTTGCACCGGTAGCTAGAATTGAGGCAGTTAGATTATTTTTGGCTTTTGCAACACACAAGAACTACAAAGTATATCAAATAGATATTAAATGTGCATTTCTGAATGCAGATCTTGAAGAAGAAGTTTACACTAAACAACCTGATGTATTTTCTTTGATAGACAACAAAGATATGGTTTGCGGGTTAAGGAATGCGTTGTATGGGTTGAAACAAGCTCCAAGAGCTTGGTATGCAAGATTGGATAAGTATCTTTTGAAAATTGGTTTTTCCAAAGGTAATGCAGACAGTAACTTATATTATAAAGTGACTAATAATGACATCTTGGTTATAGAAGTTTTGGTTGATGATATAATATTTGGAGGAGAAGATGGATTATGTAAAGACTTTTCTATTGAAATGCAGCAAAAATTTGAAATGTCTATGATTGGAGAAATAAAATTCTTTTTAGGATTGCAGATTTCTCAAACTGATAAAGGTATATTCTTGAGTCAATCCAAGTACTTAAAAGAGTTACTAAAGAAATTTGGGATGGAGAACTCTAAATCAGTAAGCACACCTATGACTACAAATGACAAATTATCTCTAAGGGATGAATCTAGACCTGTTAATCCGACTAGGTACAAATCTATGATAGGAGGTTTACTGTATCTGACACAAACCGGACCTGATATTATGAATGCAGTATGTATTGTTTCAAGATTTCAGAGTAATCCTAGAGAAAATCATGAATCAGCAGTAAAAAGGATTTTCCAGTACTTACAAGGCACTTCAGATCTTGGATTATGGTATCCTAGAAATGAAAACTTTGAATTATATGCATATACAGATGCAAATTGGGCAGGAGATTTGGATGATAGAAAAAGTACCACCGACAAAGCATTTTTTCTTGGAGATAGATTGATTTCTTGGTTAAGTAAGAAACAAAGTTGTACATCTTTATCAACAACAGAATTAGAATATGTTGCAGCAGCAACTAACTATACATAGGTATTATGGCTTAAGGAAATGTTGAAGGACATAAAGCTAGAATGCAAGGAACCTATTACTATCTACTGTGATAACACTACAACAATTGATATATCTAAGAATTTGGTATTACATTCTAAAACCAAACATGTTTCTATCAAACTAAATTTTCTAAGGGAACATGTTCAAGTAAAAGAGATAAAACTAGTTTATGTGAAAACTAAAGAGCAGATTGCAGATATTTTCACTAAACCTCTGCCTAAGGAGACTTTTGAATATCTCAGAGATCAGCTTGGAGTCATACCCCCTCTGGTAGATACTTAGATAGTTGATGTTTGTCATCAACTGATAGAATCAACAAAGAAATCTTTTATTTCAGCTTTGATGAGGAAGCTACTTCTCAGGGGGAGTAGTTGGTATACTGAATTGGTTGGTATTTTATATCTTTTACTTTGGCATTTGATATCAAAGGGGGAGAGATTGGTATGGAAAAACACATGAAAAACACAAAGAAAACACATGTTGCTCCCAGAGGGAGATATTGTTATTTGGGAGAGATTATTACTCTCTGTATTTGTATTTTGATACCTAGTTATGATCTCTTTTTAGGAGATTGTTGGTTTTTGGTATTTGGCATTTCTGTTTTGGCACTTTGATGGTTTTTCCATCTTGTGTTTCCATCAATGCCAAAGGGGGATATTTTTGGTATTTTGGTATGGTTTTGTCATTGATGTCAATGCCTACTAAACACTTATCAACTCTGGTACTTTGGAGAATCAGCAATATTCACTGGCAAGCAAATGACTTATGAACAATCACCAGTATCTGGCACACTAGCATGATATAATGATAATTGACACTTGGAATGATATGGAATTCACTTGGTTATGTGGAAGACATCATTTGGACACTTTGTCTTGAAGGTTTGTTAATTGGCATATTTGTATTTGCATATTTTTTGTTACCGGCAAATAGGTCCAGGTTACACCAGCAGGTTTATCTTTTCCAGATCAGCATGGCATGCTATGAAGATGACTTATTATTGTTGTAAATGCATTAAGCCAACATGTTGAATTAGTTATTGCATCAGGTATTAATTTATTTGTAAATTGATTTTATTGTATTATCCTTTAGAGCTGACCTACTAAAATTGGTCTTAGGGTATGGTATAAATGTAAGATCTTATTTGTAAGATCAAATGTGGAATACGAAAAAAGAATTATGTGAAGGTATATGTGAGAATAAGAAGAGCTATACATGCAAACATCATTTGAAGGTTGAAGGAGGGTTTTTGTGAAGACAATCAGAAGTACACCGGTACTGAATCCAACATATGAAGATGCTATTTCGAGCAATACATTCTTATTGGATTTAACCATCCAATTGTAGTCAATGTGACTCCCATTTGTGATTGATTAGTGAGCTCTAGGAACTTGGCCTTTCTGCATGTGCATACCCCATTTGTATACACTTACTATCTACAGTAGTATCATCTGATTGTGGGTAAGGTTTCCCACCATGGTTTTTCCCCTTACAGGGTTTCCACGTACAAATATTGGTGTTATGTGTTGTGGATGACTTTGTCTTTTTTTTTCATGCATTAATCCATACTAGTATTGCAATTAACTGTTAAAACTGTCTATCGGCATATTAGATTGGTTTACTGGTATTAAGCATTAAGTTGGTTAAGTTGTTTTTGGTTTGAATTTGTTAGACAACTGATTCACCCCCCCCCTCTGAGTTGTTTCCAAGACCTAACAATTATTGAGAAGTCCAGTGGTGGGTATAGATGGATATTAGTTCCTACAGACTATTTTACTAAATGCATGGAGGCTATCCCCACAAGACAAGCAACCAGTAAAGTGGTTATTAACTTCCTGCTAAGCAGTATTGTGACTAGATTTCGAGTACCAGTAAGAGTCATCATGGAAAATGCCATGTGGTTCAGATCTGAGGAGTTCATGGAATTTTGTAAATCATATGGGATAAGCATCTCATATGCATCCCCATACCATCCACAAGGAAATGGGTAAGTTGAATCTAGCAACAAGAATATCATCAAGATCATCAAGAGAACACTTGAGAAAAATAAGAGAGCTTAGGATTCTAAGTTAAAGATGGCACTATTGACAGATAGGATCACTATTAAGAAGACTATAGGAACATCTCCTTTTGAGCTGGTATATGGATCCAAAACAAGGATGCCAATAAACAATTTGCTTCCTGTGTACAATTTCATACATGAAAATAACCTGGAAATGTCAAATCCACTAGAAGATTTTAAAAATTAATCTTTATTTGTCCCCTTCTTATGTGTTGGAGCTGAGGGTTTAGGGTTCTTTACAAAGGATTTTAGAGCTGTTAAGATTTTCCCTTTGTTTACCCAAGCAATTTTATATTCTACAGTTGACTTATATCTATCGATGACCTAGTTTTAAGTTGTTATCAAAAGAGTCATTTGTCATCTATTCACCAACCCCCTACACTAAAAGTTACCACTTGAGGCTATCACTTTAATTTTTATTATACGCCTAAGTATTGGAATTACCCCATGTTTTTGCCTTTTAAAATAAAAATTTCCCTAGGAAAGTCCCCACACAGGGTCACCTTACCCTCAACTAATCTCCACATGCTAAAATAGTTTACCTCAAAATTCTTGCTTTAGTCTCATAGTTGTGCAAGATAAGCATGTCAAAGGAAATACAGAGAAAATGTTGTCCCGCCGGCCTTTTAGTGAAAGGTCTCAACCATGAGGGATAAGGGATTTGCAAAACTCAAAGAACAAGCCTTAATCTATGACACTTTTGAAGCCATGATGAAGCCCCATGGGATAAGAAGATGATAGAGCGAAAAAGGGATCTTTATCTCACAGCCATTTCATATGAGCAAAAGGCTCGTGTGGGATAAGGAGTGTTGACAGATATATTAGCAGTTATCGCTATGAAGTGTGTCCATGCGGGATAAGGTAATATAAAGAGCTAGAGAAGAGGGTCCTATCCCATGATGGTTTGAAGATGCCTTGATGAGACTATGGGAGAAGAAACAACTCAAATTAATAGGGTAAAGTTATACCACAATGTTTGTGGGTTGATGCAAAGGTGGTGTAGGATAAGAGGTAATAAGGTAGATACAAAAGACCTTATCCCGCAAGGGATTACTTTTACTTAGTGATGGTCATGGGATAAGGATTTCAAGGAAAGATTGATAGGCACTCTTATCCCACATGTTCTCATGGGGATAAGAGATATATTACAGGATAAGAGAGGAAAAGCTTAAGAGGCTTATCCTGAGCTATGCAAAATTGTCAAGGAAGGGCATCACTGTTGGAAAATGCCCTTGCTACTGAAAACACATCCACTGAGGAAACCCCAATTCCTCAAGAGAAAGCCTCGCAGAGGGACATCCCTATTGAAGAGGAGAGGAAAACTGCTCCTACAAAAATAGAAAATACTTAGGTACAAGAGGGAAACTGCTCTTGCAAAGAAAGAAACTACTCTTGCAAAACAATAACTGAGGGAAATTGTTCCTAAAAAAGGACCAGCTTCCAAATCTCCCAAGAGACCTAGAACAATATCTAAAGGGGATTCATCATCTTAGGAAGAGCAACCAGAAACAATGTCAACTACCCCTCTTTCTCTTGAGATGACAATAGAGGAATTGCAGCATGAAGTTGAAAGGAAGTTAGAGGAGGCTACAAAAAGACCAACTAGACAGACAAGAAGCCTCCATCAGGACTTGTTAGAGTTATTTGAGGGATCTTGTATCAATGAAAGTATCCGAATTTCCTTCTATGTTAGAAGTATTGCATAAAAGGTACCACTCCTTGGAGGAGGAGGAGCTTGACGAAGAAGACTAGCTGCAGTCTTTCTTTTTGTTAACTGAAATTTTTGTGTAGGTTGCTAATTTTTAGAAAGACTGATAGAAACTTTAAATCATCAAGGACCATTCTTGAGGTTACATACTACCAAGCACCAAGATGTACTTCAGATCTTGATAGAATCATGTGTTAAGGTACCAATGAAGAGGTAGATTTTGTGGACCTACAATCCAAAGCTTCTAGGATGGTGAGTTCCCAACGACCTGCATTTAATGAACCTAGAAAGATTGCACACATGTTGACAAGGACAAGAATGGGCCTTATGCGAAATTCTAATGACTTTTACTTTTGATGTGTTTTTTCTTGGCTTGAAGCTTGTTTTTCTCCCTTGTGTTATAAAAGGGAATTTTAGGCCAAGAAGAATGATTCTAATTTGTTTGTTTTAGTATGTACTATGATAGATCTGAAGCAATATATTGACAAATAGTTTCTTACAGATTTTTAGCATAGCAATTTATCATGGTTGTATTATTTTATATTGAAAACCTATATAGAGAATATTCATTTTTCTTGCTCAAATATGTTGTATGGTGTATTATGAATTTGTATGTTAATAAGATGTTCAATCTGTCTTCTCTAATGGAGAATGTGTATGTATTGATAGGTTTCATTTCAAGTAAATCAATTAAATTTTGTCTTGAATACTGCAACATTTGTGTGAGAGGTTTTGTGAGGAAGTTAATGAATATATTCTTAGTCTGAGCATTTTAAGAAAGTCTTGAGTGCTTGGTATTAGATTCTAATGCTGATATCATGATATTATCTATCTTTAGACCTATTATTTGACTCAGTATCTCCCTTGAATAGGCACTGGTCATACTTTTCTGGGTTTCAAGAGCATTCAACATTCTTATTTCAACTTATATTTCATTTTCAAGTTCTTCTGCATTAAGAGTAGAATATATTAGAATAAGTTTTCAATACAAGAAAAGTAGTACAAACTAAGGTTCAAGCCAGCATTCATAGTATATCTTAGTTTTCCTTGGTATATTTTTATTGAAACCATCTGCTAAATGCTACAATGTCTATCCATGTAAAGTTGAATTGCTATGGAATATTGCAATAGGGATACCCACCTAGGTCCTATAGAGCCTACAGAGTAGAAGATTGCAGCCTTTATGTCGAATCTTGTTTGTTGGCCAAAACCAATCCTAAGTTTGTTGATGAGTTAGTGGCAATTCCTCTAGGATCTAAGACCTATTGATTTGGGAACCAACACATATTATGAAATTTATGATGATGTATGGTAGTGGAAATAGATGAAATATCAAACAATGAGTCCAACTCCACACAAAATAATTAATTTTGAAAACATATGATTGTATACAACCATTTGATCAAAATAGATGGTAAACTATTCCAATTTTAAAATAAACATATAAACATCACTATTAAAATGTATTCAACCTAAATTTTAAATATATATATATATATATATATATATATATATATATATATATATATATATATATAGATTTTTTGTTTTTATCATGATTTCAAACAGCCTAAATAGAGATTCCACAAGGAATAGTGATAAGGGGATAATAGTCAATTTTACCAATAATATACAATATGTAAAAGTGAATTGCAAAGTAATTCACAAAAAATGAATAGATATGGCTATTAGTAGTGATTAAGGCACATAGAAAACTAATGAATCAATAGTAATAGACAAATAGAGTGTGATACTAAAAACTTACACTTAGGGATTGATGCTACTCTTTGGATCTACTATTGCAAAAATCAATTCATTTTGTAGTTACCAGTTGAGGAATGAAACAAAATATTATATACAAATTGAATTACATACACAATCAAACCTATTTCAATAATAACTTAGGGAAAAATAATAAATTCTCTAGGATATATAGAAATTGCATCATACTACTAAAGGAATAATCTCATATATTTTGAGAAATAGAAAGAAATAAAAATTCCAAATTCCTACAATATGTTCTTTGTATGAGGTAATCTTATGTTGGTTGTATGAAATACTTTTTGCTTTCCACCAAAGGCAAAGCACAGAAAAATAAATTTTTCAAATAAAAGAGAGATAACTACAATAGAAATTTAGAAGAAAATAAGACACAATAATGACTTGCATATTACTTAATCTATTCAAATATCCATTGATCATGTGTATGTATGTGTGTATGTATGTATGTATGTATATATGTATGTGTAATGCCCCGCTAGGAACCCTAAAGGAAAACAACACAACTAGGTAACTAAAGGGTGTAATAATTTTTTTTTTGTTAAAGACTAAGTGTAGTAACTATAATAATTGCATGTTTAACAACACATCAGAAGTCTATCTTAAGTTTTCCAAAGGGTAACCAATGAAGATTAATTTCAAAGATTATATTAACACCACAGTTAATCCATTTAATTAGATAAATTGAATACTTAAGTTTAAAATCACACATACATCCAAATTTCACAATAAAGAAATAAAAGTATTCCAATGTATCCAATTTCCATAAACCATTTAAACATAAGATAAAAACAATAACATTTACTTCACTGACATAATAATATTACAATATCCATAAATACATGGCTTCCAATAATACCACTGGTTACAAAGATACAATATCAAGGTTACATAAAAGTTTGATACAATGACCACAAGGTCTCAACTAAACAATGATCTTGAACAAGAGCTGGTACATAAACCACAATCCAAGAAACACCAGCGAAGTCTTTCCTCACCTGAAGATACAATCCAGAACATCCGATGGGAAGTGGCACTACCACCCGACCATGTGATCTCGAAACTGAACCACCCCACCATGCTAGGAGATAGTAGAAAACCCTCAAGAAAGAAAAGTAAGACAAGTACAAAAGGACTACAAGACTCTACAACCATCCATGTAACACAACTCACAAAACATTAGTGACTCTAAGAAGAGAGTGTCATCGCATAGCTTGATGGTTACCATGGTATAGCCTCCATAGGTCCCGGCCCCCATACTCGAGTTTCTCCTCGTAACCTCTCTCGAGCCTCCAGTTCCAACTAAGTCTCATGCGGATCCTACCAATCCTTTCGTGAAGACAAGGTGGTAAGTTTGCCATTCCAGGCCTTCTTGTAACATCATGAGCCCTGTACAAGCACTCATCTATGCACGAGGCACATTTATCTTAATTAATATTTAAATCTACCCACCCCCTAATCAATTATTAGGTTATCACTTTTTAACTAACTTTCGATGGGTTATCCTGTCATCCACTTTGGGCATGGCCCCTGCTCGAAAGCCACTCTCTCTCTTAGGACACCAATAGGGAACTCTATGTCGAAACAGGCAACCATAAACAATCCTTACAAGAACAAGTGATGGATACACAAATACCAACCCAAGATTGACCATTTGGACAAAAACACACAATGGCTCATATCAAATAGGTTATACAACAACACCTAGTCTAGGAGAAATAAGAAGATAGGACACAATTAAAATTTAACCAAAATTGCAATGAAATAACACTTGACTGAGAACACAATATACGCAAGATCCTATTACAAACAATCTTTCCTTAAAAACAGCCAAAGCATAAATAACATGCAATTTAGAAATTTCCAGATAACAAGAATTTACAACTTTTTAATACCAAAAACATCCACTTTGTCATTTGTCCAAAAAGATTTAAAATACAAGTAATTCTCCTAATGTATTTTCAACATATTTATTTAATTTAACATCCCAAACTGTAATTAAATAATATTTTAAATAACATTTAAAATGTTATAATAACTACCCAAAAGTAATATATCTAATATTAAATATATATATACATATAAACACATATATGAAGATACATATATTTATTTATATACATACATATAATAATATTTAATTTATTTAATTCCCTGGGCACAAAACCCAAAACAATGGACAGGGTTTAGAAATTAATTAAAATTATAAAAAACCACTTTAATCATTGCCAAAAAAGTCTGTCACAGTAGCCTATGCTACCATCCGTAGCTAGTACTACCGTCCGGTAGCACTGCTACCATCGGTAGCTAGTACTACTGTCCGGTAGCACTGCTATCATCAGTAGTACTGTGTACTACCTTTGGTAGCGGATGCTACCGTAAGTAATAAAAAATTTTAATTTTTTTTTTTATATATATATTTTTTTTAATTAATATTTTTTTTTAATAATTATTATATATATATATATATATATATATATATATTTTTTATGTCTTTAAACAGAAAAATAATTAAACAATATATATATATATATATTTTTAATAATTTCATTTTAATAAATTTAACAATAATAACAAAAAACAATATTTTTCCAATAATTCCATTTCAACAAAATTCCAATCTTTCTTTTTTTTTATATATTTAATTAGCCCAAATAAATTTAATGTGTAATTAAATTTATTTTCTTAAGGTAATTAAAACCATTTCTCAGATAAATACCCTTTCTCCTAAATCGTGCAATTTCCATGCACCATAAAAACTTGGCAAACTTTCTATAATAATTTTCCTAATTTTCATAAAATTATGTTCTTTCCACAAACAAGAAATACACATCAGGCATGAGTTTTCAAACAAAACTCGAATTCACTAGAAGAGAGTTTTGGACTTGACAATTATTTTACACACACATCAAGCAGAGAAAAATAGAAACATTTTTAATAAAACACAAAACTAAGAAATCATCCAACCTGGTAAAGCTTTCCTGGAAGAATTTTGTAGAAGAGCCCTAGTCCCTTCAATGACTTTTAATAAAATTTCCTCACCTAAATTCTTGACCTGTTCCTATGTATCCTTGTTTGTGTTTTTAAAATAAAGACCTAACCCCTATTTAAACTAAAATTCTAGGTTCAATAGCTTTTTCACAAAAAACCTAAATTTAGAATAATAGTAATTTATTTATTTTATTTTCTAAATTTATCACAAGCAATAATTAAAAAACATTATTCCTTCTTTACTTTTCTCATGCACATTAATTAATTTTCTAAATAAGGAGTTAATACAATATTTTAATTCCAATTAATTAATTTTCTAAATAAAGAATTAAAATAATATTTTAATTCTAATTAATCCTTTTATTCGTTTATTTAATTATCACTTTAGAAAATAATAAATACAATTTATCTAATTTATTTTAAAAATAAAAATATATTTTTAATACCATGCAACTTAATTTAATAATTTCTTTAATTAACTAAATTTATAATCTCAATGCATAAACAATACAATAATGAGATAATTTCATAAACGTAATTAATTAATTAATTAAATCTACTAAAACACTCAAATTAAACAAATTTCAAGCAATTACCCATAAAAGATAAAATGACAAAATACGAAGACCAAACTAATTGACAAAACGACTAACTAACAACACTCATATGAGTGTAACTGAGTAAAAATAGGTTCAACTACTATCTCCTCCACTTCCATCGAAAAATATAAGGCATGCTCAGACCTGTGAAGCCAGGTGGAGACGATACCTCGTACCTACCTGGTACTTGTACCTACAATATCTTGCATCACCGAACAACAGATGCATATATATATATATATATATATATATATATATATATATATATATATATATATATATATATATATATATATATATATATATATATATAATATAGAAAACATGACATACACACTGATGAAGGAGGATTGTGACATTCCCTGTCTCACCAAAATGAGTGATGGAAAATCATCCCCTTGCATCCAATACACTCGCAAACACACAACATATAATTCCACATTGCATAAATAAAGTAAAATGTCAATACATAGCAATAATACATAAAATGTCATAAATCACAAGTACTGAAATACTGCAAATAAATTATACATCTCATCTCCAAATAAAGCATAATGTCATAAAAATCTGAATAATATGTCATGGTAATGTATCCATTGAAAAACCACCAATAATAAAATATGAGTCTAATGAGTTCAACTAGTAGGGGTACTACATTCTCCCCCCCAAAACTAGGCTTACTCCTGGAAGCCTAAAATAAATAAGAATACAGTTCTCTCATCTTTGCTACATCCTCCCAAGTTGCCGAGGTCTCATCATTTGGGTCCCATAGGACCCTTACCTAGTTGATGGTACGACCCCTGAGGATCAAATCCCGACACTAAAGAATGCACACAGGCTCCATGGAAAGTTGCCCGTCCTCGACCTGTAAAGAGTTCCAATCAAGAACATGTGTCACATTTGGATGATAAGGTCGAAGAACTAAAACATGAAAGACATCATGGATGCGGGATAGACTCAGTGGCAAAGCAAGATGGTAGGGAACAGGTCCTATCCTCTCAAGGATCTCAAAAGGTCCAACAAACTGAGGCACCAACTTAGATCCCTTTCCATAATAGATCAGACTCTTCCGTGGATGCACTCTCAAGAACACATGATCGCCAATAGAAAATTGATGATCTACCCTATGAGCATCTACATACTTCTTTTGTCTATCTTGTGCTACTACTAAATGCTCATGAATCCTATCTACCTGTTGCTCCATCTCTCAAAGAATATCCAGTCCTATAAGCACCCTGTCCTCTAACCGATCCCAACTCAAAGGAGTGTAGCAAGGATGACCATACAATTCCTGAAAGGGGGACATACCTATGGAGCTATGATATCCATTATTATAAGCAAACTCCACTAGATATATATAGTCCTCCCAACGTGACTATTGGTCCATCACATACATGCGAAGCATGTCCTCTAATACCTGATTTTCTCTCTTTGTCTGACCATCTATCTCTGCATGATAAGCTGAACTAAAATTCAACTGAGTCCCCAAAGCATGCTGAAGTGAGGTCCACAATGCTGAGGTAAAGACAAGATCTCTATCAGATATGATCCACCTCAGAATCCCATGCAATCTCACTACTTCTTCTAAGAAGACTCGTACCACCACTGCTACTGTGTAGGAAGCTCGAATAGGAACAAAATGAGCAACCTTAGTCAATCTATCAACTATGACCATGATGGCATCATGACAATGTGAAGAGACAAGAAAACCAACAATGAAATCCATGGAAATGATATCCCATTTCCAATCCAGTACTAGATTAGGTTGTAAAAGCCCTGCTAGGTGCTGATGCTTTGCCTTCACTTGCTGACACTCTAATCATTTTGACACAAAATCAGAAATGTCACATTTCATACCCACCCAATGATAAATCTATCTAAGATCTACGTGCATCTTCTTGACACCAGGATGTGCCAAATAAGGTGCATGATGGGCCTCGGTCATGATCAAAACATGAAGACCTTCCAAAGGAGGTACATAAATCTATTCATAGTGATGAAGAAGTCCATCTACCTCAAGGTTATACCCAGAAAATCTACCCTCTAAAGGCCTTCTAGACTCTATCATAGCTCTAACATCCTGATACCAAATATCCTGAGGAAGAACTCCAAGAATTCTCTCTCTCAAGTCTACTTCAAGGGATAGTGCTAAAACTTCATGCCGCCTATGACTCAAAGCATCTGCTACTATGGTCTCTTTCCCCTGTATATAATGAACCTTAAAATCATATTCGTAGAAGAATTCCATCCATCTTCGCTGTCGAGCATTCAAGTTTGGCTGTGTAAATATATACTACAAACTGTGGTGATCACTATGCAGCTCAAACTGATGCCCTAATAGGAAATGCTGCCATCAAACCAAAGCATGAACTACAGCTGCCAATTCTAAATCATGAACTGGATAGTTCAACTCGTGGTTCTTGAGTTTGTGAGACTCATAAGAAACCACACATCCATCCTGCATAAGTACTGCACCAATACCTTCCAAAGAGGCATCTGTGCATACCATAAAATCTCCAGATGGATCAGGAACTACCAAAATTGGAGCACTGACAAGGAATTCCTTCAAGGTTTTAAAAGCTGCTTCACACTATTTTGACCAAACAAACTTCTTCCCTTTTCTTTGAAGAGAAGTAATAGGGTGTCCTATCTAGGAAAAGCCTTCAACAAAGTGACGGTAATATCTGGCCAAACCCATAAAACTCCTAACTTCAAAAATGTTGGTCGGCACTAGCCAATCAACAATGGCTTGGATCTTTGAAGGATCCACAGATATACCTTCTCCTAAAACCACATGACCAAGATAGTTCACCTCAGTCTGGAAGAAGTCACACTTTGCTAAATTGGCATAGAGTTGATTTTCCCTTAAGCACTACAGTACCTGACGTAAGTGACCCTCATTCTCCTCCATAGATCTAGAATAAATCAGAATTTAATCCAAGAATACAATGACGAAATGATCAAGATAGGTGCAAAAAACTCCATTCATTAAGCTCATGAAAACTGAAGGCATGTTCGTCAACCCAAATGGCACCATTGTGAACTCATAGTGACAATGATGAGTACGAAATGTTGTCTTATGAATGTCTACATCCTGAATGCATAACTGATGGTATCCAGATTTCAAGTCAATCTTAGAGAACACCTTGGCTCCCTTAACCTAATCAAAGGGGTCATCTATATGAGGCAATGGATATCTTTTCCAGATGGTTACCTTATTCAGCTGTTGGTAATCAATGCATAACCGAAGAGAACCATCTTTCTTCTTAAAAAAGATAACAGGCACACCCAAAGGGGAAACACTAGGATGAATGAATCCCTTGGCTAATAATTCTTCTATCTACAATTTCAACTCACTTAACTCCTGAGTAGTCATCCGATATGGTGCTCTTGAAATAGGTTCTGCACCAGGAACCAAATCAACACGAAAATATATATCTCACTTCGGAGGCATACTAGGAATATCCAATGGAAACATGTCTGCATACACTCTAAGAATAGGGTGACTATCAAGAGTGATTTCTTGCCTCTCTAACTCATCCAATTCCTCAAGAGTGATTGCAAAAAGTTGACATCCTCTACACATGCACCGCTTAAGTTGCATAGTGGAGATCATACGCAGGGATATCGGCCTCTGAACTCCAATAATCTCCACTTCTCTGCCAAGATCATCTAAACACTCTACTATCTTCTTGTGATAATATACACGAGCACTATGAGATGATAGCTAATCCATCCCCAATACAACTCTATAAGATCCCAAAGGAATAACCCGAAGGTCAACTGAAGTAACTATGGTTCCTAATTTCAATTCACAACTAGGAATAAAGGCATTTACATAAACATGGACACCTGTAGCCACCTCTACTTGCCACCTATCCACCTGCTTAGCAAACATAAGTCCGCACCACTCCATAATAGATGAAGAAATAAAAGAATCAGAAGCTCTAGAATTGAAAAGTATAGAGATAGGGGTACCATGCAACATACCTACTACCTCAATGACTGTACCCTGATGATCAGCTTGGTGGTCATCTACCACTACATATACTCTATGGGACCTCCCTGCATCTCCTACTATAGGTTCAAATGCTACTGGTCTCTAACTACCTGTGTTGCAGACATTTTGAGGGCACTGTGCAGCTCTATGACCAAACTGCCCACAAGAGAAGCAAGCTCCTCTATTACCTGTTGGTCCACTAGATTGTTGGAAACTTCCCTGGCTAGGGGCATAAGATGCAGTCTGTGAGGCCTTCCCTGTAGGGCCCTGTTTACCCCTCTGCCAGTTCCTACCCTTCTTATACTGAGAATTGCCACCTTGTTGGCCCTAGAATTGTTTAGGTTTTGACTATTGTTGTTGTTGTTGCCCACTCTTAGTGGGTGCTTGAGGAGTTCTAAATGGTGCAGTTAACTGGGACTGATTTCCCTGAGCTTTATTTCCACTAGTAGGTGCACTTCCTATCTGTACACCTGTCTGACCACCAAGTGCATGACTAAGGTTTAGCTGAACTAATCTGGCCTTTGCCATGGCTATTTCCATTGAAGCTGGCTCGAATACCCTCACACCTCCACTAATAGGGTTGTTCAAACCTCCTAGGAAATGTTGGACAAGCATAACCTCGTCATTACCAATTTTGGTGTATTGTTTGAGCTCATAGAACTTGTGCTCATACTGGTCTACTGTCATCCCATACTGACACAAGGCATAAAAATCATCTGCTTGAGTCTGCCTCCACAAGGGTGAGAGAAATCGTGCCCTGAATCTCTCCAGAAATAGTTCCCATGTGATGGTGTTAATGCATACATCGATCTTCTCCTCCTCTAATCTCCATCAGATTGAAGAAAATTTATTTAGGCACATAATAGCACATCTTGCCTTGGTGTTACTGCTGTATGGAAAAATAGCAAAACACCGGTCCAAGCTGATAAGACAGGTCTCTACCTAAAGACCAGTACCCATACCATCAAAGTGAGAAGGATTGGACCTCATCAAGTCCTTTATGTGACCTAAGGAAGGTGGATCTCGAATAGCTAGAATCTCCCCTCGCCTTGGTGATCTCTCTCTCTCTCTCTTTCCTCTAGAACGTATTGAAGCGGCTCCTCAACCTGAGGATGAATAGGTTGCTCAAACTCAGGCCTTTAGCCTAACCTAGCCAAAACCTCCTGAAACATCTTTCTCAGCTGTTCCCTTTCGAAAACATGTTCTCCTACATGCTGAGAGTTCTGATGAACATATTGTTCCTGCTCCTGATGAACTGACTGTTCTGGCTCAACACTCACATGAGTGGATGGTGGTGAAGGACTGTGATGGTTAGAACCATGGCCCCATCCTCCACCTTTGCGTCCTTGGTGACCACCCATACGACCACCTCCTCTAGCTTTCTTAGCCATGACCTGGTACCATAAAAGAGAAAAAGGTTCAGATCCATAGCAAGGACAAGTCCTGAGAGATACAAACATTATGACCTAAGCAAGATGGTTGATGAAAGGCACACTACAAACCCAGAGTACCAAGTGTTGAAACTTAGTCTCTGATACCAAGTGTAATGCCCCGCCAGGAACCCTAAAGGAAAACAACACAACTAGCCAACTAAAGGGTGTAATAATTTTTTTTTTGTTAAAGACTAAGTGTAGTAACTATAATAATTGCATGTTTAACAACATAGCGGAAGTCTCTCTTAAGTTTTCCTAAGGGTAACCAATGAAGATTAATTTCAAAGATTATATTAACACCACAGCTAATCCATTTAATTAGATAAATTGAATACTTAAGTTTAAAATCACACATACATCCAAATTTCACAATAAAGAAATGTATGTATTCCAATGTATCCAATTTCCATAAACCATTTAAACATAAGATCGAAACAATAACATTTACTTCACTGACATAATAATATTACAATATCCATAAATACATGGCTTCCAATAATACCACTCGTTACAAAGATACAATATCAAGGTTACATAAAAGTTTGATACAATGACCACAAGGTCTCAACTGAACAATGATCTCGAACAAGAGCTGGTACATAAACCACAATCCAAGAAACACCAGTGAAGCCTTTCCTCGCCTGAAGATACAATCCAGAACATTCGATGGGAAGTGGCACTACCACCCGACCATGTGATCTTGAAATGGAACCACCCCAACGTGCTAGGAGATAGTAGAAAACCCTCAAGCAAGCAAAGTAAGACAAGTACAAAAGGACTACAGGACTCTACAACCATCCATGTAACACAACTCACAAAACACTAGTGACTCTAAGAAGAGAGTGTCATCGCATAGCTTGATGGTTACCATGGTACAACCTCCATAGGTCCCGGCCCCCATACTCGGGTTTCTCCTGGTAACCTTTCCCGAGCCTCCGGTTCCAACTAAGTCTCATGCAGACCCTACCAATCCTTTCGTGAAGACAAGGTGGTAAGTTTGCCATTCCAGACATTCTCGTAACATCATAAGCCCTGTACAAGCACTCATCTATGCACGAGGCACATTTATCTTAATTAATATTTAAATCTACCCACCCCCTAATCAATTATTAGGTTATCACTTTTTAACTAACTTTCGATGGGTTATCCTGTCATCCACTTTGGGCATGGCCCCCGCTCAGAAGCCACTCTCTCTCTTAGGACACCAACATGAAATGCTTCTCTTTATGAGAACTCTATGGTGAAACAGGCAACCATAAACAATCTTGACAAGCACAGGTGATGGATACACAAATACCAACCCAAGATTGACCATTTGGACAAAAACACACAATGGCTCATATCAAATAGGTTATACAACAACACCTAGTCTAGGTGAAATAAGAGCATAGGACACAATTACAATTTAACCAAAATTATAATGAAATAACACTTGACTAAGAACACAATATACACAAGATCCTATTACAGACAATCTTTCCTTAAAAATAGCCAAAGCATAAATAACATGCAATTTACAAATTTCCAGATAACAAGAATTTACAACTTTTTAATACCAAAAACATCCACTTTGTCATTTGTCCAAAAAGATTTAAAATTCAAATAATTGTCCTAATGTATTTTCAACATATTTATTTAATTTAACATCCCAAACTGTAATTAAATAATATTTTAAATAACATTTAAAATATTATAATAACTACCCAAAAGAAAAAAATCTAATATTAAATATATATATTTATAAACACATATATGAATATACATATATTTATTTATATACATATATATAATAATATTTAATTTATTTAATTCCCTAGGCACGAAATCCGAAATAGTGGATAGGGTTTAGAAATTAATTAAAATTATAAAAAACCACTTTAATCATTGCCAAAAAGGTCTGTCATGGTAGCCTATGCTACCACCGGTAGCTAGTACTACCGTCCAGTAGGGCTGCTACTGTCTGGTAGCACTGGTACCATTTGGTAGCACTGCTATAATCGGTAGCTAGTACTACTGTCCGGTAGATGCTACCATCGGTAGCACTGCTACCTTTGCTAGTACTGTGTACTACTGCCGGTAGTGGATGGTACTGTAGGTAATAATTTTTTATTTATTTTTTTTTAATATTTTTTTTTTTAATTTATATATTTTTTTTATAATTATTATATATATATATATATATATATATATATTTATATGTTTTTTAAACCAAAAAATAGTTAAATAATATATATATATATATATATATATATATATATATATATTTAATAATTTCATTTTAATAAATTTAACAATAATAACAAAAAACAATATTTTTCCAATAATTCCATTTCCACAAAATTTTAATCTTTTTTTTTTATATATATATTTAATTAACCCAAATAAATTTAATGTGCAATTAAATTTATTTTCTTAAGGTAACTAAAACCATTTCTCAGATAAATACCCTTTCTCCTAAATCGTGCAATTTCCATGCACCATAAAAACTTGGCAAACTTTCTATAATAATTTTCCTAATTTTCATAAAATTACGTTCTTTCCACAAACAAGAAATACACATCAGGCATGAGTTTTCAAACAAAACTCGAATTCACCAGAAGAGAGTTTTGGACTTGACAATTATTTTACACACACATCAAGTAGAGAAAAATAGAAACATTTTTAATAAAACACAAAACTAAGAAATCATCCAACCTGGTAAAGCTTTCCCGGAAGAATTTTGTAGAAGAGCCCTAGTCCCTTCAATGACTTTTAATAAAATTTCTTCACCTAAATTCTTGACCTGTTCCTGTATATCCCTATCTGTGTTTTTAAAATAAAGACCTAATCCCTATTTAAACTAAAATTCTAGGTTCAATAGCTTTTTCACAAAAAACCTAAATTTAGAATAATAGTAATTTATTTATTTTATTTTCTAAATTTATCACAAGCAATAATTAAAAAACATTATTCCTTCTTTACTTTTCTCATGCACATTAATTTATTTTCTAAATAAGGAATTAATATAATATTTTAATTCCAATTAATTAATTTTCTAAATAAAGAATTAAAATAATATTTTAATTCTAATTAATCCTTTTATTCATTTATTTAATTATCACTTTAGAAAATAATAAATACAATTTATCTAATTTATTTTAAAAATAAAAATATATTTTTAATACCATGCAACTTAATTTAATAATTTCTTTAATTAACTAAATTTATAATCTCAATGCATAAACAATACAATAATGAGATAATTTCATAAACGTAATTAATTAATTAATTAAATCTACTAAAACACTCAAATTAAACAAATTTCAAGCAATTACCCATAAAAGATAAAATGACAAAATACGAAGACCAAACTAATTGACAAAACGACTAACTAACAACACTCATATGAGTGTAACTGAGTAAAAATAGGTTCAACTACTATCTCCTCCACTTCCATCGAAAAATATAAGGCATGCTTAGACCTGTGAAGCCAGGTGGAGACAATACCTCGTACCTACCTGGTACTTGTACCTACAATATCTTGCATCACCGAACAACAGATGCATATATATATATATAATATATAGAAAACATGACATACACACTAATGAAGGAGGATTGTGACATTCCCTGTCTCACCAAAATGAGTGATGGAAAATCATCCCCTTGCATCCAATACACTCGCAAATACACAACATATAATTCCACATTGCATAAATAAAGTAAAATGTCAGTACATAGCAATAATACATAAAATGTCATAAATCACAAGTACTGAAATACTGCAAATAAATTATACATCTCATCTCCAAATAAAGCATAATGTCATAAAAATCTGAATAATATGTCATGGTAATGTATCCATTGAAAAACCACCAATAATAAAATATGAGTCTAATGAGTTCAACTAGTAGGGGTACTACAATATGTATGTATGAAGGTACACACACACATAAACTTAAAATTAAGCATGGTACTCTTTCAAACATTCAATATTAAAGAAAACAAAAAAAAGAATATGAAAATAATCAATTCACATTATATTGCTTTGAATTTCTTCTAAACATTCAATATTTCCTTATCTTGTGAGTCAATTAAATTTAGAAAGTGAACATATAACTTAAAATATCTCTAAAATGTTCCGCACCCATCACATAAAAGGAAATTAAAGAATTTTTATATATGACAGTTATGTGAAGATAGAAAAGGATAGTCGAAGGATTTTCTTTAGCATTAAATATTGATTTTAGAATGCAAACCTGGAGTACAACAGATGTATTGTTAGAGCAGATCTAACATTTAGGGAAACATATAAACAAGCAAATAGTTCATTATGATTTATGCTACTTATTGGATAGCCATAAAATAAAGAAATAATTTATACAAGCATTAATTACATAAGAGAGATTCAAATAACATTCTCATCACTAGATCCTTAACTTTAAAAGGATCTAAATGGTGCCTAGGTAATGGTCGGAAAATTCAATTTTGGGAAGACTGGTGGGTTGGTGATTGTCCTTTATGGGATTGTAATTGGGTGGCTCATGTTATGGAGAAGTGTCAAGATCAGGTTGGCCACTCGGTTGCTTATTATATTCAGAATGGAAGGTGGATTGACCTCTCTAGATTGGATCTGTTGCTCCTCTCTCTCTAGAAGTGGCTCTTGAATGTTTGCATTCCTTCCTTCTCTGTCGAGGATTCCCTAGTTTGGGTGAGCTCTTCTTCTAGAGTTTTTTTAGTCTCCTAGGCTTTTGCTCTGCTCAGTAGATCCTTTGCTTTGGCCCCATTCTAGTCTTGTCTCTGGAATAAATTATTAATCACTAAAGTTAGAATAAAGTGTTATCTATTGATAATTTGTGTAGAAGAGGGATGTCTTTTCCTAACTAGTGTTTTCTTTGCAAGCAATCTACTAAAGATGTCGAACATTTGTTATTGCATTGTTCCTTTTTCCAGGAGATTTGGGCTCACTTCTTTGATCTTTGGGGTGTTAGTTGGTGTTTCACCTACAGTTTGTTGGACTGTTGGCCTCAATGGTCTTTCCCCTTGGATAACCAATCTCTTACAATTTTATAGAATTTTACGCTCCCACATGTTGCTTGGGGCATTTGGAAGGAAAGGAATAACCATATTTATCAAAGACAAAGAATCTTCTGCTATTTTGGTTTCTCATCATATTCAAACCATTATAAGGAGAATTTAATTTCTTCTTGTCCTTCCCATAAGCTTGATCCTATCATTCAAACCTCCAAGTTGGACTAGGATATAATCAATAGATGGCACATTGATTGGGATATATCAAGACCAACTGCAAAAGAAAAGCACATCAAACCCAACATTGCTTATATTTCTCCTCCCACAGGATGGATAAAAATTAATGTTGACGGGGTGGCTAAAAGAAATCCTAGGCCAATAGGTTGTGGGGAAGTTGCTCATGATCACAATGGTAGGCTTGTCGTAGTAGTGGCACTCCCACTGGGTACTCAGACAAACCATTATGCTGAGGAAAATGTGTCCTACGTTGGGCTTATAATGGCTCTTCATGGAGGGTTCAAGAAGGTCTAGCTGGAAAGTGATTCACTAAACATAATCAACTATTAGCTAGACGATTAATCATTTAATGTAGGAATGATTTGAAATGATTGTCAAACTTGAAGAAATTCAAATTTTGCAAATTTTTAGGGAGGGAAATATATCTGCAGACCATGTGGCAAATCTTGGGGTCACTAGGGACAATGAAAAATGGTGTTCGGAAGGGGAATGCTTTCCATTTCAATTATGTGAACTAACATGGAAGGATGCCGAAATTATCTCTTGGATAGAGCATTAATTATGATAGCTTTTCACATGTGTAAATCCATTCATAGAAAGAAGTGGAGACAACCTTCCGGGCTATTCCTATGGCCCTAGATTTTTTTAGTCTATTTAAAGCCTAGTTTGTTGGAATCCAAGAACACTGAGAGGGGGGGGAGGTGAATCAATGTTCTATCAGAACGATCAATTTCAACCTTATTAAAACATGCATTCACCAACTAGTATACCAGTACATATAGAATTGAAAGAAGTAAAGTAATCAATAAGCCAATCACACAAATCAATACCATAACACAGAGAATTATATGTGGAAAACCTTAAAGAGGAAAAACCACGATGGGATTTGTGACCCACAATATCAATCCACTGTCCATATGAAAACATATTACAAAAATAGGGGCCTACACTTGCAGGAAGGCTTGCAGCCTAGAGCACACTGCTCATCACAAAAGAGTCTCACTAACTACATAAAAATCTAGGCTACAATCTGAAAGAATGAGTGAACTGCAATGATAGCATCTCTTATGCCTGAATACAGTTTTGGCTAAAGATCTGTTTGTTCTGGTTTGAAACCCTAAACCCTTACCAGAATACCCTCTTACATAATCAACATTCCCTGCATTACAATTATCTCTATCTCACTCACATTACATTCCATATCTCAAAATGATCTAATCAACTGATGTATATACCCTTACAATCCTTCATGCCTTATGTCGACTTACATAGATAATTACAAAATGAATATATATGTCAGCTCAATTACATATATGCATAAATATTAAAATCAATAGCTGATTGTTGGATCTCCAAAAATGATGCCGACCTCCAATACTTGTAACCTAATTAAGTCATGTCGGCCTGCAATGTCGGTACCCAAAGAATTCCTTCCAACCAATAAAGCTACCTGTCGGTGTTGGTGAAGTGTGTTGGTAAACAACCAAACCAAAATATGAAGGCCATTACATATTGCCATCAATGACAACATATTGAAACCAATCAAATGAGTGTCAATTTCCAAAAATCTCCCCCTTTGGCATTGATGGCAAACTCATGTAAAAAATGATAATGGTTTCCATTTGTTGGTTTCATCTTGATACTGCTCCCCCTAAGGTGAATATCCATATATCTCTCGATGTCAAGAATATATTTTTCACCTATACCTCCCCCTTTGACATCAATGCCAAAAAAAAACCAAAAATAAGGACAAAGAATGAAAGACTGTACAAAAGAATGTCCAAAAATACCCTACTGGAGCTGAATATATTTGAAAATTTCCAGATAGGCTTTCTCCAAAATCTCTAAATAGGTATCCCAACTTGATTTGAGTATGCCGTAAATAGATAAACATCCATTAAGCATATGGGCATATGACTCTTTATCCTTAAGTTCTGCTAGTGTGGCCTTACCAACCATATCAATATACTCCTTATGTACACTTAATGAGTCCAACCGGGGACTCACCAATCCTCTAAGACCTTGAGCTCTACTTATAATTTTATCTTTATCCCTCTTAAGAGATGAAACTTGATCTTCCAAAACCAAAATTTGACCATCAATAGATGTAGTCAAAGAATGTGAACCATCAAAAGAATTGACTATACCTACAATCTTCTCCTGAATATCCTTAATCCCTTTATATGTCTTTGTTGTATGTAAACATGTGTTACACCATACTCTATAAATATTAGTACACTGCCTCAAAGAATTTTCAATCAACTTTAGTTTATCATTAATCTCCTTCTTCTCTGATTCAATCAACTGATCAAATGTTTCTCTCTTAGCTAGTGTAAACCTCTCCAGTGCCTGTCAGTTTGATATCTACTGTAAAGATTGAAAGTCCTTAGAAATATTCTCTGTGATTATCTTAAGCTTGCCGGATGGGCTTTCTCCTTTGTCAAATTTGCACTCTGGGAAAAGTCTATGCAAAATAGGGATAGAGTGATCAATAACTCCTTTGTCCATATATCCTTCCTTCATCATCTTCTGTGCAGCCATCATCATGAGCTCAGTAGAACTCATCTCAGTTAAAATTTTTTGTTCTACCTTTGAGGAGTCGATTGACAACAATGATATGTTCACTATTGGTTCCCAAATCATCAATATGGTAGTGAATGTAAGTTCTGACATCTTCAACATATACAACTCCTTCTGTGACATGGGAAAAACGCTCACCAAATCATCCAAGGTGGAAATATGTGGGCATCATTTGAAAATTGGCCTAGGACAATCCTTTAACTCAACAACAGTAGGATTTGCAATAAAAGTGGGTGCAGAGGATGATCTTGCTTCCATGATGAAGGATAATATCGATAAGTACCTGAGAAATGGTTTCTAGTGAAAACCCTAAAGAACTCTTCTGATCGCTAGTGAAATTGCTCAAGAAGATATTCATCACACTGAATTGCCATAGACTCACTCTGAATCGCTTTGAATTGCTCTGAATGCAAATTGATCAAAAATGAAGTGAATTCAACCTTTTAACCTTCAAGAAACCCTAATCTATCATTGATATGAATGACTACTGGTACAAGATATTGGATCTCAATCGAACATCTCCATGCCGGATAAGCATTTCCAATGTCTGGAACATCTTCCAAAACCTCTTCCCATGACTTAAGCAATATTATGATGAGTTTTTCCTACCCCTAAGGCATGCACCTCAGTTACCAAATGAGCTTCATGTTGGTGTAGGAGCAACCTCCTCTATCGATCTAACTTCCTGACCCATCTCTTAGTATGATCTTGTCGGATTTCATTGACTTTCTCTTTGCTTTTATCATTTGATCCATCAATGTTAATCGGTGAATTTATGCTTCTACAGAACTTACCTATGTGTCAAACTTTGTTGCATGCATAACATGTAACATTGGTCTTTTGAATTGATTTGCTAAAACCAATATAATTGCTTGACATACACTGATTAGCCATATGTCCAAATTTTCCACATGCATAGCACTTAACATTCATTATGCAATCTTCTGTCTTATGACCATACTTATTGCATTTAGAACATTGATCTAGAGCAAAATTATAGTTATGATTTTCTCTATTTCTACATTGCCTAGTCATGAACAAATTTATTAAAAACAAAGCATCTACCATTAAATTTGTAAGCATTAAGCTGCCTTACTAGTGCCTTTTGGTTTTGATCTTCATTTGTAGTACCGGAGCACTGACCTTGTCCAAATCCAAGTCCATTGGAATCTCCATTTTATACTCACTTGCAATAGTCATATCATCTCTCAGAACTATCATTTGTCTCTCAATTTCTTGTTCATTACTCTGGGATTGCATTAAATCAGTTCTCCTTTGACATATAGCAAGATTTAGCATTCTTCAAATTTGTCTTTTAGAGATATAGCAAGATTTTCTTCCTTCTTCTTCTAGTCTTCAATCTCCTTTGACATCCTCATAGTTAGAGCTTGCATTTCATTCCTCATGACCATGTTCTCCTGACTCAACTTCTAACATCTCTCATTAAGGGCATATTTCTCTTCATTATCATGATTTTGTAGAAGTTCCTTCCTCCTAGCTTGAATAGATGACAACCTCTCTTGTAGGATAAGAATGAATTCCTAAGCATAATTCAATCCATCTTGTAACTTTAAGTTCTTCATCCTTTCAACATCATAATCTTCAAGTGCTTCCTCAAGTTGCTTCTCCAAACTCAGATCCATGCATTCCAGATTCTAGATCTACCTCAAGCTTTTAAACTTCCTTTGAAGAATAAGGCTCTGATACCAGTTTTTGGAATCCAAGAACACCGAGAGGGGGGTGAATCAGTGTTCTACTAGAATGATTAATTTTAACCTTGTTAAAACATGCATTCACCAACAAGTATACCGGTACATATAGACTTGAAAGAAGTAAAGTAATAAATAAGCCAATCACACAAATGAATACCATAAAACAAAGAAGTATACATGAAAAACCTCAAAGAGGAAGAACCATAGTGGGATTTGGGACCCACAATATCAATCCACTAGCCATATGAAGAGATATTACAACATATAGGGGCCTACACTTGTAGGAAGGCTTACAACCTAGAGCACACCGCTCATCACAAAAGAGTCTCACTCACTACATAAAAATCTAGACTACAATCTAGAAGAATGATTGAATTGCAATGATAGCATCTCCTATGCCTGAATATAGTTCCAGTCAAAGCTCTCTCTATTCTAGTTTGAAACCCTAAACCCTTACCGAAATACCCTCTTACATAATCAACATTACTCACATTACAATTATCTCTCTCTCACTCACACTACATTCCATATCTCAAAATTATCTAATCAACTGACATATATACCCTTACAATCCTTCATGCCTTATGTCAGCTTACATAGATAATTAAAAAATGAATATACATGTCGACTCAATTACATATATACATAAATATTAAAATCAATAGCCGATTGTCAAATCTCCCAAAATGATGTCAGCCTCCAATACTAGTACCCAAAGAATTCCTTCGAACCAATAAAGAAACCTTTCAATGCTGGTACTAGTGTTAGTGAAGTGTCTACCAATAAACAACCAAACCAAAATATGAAAGCCGAAACATGTTGGCATCGATGACAACATATTGAAACCAATCAAATGAGTGTCAATTGACAACATGGTTTTGGTGTAAACACTAAAAATTGCAGAGGTAATAATTGTATTGGGGGAGAGAAGAATAAAATGCAACCATCATTGTGTGAGATATGGGAGAAAAATAAAGAGGTATGGAGGAAAGTTGTGGATGGTGGTCTAGAAGCATATGTCAGAAAACTCCATGGCTAGAACCGCAAATCTCTACTACGACCCGTTAGAGTTATTTGAGGGGTCATGTATGAATGACAATATCAAAATTGCCTTATATGTTAGAAGTATTGCATAAAAGGTACTGCTCCTAGGAGGAGGAGCAACCTGAGGAAGAAGACTAGTCGTAGTCTTTCATTTTGTTCACTAAAATTTTTGTGCAGGTTGCTAATTTTGAGGAAGACTAACAGAAACTTTCAATCATCAAGGACTGTTCTCCAGGTTACATACTGCCAAGTGCCAAGATCTACTTTAGATCCCAACAGAAGCATGTGTCAAGGTACCAATGGAGAGGTATATTTTGTGGACCTACAGTCTAAAGCTTCAAGGATGGTGAGTTCCTAGCTGCCTACATTTAATGAACCTAGGAAGATTGCACGAATGTTGACAAGGACAAGAATGGGCCTTATGGTAAATTGTAATGAATTTTACTTTGACGTGTCTTCTTGGCCTCAAGCTTGTTTTGCTCCCTTGTGTTATAAAAGGGAATTTAGTGCAAAGAAGAATCATTCTAAATTTTTTGTTTTAGTATGTAGTAGGATAGCTTTGAAGCAATATATTAACAAATAGTTTCTTACAGATTTTTAGCACATCAATTTATCATGGAAATTTTATTTAATACTGAAAATCAATAAAGAGAATATTCATTTTCTTGCTCAAATCTATTGTATGGTGTATTATGAATTGTTATGTTGATAACATGTTGAATTTGTCTTCTGTAATGGAGAATGTGTATGTCTTGATAGGTTTAATTTCAAGTAAATGAATTCAATTATGTCTTGAATGTTGGAACATTTGTGTGAGAGGTTTTGTGAGGAAGTTAATGAATATATTCTCAGTCTGAGCATTTTAAGCAAGTCTTGAGTGCTTAGTATTGGATTGTAATGTTGATATCGTGATATTGTCTCTCTTTAGACCTATTATTTGACTTTATATCTCCATCGAACAAGAACTGGTCATACTTTTTTAGGGTTTTAGGATCATTCAACATTCTTATTTCACCTTTTGTATTTCATTTTCTAGTTCTTCTACATTAGGAGTAGAATAGATTAAAATCAATTTTCAATGCAAGCAATGTAGTAGAAACTAAAGTTCAAGCTAGAATTAATAGTATATCTTACTTTTCCTTGGTATATTTTCATTGAAAGCATCTGCTAAATGTTTCAATGTATGTCCTTGTAAAGTTGAATTGTTGTGAAATGTTGTAACAAGGATACCCACCTAGGCCCTGCAGAGCCTAAAGAGTAGAAGATTGCAGCCTTTGTGCCAAATCTTGTTTGTTGGCCAAAACCAATCCTAAGTTTGTTGATTAGTTAGTGGCAATTCCTCTAGGATCTAGGACCTGTTGATTTGGTAACCAGCACATATTATTAAATGTATGACGATGTATGGTAGTGGAAATAGATGAAGTATCAAACAATGAGTCCAACTCTACACAAAATATATTATTTTTGAAAACATATGGTTGTATGCAACCATTTGATCAAAATAGATGGTAAACTATTCCAAAATTAAAATAAATATATAAACACCACCATTAAAAAATTTAACCTAAATTAAAAAATATATATATATATATATCATGATTTCAAACAACCTAAATAGAGATTCCACAAGGAATAGTGATAAGGGAATAATAGTCAATATTAATAATAATATATAATATGTAAAAGTGAATTGCAAAATAATTCATAGAAAAAGAATGGATATGGCTATTAATAGTGATTAAGGCACATAGAAAACTAATGAATCAATAGTAATAGGCGAATAGAGTGTGATACTAAAAAATTACACTTAGGGATTGAAGTTGTACTCTTTGGATCTACTATAGGAGGAATCTTTTGTCAATATGAAGGAATTGATTGTGTGTTGAATTCATGTTTTGTCATTGATGTCAACACTAGCTGTTATGGTTGTTTACTGGCTTCTAGAAGAAGGATTGGATTGGGAAGATTATCAATTGATTGCCACTGGTATGATTTGGATGATCGAATAAGTTTTTATGAATGGTTCATATGCTTCTAAAGTATTTTTCAATCAGTTGGTATTGACTTGATGATCGAATGTTATCTTATGTTCTAGTAAGCCTGCTTTGTAGGACCGATAAGGGTTTCACCAGTAGAGCTTTATTGAAGATCTTTGATGTAATGCATAAGTGATATTGGTGTTGCTTCTAGAAGGGATTAAGGATGCTGATGGTGATTAGTTTGTGCCTCAGTTCATTGGTATCATTGCTTTGGTGTGCGTCTATCTAATTTAGGTCTGATGTTATCTAGGTTATGGACCAGTTTTATGTAATGTGTCAGTGGATCCTTCTGATGCACTTCTAGGATATTTTATTGATTGGATGATTTTTTTTTGGCCTTAGGCTGAAATGTTTTATGATTTTATTTTAGGATTATGTAATCGATCTATTGAATTATCATTTGGGTAGCCGACCTAATTTGTTAGGTCCCGGGTTGGTATATAATTGATGTAAGATATCATTGTAGGTCATAGGAAAGGAATGAATAATGTAATAATAGTTTGTGAAAAGGATTTAGTCGATCATACATGACCAAGTTGGGTTTATGTAAGAGGTTTTAGACCTCCAGTATTGAGCTTAATCAGAACTATAATCTGGCATGTGTGATGCTATCATTGGCAGTTCTTCTTTTTGAATTGTTGTCCAAATATTTTGAATTGGTTTACCTCTTTTGTAGTCAGTGAGACTCCATTGTGATGAGAAGTGCACTATACGTAGTGTTCCTTCCTATATGTGTAGGCCCCTATTGTAATCATATACTTTCTATAGAAGTGTCATCTGACTGTGGGTAGAGTTTCCCACCATGGTTTTTCCCTTTACTAGTTTTTCCACGTATAAATCATGGTGTTATGTGTTATGGTTGCATGGTATTGATTCTTTGGTTTTCAATTAGGCTTTAATGCTTTATCAGTTATTCTGGTTAAAGGTTTTAAGTGCTTTAATTCACATAATCTATTGACAACTGATTCACCTCCCTCCCTCTTATTTGTTCACCGATTATCCTAACAATTGGTATCAGAGTCTGATCCTCTTTTTGCAGAAGCTTAACTACTTGAGGAAGATCCTATGGCAACTAATATTTCAGCTACTTTTTACCAAAAGGACAACCCTAGGCTTGATTGAAAAAACTATGTAGTATGGAAAATTTAGATGGAGACTCATTTAAGATTCACTGAAAAGGACATTTTGGAAATAACTCAAAAAGGTTACACTCATCATGATCTAGCATCTAGCAATCCTGCACTGACAGACTTGGAAAAGAACATTGAAAATGACTACAGAGCTAGAGAGGCCCTCATAAGCACCTTATTAGATCAGTAGATCATGGGATTATTAGATAAATAATTTGCAAAAGCTATATGGGACAAGTTGGAGACTCTGAATGAAGTTGATCACATTGTTAAAATTGTGAAACTTGAATGTTACTGGGTAAGATATGAAAGCTTGAATTTGGAGGAAGATGAACAAGATTATGCATTCATGGAAAGGGTAAATGAAATTGTATTAGGAATTCAGTGTTGTGGTGGATCTCAAAGTGAGTAAGAGATTGTTTCAAAAGTATTAAGGGTTTTGCCAGTGGCATATAAGATGAAGGTAACTACAATTAATGAGCTAAGAACCATGCCTAATTCTTTTGTCAATAGAGATACTCTTGTTGGGAAGATATCTGCTTTTGAGCTTGAAGAATATAGTCCTCCAGGAGCTACAAAGATTGACATTACATTTAAGGCATCTACATCATCAACCAGAAAGCATGATTGGAAAGTTTTGTATGCAAAGGAATTGGAAAAAATTAGGAAAGAATATGAAAAGCTTGAGCAACTTGAAGCACTATTTGCTAGAAGGATGCCTAAAGGTCTGAAAAGAAGTAAGTATGAAGGAAAATCTCCTTTCAAATGTTTTGCATGTAATAAGATAGGTCAATTTGCATCTAGATGTCCTAAAAGGAATTCAAAATTGGAAGAAAGAGCAAGAAGATCTTTTAAGCCTAACCCTAAATATCAGATCAAACATAGGTATAGGAGAAACAAAAATGAAACATCCTACTATGCTGATGAGGAAGGAGTAATTGATGACTCAAAGGAAGAACCGACAGGAGATTCAGCTAGTGGATCCGACAATGGAAGAGACTGGGTATTTATGCTATGAAGGAAGATGATCGAGAACAAGTTATCATAAATGAGGAAAAGGCCCTTGCAACAAAATTTGAAGACAAAGATGAATGGGTAATAGACAGTGGATGTTCTCATCATATGATAGGAGACAAAAAAAAAATTCTAACCCTGCAAGAATTTGATGGTGGTCAAGTCAGATTTGGTAATAAAAAAACATGCATGATCAAAGGAAGAGGAACCATTTCATTGGATGGTAAGCATAAAACTGATAATGTCTATTATGTTGAAGGTCTGGAGAATAGTCTTTTGAGTGTAGGATAGTTGGTAGACAAAGTATTTCAATTACAATTCAAGGATCAAAAGTGTAAAATCATAAGCAAATCAGGATTGGAGATTGTAATTGGTGCACAGATAAAAGGTAACATCTTTCATTTGAACTCCGGTGAAAGAACATGTTTTATTGCACATATTCATGAAATTTGGCTTTGTCATAAGAGGTTGTGTCACGTATATTTTGGTTGCATTGTAAAGATTAGTTCAACTAAGGCAGTTAGATATTTACCTAAGATTGTGAAGCCTCATAATCCGGTATGTAAGGAATGTCAAATGGGTAAAAAAATTAGAACTTCTTTTAAGAGCATACCTAATAAATCTAATGATATTCTTGATTTGTTTCATAATGACCTATGTGGTTTTGCTAATACAAGAAGCTTTCAAGGAGATAGATATTTCATGTTGATCATTGATGACTATTCTAGAATGATGTAGGTTTCTTTTCTAAGGGAGAAATTTGAAGCCTTTGATAAATTGAAGATCTTTAAAGCTATGGTTGAGACAGAGACAGGGATAAAAATCAAGTGTCTAAGATCAGATCAAGCTGGTGAATTCACATCCGGTAAATTCAGCAACTATTGTCATAAAAATGGAATTAGGAGATAGTTATCTGCACCCCAGACACCTCAGTAGAATGGCATTGTGGAAAGAAAGAACAAAACTATTTTGGATGCAACCAAAACCATGACGATGGAAGCTAATTTGCCTCATATCAACTAGAGAGAAGTAGTAAGTGTAGCAGTTTATACGCTCAACAAAGTTCATATCAAAGGAGATACCAATAAGACACCTTATGAATTATGGTTAGGTCATTCCCCTACTCTTAAGTATTGCAGAATCTTTGGAAGTAAGTGTTATATCAAAAGAGATGATTCCATTGGAAAGTTTGATCCTAGATGTGATGAAGGAATATTTCTTGGTTATTCAACTAAAAGAAAATCATATAGATGTTATAACAAAAGATTGCAAAGAATTGTGGAGAGCGCTAATGTGAAAGTTGATGAACATCACAAAGACCAAGCTAAATCTTATTACAGAGAACTGACAATGGAAATAATCATAACTGATCTGATAATGCTTGTATCAGAACAAAATACTGAATTAGTTACCCCAACATCATAAAAAAACTCAATTGTAACTGAAGAGCAACATCGAGAACCTAAAAATTAGAAAACACCAAGGTATGTAAGGCTAAATCATTCTAAAAATCAGATCATTGGAGACAAAAACATGGGAGTTATGACAAGAAGAAGATTGGAAAATAAAGAGGTATGTTTAATTTCTCAGATTGAACCGACATCAATAATTGAAGCTTGTAAATATGAATGTTGGATGAAACCTATGGAAGATGATTTAGATCAAATAGAAAAGAACAATACTTGGACTTTGGTTCCCCGACCTAAAAATAAGAATGTCATTGGAACTAAATGGGTTTTTAGAAACAAAATGAATGAGGATGGACAAGTTGTAAGAAACAAGGATATTATTAGCAGGAAGGAATTGATTATGGTAAAAATTTTGCACTAGTAGCTAGAATTGAATCTGTTAGACTATTTCTTGCTTATGAAGCCTATAAGAACTACAAGGTCTATCGAGTGGATGTTAAGTGTACATTTCTTAATGGATAACTTGAAGAGGAAGTCTTTATTGAGCAACCTAGTGGATTTTTACTAACAGATGATAAAAATATGGTTTGCAGATTAAGGAAAGCCCTATACGGATTAAAACAGGCTCCTAGAGCTTGGTATGCAAGGTCGGATACGTATATTTTGAAGATTGATTTTATAAAAGGTAATGCTAACAATAACCTATATTATAAAATCACTAATGATGATATTATGATTATTGAAGTATTTATTGATGATATCATTTTTGGAGTTGAAGAAAAATTGTGCATGGAATTCTTTGATAATATGAAGAGTGAATTTGAAATGTCTATGATTGGACATCTAAGATTTTTTCTAGGTTTGCAGATTACTCAGGCTGGCAAAGACATCTTTATCTGTCAAACTAAGTATCTAAGGGAGTTATTGAAGAAATTTGGTATGGAAAATTTCAAACCAGTTTGTACTCCTATGGTTACAAATGAAAAGTTGTCAATTAAAGATGTATCACCTCCAGTAAATCCTACAAGATATAAATCCATGATTGGTGGTTTTCTATATTTAACTCAGACTAGACTGGATATAATGAATGCAATCAGTATTGTATCAATATTTCAAAGTAATCCAAGAGAAAATGATGAAAGTGCAATAAAAAGGATATTCTGGTATTTGCAAGGAAAAACTAAATATGGTTTATGGTACCCTAAAGATGATGACATTACTTTATGTGCATCTACAGATGTAGATTGGGTAGATGATGTTGATGACCAGAAGAGCACTTCAGGTGGAGAATTCTTTCTTGGGAAGAAGTTGGTTTCATGGATCAACAAGAAGCAATCATGCATTTCTTTATCTACTACTGGAGCTAAATATGTTATAGTCACAACTAATTGCACTCAAGTTCTATGGATGTTGCAGATGTTGAAGGATATACAAGTGAGTTGTAATGATCTGGTTGTTATTCATTGTGATAACTCTGCAGCTATTGACATACCTAAGAATCTGGTATTTCACTCCAAGACTAAGCACATATCAATCAATTATAACTTTTCGAAGGAAAAAATGGAAGCAAAAGAAGTCAGATTGGTTTATGTGAACACTAAAGAATAGATTGTAGACATCTTCACTAAACCTTTGTCGTGGGAATCATTTGAGTATTTGAGAGATAGATTGGGGGTTTGTATCTCTCCAGTAGAGACTTAAATGATGCAGATGTGCATCAGTCTGGTATGCATTATTAGAGCTATCTTTTTCTCTGGATAGATGGAATAATGCTACGACTAGGGGGGAGTAGTCAGCCTTGAGATTTAGAGTTTTCATATTTTGTTTGATATCTATGTCATATCTTTGGCATTATTGTCAAAGGGGGAGGAATATATGTGAAAAAACATTTCTATTCATTGTTCAGATTGATTACACTCCTCAAGGGGAGTTTGGCGGTATTTGGTCTTTTGATTTAGATTTGGTTCAAAGCTTCATTGCTGTATCATTTTATGGGAGATTGTTTGTTGCCTTCCATAGGGGGAGAGACTTGTTTGGCATTTCTTGGCACTTGGATGGTTTTTACATCTAGTGTTGTCATCAATGCCAAAGGGGGAGATTGTTGGCAATATGAAGGAATTGATTATGTGTTGCATTGATGTTTTGTCATTGATGTCAACACTAGCTATTATGGTTATTTATTAGCTTCTGGAAGAAGGATTCGATTAGGAAGATTATCAGTTGATTGCCAGCGGTATGATTTGGATGATCGAATAAGTTTATATGAATGGTTCATATTCTTCTGAAGTATGTTTCAGTCAGTTGGTATTGACTTGATGATCGAATGCTATCTTATGTTCTAGTAAGTCTTCTTTGTAGGTCTGGTAAGGGTTTCACTGATAGAGCTTTATTGAAGATCTTTGATGTAATGCATAAGTGGTGTTGTTGCAACTTCTAGAAGGGATTCAGAATGTTGATGGTGATTATGTTTGTGCCTCAACTGATTGGTGGCATTTCTTTGGCATGTGTGGATCTAATTTAGGTCCAATGCTATCTAGGTTATGGACCGATTTCATGTAACATGTTGGTGGATCCTTATGATGCGCTTCTAGGATGTTTTATTGATTGGATGATGTTTGTTTAGCCTTAGGATGACATGTTTTATGATTTTATTTTAGGATTATGTAATGTATCTATTGAATTATCATTTGGGTGGCCGACCTAATTAGTTAGGTCTCGGGTTGGTATATAAGTGATTTAAGATCTCATTATAGATCATAGACAAGGAGAGAATAATGTAATAATCATTTATGCAAAGGATTTGGTTGATCATAGGTTATTGAGTTGGGTTTATGTAAGAGGTTTTAGACCTCTGGTATTGAGCTTAATGGGAACTGTAATCTAGCATGTTTGATTCTATCATTGGCAGTTCTTCATTTTGGATTGTTGACTAAATATTTTGAGGTGGTTGACCTCTTTTGTAGTTAGTGAGACTCCATTGTGATGAGCAGTGCACTCTAGGCAGTGTTCCTTCCTGCATGTACATGCCCCTATTTTAATCATATACTTTTTGCAGAAGTATCATCTGACTATGGGTAGGGTTTCCCATTGTGGTTTTTCCCTTTATTGGGTTTTCCATGTACAAATCATGGTGTTATGTGTTATGGTTGCATGGTATTGATTCTCTGGTTTTCAATTATGTTTTAATGCTTTATCAGTTATTCACATAAAAGATTTGAAGTGATTTAATTCACATAATCTGTTGACAACTGATTTAGCCCCCCTTCTCAATTGTTCACTAGTTATCCTAACAAAATCAACAAAATATTATATACAAATTGAATTACATACACAATCAATTCTATTTGAATAACAACTTAGGGAAAAATAATAAATTCTCTAGGATATATAAAAATTACATCATACTACTACAGGAATAATCTCATATATGTTGAGAAATACAGATAAATAAAAATTCCAAAATCCTATAATATGTTCTTTATATGAGGTAACATTATGTTGTTTGTATGAAATGTTCTTAGCTTTCCACCAAAGGCAAAGCACACAAATAAATAGATTTTTCAAATAAAATAGAGAGAACTATAACAGAAATTTAGAAGATAATAAGAGGCAATAATGACTTGCATGTTGCTTAATCTATTCAAATATCCACTGATCATGTGTATGTATGTATGTATGTATGTATATATGTATGCATGTACACACACATACATAGACTTAAACTTAAACATAGTACTCTTTCAAACATTCAATATTAAAGAAAAAAAAAAGAATATAAAAATAATCAATTCACATTGTATTGGTTTGAATTTCTTCTAAACATTCAATATTTCCTTAGCTTATGAGTCAATAAAATTAACAAAGTGAATAATAACTTCATATATCTCTAAAACATTCCATACCCATCACATAAAAGGGAATTATAGAATATTTATATATGGTAGTTATGTGAAAATAGAAAAAGAGAGTCAAAGAATTCTATTTAGCATTAAATATTGATTTTAGAATGCAAACCTAGAGTACAACAGATGTACTATTAGAGTAGATCTAATGTTTAAGAAAACATATAAACAAGCAAATAGTTCATTATGATTTTATGCTACTTATTGGATAGCCATAAAATAAGGAAATAATTTATATCAGCATTAATTACATAAGAAAGATTCAAATAACATTCTCATCACTAGATCCTTAATTTTTAAAGGATCTAAATGGTGCCTTCGTAATGGTTGGAAAATTCAATTTTGGGAAGATTGGTGGGTTTGTGATTGTAATTGGGTGGCTCATGTTATGGAGAAGTGGAAAGATCAGGTTGGCCACTCCATTGTTGATTATATTTAAAATGGAAGGTGGATTGACCTCTCTAGATTGGATCTATTGCTCCTCCCTCTCCAAAAGTGGCTCTTGAATGTTCACATTCCTTCCTTTCCTGTCGAGGATTCCCTAGTTTGCCTGAGCTCTTCTTCTGGAGGTTTTTCTATCTCCCAGGCTTTTTCTCTGCTCTCTAGATCCTTTTCTTTGGTCCCATTCTTGTCTTGTCTCTAGAACAAATTATTAATCCCTAAAGTTAACATTTTATTCTAGCTTTTTATGCAAAATAAAGTGTTATCTAATGATAATCTATGTAGAAGAGGGATGTCTTTGCCTAACTAGTGTTTTCTTTGCAAGGATTCTACTGAAGATGTTCAAAAATTTGTTATTGCACTATTCCTTTGTCTAGGAGATTTGGGCTCACTTCTTTGATCTTTGGGATGTGAGTTGGTGTTTCCCCTACAATTTGTTGGAATGTTGGTCTCAATGGTCCTGCCCCTTGGATAACCAATCTCTTACAGTTTTATGGAATTTTATGCTCTCACATGTTGCCTAGGGAATTCAGAAGGAAAGGAATAACCATATTTTCAGAGACAATGAATCTACTACTATTTTGGTTGCTCATCATATTTAAACCATTATTAAGGAGAATTTAATTTCTTCCTGTCCTTCCCATAAGCTTGATCCTATTATTAAAACCTCCAAGTTGGATTGGGATATAATCAATAGATGGCATATTGATTGGGATATATCAAGACCAACTACAAAAACAAAGCACATCACACCCAACATTGATTGGATTGATCCTCCTAGAGGATGGATAAAAATTAATGTTGACAGGGTGGCTAAAGGAAATCCGGGGCCAATAGGTTGTGCGGAAGTTGCTCATGATCACAATGGTAGGCTTGTCTCAGCAATGACACTCCCACTGGGAACTCAAACAAACCATTATGTTGAGGAAAATGTGTCCTACATTGGGCTTAAAATGGCTCTTCGTGGATGGTTCAAGAAGGTATAGATGGAAAGTGATTCGCTTAACATAATCAACTATTTGTTGAAAAAGACAATCCCTAGCTAGATTATTAATCATTTAATGAAGGCATACATTGAAATGATTGTCAAACTTGACGAAATTCAAATTTTGCACATTTTTAGGGAGGGCAATATATCTATCAACCACGTGGCAAATCTTGGGATCACTAGGGACAATGAAAAATGGTGGTGGGAAGGGGAATCCTTTCCATTTCAATTATGTGAACTAGCATGGAAGGATGCCAAAATTATCTCTTCAATAGAGAATTAATTATGATAGATTTTCACATGTGTAAAGCCATTCCTAGAAAGAAGTGGAGGTGATCTTCCAGGCTATTCCTTTGGGCCTAGCTTTTTATCACCTGTTTAAAGCTTGGTTTTGGTGTAAACACTAAAAATTGCAGAGGAGAGAAGAATAAAATGCAACCATCATCGTGTGAGATATGGGAGAAAAATAAAGAGGTATGGGGGAAAGTTGTGGATGGTGGTGTATAACGATATGTCAGAAAACTCCATGGCCAGAACCACAAGCTCACATAAATGTTTGTTACGAGCTGGAGCAATGGGGTGCTAAGTGTGTATGGCATTGAATTAAGGATTGATAAACCCTTCATAGCTGAGGCTACAGGGATAAGTATTTAGGGTAAAAAATTCTACAAAGAGAGGAAAAACTTGGAAGAAGCCCTATTGATTTTCTATGACAAAAAGAGCAAGAGAACCAGAGTCAAGAAGAACCCAGATGGAGGCTACAACTGAAAGGATCTTCTAAATCTTTGGGTGGATATGGTGGAGATTATTAATAGGTACATAACCCTAGATGGCCGCTATGCTAGTATTTGCACTTATCATTTCACCATTCTGAATCACATTAGGTATGATAAGATAATTTTGACATCGTTTTATTTACTTTCTTCTCTTGAGCATACTATTCATAAGCATTTTGAAAATGAGGAAAAAATTTTTTGCATGAGGGGTTAATAGTCTTGATTATGGAGTATGATAAGGCTCACGAGTTAAAACCCTCCACTATTTTGAGAAACCCCAAACCCTTAGCTAGCGAGCAAGTACATGGTGTTTCAGATACATAATTTGGTGAGGAGGGGGAGATTTACACTGAATGGAATGATATCCATGTATCATATGACTCTAAACATAAGCACTTAGATGATGAGGCCACCCCGCAGAAGCCCACTCCTGGAACTACTAGTAGCAGGAAAAGAAAAAATCCACCTAGATGGGCAGCGAAAAAGTTAAAAACCCCTATTTGTCAACCCCAAAATTTGGGCCCACAAAATATTAAAAAGAAGAAGACTGGGAAAAGGGAAAAGGCTCAAGAAAAAGGTGAGGATGAAATTAAACTAGACATTCCCCTTAATTTGGACCGCAACAAACTAAAAAGCGATGACATGGATGTTGACAAGCTCTGTTGGGTAATTCATTTTCCAACCAAGAGGCATGTTTCTGCTTGGTTTTTAGTGAAATTAATTTTCTGAAACAGGGGATCAAGGACATTATAGACTCTTTCACTAAGAATATGATACCTGATAAAACTAATAAACTCCTGAAGAAGACTAAAAAAATTAGCCAAGATATCAAGGTTATGAAAATAGAGGATGAGGCTAGTATTGACAGGCTAGAGAATGATATACAAGATTTAAAGGAAAAACTCAAGGGTCTGTTGGAGATTAGTAAGGAGGCAATGTATAAGAGTGCAAAAGGAATCAAAAGAGTTAAGCTCAACGGGCCAGATCAGACCTGTCCTCAAACATCAACTTGGACAAGAAGAACTAGGATGTGCAAACCTCCACAGGGCCCTCTACCAGGACTAGGAGCAAAAAACTAGAAAGTGGTAGCTCGATATTTATAGTGGAAGAGCTTCATAGATACACAATAGGTTGATTCAGAGGAATGTTGAGCTCATGAAAGCTCTAAGTTAGTTGTTTTTGGCTTGTGTTTTTTTCTAGCATTTTGTTTTTTCATTTGTTGAACTCTGTGAGGTGCTTCCCTTGTTTCTGTTGTTATTTTTCTATTGTTTAGACTCTAGTTTATCTCTATTTATTTTTTGATGGATTTGGGTTTTGGGTCCCTATAAAACCCATTTATCTTAATTAAAAACAAAAGATATGGCTAATCATGACTTAGAAGAATGGACCTTTGAAAAAAATGCTAAATGTAACATAATTTTCTAAACTTGCAATGTGTTTATTCATTCCAAAAGGATGAGTACATTTCATGGTTGAGATTAAATTTACATATGAGGTTAATCTTCTCAAGATATTTGTTGAAGTTATTCAGAAAATATTTTGGTTGGTATATCTATTACACATTTAACATTTTTTTACAAGTGGATATATCTTAGACCTTTCTTGCAATCTTGTGATATAATATAAATAATTAACTTCCTTTAGTTTAGGGTCAAGGATTAATGAATATTCACCCTAACATATTTATTTAGGATATGCTCCAATTTTATCTTATAGAATGTTAAACTTTTGTGCAACAAAAAAAGTCTCACTAATCAACTCTTTATAAACGATTCAACTTTATCAACAAACTAGAAAGAAATTGAAAAAAGATAATATTTTTATATTTACAATCAAACCAAACAAATTATTTAGAAACCCTTTTAAAAACTTAATCAATGATAAAAATACCAATATGTAACATAACTTAATACTCTTTCACACATTCAGTATTTTATAATTAAAAAGGAGAATTTCAAGAAAATTATATAATAGCTAACTCAAACATTCAAAAATGAAAATTCTATAATATATATTTAATAAATTCAATAGACAGTATATTATTTTCTACTTCTTTCAAACTAGCTGTAAAAAGATAGAACCCGAGGAGTACAAGCATATAATTTGATATCTCTTGAAACATTGACTATGGAAACAATAAAAGAAAATGATGGCATAGCATTTGAAGAATTTTAGAAAACAGAGATTTGCTCAAAAATAGATAAATCATTTTATTCATTCAAATTGATGAGAAAATTGAATGATCATGAGATAAATAATGCATTACGATTGCCTTAATAAATAGAGGTCTTGGACACATCAAAGAACATAAAAAAAATAGAAGTGGATCCCATGCATACTCATGAAAAATACAAACTCTAAAAAAGATACATATTTTATATTTAAAAATGTTATTCTTGTCTCATACAAAGAACTACAGTTTAGATTGCAGTTATCCTATAGTTCAAAATACAATTATTTCATGCCCTATGCAAAAATTATAGTTCCAAGAGGATTCATTTGAGCATCAGATACTTTTGGACTAGATCTAGCTTCTAGGTACACAACAAAAGAAATAAGCAGTTTTTTATGATTTCAAGCTACTTACCTATCTTCTGTCAATCATGAAATAAGAAAAGAACTTGCACATGACCACTAGCAAGAGACGTGGGATTCCTCCAAGAAGTGAAGTGACTAACCATGGCTTTGAACAATGAAGGCTCCAAAATTGAGCCCAAAGAACCCTCTGCCATTTTCTTCGCTAAGCATTTAGAGATTTTGAATCCTTGTCAATTTGTTCTCTTATAAAATGTTAAGCTTATGCCAAGATCAGCAAAATAAAAATACCCCTGTGTAGTTGGCCATCTCTTTGTGCCTTTCATGGGTGGTTGTTTTGGTTTCTAGTGTTTCCTAGTTTTTTTGGTTTTGCTAGGTTTCTAATTACTTTGTTGGCTCTTAGGTTGCCCTACTGGGTTTTTATTTTGTGTTTGTAGGGTTTTTTTTGCTGGTTGTGCATCCCTCATGCACCCTAAGTGTTTCTTTGTGGTTATATAATGGTGTGGATCTATCTCACTTTTATTAATTAAAAAAAACCATACAAATTATTTATAATCCCTTTCAAAAACTTAATCAATGGCAAAAAGACCAATATGTAAAATAACTTGATACCTCTTTCAAGCATTCAGTATTTTATAAATAAAAAAAAAGAAATTCAAGAAAGTTATATAATGTTTATATCTCAAACATTCAATAAAGAAAAATATATAATATATATCTCAAACATTCAATACATGATATATTGTTTTCTACCTCTTTAAAACTATCTATAAAAAGACAAAACACGAGGAGGACAAGCATATAATTTGATATCTCTTGAAACATTGAATATGGAAAACATAAAAGAAAATGATGACATAGTAATTGATTTTTTTTTTTTAAATATAGATTTCCTCAAGAGCAGATAAATCATTTTATTCATTCAAATTGATGACAAAATTCTATGTTCATGAGATCAAGATTCAACTAATCAGAGATGAAGGATAAATAATTCATTATAATTGCCTTAATAAATAAAGGTCTTGGATGCATAAAAAAATAGCAAAAAATAGAAATGGATCCCATACATACTCATGCAAAATACAAACTCTTAGAAAAAACATACATATTTTATGTTTATAAATCTCTTTTTTATCTCATACACAGAACTACGGTTTAGACTACAGTTATCTCATGCCCTTTGTGGAAATTATAGTTCCAAGAGTAGACTGTTAAGCACCAAACCTAGATTCTAGGTACACACCAAAAGAAATAAATAGTTTTTAATGATTAAAAGCTACTTACCTTTCTTCTGGGAGTCATGAAATTAAGTAGATCAATTGTCAATTTTACAATTATTTTTGGGGCATTTGTATACAAAAAGTAGGCTAATATTTGTCCATTGCTATATATAGTAGGTCAAAAAAAAGTAAGTAGACCAATTATACAATTTTATTGGGGAATTTGTGCATAAGTATTGGATCAATTGTTCAACTTTTTTGGTGGTCAAATTGAATGGTTCACAAGGCACTAAGGAATATGTATGGGACACCAATTTAAAATGAACACTTTTTGACACTTGTGTTCATTATGAATCCCACAAAATTTATCATAACTACCCAAAAGCTAAAACAATAGCTACAAGTACTTAAGTCACATACAAAGCCAACAAAAAAAATTGTCAAAATCCACCATACCATTTAGAAGCTCAGGGTGTGCAAAATTAGCTAAAACATCTATTGGTATCCTTCTATTAAGTATTTCGTAAAGATTAAACTTTTGACTTACACAATTACATATAAACATAGTCACCTATTAGGAATTACATGTAGAAAGTATCAATTATATGCAGATAATTATAAAACATGGGAATGAAAAAAGTATAGATATAATCACACGCATGAGACAATATTTAATGTGATTCACCCAATCTCAGGCTACATCCACCAAACAAAGAGTCCAATCTTATTATCCAATAAATCAAAACCGATTACAACCAACAATCCCCTTATAACTCAATATTACTGCAAAATGCTACAAATTCTCTACTAAAAACCCTAACCCTTAGCCCTTTTTCATGACTTATGTCAGTTACAAAATTAGGGTTACAAAATGCGATGCCCCTTGACCTCAACTTGGGGGCGCTCCCCCAAAACCCTCATCGAACATTATAGAGGGAAACCGCATTGATAGAAGTAGGGAAAATTTAACCTTCGAGTCTCATTAGGCTCCATATAACAACTATCTCCCACTTGGAGATTGATTAGACTCCACAATATATCATCTCCCACTATTTCAGCCATATCGTCTCTTTTATTGCCTCTATTGCAGCTACATACTTTGTCTCTGTGGTGGATAAAGCAACCACCTTTTGCAACCTAGAGATCCAACTCACCATTGTCCCACCTAGAGTAAAGACATAACCTGTAGTACTCCGCCTGGTATCAATATCCCCTGCCAAATCTGAGTCTACATAACTTGCTAAATCAACATGAGAGCCCCCCAAAACATAAATGTTTATTCTATGTTCCTCTCAAATACCTGAGAACCCATTTTTCTGCATTCCATTGTTCCAATCCTAGATTACTCATATACCTTCTGACAACTCCAACAACATGTACAATATCCAATCTCGTGCATACCATGGCATACATTAAAATTCCTATAGCTGAAGCATATGGTACGTTGAACATTTTTTCTTTCTCCTCTTGTGTCTTTGGACACATCTCCTTTGTCAATTTGAAATGAGCAGGCATAGGTGTGCTAACATATTTTGCATTCTCCATATGGAATCTCTGCAACACCTTTTCAATATAATCATCTTGAGATAGAGTCAATGTTTTGTTCTACCTATCTCTACAAAGTTTCATATTTTTCTCAAGGTAATGCTGACAACAACTTATATTATAAAGTGACTAACGATGACATCCTGGTTATAGAAGTTTTTGTTGATGATATAATCTTTGGAGGAGAAGATGGATTATGTAAAGACTTTTCTATTGAAATGCAACAAGAATTTGAAATGTCTATGATTGGAGAAATAAAATTCTTTTTAGGATTGTAGATTTCACAAACTGATAAAGGTATGTTCTTGAGTCAATCCAAGTACTTGAAGGAGTTACTAAAGAAATTTGGGATGGAGAACTCTAAACTGGTAAGCACACCTATGACTACAAATGACAAATTATCACTAAGCGATGAATCTACACCTGTTAATCCGACTATGTACAGATCTATGATAAGAGGTTTACTGTATTTGACACAAACCAGACCTGATATCATGAATGCAGTATGTATTTGTAGCATCCTAAAATTGTGACACTTGCAATTTTGACCACATTTGGGTCTTCACGACAGTGATGCAACATGGAACCTGAATGGAGACCCCGAAACTTGTCCATGACATCAAAAATTGCATTTTCTTGCACCCTGGCCTGATCCTCCTTGCACCCTGCTGTCCCGGGAGCTGGGACCAGAGCACCCAGCGCCCTAGTCCTTCAGGACCAGGGTTCCCAGTGCCCTAGTCCCCCAGGACCATGGCGCCCAGCGCCCTGGTCCCTGACCCTATTTTGGGCCCGATCTCTTTTGGGGCCTCGGGTCTTTATGTTTGCAATTTGGAAAATAATGTTTCCTAGTTAGCCTAAGGTCGGAAAAATTAGTCTATCAACCCTAATTGGCAAGTATATAAACTACATTTCCTCTCTCATTTTAAAAGGAGATGGAAAAAAAAGGCGGAAGCGATACTCAAACATTCAAACATTCAAGCATTCAAGCATTCCTTCAAGCAATTGATCATTCTAAGTCTCCATTCAAGGCTAAGTGTTGCATTCAAGACAAGGATTCAACCATTGAAGAGGAGATCACATACAACATACAACATACAACAACATCTACACCTTTGCATGTAAGAATACAAACATTCTTACAACAAGGTACTAGTACTTGTTTTGCATTACAGTCATTTACATTTACAGCATTTCTCATTTCTTGGTTAATTCCAAAACCGGGGTTTGACCTAAGGGAAAACCCCTAATCCCTAACCCCCCAATCGTCTTCGCTTTTCTGTGTGTAGGTTGCAGGTACGCAGCTGAAATTGAAGATCTTGAATCCTTGTGCAGAGACAAACAGATCCCCCTTCGTTTCGCGGATTTTTTGGAGGACCGTGTGCACGCCGGGTGCCATCGTCCCGTCAACTTTCACTTAAATTTGCTGGACAACACCGTCTCAACATTTTACTACTAATTCTAGGTCCACAGCTTCATCCTATATCCCTATCTCTGTTTATAAGCGAATCTTTCTCACTTTCTATGCATTCCTAGCTTGATCGTTCTATCTACATTCTGTACAAAAGAGGGTAGCCTTGTTGTCTTAACCCTTGAAACTCATTTAGAATCCAATCTTGCATTGTGTGGGATTGGATCTTGTGGGTTTCAACCCCTCTTTTGAATGTAAAGTCTCCCATAAGTGAAAACCGACAATCCTAAGTGACCCCCTTTCCCCTTTGGAGTGGTGGAGGGAGCACTTAGGGTTCGCTCGTGATTTTTCGCTTTACATTTTGGTGAACCTGATGTGAACATCCTTTCTGATTATTCATGACTAGATCTGAAAATTGGATGCCTTGATTACATTTCCATGTTTGATCTTTTGCAAATTTTAGAGGTGATTGCATAAAAACCCTAAATTTTCTTTTTAGTAATTGAGCTTGTGAAATGTTTAATTGTTAATGCTTGTTTTAGATCTGCCCTTCTATTGTAAATTGTCAATTCATATTTGTGCTTTAATTCTGAAAATTAAGTGGTTAAGTGTCAAAACCCTAATTTTTGAAACCCTCTTGATTCAACCTTTGACAGATAATTTCATTGATCAAAACATCTCCAAATTAGCTGTAACTTTGGATTCCGCAATAAAATCATAATATCTTTCATCCCTAAAAATTTGGAAAAAAGTTATGAGGACCGTGTGTACCCCGAGCGCCATCGTCCTTGACATTTTTTCTGAAATTTTGGGAGCTAGATCTTACTGTATTTTCCTGCTAAAATCCAGAATTTTGGCTGATTTTATCAATTCCAACACTTTCAAAATTAAAGTCAAAGTTGGTCTAGGGATTGCTTGGATTAAGGCTTCTAATCATTCAAAAATTATTGAAATTGAAATTTTGTGTCAAAATTGTGTTTCTTACTATCCTAAATCTGAAAAGTGTGTTGGCATTCATTCGAAATTTCAATGCTTTATTCAAATTCTTGTAATTTGTGACTTTTGAAATTAAGTGTTTAATTACAACAACTTTGATTTCCGCTTTCAAAATTGAATTTTGTGTGAAATTGAGTCAACTTTTAAATTTCAAAACTTGCATTTCTCTTAACATTCCCTCTAAAATCATAAAATTCAAAATTTCAGTTTCCCTCTCTTTTTCAAAATTCAAATTTTGCATTTTTTGACAATCTAGGTAGGGTTCAATTTTGAGATTGCAACTTTAATTTGGCCTATCTATAGATCGTAAAATCACTCAATTTTTTCAGATTAGCTTTAAAATCATCATAACTTTCATCCTTGCAAATTTCAAAAAAAGTTGCGAGGACCATGTGCACTCTGAGCTCCACGGTCCCTGACATTTTTTCTGAAATTTCAGGAGATTGTCGTGATTGCATTTAACAGCTTAAATCTAGGAGATTGGCTGATTTTACTGAAATTTGCTACCTCTAAAATTCAAAATCTTCTCCCTCTCTAGTGCATGAGTTTTACAACAATAAGCCCTACTTACACTATTCCTGTTAGACGAAGCCTTAGAATTAAGTCTTTCCAAGGTTTAATTACCGAGGAGATGGAACCTAATTTGAATAGCCTTTTTAATGAGGACATGGGTAATTCCTCTAATCCTATTAATGATGAAGAAGCTCTCCATGAGGTTTCTGTAGAACAACTTTCAAAATTGGATAACCAATTTGACGATTTTCGACAATGGATGTCTCAAGAATACCCCGATAGTCAAGCTCTTCCTTTAATTGAGGGTCTAAAACGTATGGTTCAAAGTGATAAGAATGGAATTGATATCTTGTGTGGTATTGCACACATTGTGGATTCGAATGTGATGCCTATGAAGAGTTGTGCCGAAACTTTAGGTTATACACAACCTCCTACTCAAGTCAATCATTCTATTCCTCTGACAACTTCTATTGATAGGATACCTACCTTTACATCAAACATAATGACTACTTCTATACAAGACATTCCGCCTATGATTACCAGTCATGGGGGCAATCCTTCTTCTTCAATTAAACCTCTACCTTCATTTAATCTGACTTCTTCATTCATTCCTTCAATGAGTGTTCCTATTACATCTCCACAAATGAACATGACACAAGGGGCAATTCATTCAACCATTCCATTCCTCCTTGTAGTGTTCCTCTTTTCCAATCCTCTCCTATGACTAACTATCATAGTGTCCTGCCACCCTACTCTTTACCTTCTTTCAATAACATAACACCTCCATCTCAATCTAACACATCTAATATGAACTCTTCGACTGAAGCGACCATTAACAATATTGCACAAACTGTCTCTTCTTTCCAGCAACAAATTGCCTCTATGAATCAGTCTAAGTTTAGTGTGCCTACATTTGATGTTGCGAGCCCACTTTCTCTTGAAATTGTTCAAGCTATCCCTCCTAAACATGTTGAAATCCCGCATTTGGAGCTTTATAATGGTAAAGGTGATCCTCTAACACATGTTAAGACTTTTCAAACAATATGTACTGATTTTGCTTATGACCAAAGGTTGCTTGCAAAACTGTTTACTAGAACATTAAGAGATAAATCCCTACAATGGTATTTCTCATTGCCTTCTTATTCTATTACTTCTTTTGAACAACTTGCAAATCCTTTCACTCAACAATTTCAAAACAATATAAGTCCTAAAGTTACTTTGATTGATTTAATGCATTGTAAACAAGGTGTTAAAGAAAAAGTGACTAATTTCATTGGTAGATATAAGCATTTGTATGCTCAAATTTCTTTTCTAGTGCCTGACAATGATATTCAAAGAATCTTTATTTCTAATTTACAAAAAGATATTCGAGATAAACTTCTATTTTCTAAGTTTACTTCTTTCCAACAGTTGTGTGCAACTCTTCACAATTATCAACTGACTATGAGTCAAATGGAACAATCACATCCTATGGCTCTGAGTGATAAGGGTGATAGTGGTCAACAACCATTTGGGAAGTTTAAACCAAATAGAGAGTCCATTAAATTCAATGAAAACATCATCAACAACAATGTGAATGCAGCATCAGGTGTGCCTCCTATTTCTAAGTTTTTCAAGAAAGAAAGAAAGTTTACTCCTTTGAATGAATCATTGCATAGTATTATGAATACGTTATTAGAACAAAATGTGCTTACTCTTCCTCCTATAAGGCAAATAGATCCTACAAAGATTAATTCACCCTATTTTGATAACAAATCTTTTTGTCAATTTCATCGTCAACCCGGGCATGATACTGAAAAATGTTTTGCTTTAAAGGGTAAAATTCAAGATCTGATTGATAATAATACTATCTCTGTTTCAGGAGTGAATGATAAAGGCAATACATCTGTAGCTCCTCCTAACCAAAATCTTCAGATTTTTACTGATCCATTACCTTCTCATACCTCTAATGGGATTGAGACTAATGATTCCTCTTTCTCATCTGATGGTCTTGTGTCTATGACTCTGAATGTGATTAACTTTGTAGAGCAGCAAGAAAATCCTAAAGAACCTTCCATCACATTTGATTCTAGTGAAACTATCAGGGCACCTGATGGTCCTTTATACATAGTTGCAAAAGTCAAGAATACACCTTGCCGTGGAGTGCTTATTGATCCTTCATGCATGGTTAATGTTATTACTAAGGAATTTCTTTTTACTTTGCAATTGAATCAAGTGATCTATAACAAAACAGATGTGATTGTGAAATTATTTGATGCATTTTCTTCTCCTGCAATTGGTTCTATTACATTACCTATTGTGGTCCATAACAAATCCCTTGATGTGAAATTTGCTATTATTCCTTTGTCCAAACAATTTCGTGTGAAGCTTGGCTATCCTTGGCTATCTTCCATGAAAGCTATTGCTTCTCCTATACATAAGTGTTTGAAATTTCCCCATAATGGTGAAGTTGTTACTGTCAATCATAGTATCTTTAAACCAGCTGAAAGAACTTCTAGCATTCCTATTGATTATTTTTGGCCTAAACAATTCCAATCTCTTCCACCATGAAGTGATCATCTTTTCAAATCTTATCAAAAGTGGAAAACAGATATGATCCTATCTCTAAGTGAACCTAGAACACCCAAACTTGATATTCCTATCATTCTTGAGAAGGAAGTTCTTCCTTTGAAAGATAAAACTAATGTCTTTTCTCAAGAAGATTCCCAACCCATTCCTATGGATGTGATTATGTCTATGTCTAATAAACTTTCTAAAAGTAGACCTATACCTCCTCGTCATGATGGACTTGGTCTCCTTCCTAAACCAAATATTCCTCCTTTATACGGAGTAGTTCCTCCTCCTTCTTTTTATAGAGAGAAGAGACCTTCCTCTTCTCCTATTATCTAGCCTAAGAGACCACAACCTAAACATCCAAATGATAAGGATGAGAACATTCCTCCTCCTCAATCTTCTCCACTCCCTACTAAGACTAGACGAAATCGTTCTGCACATGAACGTAGACGAAAGCGTCATCTTAGAGCTCAAGCAGCTACTTCTCAAACTTTACAATCTCCAAAAACACCTTCAACAAGCATTATTCCATTTTCTCCAAAATCTCCTAAACATAATATGCATGATGGTTTTGATCCTGCGTGAGTTAAAGATCCTATTTTTATAAATCTTGATGATGATATAGATGAAAATGTTACTTCTCTTGCTTCTGATAGTGAATATGAACTTGTTGATATTGATAACCATTTATCTAATGAATATTCTAAAGCACTTATCCTAGCTCCTAGACAAGAACAACGTGGCTTGGAACATGAACATAGCCCTTGTTTGGATCTTGTGATAGCTCCATCTGCTGTGTTGAATGTTCCTCCTCTAGCGTGTTCCCTGCCTTCCCAAAACATTGATCAGCAAGATTGGGGGGTAGATGATGTGCTAGACTAGTTTCATTAGCATAGCAGATTCTCTCCTCCTCTCTTTTGTTACTTCTTCTATGTGTTATTCTCATTCTTCTATTTGTTGTCCTTAGTGTTGTCTACTTGAGGATGATGCAAAGCATTGAGATCTCTTTTGGTCTCTCTCATGTGGACTCAAAAGACACATGTGTTCCCTTCTTCTAGGTGACCTTCCTTGATTGGGGAATGAAGAACAATTATGCATACATACATATGATATAATTGAATTTTCATATAGCATACTGACCCTGAGGAAAGTGAAGTCACCTCATGCTTTGTGTTTTGCGTCTATTATCCTTGGGTTTATCTCACACTTGGGGGCTAAATCCGTGTGATAACGTGCTCCTTTCCCTTCTCATTTCTTATGTGTATCACTACCTTAAAGCAATCACCCCCGTTGAGGTGTGTGCAATCACTTTAACGTAGGGGGGCATCCCGGTCTATCCCTTCAGGATACTTGAAAATTTCTTGGCGAACTTAGCTTTGCCTTGAAAATTTTTGGTATTTCTCTTGCATGACTCATAGTGAGGGAACCTTACTACTGATAGTCATGGTTCTCCCTCATGATCTTCCCTTTTACTTTGTCAATTGAAGTCGTAAGATCCTTAGTCCATTGGGGGCTTGGTGTATCTTGCCTCCTTGACGTGGTGAAAGTCTTTCAATATTGTTTCCTTGTACTTTACCGGAAGTATGAGCATACACTTATACTCCCACTAAAGTGGGGGCTAAATGTAGCGTCCTAAAATTGTGACACTTCCAATTTTGATTGCACTTGGGTCTTCACGATGGCGATGCAACACGAAACCTAAATGGAGACCCCGAAACTTGTCCATGACATCAAAAACTGCATTTTCTTGCACCCTGGCCTGATCCTCCTTGCACCCTGCTATCCCAAGAGGTGGGACCAGAGCACCTAGTGCCCTGGTCCCCCATGACCATGGCGCCTAGCGCCCTAGTCCCTAGCCCTATTTTGGGCCCGGTCTCTTTTGGGGCCTCGGGTCTTTATGTTTGCAATTTGGAAAATAATGTTTCCTAGTCGGCCTAAGGTCGGAAAAATTAGTCTATCAACCCTAATTGGCAAGTATATAAACTACATTTCCTCTCTCATTTTAAAAGGAGATGGAAAAAAAAGGCAGAAGTGATACTCAAACATTCAAACATTCAAGCATTCAAGCATTCAAGCATTCCTTCAAGCAATTGATCATTTTAAGTCTTCATTCAAGGCTAAGTGTTGCATTCAAGACAAGGATTCAACCATTGAAGAGGAGATCACATACAACATACAACATACAACATACAACAACATCTACACCTTCACATGTAAAAATACAAACATTCTTACAACAAGGTACTAGTACTTGTTTTGCATTACAGTCATTTACATTTACAGCATTTCTCATTTCTTGGTTAATTCCAAAACTGGGGTTTGACCTAAGGGCAAACCCCTAATCCCTAACCCCCCAATAGTCTTCGCTTTTCTATGTGTAGGTTGTAGGTACATGGCTGAAATTGAAGATCTGGAATCCTTGTGCAGAGACAAATAGATCCCCCTTCATTTCGTGGATTTTTCGGAGGACCGTGTGCATGTCGGGTGCCATCGTCCCGTCAACTTTCACTCAAATTTGTAGGACAGCACTATCTCGACATTTTACTACTAATTCCAGGTCTGTAGCTTCATCCTATATCCCTATCTCTATTTATAAGTGAATCTTTCTCACTTTCTATGCATTCCTAGCTTGATCCTTGTATCTACATTCTTTACAAAAGAGGGTAGCCTTGTTGTCTTAACCGTTGAAACTCATTTAGAATCCAATCTTGCATTGTGTGGGATTGGATCTTGTGGGTTTCAACTCCTCTTTTGAATGTAAAGTCTCCCCTAAGTGAAAACCGACAATCCTAAGTGACCCCCTTTCCCCTTTGGAGTGGTGGAGGGAGCACTTAGGGTTCGCTCGCGATTTTCCACTTTACAGCATTGTTTCAAGATTTCAGAGTAATCCTAGAGAAAATCATGAATTAGCTATAAAAAGGATTTTTCAGTATTTACAAGGCACTAGAAATCTTGGATTATGGTATCCTAGAGATGAAAACTTTGAATTATGTGAATACACAGATGCAAATTGGGTAGGAGATGTGGATGATAGGAAAAGCACCATCAACGAAGTATTTTTTCTTTGAATAAGACTAATTTCTTGGTTGAGTAAGAAACAAACTTGTACATCTTTATCAATAGCAGAGTCAGAATATGTTGCAGCAGCAACTAACTGTACATAGGTACTATGGCTTAAGAAAATGTTGAAAGACATAAAGGTAAAATGCAAGGAACCTATTACTATCTATTGTGATAACACTACAGCAATTGATATATCTAAGAATCCGGTATTACATTCTAAAACCAAACATGTTTCTATAAAATTGAATTTTCTAAGGGAAAATATTGAAGCAAAAGAAATAAAACTGGTTTATGTGAATACTAAAGAGCAGATTGTAGATATTTTCACTAAACCTCTACCTAAGGAAACCTTTGAATATCTCAGAGACTAGATTGGGGTCATACCCCCACTAGTAGAGACTTAGAAAGTTGATGTTTGTCATCAACCGGTAGAATTAACAAAGAAACCTTTTTCTCTGGCTTTGATGAGGAAGCTACTTCTCAGGGGGAGTAGTTGGTATACTGAATTGGTTGGTATTTTGTATTTGAAAATGGTTTTCATAATACTTTGGAATTTGGTGTCAAAGGGGGAGAGATTGGTATGGAAAAACACAAGGAAAACACATGTTACTCCCAGGGGGAGAGATTTTTATTTTGGGGGATATTGTTACGCTCTGTATCTGTATTTTGATTTCTGGTTATGATCTCTTTTTGGTATTTGGCATTTTTGTTTTGGCACTTTGATAGTTTTTCCATCTTGTGTTGCCATCAATGCCAAAGGGGGAGATTGTTGGTATTTTGGTATGGTTTTGTCATTGATGTCAACACCTACTAACACTTATCAACTCTGGCACTTTGGAGAATCAACAACATTCACCAGCAAGCAAGTGACTTATGCACAGTCACCAGTATCTAGTACACTGGTAGGACATAATGTTCACCGGCACTTGGAATGGCATGGAAAACACCTGGTTATGTCGAAGACATCATTTGAACACTTTGTCTTGAAGATTTGTTCATTGGCATATTTGTATTTGCATATTTGTTGTTACTGGCAAATAGGTCCAGGTTATACACCGGTAGGTTTATCTTTTCCAGATCAGCATGGCATGCTATGGAGATGTTTTATTAATGTTGTAAATGCATCAAGCTGACATGTTGAATCAGTTATTACGTCGAATATTGTTTTATTTGTAAATTGATTTTATTGTAATATTCTTTAGAGCCGACCTACTAAAATTGGTCTTAGGTTATGATATAAATGTAAGATCTTATTTGTAAGATCGAATGTGGAATGCAAAAAAGAATTGTGTGAAGGTATATGCGACAACAAGCATAGCTATACACATAGACATCATTTGAAGGTTGAAGGGAGGTTTTGTGAAGACAATCAGAACTACATCGGTACTAAATCCAGCATAGAAAGATGCTAATTTGAGCAGTACATTCTTAGTGTATTTAACCATCCAATTGCAGTTAGTGTGATTCCTATTTTGTGTTTGAGTAGTGAGCTCTAGGTGCTTGGCCTTTCTGCATGTGCAGACCCCATTTGTATACACTTACTATCTGCAGTAGTATCATCTTATTGTGGGTAAAGTTTCCCACCGTGGTTTTTCCCCTTACAGGGTTTCCACATACAAATATTGGTGTTATGTGTTGTGGATGACTTTTTCTTTTTCTTAATCTTTACTGGTATTGCAATTAACAGATAAAACTGTCTAGTGGCATACAAGACTAGTTTACCGGTATTAAGCATGAAATTGGTTAAGTTGTTTTTGGTTTGAATTTATTTGACAACTGATTCACCCCCCCTCTTAGTTGTCTCCAAGACCTAACAGTAATACTTCACCTGGTATCAATATCCCTTGCCAAATCTGAGTCTACATAACTTGCTAAATCAACATGAGAGCCCCCCAAACCATAAATGTTTATTCTATGTTCCTCTCAAATACCTAAGAACCCATTTTTCTGCATTCCAATGCTCCAATCCTAGATTACTCATATACCTTCTGACAACTCCAACAACATGTGCAATAACTAGTCTCATGCATACCATGACATACATTAAAATTCCTATAGTTGAAGCATATGGTACCTTTAACATTTTGTCTTTCTCCTCTAGTGTCTTTGGACACATCTCCTTTGTCAATTTGAAATGAGCAGGAAAAGGTGTGCTGATAGATTTTGCATTCTCCATATGGAATCTATGCAACACCTTTTCAATATAATCATCCTCAGATAGAGTCAATGTCCTTTTTTGCTTATCTCTACAAAGTTTCATACCAAGAATTGTTTTTGCTACCCCCAAATCCTTCATAGCAAAAGATTTTGCTAACTGTTGTTTTAACTCTCTAATGTGATCCATGTTAGACCTAGCTAGAAGCATGCCATCAACGTATAAACATAAAATAATGTATCTTTCATTATCCAACCTCTTAAAATAAACACAATGGTCAGAATTACACCTATTGTATCCTTTCTCAGTCATAAAACTATCAAATTTCAAGTACCATTGTTGAGGTGCTTGTTTCAAGCCATATAAACTCTTCTGCAATCTGCACACCAACTTCTCCTTTCCTTTGACCTCAAATCCTTGGGGCTGGTCCATATATATCTCCTCCTCCAAATCACCATGGAGAAATGTAGTTTTCACATTTAGCTGTTCCAAATGCAAATCTTCAACAACCACAAAACTTAAAACAATACGAATAGAAGTCATATTGACAACTGGAGAAAAAAATTCAGTAAAATCAATGCCCTTTTTTTTGTGCAAATCCTTTGACAACTAATCTGGATTTAAATCTATGGTTACCTCCATCTTCCTCTTTTATCCTATAAAACCATTTGTTTTGCAAAGCCTTTTTACTTGTAGGCAACTTACATAATTTCCAAGTCTGATTTTTCTGCAAGGAGTCCATTTCTTATTTCATGACAAGCTCCCACTGAACTTTTGTATCTACCTGCATAGCTTCATCATATCCTTTTGGTTCACTAGCATCTGTTAACAAAATAGAATACAAAGAGGGAGAGAACCTTTTAGGAGGTCTACTTAGCCTTTTTGAGCATCTAACATTCACTGAAGTTTTTGGTATTTCTTGTTGATGTTGCGAAGCATTAGGAACCACTGGAACATAACTATCTAGAGTATCATCCAACACCACATAATCCTTTTCTTTCTTCTCATGCGGTTGCAACTGATATTTGTACAACACCTTCCCATTGAATACAACATCCCTGCTTCTCATAATTTTTAGATTTTTAACATCCCAAAGCCTATAACCAAATTCATCAATGTCATATCCAACGAAAATACACCTTTTGATTTTGCATTCAGCTTGGTTCTATTTTTAGAATATACATGTGAAAATGCTTCACATCCAAAGGTTTTCAAAAAAGAATAACTCACCTTCTTACTTGTCCATGTTTCTTTAGGAATACCATAACCCAAAGGAACTGAGGGACCTCTATTAATTAAATATACAGTAGTATGATAGTCTATGCCCACATGTTAAAAGGGAGCCTAAAATGTAATCTTTGTTGGCATTGAGTTGTCATTGATGTCAACTAGTATTGCAGGTAGGCTACCAATATCTAGGTATGTCATCCAGTATGAAGAAGCTTTTATCGATATGGTGAAAGACAAATAAAGTATTGTGAAGATTAACATGAAGACTTGTCAACCGCTATGGTGGAAGACAAGTAGTTATTGAGACTATCAGTGACTTCACCGCTATGAGGTGAAATGCATTAGTGTTTTAGCATGTTGAGTGACAACCGGTAGAGCATAAACTAGTCTAGAGGTTGGCTGCCTATTTTTTATGAAGATGCATAATGTTAAAGTTATCACAAACCACCAGAGGTGAAGATGTGTTACTAGTGTAGTGTGCACTGCCGGCTAGCAGAAGGAGAAGGTCTCACTAGTAAAGGCGTATACTAGTATGAGTTTGTTGAATGATCAAGTATAAACCAACCTTGGGTTGGTGAGCTAAGTGATTGACCATTGTGATGCCATGTGGAGCTGAGGTGGCAAACATGCAGAGGTTAGTGAAGCCTCCATTGTCCTAGTTGTTGAAATAGCTAGTCAACATTAATGAAACAACCACAAATCACGGAATGGTAACCGATTGATGTGGCTCGAGAAAGAAAGAATGATAGAGAAATATTAGGGAGTAGTTGGCACCTAGATCAAAGAAAAGAAATCAAACTACAAGAAGATCTCGAGAAGGAAACAACTGATCTTTTTATGAGTCGACAAATTTCAAGGTAGAAAATCATGTATGAGATTGCTATCTTTAGCAAGTATGCATTGGATAATGGAAAACATATACAGATGCATTTCTTGAGTACAGGTGATTGATCCAAGTCATATAGGATTGGATCTCATGTTGATTTTATCGGATGAAGAAACCCTAACCACCCCAAGTTTGAATTGATTCTAGGCGGGAAAGCTCAAGTTTAAATATGATGACTCGAGACTGTGATTGTTGCTGCTTTAGTAAGAAGAGAAGTTTGATATTATTGTCTAAGAGTCGAAGAGAAAAACACTTGAAGTGTTTATGAGAAAAGAATTGATTCACAAGGAGAAGTAGAGTGAACCAGTATAAGGATCAACTGGTGAAGAATGCATTGAACATAGAAGTGACAAACCGATAGAAGTTGTGTCTGATTAAGAGTGATTAAGTGTGAGTTGCGAAGAGAAAGAAATTGTCAGAGAGGATTGAGAAGGTGATTAGAAAAGTCAAGTTGCAGAGTGGGTGGAGAGAATACAAACTGGTAAGGGTGAAACCGATAAAGGAGAATATTGTAAGGTTCCAAAACTTCATTTGTATATTTGAGTTTTAAATTGTTTTCACTAAGTTGTAGCTTAGTGCAAGGGTTGTATCTCCTTTAGGTTGTAGCCTATAAATTGTGCATGGGTTGGTGTTCCTTTGAGTTGGTGCTCATAAATCAGGGGTTGGTGCTCCTTGGGTTGGTGCCCTAAATTTTAAAATCAGAGTTTCATTATGAGGTTGGCTTGGAGTAGAAGATCTCCAACAACTATTCTCACTGAGGTTTTTCCCACATTGGGATTTCCTTTTATATATCTGGTGTTATGTGATGTATTCTTGTTCTTGTGGTATGTTAATATTTTAGTAATTCCTTTCACACACTCTACTTGTATTGTTTAAGTTACCCGATAGAACTCAGTTTGTTCTCTACTTTACCTGTATCTTCTTTCTGAAGAAAAAGATTTTAAATCATTGATTCACCTCCCTCTTAGTGATCCATTGTGTCCAAAAATTTGTATCAGAGCCAAGTTACCCTATTTTGTCAAAAGCATTCTCTAGCTTGGGTAGATCCCGTCAAGTGTTCACAATGGAAAGAAACAAGTCAGCCTCCTCAAAATCTCCTATATTTGATGGTGCCAACTATGCCTTTTGGATATAAGAATAGAAAACTAATTGTCCTCTCTAGGTTGTGATGTATGGATGTTAGTTGTGAATGGGTATACAGTCCCTAATAACCCCCTACTGATTTAGATGCTAAGAGGGAATATGAGAACAATACTAAAGGTAAGAATGCCATTCTTAATGGGTTGTCTGATAATGAGTTTTTCAAAGTTATTCACTGCTCTTCTGCCAAGGAGACTTGGGATAAGTTGCAGAAGATATTTGAAGGAGATGCTAAATTCAAGGAAGCCAAGTTGCAGACTTTGAGAGCACAACTTGAGGGTTTGAAGATGAGAGATAAAGATAAGATTGATGACTATCTCCAAAGGGTTGATGAAACAAAAAACACCATTAGAGGGCTTCGAGAATAAATAAAAGATGAGGTGGTTGTGATGAAAGTACTTAGATCTATTACATCTAAGTATGATACAAAGGTCTTAGCAATAGAAGAAGTAAAAGATATGGAAGTCTTCACAATGGATGAGTTGTATGGCACCCCAATTTCTTATGAGATGAGGACTGCCAGTACTGATGCTGTGAAGAAAGAAGATGCATTCAAGACATCAAGAAAAGGAAAATAAGAATTTGCTCATGATGCAACCGGTGAAGACTCTGATGACATCATGAAAAATTTTGTCAGAAAAATCAAGATAGGTTCAGGCAAATACAAAGGCAAACTACCTTTGAAATGTTTCAACTGTGGGAAGATTGGACATTTTGATCCTAAATGTCCTTATGGTGATAAGAGTGAAGATGATCAATCAAGTGGTAGCAGATTATATGGTAAGGATAGGAAGAAGAATGTCTACTGGCATAGTAGAAGAGGCTATGGGAAGCAGAGCAGTCTTTACACACATGAAAATGATACCACAGATGAGGAAAGTGCCTCAGATGACTATTGCAGTGGAGATGAAGTCAAAGCAAACATTTTTATGGCTCAAGAAGTTCTGGTACTTGAAGAAGGAGAAGAGGAAGAACAATAAGGTGAAGTAGATCTTGAAGCAAAACTCATTAGTGTCTTAGATGAGCTAAAGAAGACAAGAAGAGAGTTGAAGAAGGTGAAAAGGGCTGAAACTAAAGAACAAGATTTGTTGGAACAATCTCTTGAAGATTCCAAGAAAACTATTACAGATCTTAAACTCCAGTTGGAAGAGGACAAGAGGATGTGTGAAGTCACTAGTACTGGTATGAGTGAAAAGGAAAAGGAACATCAAAATCTGGAAGCAAAAATAGTGAAACTCTGAAAGGACTTAGAGAAAAGTTAGGAAGAAATAAAAGTGAGAAGAAAATATGAAGGCAACACTGAATCTCTAGACAAGATGCTGAGCAAACAAAAGAAATCCAAAGATACCGGTGGCCTAGGTTTTCAAAAAGGTCAAAGTTAAAACAACAAAGACACATCTGATAAGGAAATACAATTCACTTCTTCAAATGAAGGTGAAGAGAAGAAGACATTCAAAGTGGGCAAGGATACCAACAAAAAGACATATGCAAATGCTACACAAACCAACATGCTCAATCACTGAACCAGAGACCATACTTAATGCACCAACATGCAGATCCAAGGAGAAATGTGAGTACTAATCATGAAGGATTTAGAAGGGTTAGGAACATTAAAGGAAGACCCCTGGTGAGGCAATTGTTAGGATTCCCAAAGATACTCAGAGGGGTAGGGTGAATCAGTATCTTGCTGGTTAACAGATTTTCTAATCTTATTAAACAAATTGCATTTCAAAACAGTGTACTAGTAGACTAGAATTAATATAGTAAATAAGATCAATAACCACAACATAGAAAGAACACCATAACACAATATCTTTAACAAGGAAACCTAGTGTGGGAAAAACATCGGTGGGATTTGTGACCCACAATATTCACTCACTAGCCAATAAATGAATATTACTTACAATAGGGGCCTGCACCTGTAGGAAGGCCAACTGCCTAAAGCTCACTTCTTAATTACAAAAGGGAAGTCACTAACTTAAAAAAATGGATTATGCAAATCCAATATCATGTACTGCTTTAGTTCAACATCGGCTATGCCAGGTTCAGTACGGGTTTAAGCTCATAAAATAACCATAAACCTTACTCCAAAATCTGCCTTAATATTCGCATAATACTTCTACAATAATATGACCATATCCACACATCCTAAATGATCCTAAAATATCTCATACTTATATAAGTCTTATTTACAATATGCCATGTCGGCTTACAAAAAGATATTACAATTAAATACATTATGCAATAAGAAAAATCCTATTGGCTTAGGGTGTCGGTAATCATCTTGGTCATTGTCAGTGAACTATCTGTCAGTGTAGAGTCTACTGGTGCCAGTGTCTGCCAGTGCCATAGGATTGTAAGGTCGCCATCATGACAATACCTTCAATCACCTACAATTTCTCATTGGAGTGTGCATTTTCCCACAACAGTTGTTTGCAGGTTCAAGAAAACCTAACCGGTATCTTCCAAATTTTTATGGTTATTGTCACCAGTGCAATAAGTTCGCTCATAGAATGGCAGATTGTAGGAAAATGAATGTCAACCCTAGTTTTGAGAGTAGAAACTCATTTTTAGCATTACAAAGTACAAATGTCATATGTTATAATTGCAATGAGTTTGGTCACAAAAGTTATGAATGTAGGAGTGAGATGCAAATGTCCTACAAGGATTTATTGAGTACATCTTTTAGTACTAATGTGAAATGCCATAAGTGTCAAAATTTTGGTCACATAGCAAGGAACTATCAGTGAGGACTAACAAGAAAAAGAGAGTTGTACCAGATGAGAAGTTGGAAACAAAACCAGAACACAAAGTGATAGAAGAGGAAAAGAAAGAAGAGAAACTTGTTTGGGTAGAGAAGGAGAAAAACAAGACATAGTCCAGCTTGATTGTGCAGACTTCTCTACATGTTGAAAGGAGTAACTTATGGGTAGTTGATAGTGGTTTCTCAAATCACATGACCGGATATAAGAAAAAGTTCATCAAGCTTGATGATTGGAATGGTGGTTTAGTTTGGTTTGGTGACAACTCCTCCATCAAGATCAAAGGCTGGGGTACACTGAATATTGATAGAAAAATCAAGGCTCATGATGTGTACTATGTGGAAGGTTTGAAGCATAACCTACTGAGTGTAAGCCAGATGTGTGACAAAGGGTACAAGTTCTCATTTTACTCTACTGGTTGTCAGATAAGAAAGTAGAGGACTGGTCAGGTGGTAGCAGAAGGAAAGAGAATAGAGGGAAATGTCTACAACCTGAAGGAATGCTATGAGTCCCAATGCATGATGAGGCAGGTTGATTAAAGTTGGTTGTGGCACCAGAGATTAGGCCATGTGAATTTTGATAATCTAGTTAAGATAAGCAAGACCCAGTGTGTGAGAAACATACCTCAGATCATAAAACCAGCAAGTAAATTTTGTGATGAATGTGTTAGAGGTAAGCAAGCAAAGGTCAACTTTAAAACAAAGGAATATAACACCTCAAGACCTTTGGAGTTGAAACATATAGACTTGTGTGGACCCACAAAGACAAGAGCATTGGTTGGTGAAAGGTATTTCATGCTACTCATAGATGACTACTCAAGAATGACTTGGATAACCTTCTTGCATGATAAGTCACAAGCATTTGAGAGGTTCAATATTTTCAGGAAGATGGTAGAAAATAAAAGAGGATACGGGATAAAATGCTTAAGATCAAAACAAGATGGAGAATTCTCTTCAAATGAGTTTGTTGACTATTGTGAGAGACATGGAATCTGAAGACAGTACTCAGCTACAAGGACACCTCGGAAAAATGGGGTGGTAGAGAGGAAAAATAGGATAGTAAAGGAGATGGCGAGGACAATGTTAAATGAGGCCAACATACCAAATATATACTGTAAGGAAGCAGTTCACACTACTATCTACACTTTAAACTAGGTATAGTTAAGAGTGACCAATAGAATGACCCCTTATGAGTTATGAAATGAAAGGAAACCATCACTCAAACACTTCAGAGTATTTGGAAGTAAGTGCTTCATCAAGAGAGATGCTGATGGATTGGGAAGTTTTGATTCCTGGAGTGTTGAAGGAATTTTATTGGGATACTCAACCAATAGTAAAGCCTATAAATGCTACAACAAGATATTAAAAAGGGTGTTTGAGAGTGTAAATGTGAGAATAGATGAAGACTCACATAGAGGACAATCTACATCTGCACCGTACATTGATGAGTCAGATGTTGAATATGAGGAACAATCTAACAATGGACCAGTAGAATATGTACAAAACAAGATTCCCAACTGGTATATGCAGAAGAATCATCCGGAAGAAAATCATAGGAGATAGAAATGAAGGTGTGTAGACTAGAAGGAGATTAGCCCAAGAAGGTGAGGAGGTAAATTCTTGTCTCATGACTGAAGTTGAGTCCAAAACTTATGATGATGCTAGAAAAAGTGAGAAGTGGGTAGATTCCATGGATGAAGAACTGAGACAAATTGAGAAAAATCAAACTTGGGAACTTGTTCCTAGACTAGCAAACAAGAATGTCATAGGTACCAAATGGGTCTACTAGAACAAGATGAATGAAGAAGGTAAGATAGTCCAGCATAAAGAAAGGTTAGTTTGCAAAGGGTATGCACAAGTTGAATGTATTGAATTTGAAGAAACCTTTGCACTAGTTGCTAGGTTAGAGGCAATAAGAATGTTTTTAGCCTTCTTAGCCTATAAGGGATATAAGGTATATTAGATGGATGTTAAATTTGCTTTTCTTAATGGAAATCCTGAAGAAAAGGTGTATATGGAACAACTAGAAGGGTACTCATTGTATGAAGATGAGAGTTTTGTATGCCGGTTGAAGAAAGCCTTGTATGGTTTGAAGCAGGCTCCTAGAGAATGGTATTCCTAGTTAGACAATTACTTGAAGGAGCAAGGATTTTGGAAAGGGAATGTAGACAACAACTTGTATTTCAAGATAATTGGAGATCACATGATTATAGTTGTTGTGTATGTGGATGATATTATATTCGGGGGAGACAAGGACATCATGTGTAAAGAATTTGCAGATCGAATGAAGATAGAGTTTGAGATGTCCATGCTAGGTGAATTATCCTATTTTCTTGGTTTGTAGATCTCACAGCACAAGAAAGGAATTTTCCTCCCAAACCAAATATGTGAAAGATATGATGAAGAAATTTCAAATGGAGGATAGCAAACCAGTAAGTACTCCCATGGTTACCAATTGTAAGTTGAACAAACTAGATGAATCACTGGAATTTGAGAAAACACTGTATAGGTCTATAATCAGTAGTTTGTTGTATTTAACATCATCTAGAATGGATATTGTACAATCTGTTTGCATGGTAGCAAGATTCCAAACTACTCCTAAATAGTCTCACCTAAATGTAGTCAAAAGAATCTTTAGGTATCTGCAAGGAACAATCAGCTATGGTTTGTGGTATCCAAAGAGAGGAGACTTCTCTTTGCAAGCTTATACTGATACAAATTGGGCAGGAAATATAGATGACCAAAAAAGTACAAATGGAGGTGCTTTCTAATTAGGAGAAGAGTTAGTATCATGGCACAACAAGAAGCAAGATTCAGTATCATTATTTACTGCTAAGGCAAAATATATCACATCTGCTACATGTTTCTCATAGGTTCTATGGATGAAGCAAACACTGAAAGACATACAGGTGGAGATACCGGAACCCATTCCAATCTGGTATGATAACTCAGGTGCAATAAACATCTCCAAGAATCCAGTAATGCACTCAAGAACAAAACACATTGCAATAAAGTATCACTTCTTGAGGGAGAAGGTAGAAAACATGGAGGTTATGGTAGAATATGTTCCCATTGGTGAGCAGATTGTTGACATATTTACCAAGCCACTTCCATTTGGTCCTTTTGAGTACTTGAGATAAAAAATGGGAGTTGTCACACCATCTAGTAGCACTTAAATTCATGAGAGGATGCATGATTCAGGGGGAGTCTTGAATCATGAAGCATGGACATAAGGGGAGAGAGTGTCTTAACCAGATGTCGTCAAGGGAGAGATTATTGGTGTCAAACTAACATTTCCTTTGCCATTGTTGTCAAAGGGGGAGTGAAACCAGAAAAGGAATATTGACATCAATGCCAAAGGGGGAAATTGTTGGCATTGAGTTGTCATTGATGTCAACCGATATTGCAGGCAGGCTACTGATAGAGGTATGTCATCTGGTATGAAGAAGCATGTACTGGTATGGTGAATGACAAATAAAGTATTGAGAAGATTAACATGAAGACTTGTCAACCAATATGGTGGAAGACAAGTAGTTATTGAGACTATCAGTGACTTCATCGATATGAGGTGAGATGCATGTATGTGTTAGCATATTGAGTGACAACCGGTAGAGCATAAACCATTATGGAGGTTGGTTGCCTATTTCTAATGAAGAGGCAGAATGTTAAAGTTATCACAAACCACCAAAGGTGAAGATGTGTTACCGGTGTAGTGCACTACTAGTTAGGAGAAGGAGAAGGTCTCACTAGTAAAGGAGTGTACTGGTATGATTTTTTTGAATGATCAAGTATAAACTGACCTTGGGTATGTGAGGTAAGTGATTGACCATTGTGATGCCATACTTGGTTGTTGAAAAAGCTAGTCGATATTAGTGAAACAACCACAAATCACGAGATGGTAACTGATTGATGTGGAGAGAGGAAGAAAGAATGAAAGAGAAATATCAGGGAGTAGTTGGCACCTGGATCTAAGCAAAGAAATCAAACTGCAAGAAGATCTCGAGAAGGAAACAACTAAGCTTTTTATGAGTTGATAGATTTCAAGTTAGAAAATCATGTATGAGATTGATATCTTTAGAAAGTATGCATTGGATAATGGAAAACATGTACAGATGCATTCCTCGAGTATAGGTGATCCATCCAAGATAGACTGTATTGGATCTCATGCTGATTTTATCAGGTGAAGAAACCCTAACCACCCCAAGTTTGAATTGATTCTTGGTGGGAAAGCTCAAGTTTAAACATCATGACTTGAGACTATGATTGTTGTTGCTATAGTAAGAAGACAAGTGTGATATTTTTGTTTGAGAGATGAAGAGAAAAACACTTGAAGTGTTTATGTGCAAAGTATTGATTCACAAGAAGAAGCAGAGTGAACCGGTATAAGGAACAACTAGTGAAGAGTGCATTGAACATAGAAGTGACAAACTGGCAGAAGTTATGTCTAATTAAGAGTGATTAAGTGTGAGTTGAGAGGAGGAAGACATTGTGAGATAGGATTGAGAAAGGTGATCAGCAAAGTCAAGTTGCAGAGTGGGTAGAGAGAATACAGACTGGTAAGGGTGAAATCGACAGAGGAGAATATTGTAAGGTTCCAAAACTTCATTTGCAATAGTGATTCATATGTATATCCTAGTTTTAAATTGTTTTCACTAAGTTGTAGCTTAGTGCAAGGGTTGTAGCTCCTTTAGGTTGTAGCCTATAAATTGTGCAGGGGTTGGTGTTCCTTTGAGTTGGTGCTCATATATCAGGGGTTGGCGCTCCTTGGGTTGGTGTCCTACATTTTGTAATCAAAGTTTCATTGTGAGGCTCAATTGGAGTAGAAGATCTCTAGCAGCTATTCTCACCAAGGTTTTTTCCACATTGGGTTTTCCTAGTATATATATCTGGTTTTGTGTGATGTATTCTTGTACTTGTAGTATGTTAATATTTTAGCAAGTCCTTTGACACACTCTACTTGCATTGTTTATATTACCCAATAGCACTCATTTTGTTCTCTACTCTATTGGTATCTTCTTTTAGAAGAAAAAGAGTTTAAATCACTGATTCACCCCCCTCTTAGTGATCCATTGTGTCCAACAATCTCATGGTCCTTGCGTGCTCCATTATTGTCCTATTCATGCACTCAGCCACTCCATTTTCTTATGGAGTTATTGGAATCATTTTATACCTACAAATTCTATTAATGGAATAATAATCCTCAAATTATTTGTTGCAATACTCACCACCACTATCAGATTAGAGACATTTTAATCTTTTACCTATCTCATTCCCAACCAAGCTTCTCCATTTCTTAAATGTTTCAAATACATCATATTTTTGCCTAAGGAAATAAATCCAAACTTTCCTAGTTTTATCATCTATGAATGTAACATAATACTGAGAGCCACCAAGAGAAGATACCTGAGTCAGTCCCCATACATCTGTATGTACAAGCTCCAACTTTTCATCTTCTTTTTGCTTCCCATCCTTAAGAAACCTAACTTGCTTTTGTTTTCCATACACACAACTTTCATAGAAATCTATATTAATACATTTTAGACCTTGTAAAACCTTTTTAGAATGCAGTAACTTCATACCTTTTTCACTTATATGAACAAGTTTGTTATGCTATAGTGTTGTCGTAGAACCTACAACAACTATTTTAGTTTCTTTCTTCAAACCAGCATCAACTCTTCCTGAAAGTATTTGGGTTTTCTATGCAACAACTATTTGTATTTTGGATGTGTTGCACTGGTTTTTTCATTGATTACAACACTTGTCAAACTTAGCAGCACTTGGAGATTCTTGGTTATGTTCACGAGCATGTTTAGTGACTTATGCACAGTCACTAGTATCTGGTTCACTGACAGGTTATATTATTCACCAGCACTTGGGATGACTTGGAGATTACTTGGTTATGTTGAAGACATTGTTTTGACACTTTGTTTTGGTGATTTGGTCATTGATCTAATGAGGTTTGCATATTTGTTGTTACCAAAAAATAGGTCTAGGTTATGCACCGACAAGCATTATTCATTCCAGATCAGCATGACACAATATGAAGATGATTTGTTATTATTGTAAATGCATTGAACCGACATGATGCATCGCATATTGATTCATTTGTAATTGATTATTATTGTAATATCTTTAGTGAGCCGACCTACTCATTTGGTCTTAGGTTTAGGTATATATGTAAGATCTCATTTGTGAGATCAATATAGGTGAGGAAAATGAGTATAATAAGCCATATGCAAATATAAGAAGAGCTATACACAGAGACATCATTCAAAATTCAAGGAGGCTTTTGAAGAAGGCAAATCAGAGCTTAACCAGTACTGAATCCAGCATATGAAGATGCTATTTTGAGTAGTATATTATCATTGGATTTAACCATCCAATTGTAGTCAACGTGACTCCCATTTTGTGATTGCGCAGTGAGCTCTAGGTAGTTGGCCTTTCTGCATGTACAGACTCCATATTGTACACACATACTATCTATAGAGTATCATCTGATTGTGGGTAAGGTTTCCCACCATGGTTTTTCCCCTTTAGGGTTTCCATGTACAAATATATGTGTTATGTGTTGTGGATGTTATTTGTCTTTTTGTTTCATGCATTAAATTTTACCAGTACTACAATTAACTATTAAAATTGTTTACCGACATAAAGTTTGGTTTATCGGTATTATGCATTAAGTTTGGTTAAGTTAGTTTTGGGTTTGAATTTAATTGACAACTGATTCACCCCCCCTCTTAGTTGTCTCTGGGACCTAACAATTGGTATCAGACCCTAGTCCTCTCTTTATAGAAGTTTAATAGCTTGAGGAGATCCTATGTCTACTAACTATTTTAGGAAGGAGAGTTTGAAACTTGATGGAACTAACTATGGTATATGGAAGGTCAGAATGGAGACACATCTGAATTGCATTGGAAAGGACATATGGGATGTTACAAATAATGGCTATGTTTCTCCTACTCAAGGTCAACCTAATCCACTAACCTTGGCTAAAGATGAGGAAAATGATTGCAAAGCAAGAGAAGCACTTTTGAGTGCATTGTCAGATCAACAAATCATTGGATTATCAGATAGATCTACTACCAAAGCTATTTGGGACAAATTGGAAACATTGAATGAAGGTGATACCATAGTCAAAATTGCAAAATTGGAATGCTTCCAGGTCAAGTATGAAAATCTGAAGATGGAAGAAGATGAAAGGATTTATGCTTTTATGGAAAGAGTAAATGAAATTGTTTTGGGTATAAAATGTTGTGGAGGATCCTTAAGTGAAGATGAAATTGTCTCTAAAGTTTTAAGAGCATTGCCACCGACATATAAAATGAAAGTAACTGCTATAAATGAATTAAGAACAATGCCTAATGCATCAGTATCTAGAGACACTTTGGTTGGAAAACTTTAAGCTTTTGAACTTGAGGAATTTCATCATGTTGCTACTATTAAGACAAACTTAGCTTTCAAGGCATCATCATCATCTGCAACATCATCATCATCATCTGATAAATCTGATTGGAAAGCCTTTTATGCAAGGGAACTTGAAGAAATCAGAAAAGAGAATGAAGAATTGGAAGAGCTTGAAGCACTATTTTACAGGGAAAGTGCCTAAAGGTCCAGTTGGAAGTAAGTATGAAGGTAAAGCACCATTTAAATGTTTTATCTACAATAAAATTGGTCATATGGCATCTAGGTGTCATGATAGAGATGCAAGATTGAAAGAAGAAGCTAAAAGAACATATAAGCCTAACCCTGAATATCAGAGATACATATTTAAGAAGAATAGAGACAAATCATTTTACTATGCTGATGAAGGAGTTATTGATGATTCTGATAAGGAACCAATAGACAATGGATGGGTTTTTGTTGCTATAACAGAAGATCAACTGGCACCTATTGTTCAACTGGTAGAGTAGGCCTTGGAAGCTAAAATTGAAGATAAGGATGAATGGATCATTAATTCTAGATGTTCACATCATATGACTGGTGATAAAAGAAAATCTTAAACTTTTAGGAATACAATGGAGGTCTAGTAAGATTTGGAGATGATAAAGCTTGTTTGATCAAAGGAAAAGGCACTATCTTTTGATGGTAAGCACAATACTGATAATGTTTACTATGTTGAAGGTTTGAAGCATAATCTTCTAAGTGTTGGTCAATTAGTTGAAAAAGGGTTTCAAATAAAATTCAAGAATGATAAGGATGAATGGATCATTGATTCTGGATGTTCACATCATATGACTAGTGATAAAAGAAAATCTTAACCTTTCAGGAATACAATGGAGGTCTAGTAAGATTTGGAGATGATAAAGCTTGTTTGATAAAAGGAAAAGGCACTATATCTTTTGATGGTAAGCACAATACTGATAATGTTTACTATGTTGAAGGTTTGAAGCATAATATTCTAAGTGTTGGTCAATTAGTTGAAAAAGGGTTTCAATTACAATTCAAGAATGGTAAATGCAAAATCATGAATAGAACTAGCTTAGAAATTGCAACTGGTAATCAGACTAGAGGTAATATCTTTCTTTTGAATAACAATGAGAAAGCATGCTTGATTGCACATATTGATGAAAGTTGGTTATGACATAAGAGACTTTGTCATGTAAATTTTGATTGATTGTGAAAATTAGTACAACTAAGGTAGTAAGGGATTTACCAAAGATTGTTAGACCTCACAATTCGGTATGTAAGGAATGTAAATTTGGAAAGAAAGTTAGAACAACTTTTAAGAGTATTCTAGAAAAATCCAATAATGTTCTTGACTTAATTCATACTGATTTATGTGGTCCAGCAAGAACTAGAAGTTTACAAGGAGATAGATATTTTATGCTAATCATTGATGACTATTCTAGAATGTGTTGGGTTACTTTTCTCAGAGAGAAATTAGATGTCCTTGGGAAATTCAAACTATTCAAGGTGATGGTAGAAAATGAAACTAGTAAGAAAATTAAATGCTTCAGATTAGATCAATAAGGTGAATTCACATCTAAGGAATTTAATACATTTTGTGAAGTGAATGGAATCAGAAGACAAGTATCAACACCTCGGAGACCCCAACAAAATGGAGTTGTGGAAAGGAAGAACAAAACTATTCTGGATGTAGCTAGAAGTATGTTATTAGAAGCAAATCTACCTCATGTATATTAGAGAGAAGTAGTGAGTACAATAGTTTACACATTCAACAAAGTTCACATCAAAGGTGAAATCGGTAAGACCCCTCATGAACTATGGTTTGGTAATACTCCTACTCTTAAATATTTCATAATATTTGGAAGTAAATGTTATATTCGAAGAGATGAGTATATTGGAAAATTTGATCCTAGAAGTGATGAAGGAATATTTCTTGTTTATTCATCTAAGAGCAATGCATATAGATGTTTTAACAAGAGATTGCAAAAAATTATTGAGAGTGCAAATGTGAAGATTGATGAACAGTTTAGAGGTAATTCAAGGTACATGGACTCTAAACTGGCCATAGAGATAATAACAAATGAACATACAATGAGTACACTGGTACAGAATGTTGATCCAGTCAGACCAACATCATTTAAAAATTCGACAGTGACTGAAGAACAACAAGTAAAAACACCCCGATATGTAAGATTGAATCACTCTGAAAAATCAGATAATTGGGAATAAGTATCAAGGTGTTATGACTAGAGGAAGACTGGAAAATGAAGAGGTATGTCTTATTTCTCAAATTGAACCAACATCAGTTAATGAGGCATGTGAAGATAAACATTGGATTAAAGCTATGGAAGATAAATTGGAACAAATTGAAAAGAATAACACATGGATATTGGTTCCTCGACCTAAAGACAAAAATGTAATTGGAACTAAATGGGTATTCAAAAATAAACTTAATGAAGATGGTAAGGTAATAAAAAAAAAAGAAATATTAGTGTGTAAGGGATATTCATAGAAAGAAGGAGTTGATTATAATGAAAGCTTTGCACTGGTAGCTAGAATTGAGACAGTCATATTATTCTTAGCTTTTGCAACACACAAGAACTATAAAGTATATCAAATGGATGTTAAATGTGCATTTCTGAATGGTGATCTTGAAGAGGAAGTTTACATTGAACAACCTAATGGATTTTCATTAACAAATGACAAAGATATGGTGTCTAGGTTAAGGAGAGCTTTATATGGATTAAAACAAGCTCCTAGAGCTTGGTACACTAGATTGGACAAATATCTTTTGAAGATTGGCTACACTAAAGGTAATGCTGACATCAATCTATATTTCAAAGTGACTAATGATGACATATTGGTTATAAAAGTTTTTGTTGATCATATAATTTTTGGAGGAGAAGATGGATTATGTAAGGACTTTTCTAACAAGATGCAGGAAGAATTTGAAATGTCTATGATTGGGGAGATAAAATTCTTTTTAGGATTGCAGATTTCACAGACTGATAGAGGTATATTCATAAGTCAATCAAAGTACTTGAAGGAATTACTAAAGAAATTTGGCATGGAAAACTCTAAACTAGTAAGTACACCTATGAGTACAACTGATAAACTATGATTGAAGGGTGAGTCAACACCTGTTAATCTGACAAGATACAAATCTATGATAGGAGGTTTACTGTATTTGACACAAACAAGACCTAATATTATGAATGCAGTATGTATTGTTTCAAGATTTTAGAGTAATCCTAAAGAAAATCATGAATCAGCAGTGAAAAGGATTTTTTGGTATCTACAAGGCACTACAAATCTTGGTTTATGGTATCCTAAAGATGAAAATTTTGATTTATGTACATACACATATACAAATTTTGTAGGAGATGTAGATGATAGAAAGAGCACCACCGGTGGAGCATTATTTCTTGGTAGCAGATTAATATCTTGGTTGAGTAAGAAACAAAGTTTCACATCTTTATCAACATCAAAATTGGAATATGTTGCAGCAGCAACTAATTGTACCCAGGTATTATGGATCAAGCAAATGTTGAAGGACATAAAGGCAAAATGCAAAGAGCCTATAACAATTTACTGTGATAATATGGTAGGAATTGATATATCTAAGAATCTAGTATTTCACTCAAAAAATAAACATGTTTCTATCAAATTTAATTTTCTAAAAGAGAATATTGAAGCTAAAGAGGTGAAATCTTGGTTTATGGTTATACCCCCACAAGTAGAGACTCAGAAGTCAATCAAAGTACTTGAAGGAATTACTAAAGAAATTTGGCATGGAAAACTCTAAACTAGTAATTCCTAAGGAAACTTTTGAATATTTCAGAGAATAGCTTAGGGTTATACCCCCACAAGTAGAGACTCAGATAGTTGATGTTTATCATCAACCAATAGAATTAATAGAGAAATCTTTTTCTGACTTTGATGAGGAGAGATACTTCTTAGGGGGAGTAGTTGGATAAATTGATAAATTGGTATTTTGTAATGAACTGTTTGAATATGGTTTTGTATTGCTTTAGCATTTGATGTCAAAGGGGGAGAGATATCTATGGAAAAACACATTATCTTTTTTGGGAGACATTATTCATTGGGAGAGATTGTTACTCTCTGTATCTGTATTTTGATTTCTGGTTAATGATCTCTTTTGGAGATTGTTGGTTTTTGGTTTTTGGCATTTCTACTTTGGCACTTAGATGGTTTTTCCATCTTGTGTTTCCATCAATGCTAAAGGGGGAGATTGTTGGTATTTTGGATGTGTTGCACTGGTTTTTTCATTGATGTCAACACTTGTCAAACTTAGCAGCACTTGGAGATTCTTTGTTATGTTCACCGACATGTTCAATGACTTATGCATAGTCACCGGTATTTGGTTCATCGACAGGTTATATTGTTCACTGGCACTTGGGATGACTTGGAGATTACTTGGTTATGTCGAAGACATTGTTTGGACACTTTTTTTTGGTGATTTGGTCATTGATCTAATAAGGTATGCATATTTGTTATTACCGACAAATAGGTCTAGGTTATGCACCGACAAGCATCATTCATTCCAGATCAGCACGACATATTATGAAGATGATTTTTTATTATTGTAAATGCATTGACCTGACATGATGCATCGCATATTGATTCATTTTTAATTGATTATTATTGTAATATCTTTAGTGAGCCGACCTACTCACTTGGTCTTAGGTTTTGGTATATAAGTAAGATCTCATTTGTGAGATCAATATAGGTGAGGAAAAGGAATATAATAAGGTATATGTGGCTATAAGAAGAACTATACATGCAGACATCATTCAAGATTCGAGGACACTTTTGAAGAAGGCAAGTCAGGGCTTAACCAGTACTAAATCCAACATATGAAGATGCTATTTTGAGTAGTACATTATCATTGGATTTAACCATCCAATTGTAGTCAGTGTGACTCCCATTTGATGATTGAGTAGTGAGATCTAGGTAGTTGGCCTTTCTGCATGTGTAGACTCCATATTGTACACACATACTATCTGTAGTAGTATCATCTGATTGTGGGTAATGTTTCCCACCATGGTTTTTCCCCTTACAAGGTTTCCACATACAAATATCTATTTTATGTGTTGTGGATGTTATTTGTCTTTTTGTTTCATGCATTAAACTTTAGTGGTATTGCAATTAACTATTAAAACTATTTACCGGTATAAAGTTTGGTCAAGTTAGTTTTGGGTTTCAAATTAATTGACAACTGATTCAACCCCCCCTCCCCCTCTCAATTGTCTTCGGGACCTAAAAAAACTAAAGTAGAAGGAACAATATGACGTATAAAAAGATATAAGGTTCCTACTTTCACACCTTTTTCTACTATCAAGGCACCCATTGAAACCTTCCAATTTTTATCATTAAAAGTAACTGTGCAACCTTCATCACCTAGCTGCCCTGCTAAAATTAAATTCCTACTCAGCCTTAGAACATGCCTTACCTCTTGTAGTAGACAATGATTCCCATTCTGTAACTTAATCTTAATTCTTCCCTTTCCAATAATCTTACAGGGTTCATTATCTCCCAAATAAACTAGCCCAAAATCCCCTTGGACATAATCAAGAAAATAACTTCTATGGGGAGTAGCATGAAATGAAGCTCCTGAATCTAAAACCCATGAATCATCAACATTATCTAGGGAAATAATCAAAGCATCTTCTTGAGATTTATTACTTACCACATTCGCCTCCATATTACCCTCTTGTTTGTCTCCTTCTTTATTCTTCAAAGACCAACAATCTTTCTTTAGATGATGCGGCTTCCCACAATACTAGCAATCTTTTGGTCCTCTAGATTGGGACCTCTTGTGCTTTGATTTTCCTCTTGACTTCCCATGACCTTCATAACCTTTTCATCTCTCCTTTGATCTACCCCTACTTTTTGCATTCAAAACCCTATCTGATGTGGATCCACCTAATCTTTTCATGCATAGTTCCTTACTCGGAATAACACCAACAACATCATCAAATTTCATAGTATTTGAACCAGAAATAGAGTTACTAATCGCCATTACCAAACTATTGCAGCTTTTAGGCAAAGAGCATAATAACAAGAGAGCCCTAACTTCTTTATCAAAATTTACCTTTATAGAAGTCAATTGACTAGTAATCATATTAAAATCATTTAAACGATCTGTCATATATCCACCTTCATTCATTTTTAGATTAAACAAACACTTCATGAGAAATACCTTATTTGAGGCTGAGGGTTGTTCATACAATTTTTCCAAATCTTTCATCAAGTCAACTTTTGTCTTCGCTTCTGTTATATTGAATGCCATGGATGGTGCCAGGCACAACCGAATGGTTCCCATTGCCTTTTTGTCTAGTAATTTCCAATCCTCATCACTTATTGTTGCCACTTTATTGGCTATTCCTTCCAATGGCCTCCATAAATCCTTTTGATAGAGATAATCCTCCATCTTTATCTTCCATAATTGATAGATTTGCCCATTGAATTTATCTACCTTCAACTTACCCTCATCTGCCATTGCTCCCACTTAACCATGAGACTCACACTCAACCATGAGATCTTCCTATAGACGATAATTGAACACAAGCCGCTCTTATGCCACTTGTTAGGAATTACATGTAGAAAGTATCAATTATATGCAAATAATTATAAAACACAGGAATGAAAAAAACACAAAAATAATCACAGTGAACAGACAATATTTAATGTGGTTTACCCAATCTCAGGCTACATCCACCAAACAGAAAGTCCAATCTTATTATCTAGTAAATCAAAACCGATTACAGCTAGCAATCCCCTTGCAGCTCAATACTGCTGCAAAATGCTACAAGTTCTCTATTGAAAACCCTAACCCTTAGCCCTTTTCTCATGACTTATGTCAGTTACAAAATTAGGGTTACAAAACGTGATGCCCCTTGACCCCAACTTTTGGGCACCTCCTTCAAACCCCCATAAAAAAATATAGGGGGAAACCACACTAATAGAATTAGGGAAAATTCAACCTCTAAGTTTGATTAGGCTCCATATAAGAACATCACCAACATTATAAAATTTTTCAATTTATAGGTACATGATCACCTAAAATTCTAATGTAATAATATTTGTGTAGATGATTTTTATAACTAGACTTTCAAATGTAAAATCTAATCAAATTTATGCAAAAGGAAACTCCAAACACATTTTAAGTTTTGTTTTGCAAGGAGTTCAAAAGTAAACATCAATATTCTAGATATCCACTAATTCTTTCCAAAAGGTTAGAATAAGTAAATTTTTTTGTGAAGAAAGATAGTAGTTACAAATTTGAATTTAATGGATGTTGTTTGTTTCCTTACATGATTTCATGTCTATAGTTAGTTAGATAAATGTGGTATGTGTTCAAAGGAATTAATCTATTATAATTAATAACTATTCAACATGTGACTCCATCTTTGATAGCAACCTAGGACATTTAGGATTAGAATACTTCTAGCTGAAGGTGCATGGAATCACAACTACTAACAAGACTAAGAGAATGGTTAATGATGGGATACTAGAAGCAAGAGGATTCCACACAACTATTGAACCTCCAAGGTAATATTATTTATATAAAAAAAGTGCAAAACAACAAAGATTTTCTACTCCCGAAGGTAAACTTTTAGAAGATCTCACACAAAGCCTATTATAGAGAAATTTCATGTCCTACTTCGTCAAGTAGTATTGATGAAAATTAAAGATGGCCTACACTACTAAAACTAGAATGTAAAGATTTTTTAGAATATATTATTTCATTCATACTATGTTGTAAAATCAAGATATGGTTCACTAGTCCCAAAGTAAAACTGAAAATTTACATGACAAATTAACAACAATAAAGGAAATTAAAAGATTCTATATGACTTCTTATTTGATGTACTCTTTGGGTAGGAAGGGAATGTACCTTAGACATACAAAGAAAGCTATAGTATGCATGGGCCAAATCATATGGAATTGTATAGTTGCTATCGATAATTGGACTAGAAGAAACCAATGCTACATTATTAAAAAGTACATAGTGCACAATATGTTTGTAGTAAGGATTTTAAGGGACTTGAAAAAAATGAATGTTTCACAAGTTTTTTTATTAAGTTAGTAGGGAGAAGACCCTGAATCCTATAGAATAGCAAAATCAGAGGGAAACATCATAGAATCTGGCATCACACAACTAGCACAAGAACAACATCCAACCTCTCTCAAAAACACTCAAAATTCATCATGTTTGTGTGACAAACATACTATTCTAAACTAATAACCATCTACCTAAAATATAGCTAGTAGTACGAAGAGATAAAGAGTCTAAAAAATTAACAAAGCAAATAACATTAATAAGAGTCTAATACTTATGGCACATAAACATATTCATTAAATGATGCATATAATACCTATTACTTATTCTCATTCTTCCTTCCCTTTGGAATCTAGATCAACATCGAGAGGTCCATTGATAGGCCAATGTTTATATTATATTATACTTATTAATATTATTTTATTCAAGTGAGAGTTATAGTTAATGTTATAAAAATATAATTAAAAATATATAATTTTAAAATAAAAATAATTGAAAATTATAATAATTAAGAACTACAACAAATATTTTAATTACAATACTATAAAGGAAAGTACTTGCCACTACGGGGCACTTGTTTCTCTTATTTATGGAAGGTGTTTTATATGTTATTTTATCTAATAGATACTTGTGTTATAAAATTCAACATTGAGAACTCTTTTGTTAAGACAACTAACTCACGTTTTCTATAATTAAATTATCATAGTAAAATATTACTAGTATAATATAAATCTTTTTTCTCTATATTACAAAGTCATAACAAAGAAAATGAGTCCTCTAGTAAGTGAGAGAATGTACTATTTGACATACCTTCTTTACATGAAACCTTTTTTTGAGGGATAATAGACTTAATTGTTGTTCTTAAATGATGTTAGAAAGCTATAGTCAATTCTTGTATTGATTTTACAATGATAAGATATTAGTTAAAAGAAACTGTGTGAGAGATAATATTGTTGGCAATTGATACTCATTCAGTTTCTTATGTTGTCATTGATGGCAACATTGGCAACATATTTTGGTTCATCGACATCCAACAAACACTTCACCGGCATCAAGGATTTCAAAGGTAATCGGTAAACTAGGTATCGGCATGGGAAGCCAACATCACTTGGAGATCTAGCAAAGGGTAGTATCTAGTAAATCATTTTATAATTTATATATATTTGTAATGAGCCGACGTGTATTATCATTTCATATCTAAGTCGGCATGTGAAGCCGACATCACTTGGAGATCCAGCAAAGGGTAGCATCCGATAAATCATTTTATAATTCATATATATTTATAATGAGTCATGTATTATCATTTTGTATGTAAGCTGACATATGGCATAAATGTTTTTAAGGATATATAAGTCTGTCTATTAGGTCATTTTCATATATAACATTTGTGATAAGATCTAAAATGCGAAGCTTATGTATGCGAGATCATTTGTATGCAAAAGCAGTATTCTATAATGATTTGTAGATGATTTCCAATGTACTCATAAGGTGTAATTTATTTCAGCAAGGGTTTAGGTTCAAGAACTGGAATAGTCAGAGCCTTAACCAGAACTCAATCAAGCATAATAGATGCATTATATGAGTTCAGTTTTGTAGTTTTCTATCAGAAAGTGATTGTAGTCAGTGAGACTCTTGGTGACGAGCACTGTGATCTAGGCAATGTGCCTTCCTGCATGTGCATGCCCCTATTATATTTAATATATCTTCATATGGCTAGTGAATTGATATTGTGGGTCACAAATCCCACCGTGGTTTTTCCTCATTAAGGTTTTCCACTTATAAATTTTCTGTGTTATGGTGTTCATTTATGTGATTGCATTATTTGTTTCAATTATATGTATTTATGTTTACCGATTGATGAATGAATTCTTTGATAAGGATAAAATCTAATATTCTGATAGAACATTGATTCACCCCCCCCCTCTCAGTGTTCTTGGATTCCAACAATTGGTGTTAGAGAATTGTGCCTCAAAGCAAGCCTAACAGCTTGAGGGAGATCTTGAATCCGGAATCCATGGAGATGTGTTTGAGGAAGCAACTTTAAGTTGCTCTTGAAGATTTTGAAGCTAAAATATTTAAGAACATAAAGCTAGAAGATGAACTGAGATCTACAAAAGAATTCATTTTCACCCTGCAAGAAAATCTATCTAATGCTCAAGCCAAAAGGAAGGAACTATGGGAACAATTCCAAGATCAAATATGATGAAGAAAAGGATACTCTAAAGAACCTATTTCAGAAGATGAGTCAAGAAAAGGAAGCTATGGAGAATAAAATGCAAGCCCTAACTATGAGGATGGAAAAAGAAATTCAATACTAAAAGAAAAAGGAGGAAGACCTTGCTAGAGCATTGAAGGACAAATCTGAAGAATGCATCAGGTTGGCTCATTAAAATAACGTGTTGAGAACAAAATTAGTGCAATTCCAAAACAATGAACAAGAACTTGAAAGAGAGATCACAATCCTAAGAGATGATATGACGATTGCAAATGAGTATAAGGACAAATTCAAGGCTAGTTCAGTACAACTTAATGAATTATTGGAGAGCCAAAGGAAGAATAAGGACTCCAAAGGACTTTGATTTGAACAAGGTCAGAGCTCCAGTACTGCAAATGAAGATCAAACATCCGATATGCAGAATGATCAGAACAACCAGAACAAGAGGACACTAGTAAGGTAGCTCAATGCTCACAAATTCAATGGTAGATTCTTTGTTTGTAATAAATTTAATCATATGGCTAGACAATGTAGAAATAGAGCAAATCAAAATTATAACTATCCCCGGTCAATGTTCCAAATGCAATAAGTATGGTCATAAGATAGAAGATTGCAGAATGAATGTAAAATGTCATGCATGTGGAAAGTTTGGACATGTGGCTAATCAGTGCAGGTCAAGCAATTATCCTAGATATAGAAAATCAATTCAAATGAACAATGTTACATGCTATTAATGAAACAAGATTGGACACATAGCTAAGTTTTGTACAATAAAAATCCACCGGTTAGCAATAATGGATCAAATGATAAAGGAAAGAAAAAGATCAATGAAATCCAACATAATTATACCAAGAGATGGGTCAGGAAGTCAAATGATCAATCAGGAGATCAAACTACTTTGGTTACTCAACTGGTAGAGTAGAATGTTCCTACACTGGCAAGAAGCTCATCCGACAATTGAGTTAGATACCTTAGGGGTAGGAAAATTTCATGAAATCCTACATATTCCCCATGAAAGAGATCTAAAATGAATTTTTAGACATCAGAGAAAGTTTATTTGACATATACATGTTGAATCGAGATCCCGTATGTCTCACTGGAAGGCATTTATGTCGATGGCGGATTGGGGTTTTTCGAAGAATAAAAGGAAGAATTCACTTTAGTATGTTCACCTTTCATTCAGAGCAATACAGAGTGAGTCAAAGGTGATTCAAAGTGATCAGAAGCAACCATCAGCTATTTCAATTTCATTCAAAAGAGATATCTAGGTTTTTCACTGACAATTATTTCCAGGTAATTTTCACAATTCAATCATTCGGAATGGAGGTTGGATCTTCTTTTATCCCCACTTTCATTGCAAATCCCACTATAGTAGAGGTTAAGGATCATCTAAGACCAATATTAAAAAGATACCCTTATATTGCAACTCTATATGATTGAGTTGGCACTTTTTTGAGGGTTCTGGAAGGCATTGTTTATGTTGAGGATGCCAAAGCTTACATCCACTACAATCTAGAGAACTTGGGAACAACTAAATTCAAATCAATGTACATATCTGAACTATTGAAGGACTCTGGAATCATCAAGCCAAAATTCAAACATATTGTAGACCTAGGGTTAACTAGAATCTTGGATACTTTTGAGTTTGAGGATGAAATAATCTGGTACGTGCTGAGAAGAGTTCATGGTGAATTTATTTGGCTGGATAGACCCCACAAGATCACCAAGGAATTAATCAGGGATATCACTGACTTACCTCAGATAGGTCAGAAACCAGAGAAGAAGATATCAAATGATCAAATCAACAAGATCACAGTTGCAACCTCTGATAGTTAGTCAATGAGAGTAAGCACCATCACTGACAAGGATGTCAAATTCATTAGCATGATTATAGGTTACAAGGTAACCTAATGTAACCGACTTAACTCAATTTCTAGGTCCTACATTTTTCTTGCTTATCAAATGTTGAAGAAGGATGAAAAGTATGATCTGTGTGAATGGATGAAAAAGGAGTTGATTATGAACTTAGGTGAGATCAAGGGAGAAAAGAAAGGAGTTTTCTAGTATCGAAATCTAATAGTGTGCCTAATGCTTTTCTTTTTTAATGAGATATCAGGTTTGGGAAAAAGGCAATGGGCCTTCGATACACCAGTAGGCAGGTAGATTAAGGGTGCTATCACTAGTTTGGGGAACCAAAGAGATGACAAATTTTTAGGATACTTCAAATTATTTCAGAAAGCCATGATGTCAAGGGAAAGAATTCCAAAGCACATAGTTGAGAAATACTCAATTGAAATCTATTTCATGGTGAAAAATGATGAAACTCTTATGGAAGTTGTGATACCTTAGAAGATATGGATTGAATAAATGGGTTATGGGGTAGATGCAATCATTTTGGATGCATATGCTAAGATTCTTATAGATGCACTGATAGATGAATCTAAAAACTCATTTGGAAATACCAAGCAAAAAGATCTTGAAGTTAAAACAAAATTTAATTAGAAGAAGAGAGAAAGACAAAAAAGAAAAGTAAGTCAATTTGTTGAAAGTCTCAAAATATATTAAGACTATAATTGAAGCCTCATCAACCAAAGAAGTCAAGAAGAGGAAACAATTTGAAGCTCTCATTGCACCAATTAATTCAGATACTGAGACTAAGGATGAAATTCCTTTATCTTTCAAGAGGGTGGAGAGAAAGAAGGTAGAAGACCCAAAGGAGAAAGCTAAGAAGACAAGGAAGCAGTCTGCAAGGAAGGTAACCTTTAAGATACCAACAAGTAAGATAGTTGAAAGGAAGCCTACTTAGAAGAAAAGGCCAATAAAAGAAACTCTTGCATCATCCGACAAGAAGAAGAAGAAGGAAGACATAGATGAAGCTATTGAAACCTGTAATGTAACTATTATTCCACCCATGTCTTATGTTGATTTAATAGATGAGATAACAAAGGATGGTATGTTAAAGAACATTCAACATTATTATGAACATTAGGATGATGATGAGAAAAAACAAATTGAGGAAGCAGTTTTGTTACACTTAGACATATATAAGAAGGCTTTATTAGAGATTGCAAAGCAAAAATGCTAGAGGACTATCTGCTATACAGGAAGACCAACACATAAAGATTCAAGGATTATTAACTAATTGTGGTTCAATTACCCCAGAGGAGATGGATAGGTGTCTTGAAACTACTAATAGAAAAATTTGCCAAAGCAGGCAAGGACAGTTAGCCTTATGGCAAGTAAAATTAAAGAAATAATTAGTGAAAACAATGAGGCATGTGTTCAATTATTTATTGACCACCCTAGTTTATTTACATCACTAGAAGCTAATCCTAAGTCAAACATTATAGACATCCTAGTTGATGGCAAAGGCAAAGATGTAGTGGATAGCCCATTCAAAATTTTGAAAGAGGTCAAGAAATTAAATGCAGAATCTTAGACAGAAGAAAATGTATAGGATAAAGAGGAGATACATGCACAAAAAACTAGTGTACATAATGAATAGGTTATAGATGTCTAGGACAATATTCCTCTAGATCAAAATAAATAGGTTGTGGATATAACAAATGTAGAGTCAATAGTAACAGATGCTGCACAAAGTGGCAAAGCCACCGGTGCAAAAGAAGATGATATTAGGGAAAATAAACCAGAGGAGAAAGATAAAGAGAAAAATCAGGAAGGAGAGAAGGAAAAGGAAGTTCAAACTGAGATAAGTATTTCTACACAATCATCAGAGAAAAAGGGAGAGGAATCTAATAGAGAACTGACAGCCAAAACTTCATTGTTGGGAATTACCACTACAAATGTTGAGAAGAAGAGCATAATAGAGATGAGTTCAACTGAACTCATGATGATTGTAGCTCAGAAAATGATCAAGGGACTGAGGAAAATATGAATCCCTAGTGGCGACGGTCATTGGTTTGGCAATGAATGGCAGAAGATTTTATAGATATAGGAAAACTGGGGAAGAGGACTTGATGAGTTTCTTTGACAAGCACAACGAGCGCTCAAGAGTTACCAAGATGGCAGATGGAGGCTACAATAGAAAAGAGCTTATGGCTCCCTAGGCTGACATGGCAGAGTTATGAGTGATCTGGTGAAAGAACTTGGAGGTGAAGATATGGCTGCTGGTGACAACAATACCACTGGCCCTAGTTCCAGAACTAGAAGCAAGAGCAGCAACAAGGGTACCTCCAGATTCATTATGGAGGAGCTGGAGGAAATCAACAGGATTTCCATCCAGAAGAACAAGGATCTGGTGCACTCTCTTCATTGAGTGTTTCTTTTTGTTTTGTCTTATCTGTTTGTGTCTTTTTTGTTTTTGGGTCTGTTCTGGGTGGTCCCTTGTTTTGCTATTGGTTCCTGTCCTTTTGGTTGATGGCCAGATTTTGTAGAACTTTTGGTTTTAGGTCCACGTAAAACCCGTTTATCTTTATCAAAAAATTAGAAAATAAAGAAAAAATAATAATATAAATGTAATAATTTTATTGGTAAAATCAAAATTTTAAGCACTAAAATTGACAGGTCTAACTATTTTATCATTAGCTTTATTGGTTTTGTTCTATCTTGGTAGTTGTCAAAAGTATGATGTTAATAAACAAATATGGATTAAAATGATAAATGAAAAATTATAGGGGAAGAGCATCGGTAGTTGAGCGTGTACCAATTGTTGTGAGGGTTGTTGATACCTTTTGTTCCAAAAATTGAACAAATAAAATCTATTGTTTAAAATATAAAATATCAATTTTTGTTAGTGTATATGGTGAAAATGGATAACAATAATAACGATATTGAAAGGCTAAATGAATTCAACCACAAAACCCTAGCCTAACAACAACAAAGATCCACCATAACATATGAAGATTACCTAAGACAATGCAAATCAAATGAAATCACAAAGATTATACCATCACATGTCCAATAGGGTTTGGATCTCCATTCTTCCTATCTCCATTGATCTTGCTTGATATATTTGCTCTCAGATTTTATGTGCACAAGAGCTCAACAAAGAACAGAATGTGGTTGCAAGTAGGATCGCAGTGTAGTCAAGTGCATAAAAGATGATTAGGGTTTGATAATGAAGGAAGCATCTCCTTATATAGAAGACACAATAAGAAATGGAGGGATAAGATTGAGAGGTGTAAAAGGAGGTTGGCTATGATTAGAGGGTAGGTAAAAGAAATAATAAAATAATGAAAGGGGTAGGTAGTGTATGAATTAAGAGATGAATGACATGTGTCATGGGTAGAAAAGGCTAATGAATTAATTAAATAAATAAAGATTTATTTAATTAATAGTAGAAGTGGGATTAATTAAATAAATAAGATATTTATTTAATTTAGGAAAAGGATAATTTAAATAAATAAATGTATTTATTTAAATGAGAAGTAAGGCTAGAAGAGGATAAATGAATTAATTAAATAAATAAAGATTTATTTAATTAATAGAAGAATTAGGCTAAAGTAATTAAATAAATATAATATTTATTTAATTAGAGATGACAATTTTAGGTGTCTATAGTTAGAAAATGTACCAATAGTTGTTAGGAAATGTACTAATACTATAAAAAGTAACCAATCAGGTGATGCCATATGAGTTGCACAACTATTGGGGCCTCTTTTGCACGCCTATTGGTCTCACTATTTTTTTGGGGGCTGTTTTGGACACCTTGGCAAAAAGCATGCTGATGTGGGACCATACTTGATGATGTGGTGCTGAAAGCTTAGTTATAAGAAAGGGACTTTCCAAGTAATCTACTATAAAACAATGTGAGTGATTTTAAATTTCCACATAGGATTTTGAGAAGCACAAAGTTGGGGTGCTCAACTACTGGTGCTCTTCCCCTATATTTTATGGTTTTTTTTTATGTTTGAGTAATATTTGTATATGTTAAAATGACTTAATATTTCATTTATTTGGTTACAAATTGAAATTGTATAATGTTTAACATTTTTTATATTTGAAAGAGTATACATATTATGTAGTTAGGCATGCTTATCATTTAGATGTAGGTAGAAGATAATGATGACATTCTCTTGAATTCCTTATTCACACATCCTTGCACCTTCTAAAATTCAACCACTAATAAGTATTTTATAAAATGGTTAGAGTAATTGTTAAATATATTAATTACAAAAAGTATTATTAGATTTAATTTTTTTCCCTTTTTGGATGGGATATAAATTTTTTTAGTACAAATGTGTGTATATAATAAATACATAGATAGATGGATTTCAAATAAATAGTATAGAAGTGAAGCGAGTGAAATGGCGACACTGGAGGGTAGCAGGAGCAGTGCAAGTGAGAAGAGAAGGGTTACTGATGTGCAGTATTCTGGTGCCCAGTCTATGAAGGTTGGATCTTGGATTGATGAAGCAGACATTACCTTCCCCATTGAGACAAGTAGATTGCATGTTGTCTAGCAACCGGTTAATGCAGGGAAAACAGATAGGTTCCAGGGCTCCAAATATTCTAGTTCACGGTTGAACTATGGAAATCCCTATTCAAGTGGTAACCACTGCCCTATTGACTCGCACAAGTGGAAGGCAAATGGTTTCATTTGGAATAACAAAGGCTGGTTCCGTAAGGTTAAGCATCCTACATTCGAGGGCCCCCAAAACTGGTATCCATAACTTGAACCTACCACTTCCGATGTGCCACTCAAGAGAGGCAGTCCTCATACCGACTCTTTTTTGGTTCCCTCGATTGATCATTGTAATTTTCAAAAGTGGAATGGGTGCTTCAGGCAAGATAACTTAAGGGTGGACCAAGCCAGGTTTTAAAGATCCAACTTCCGTTTGAAAAATTAGAACCCTCGACCGAATCTTGAAAGATGCCCTGACTTTCGAAGAAAAACCTCTCTCCCTTAGCGACCCCGTTTTCATAAACTGGTAAGAAAAAGCTCAAGACCCACTATCTTTCTGGATGAGAATAAAATTAATTCTGCTAGGTCAAATTTGCTTGAGTCTTGTCTTTTTATCAATTGGGGTGGTGGAAAGCAGGTTAAGGACAACTTTGAATCCTGGTGTAGAGAGCAGTGGGGAACGGATATTAACATTAATATTCTCCCGAATGATTTCTATATGATTGAATTTATGAGTAATGAGGAGAAATGGAAAGCCAAAAATAAAGGTCCATACATGTTAGATGGCATTGAAGTTCACATCATTGATTGGCAGCCCAATTTCAATCCCTAGACATATGTCTTCCCGGACGACAAGGTATGGATAAGACTGTATAATTGTCCCTTAGATTATTGGCACATCGATGTCATTAAGGATATATGCAAAAACCTTGGTACCTTTGTATCAATAGATGACATCTTGGAGGATAAACTATGGGCAAGCTTTCTCATAATCTGTATTAGCACAGATCAAATCAACAAGATCCCAGATGAAGTCATAATTATTAGGGCAGGGAAGATCTAGATTCAAAAGATTGATAGGGAAGATCAGCTACATATTTGCCCTAAATGCTTCTCCTTGGATCATACCAATATTAGTTGTGATGTCTCGGCTATGATACAGTGAAATTATTCTTGTATGCAATCTCCTATTGAGGTAAAACTGCAACCAGAACCTCTCACTGTCATTGACATTGGCGATGCCTTTTGTAATGATACTTTGGATAAGGAGAATGTTACACTAATAGAGGCAACCCCTTTGATCATAGTTCCCCCATCCTCTGGTCAATGCGAGAGCCAACAAGATCTTCTCACACTTATGGAGAAGACCAATTCCCTATAGGTAGACATTGAATCCAAGATAGCGGACTCACTTCCACCCTCCCCCTTTGTGCCTAGGAATCAACTAGCAATTGAAGATGGTAATCTGTACCCTCAGGGTATGGAGAATGACACTATAGGGGAGATGAGAGGGCAACTTTTCTCCTCGATAGGCATTGAACTAGAAGATGGTGAAATTGAAACCTCCTCCTCGGAGGGGGAGGAGGACTTTGAACCTGAGTTGGAGTTTATATTGGAGGGTACTCCAAAAGGTTTTGGAAAATCAAATTCGGCTATTGACAAACCAAATTTTAAGCCAAAAGGTGTGCGGGGGTGCAAGTCCAAAAAATTCATGCTAGTAGTAGCTGGTGCTGCCAGTGGTCAAACCAAACTTAATTTAGGGAAGGGAAATGCCCTTCCCCAGGAGCTATGAGACTCTTATCTTGGAACGTTACGGGCATCAATGCCCCTAAAAAATGGTGCTTGATTAAGCACTAGATTGATGACACCAAAGGAGGCATTTGGCTACTATAGGAAACTAAATGGAGCAAGGCTGAGATTGATGCCAAAATGAGAGTTTGGAAATAGTGGAATGAGATTTTGAGGCAATCGGATGGAGCCTCCGGTGGCTTGGGAATTCCTTTGGGACCCCATGAATGTTAAGATCTCTCTTGTGGGGGAAGATAAGGATTGGAAACATTGCTCGGTCACTATTCTTGGATGAAATGAGAACTTCTATCTCTTCAATGTGTATGGACCATCTTCTGTTGGTGATAAATGGGCTCTCTAGAACCTCCTATCCATTAAGCTTAACAGTATCACCGATGGTAGTTGTGTGGTAGCCAGGGATTTCAATGCGATCCTTTCTGCCACCAAGAAAATTGGGGGTATTCAGAGGACTAGTACATCCCCAAAGGACTTTTTGGAATTTGTTGCGAAGAATCACCTCTTAGACATTGTTTCAAAAAATAGAATTTTCACATGCACGAACTAGAGAATGGGCTTTACTAACATTGTTGAATAGCTAGACAGGTTCTTTATTTCTAGTGAGTGGTTAGGTCAAAATCTAACCTTAGAATCATCGATTCTATCGCTCACCGGATCAGATCACTACCTGATTTGTCTGGAGGTTGCCTTGGATCAAGCGGAGGGAGGCACCCCATTCTAGTTTGAGAAAATGTGGCTCAGAGTGCTTGAACTATATGATCTTATAGCAGAGCAGTGGAATGTACCGGTTTTGGGGAATCATTTGAGACTTCTCATTCGCAATAAAAAATTCAAGTATATCAAGGTCAAGATCAAAGAATGAAATAAGAAACATTTCAAGAATATTCATATGGAGAAATTAAAAATTAAGGTTGAATTGGTAGACTTAACCAGCTCTATTATATCTTCAAGAATGACTGAGGAGCTATTTATCAAAGAAAATTCACTCAAATTTGATCTAAATGAAATCCTTCGATGTGAGGAAATCCACTGGTGTCAAAAATCAAGGGAGTTGTGGTTAAAGGAAGCAAACAAAAACACCGAGTTCTTCCACTGGTCAGCCATTAGCAATCGAAATAGAAACAAAATATCAAAGATTATGAGCCTGGATGGAGTCACTGTAAGTAATTACAAGGACATTGCATAGGAAGCTGTAATATTCTTAGACTCTTTGCTAAATGGTGACCATTAGGTTGACCAAGAAGTAAGAGCCATAATTCTAAACTCGATCCCATCCGTCATTTCCACGAATCAAAACATAGCTCTTTGTACTCCAATTTCAATTGATGAAGTAAGGAATATCACCCTCTGTTGAAACCAGATAAGACTCCTGGCCCAGATGGTTTCCCTATCGCTTTCTTCCATCATTTTTGGGATATCATTGCTCGAGATTTACAACTTGTAGTAGAAGAATCAAGAAAGAAGATGAATGTGTTAGGGGCCATCAATCACACCTTTTTGAATCTAATTCAGAAGAAGAAAAATACACAACAAATGAGTGACTTTAGGCCTATCTCTCTATGCAATACTATATATAAGATTGTAACAAAGATCATAGCTAACAGATTGAAGCCCCTCCTTAAACACATCATATCAGATGAACAAAGAGGGTTTGCGCCTAGAAGCTCCATTGTGGAAGGGATTATCGTTGCTCATGAAACACTTCACATAGCTAGGAAGACCAAGCACTCCTATATGATTTTTAAAATGGACATTCTGAAAGCTTATGATATGGTGGACAGGGATTTCTTATTTGATGTTCTCAATAAATTGGGCTTCTGCAAGGAATGGCTCACTTGGGTCATGAGTTGTTTCTCTACCCCCAAATTCTTTGTTCTAGTTAATGGCTCATCCCACGGTTTCTTCTTTTGACAAGAGGTATCAGACAAGGTGATCCACTATCACCTTTTTTGTTTATCATAATGGCCAAAGCTTTAGGTCAATCCATAAAAGCTCTCCAGCAAGATAGTCATTGGGTTGGAGTTAATGTGGCAATAGGAATTGAAAAAATGACTCATCTTCAATTTGCTGATGACACCATTCTATTTGGTTCAGCCTGTAGGAGGGAACCTAGAACAAGAAAAAAATTCCTTGATGATTACTATTTGATTTCCGGTCAGAAAATCAACTAGCACAAATCTGAAGTGTTTTTTGTCAACACTCCGCTCAACTTGCAAGCGGTATTATCAAGGATTCTCAATCTCAGAGTTGCTAATTTCCAAGGGAAGTTTCTTGGAACCCCTCTCTTCATTGGGAGTAATAGATATCACTATTGGAAGAACCTTATTGATAAGTAAAAATCTAAGCTTCAATCTTGGAAAGGCAAGTGGTTATCCTTTGCTGGGAAACTCACTATGATAAAGTCATTCCTTTCAGTGCTACTAGTTTTTTCCATGGCTTTCCTGTGACTACCGATGGCAATTGAAGATGAATTGATTTCTCTAATGAGAAATTTCCTTTGGAATGGGTCGGATGACAAAGGTAAATTTCCCCTGATAGCCTAGAAAAAGATCTGCCAACCAAAAAGGGCAGGTGGTGCTGGTATTCACCAACTCTTAATTATGAATCTAGCAATAGGTGCTAAGCTGGTTTGGGAAATTTGTAACAGTAGGAAGCAAAAATGGGCAAGGCTCCTGAAACATAAATATCTAGACTCCCTAGAACCCAAAAGGATTTTGACTATCAACAACCCTCCCAGGGGTTTAGCTATCTAGAATTTTAATGTGGATAGCAAGGAAATCATAAGCGATCAGGTTACCTAGGATGTCAGGAATGGCAGGGATGCCTCCTTTTGGTTTTATTCTTGGTCTGGTGAAGCTACCCTATGTCACAACCCCTCTCTACAATCGGTTATGGAAGAAGTCTGTCACCTCTGGGGGTACAATATCTATGATTATGGTTATCCGATACAAGAAAATGGTATTGTTGTATGGAAATGGAGCTCCTTGGATTAGCTGAACTTGGATCAGCTTTAGAAGGACTTATTTACTAACATTCTCAATAAAAGGATTATTTTTCCTTCCCCTGATAAGGATATTATTAGGTGGTGTGGCTCCTTCGATAGAAAATACAAGGTATGCTTTGGCTACAAACTGAAAGAAGCGGCTATAGACAAAAAAGACTGGCCTGCTAATCTCTTTTGGCACCAACACCTTCTTCCCAAAGTGGGTTCCTTTTCCTAGTTGGCTTGCCAGAGAAAAATCTTAACTCAAGAAAGGCTCCATTCAATGGGTATCAATGGTCCTAATAGATGTTCTTTATGTCTAGATCAAGAAGAGACTGCAGATCATTTTCTTCTCCATTGCAAATTCTCCAGCCACTGTTGGTGGCATTTCATGGGAAAACTGAGAATCTTCGGCCCCTTCCTAGTAGGGTTGGATTAGCGGTTTTGGCAATGGCCTAACCTAGTAGGAAAGGCATTTTTTTTCTAATTTTCTCCTCATCCTCCCATCACTTCTGATTTGCAAAATTTAGAAAGAAAAGAATCATAGAATCTTCCAGGGTAAAGAAATGAGCCTTCTATCTCTTTGTGGGAAAATTGAGATCCACCTAACTGAGCTCCTGAATGTGGCAGCCCAATCCAAAACACTTAAGAAAAATTTGGTCATGGACTGGGATGGTAAGATTAAGAAGGTTCATCCAAACGTACTCATCCCTCTTATTTTCAGACTTGGCACTTTGGTGGATTAGACCAATCCAAGGGTGGGGGTGATTTGGGAAGCGCCAGAGGTTGGGTGGAGCAAGGTAAACTTTGATGGTGCTTCTGCAGGAAATCTGGGCCAAACTGGTATTGGTTGCATTCTGAGGGACTTTGATGGTCTTTGTATAAAAGAAATCTTTGAAAAGATTGGAGTGGCTACTAATAATGAAGTGGAATTCAGAGCGACATTAAGAGGTCTTTAGCTAGGGAAGGAACTAGGGGTGTAGAAAATTCATTTGGAGGCTGATTCATTAAATGTCATTAGTGTGATCCATTGCAATAGCATCCCTAGTTGGTGCCTTAACTAGTGGATTCAACCGATCCTAGTGCTACTAGCTACTTTTGATGAATTTTGGATTAGCCATATCTATAGAGAAGGTAATGGTGAAGCCGATAGACTTTTGAAATTGGCTTTAGTCGTTAGTGACCCCTCCTGAATATCCACTAATGATGATTTTTTTTTGGGTTGATTGACATGCTCCCCTCACTCTCTCGTTGGGTCCTTTGAATTTTGGCATGCTCCAATTGGGTCTATTGATAGTTGTGCGCTCTTTGGTTCCTCTTGCCTCTTCTGGTTGTGAAGAAAATTGGTGCTCTACTCCCCAGTAGCTGCGGTTCCCCCTCTCCACCTTTTGGTCCTGGTTTCCAGTGGAATGATCGACCGTCTGCCCTGTTAACTTGTTAAGGTCTCTTCATATCAACGTGATGTGATGCATTACCGACACCATTGATTAGTGCTAGTTTTTTACTCATGTCCTATTAAATACAAATGTACTTTATGATTATCTAGTTATGACTGGATCCTTTCAAGATTTGTTTATGATCACTTGATGCTTAAAGTCGGTCGACACCAAGTTGAGGAGCTTTGGAGCAGATGGTCAGCTAGATAAGAGCAGCTCACGCATGTGGGTTTTTAATGGATTTGCAGTGTTTGCAGGGTGTCGTATTCTCTGGATTGAAGCCTTTCTATTTAACAACGGAATACCCTTTCTTTCCACCATAATTTTTTTTCCTTAATCCTAAATCCTCTCTCAAACTATAACCCTAACCATAACCATGATTTTAAACCTAAATCTAACCATAATCCTAGGCCCTAACCCTATCCATAATCTTAACAATAACCCTAAGCATGGTGTAAATCCCAACCAAAACCCTAACCCTAACCATGATGTAAACACTAACATTAATCCTAACACTAACCCTTAACGCTAACCCTAACCATGATGTAAATCATAAACCTATCTATAATCCTAACCTTAACCCTGACCCTAAATCGAACCATGACATAAACTAGGACCTAACTATAACTTTGAACAATTTCCCTAATCATAATCCTAACCCTAACTCCAACCTAACCTAATCAAAACCCTAAACCCTAACCCTAAAAATAGGGAATGGATATATAGCCCCTTAGGATGCACCAAACATCTATTACAATGTATTAATAATATATGAATGGTATTAATATCTTGGTACATCCTAAGGGTTGGGTAGTCATTTCCATAAAAATAACCTTACAACTAACCCTAACCATGATGTCACCTTTACCCTATCCATAACCCTAAACATGATGTAAACCCTAATCCTAAACATGATGTATATCCCAATTCTAACCATAACTATAATTATAATCCTAAACCTAACTATAACCTAAGCACTAAACCCTAACCCAAGCATAATCCTAGCCCGACCCTTAATCTTAAGCCCTGGCCCTAATGATAATCCTAATCTTAACCCTAACCATGATGCAAATCCTAAACCTAACCCTAACCATGATATAAACACTAACATTAATCCTAACACTAACCCGTAACCATGATGTAAACCCTAACCCTATCCATAATCCTAACCATAATTGTAACCCTAAGCCTAAAAATAAACTAACCCTAACTCCAATGCCAACCATGATGTAAACCCTAACCCTAACCTAATCCTAACCATAACTCTAAACCCTAACCCTAACCCTAACCATAACCTAACCCTAACCTTAAACCCTAACCCTAACAACAATCCTTAGTCATAACCCTAATACCTAATCCTAATCATAACCCTAACAGAAACCCTAATCCAAACCATAACCCATAACATGTCCCTTATCCTAAGAGTAAATCACATCCATAATCCTAATCCTAACCCTAAACCCTAACCTTAACCATATTCTTAATCTTAAAACCCTAATCCTAACTATATCCTCACCCTAACCCTAATCCTAAACCTAACTCTAACCATGATGTTAATCATGACCCTAACCTGAACCCAGCCCTAAACTTAACCCTCTAGCTATGATGTAAAACCTAACCCTAACCGTTATCCTAACTGTGACCCTAACCCTAATCCTAACCATAATCCTAAACCTAACCTTAACCCCAACTATGATGTAAATAGTAAAATTAACTATAAACCCTAACCCTAACCCTAACCCTAACACTAATCCTAACACTAATCTAACCATAATCCTAAAAATTAACCCAAACAATAATCTTGCCCTAAACTTAATCTAGCCATAATCCTAAAAATTAACCCAAACAATAATCTAGCCCAAACCCTAATCCTAATTGATCTAAATAATACTAATTTAACCCTAACCTTAATGTTATTGAGCCATAACCCTAATTCTAACCTTAACTTTGATGTAAACCCTAAACATAATTGTAACCCTAACCATAAACTTAACATTAACCCTAACCATAGTCCTAACTGCAATTGTAAACCCTAACCATAATCTTCAACCAAAATCAAGCCCTAACCTTGATGCTAACCCTAACCATGATATACAACCTAACCAAACCCTAACCCTAATCATAACCCTAACCATGATATAAACCTTAATTGTGACCATAATACTAACCTTAACCCTTATCCAATATATAATCGTAAACCAAATCCTAATCCTAACCATATCCCCAGTTATAATTCTAACCCTAACCCTAAATGTAATTATGCTTACCGTAAGCCTATATTTACTATATAAACCCTAAACATAATTGTAACCTTAACACTAAACCATAACCATAACCCTAACCATAATCCTAATTGTAAGCATAAACCCTAACCCTTACCATAATCGTAAACCCAAACTAAAACCTAACATTGATGGCAATCCTAACCATTATCATAACCCTAATCATAAATCTTAACCCTAATCATAAACCTTACCCAAACCATGATGTAAACCTTAACCTGACCATAACATTAACCCTAACCATGCTGCAAATCCTAAACCTAACCCTAACCATGATATAAACACTAACATTAATCTTAACACTAACCCCTAACCTTAACCCTAACCATGATGTAAACCCTAACCCTATCCATAATCCTAACCATAATTGTATCCCTAAGCCTAAAAAATAACCTAACCCTAACTCCAACGCCAACCATGATGTAAATCATAACCCTAACCCTAATCCTAACCTGAACCCAACCCTAACCCTAACCCTAACCTGAACCCAACCCTAATCCTAACCCTCTAGCTATGATGTAAAACCTAACCCTAACCATTATCCTAACTGTGACCCTAACCCTAACAATACTCCTAAACCTAACCTTGACCCCAATTGTGATGTAAACAATAAACTTAACTATAAACCCTAACCCTAACCCTAACCCTAACCCTAATCCTAATCCTAACCATAATCCTAAAACTTAACCCTAACAATAATCTTGCCCTAAAGTTAACCCTAACCCAAATTAAACTTTAATCCTAATATACTCCTAACCTTAATCTAGCCCAAACCCTAATCCTAAATGATCTAAGTAATACTAATTTAACCCTAACCTTAATGTAATTAAACCATAACTTCTAATTCTAACCCTAACTTTGATGTAAACCCTAAACATAATTGTAACCCTAACCATAAACTTAACCTTAACACTAAACCTTAACCTTAACCATAATCCTAACTACAATTATAAACCCTAACCCTAACCTTGATACTAACCCTAACCATGATATACACCTTAACCAAACCCTAACCCTAATCATAACCCTAACCATGATATAAACCTTAATTGTGACCATAATACTAACCTTAACTCTGATCCAAAACATAATCATAAACCAAATCCTAATCATGAGAATATCCCCAATTATAATTCTAACCCTAACCCTAAATGTAATTATCCTTACCGTAACACTATATTTGCTATATAAACCCTAAACATAATTGTAACCTTGACACTAAACCCTAACCATAAATTTAACCATAATAATAAACCATAACCCTAACCCTAACCCTAACCCTAACCCTAACCCTAACCATAACCATAATCCTAACTGTAAGTGTAAACCCTAACCCTTACCATAATCCTAAACCCAAACCAAAACCTAACATTGATGATAATCCTAACCATTATCATAACCCTAATCATAATGCCCAACCCTAATCATAAACCTAACCCAAACCATGATGTGAACCTTAACCCTTACCATAACATTAACCTTAACCCGAATGCTAACCATAGACATAATACTTCTGATTAAATAAAGTGTTATATTATCATTAAATAAACTTTAATAATCTTAGATTTTAGTATTTGCTTTGATCTTGCAACACATATATATTATAAAAAATAGTCTAAATAAATATATATAATTTCATGTATCTCTATGTAATAATTTAATAATATTATAATATAATTTATTTTAAGATATAGCTTTGACCGATAGAGCTTTATTGAAGATCTTTGATGTAATGCATAAGTGGTGTTGGTGCAACTTCTAGAAGGGATTCAGAATGTTGATGGTGATTATGTTTGTGCCTCAACTGATTGGTGGCATTTCTTTGGCATGTGTGGATCTAATTTAGGTCCAATGCTATCTAGGTTATGGACCGATTTCATGTAACATGTTGGTGGATCCTTATGATGCGCTTCTAGGATGTTTTATTGATTGGATGATGTTTGTTTAGCCTTAGGATGACATGTTTTATGATTTTATTTTAGGATTATGTAATGTATCTATTGAATTATCATTTGGGTGGCCGACCTAATTAGTTAGGTCTCGGGTTGGTATATAAGTGATTTAAGATCTCATTATAGATCATAGACAAGGAGAGAATAATGTAATAATCATTTATGCAAAGGATTTGGTTGATCATAGGTTATTGAGTTGGGTTTATGTAAGAGGTTTTAGACCTCTAGTATTGAGCTTAATGGGAACTGTAATCTAGCATGTTTGATTCTATCATTGGCAGTTCTTCATTTTGGATTGTTGACTAAATATTTTGAGGTGGTTGACCTCTTTTGTAGTTAGTGAGACTCCATTGTGATGAGCAGTGCACTCTAGGCAGTGTTCCTTCCTGCATGTACATGCCCCTATTTTAATCATATACTTTTCGCAGAAGTATCATCTGACTATGGGTAGGGTTTCCCATTGTGGTTTTTCCCTTTATTGGGTTTTCCATGTACAAATCATGGTGTTATGTGTAATGGTTGCATGGTATTGATTCTCTGGTTTTCAATTATGTTTTAATGCTTTATCAGTTATTCACGTAAAAGATTTGAAGTGATTTAATTCACATAATCTGTTGACAACTAATTTAGCCCCCCTTCTCAATTGTTCACTAGTTATCCTAACAAAATCAACAAAATATTATCTACAAATTGAATTACATACACAATCAATTCTATTTGAATAACAACTTAGGGAAAAATAATAAATTCTCTAGGATATATAAAAATTACATCATACTACTACAGGAATAATCTCATATATGTTGAGAAATACAAATAAATAAAAATTCCAAAATCCTATAATATGTTCTTTATATGAGGTAACATTATGTTGGTTGTATGAAATGTTCTTAGCTTTCCACCAAAGGCAAAGCACACAAATAAATAGATTTTTCAAATAAAATAGAGAGAACTATAATAGAAATTTATAAGATAATAAGAGGCAATAATGACTTGCATGTTGCTTAATCTATTCAAATATCCACTGATCATGTGTATGTATGTATGTATGTATGTATATATGTATGCATGTACACACACATACATAGACTTAAACTTAAACATAGTACTCTTTCAAACATTCAATATTAAAGAAAAAAAAAAAGAATATAAAAATAATCAATTCACATTGTATTGGTTTGAATTTCTTCTAAACATTCAATATTTCCTTAGCTTATGAGTCAATAAAATTAACAAAGTGAATAATAACTTCATATATCTCTAAAATATTCCATACCCATCACATAAAAGGGAATTATAGAATATTTATATATGGTAGTTATGTGAAAATAGAAAAAGAGAGTCAAAGAATTCTATTTAGCATTAAATATTGATTTTAGAATGCAAACCTAGAGTACAACAGATGTACTATTAGAGTAGATCTAACATTTAAGAAAACATATAAACAAGAAAATAGTTCATTATGATTTTATGCTACTTATTGGATAGCCATAAAATAAGGAAATAATTTATATCAGCATTAATTACATAAGAAAGATTCAAATAACATTCTCATCACTAGATCCTTAATTTTTAAAGGATCTAAATGGTGCCTTCGTAATGGTTGGAAAATTCAATTTTGGGAAGATTGGTGGGTTCGTGATTGTAATTGGATGGCTCATGTTATGGAGAAGTGGAAAGATCAGGTTGGCCCCTCCATTGTTGATTATATTTAAAATGGAAGGTGGATTGACCTCTCTAGATTGGATCTATTGCTCCTCCCTCTCCAAAAGTGGCTCTTGAATGTTCACATTCTTTCCTTTCCTGTCGAGGATTCCCTAGTTTGCCTGAGCTCTTCTTCTAGAGGTTTTTCTATCTCCCAGGCTTTTTCTCTGCTCTCTAGATCCTTTTCTTTGGTCCCATTCTTGTCTTGTCTCTAGAACAAATTATTAATCCCTAAAGTTAACATTTTATTCTAGCTTTTTATGCAAAATAAAGTGTTATCTAATGATAATCTATGTAGAAGAGGGATGTCTTTGCCTAACTAGTGTTTTCTTTGCAAGGATTCTACTGAAGATGTTCAAACATTTGTTATTGCACTATTCCTTTGTCTAGGAGATTTGGGCTCACTTCTTTGATCTTTGGGATGTGAGTTGGTGTTTCCCCTACAATTTGTTGGAATGTTGGTCTCAATGGTCTTGCCCCTCGGATAACCAATCTCTTACAGTTTTATGGAATTTTATGCTCTCACATGTTGCCTAGGGAATTCAGAAGGAAAGGAATAACCATATTTTCAGAGACAATGAATCTACTACTATTTTGGTTGCACATCATATTTAAACCATTATTAAGGAGAATTTAATTTCTTCTTGTCCTTCCCATAAGCTTGATCCTATTATTAAAACCTCCAAGTTGGATTGGGATATAATCAATAGATGGCATATTGATTGGGATATATCAAGACCAACTGCAAAAACAAAGCACATCACACCCAACATTGATTGGATTGATCCTCCTAGAGGATGGATAAAAATTAATGTTGACAGGGTGGCTAAAGGAAATCCGGGGCCAATAGGTTGTGCGGAAGTTGCTCATGATCACAATGGTAGGCTTGTCTCAGCAATGACACTCCCACTGGGAACTCAAACAAACCATTATGCTGAGGAAAATGTGTCCTACATTGGGCTTAAAATGGCTCTTCGTGGATGGTTCAAGAAGGTATAGATGGAAAGTGATTCGCTTAACATAATCAACTATTTGATGAAAAAGACAATCCCTAGCTAGATTATTAATCATTTAATGTAGGCATACATTGAAATGATTGTCAAACTTGAAGAAATTCAAATTTTGCACATTTTTAGGGCGAGCAATATATCTATCAACCACATGGCAAATCTTGGGATCACTAGGGACAATGAAAAATGGTGGTGGGAAGGGGAATCCTTTCCATTTCAATTATGTGAACTAGCATGGAAGGATGCCAAAATTATCTCTTCAATAGAGAATTAATTATGATAGATTTTCACATGTGTAAAGCCATTCCTAGAAAGAAGTGGAGGTGATCTTCCAGGCTATTCCTTTGGGCCTAGCTTTTTATCACCTGTTTAAAGCTTGGTTTTGGTGTAAACACTAAAAATTGCTGAGGAGAGAAGAATAAAATGCAACCATCATCGTGTGAGATATGGGAGAAAAATAAAGAGGTATGGGGGAAAGTTGTGGATGGTGGTGTATAACGATATGTCAGAAAACTCCATGGCCAGAACCACAAGCTCACATAAATGTTTGTTATGAACTGGAGCAATGGGGTGCTAAGTGTGTATGGCATTGAATTAAGGATTGATAAACCCTTCATAGCTGAGGCTACAGGGATAAGTATTTAGGGTAAAAAATTCTACAAAGAGAGGAAAAACTTGGAAGAAGCCCTATTGATTTTCTATGACAAAAAGAGCAAGAGAACCAGAGTCAAGAAGAACCCAGATGGAGGCTACAACTGAAAGGATCTTCTAAATCTTTGGGTGGATATGGTGGAGATCATTAATAGGTACATAACCCTAGATGGCTGCTATGCTATTATTTGCACTTATCATTTCACCATTCTGAATCACATTAGGTATGATAAGATAATTTTGACATCGTTTTATTTAATTTCTTCTCTTGAGCATACTATTCATAAGCATTTTGAAAATGAGGAAAATTTTTTTTGCATGAGGGGTTAATAGTCTTGATTATGGAGTATGATAAGGCTCACAAGTTAAAACCCTCCACTATTTTGAGAAACCCCAAACCCTTAGCTAGCGAGCAAGTACATGGTGTTTCAGATACATAATTTGGTGAGGAGGGGGAGATTTACACTGAATGGAATGATATCCATGTATCATATGACTCTAAACATAAGCACTCAGATGATGAGGCCACCCCGCAGAAGCCCACTCCTGGAACTACTAGTAGCAGGAAAAGAAAAAATCGACCTAGATGGGCAGTGAAAAAGTTAAAAACCCCTATTTGTCAACCCCAAAATTTGGGCCCACAAAATATTAAAAAGAAGAAGACTGGGAAAAGGGAAAAGGCTCAAGAAAAAGGTGAGGATGAAATTAAACTAGACATTCCCCTTAATTTGGACCGCAACAAACTAAAAAGCGATGACATGGATGTTGACAAGCTCTGTTGGGTAATTCATTTTCCAACCAAGAGAGATGTTTCTGCTTGGTTTTTAGTGAAATTAATTTTCTTTAACAGGGGATCAAGGACATTATAGACTCTTTCACTAAGAATTTGATACCTGATAAAACTGATAAACTCGTGAAGAAGACTAAAAAATTAGCGAAGATATCAAGGTTATGAAAATAGAGGATGAGCCTAGTATTGACAGGCTAGAGAATGATATACAAGATTTAAAGGAAAAACTCAAGGGTCTGTTGGAGATTAGTAAGGAGGAAATGTATAAGAGTGCAAAAGGAATCAAAAGAGTTAAGCTCAACCGGTCAGATTAGACCTGTCCTCAAACATCAACTTGGACAAGAAGAACTAGCATGTGCAAACCTCCACAGGGCCCTCTACTAGGACTAGGAGCAAAAAACTAGAAAGTGGTAGCTCGATATTTATAGTGGAAGAGCTTCATAGATACACAATAGGTTGATTCAGAGGAATGTTGAGCTCATGAAAGCTCTTAGTTAGTTGTTTTTGGCTTGTGTTTTTTTCTAGCATTTTGTTTTTTCATTTGTTGAACTCTGTGAGGTGCTTCCCTTGTTTCTGTTGTTATTTTTCTATTGTTTAGACTCTAGTTTATCTCTATTTATTTTTTGATGGATTTGGGTTTTGGGTCCCTATAAAACCCATTTATCTTAATTAAAAACAAAAGATATGGCTAATCATGACTTAGAAGAATGGACCTTTGAAAAAAATGCTAAATGTAACATAATTTTCTAAACTTGCAATGTGTTTATTCATTCCAAAAGGATGAGTACATTTCATGGTTGAGATTAAATTTACATATGAGGTTAATCTTCTCAAGATATTTGTTGAAGTTATTTAGAAAATATTTTGGTTGGTATATCTATTACACATTTAACATTTTTTTACAAGTGGATATATCTTAGACCTTTCTTGCAATCTTGTGATATAATATAAATAATTAACTTCCTTTAGTTTAGGGTCAAGGATTAATGAATATTCACCCTAACATATTTATTTAGGATATGCTCCAATTTTATCTTATAGAATGTTAAACTTTTGTGCAACAAAAAAAGTCTCAGTAATCAACTCTTTATAAACAATTCAACTTTATCAACAAACTAGAAAGAAATTGAAAAAAGATAATATTTTTATATTTACAATCAAACCAAACAAATTATTTAGAAACCCTTTTAAAAACTTAATCAATGATAAAAATACCAATATGTAACATAACTTAATACTCTTTCACACATTCAGTATTTTATAATTAAAAAGGAGAATTTCAAGAAAATTATATAATAGCTAACTCAAACATTCAAAAATGAAAATTCTATAATATATATTTAATAAATTCAATAGACAGTATATTATTTTCTACTTCTTTCAAACTAGCTGTAAAAAGATAGAACCCGAGGAGTACAAGCATATAATTTGATATCTCTTGAAACATTGACTATGGAAAACATAAAAGAAAATGATGGCATAGCATTTGAAGAATTTTAGAAAACAGAGATTTGCTCAAAAATAGATAAATCATTTTATTCATTCAAATTGATGAGAAAATTGAATGATCATGAGATAAATAATTCATTACGATTGCCTTAATAAATAGAGGTCTTGGACACATCAAAGAACATAAAAAAAATAGAAGTGGATCCATGCATACTCATGAAAAATACAAACTCTAAAAAAGATACATATTTTATATTTAAAAATGTTATTCTTGTCTCATACAAAGAACTACAGTTTAGATTGCAGTTATCCTATAGTTCAAAATACAATTATTTCATGCCCTATGCAAAAATTATAGTTCCAAGAGGAGTCATTTGAGCATCAGATACTTTTGGACTAGATCTAGCTTCTAGGTACACAACAAAAGAAATAAGCAGTTTTTTATGATTTCGAGCTACTTACCTTTCTTCTGTCAATCGTGAAATAAGAAAAGAACTTGCACATGACCACTAGCAAGAGACATGGGATTCCTCCAAGAAGTGAAGTGACTAACCATGGCTTTGAACAATGAAGGCTCCAAAATTGAGCCCAAAGAACCCTCTACCATTTTCTTCGCTAAGCATTTAGAGATTTTGAATCCTTGTCAATTTGTTCTCTTATAAAATGTTAAGCTTATGCCAAGATCAGCAAAATAAAAATACCCCTGTGTAGTTGGCCATCTCTTTGTGCCTTTCATGGGTGGTTGTTTTGGTTTCTAGTGTTTCCTAGTCTTTTTGTTTTTGCTAGGTTTCTAATTACTTTGTTGGCTCTTAGGTTGCCCTACTGGGTTTTTATTTTGTGTTTGTAGGGTTTTTTTTGTTGGTTGTGCATCCCTCATGCACCCTAAGTGTTTCTTTGTGGTTATATAATGGTGTGGATCTATCTCGCTTTTATTAATTAAAAAAAACCATACAAATTATTTATAATCCCTTTCAAAAACTTAATCAATGGCAAAAAGACCAATATGTAAAATAACTTGATACCTCTTTCAAGCATTCAGTATTTTATAAATAAATAAAAAGAAATTCAAGAAAGTTATATAATGTTTATATCTCAAACATTCAATAAAGAAAAATATATAATATATATCTCAAACATTCAATACACAGTATATTGTTTTCTGCCTCTTTCAAACTATCTATAAAAAGACAAAACACGAGGAGGACAAGCATATAATTTGATATCTCTTGAAACATTGAATATGGAAAACATAAAAGAAAATGATGACATAGTAATTGAATTTTTTTTTTTAAATATAGATTTCCTCAAGAGCAGATAAATCATTTTATTCATTCAAATTGACGACAAAATTCTATGTTCACGAGATCAAGATTCAACTAATCAGAGATGAAGGATAAATAATTCATTATAATTGCCTTAATAAATAAAGGTCTTGGATGCATAAAAAAATAGCAAAAAATAGAAATGGATCCCATACATACTCATGCAAAATACAAACTCTTAGAAAAAACATACATATTTTATGTTTATAAATCTCTTTTTTATCTCATACACAGAACTACGGTTTAACTACAGTTATCTCATGCCCTTTGTGGAAATTATAGTTCCAAGAGTAGACCGTTGAGCACCAAACCTAGATTCTAGGTACACACCAAAAGACATAAATAGTTTTTAATGATTAAAAGCTACTTACCTTTCTTCTGGGAGTCATGAAATTAAGTAGATCAATTGTCAATTTTACAATTATTTTTGGGGCATTTGTATACAAAAAGTAGGCTAATATTTGTCCATTGCTATATATAGTAGGTCAAAAAAAAGTAAGTAGACCAATTATACAATTTTATTGGGGAATTTGTGCATAAGTATTGGATCAATTGTTCAACTTTTTTGGTGGTCAAATTGAATGGTTCACAAGGCACTAAGGAATATGTATGGGACACCAATTTAAAATGAACCCTTTTTGACACTTGTGTTCATTATGAATCCCTCAAAATTTATCATAACTACCCAAAAGCTAAAACAATAGCTACAAGTACTTAAGTCACATACAAAGCCAACAAAAAAAATTGTCAAAATCCACCATACCATTTAGAAGCTCAGGGTGTGCAAAATTAGCTAAAACATCTATTGGTATCCTTCTATTAAGTATTTCATAAAGATTAAACTTTCGACTTACACAATTACATATAAACATAGTCGCCTATTAGGAATTACATGTAGAAAGTATCAATTATATGCAGACAATTATAAAACATGGGAATGAAAAAAATATAGATATAATCACACGCATGAGACAATATTTAATGTGGTTCACCCAATCTCAGGCTACATCCACCAAACAAAGAGTCCAATCTTATTATCCAATAAATCAAAACCGATTACAACCAACAATCCCCTTATAACTCAATATTACTACAAAATGCTACAAATTCTCTACTAAAAACCCTAACCCTTAGCCCTTTTTCATGACTTATGTCGGTTACAAAATTAGGGTTACAAAATGCGATGCCCCTTGACCTCAACTTGGGGGTGCTCCCCCAAAACCCTCATCGAACATTATAGAGGGAAACCGCATTGATAGAAGTAGGGAAAATTTAACCTTCGAGTCTCATTAGGCTCCATATAACAACTATCTCCCACTTGGAGACTGATTAGACTCCACAATATATCATCTCCCACTATTTCAGCCATATCATCTCTTTTATTGCCTCTATTGCAGCTACATACTTTGTCTCTGTGGTGGATAAAGCAACCACCTTTTGCAACCTAGAGATCCAACTCACCATTGTCCCACCTAGAGTAAAGACATAACCTGTAGTACTCCGCCTGGTATCAATATCCCCTGCCAAATCTGAGTCTACATAACTTGCTAAATCAACATGAGAGCCCCCCAAAACATAAATGTTTATTCTATGTTCCTCTCAAATACCTGAGAACCCATTTTTCTGCATTCCAATGTTCCAATCCTAGATTACTCATATACCTTCTCACAACTCCAACAACATGTGCAATATCCAGTCTCATGCATACCATGGCATACATTAAAATTCCTATAGCTGAAGCATATGGTATGTTGAACATTTTGTCTTTCTCCTCTTGTGTCTTTGGACACATCTCCTTTGTCAATTTGAAATGAGCAGGCATAGGTGTGCTAACATATTTTGTGTTCTCCATATGGAATCTCTGCAACACCTTTTCAATATAATCATCTTGAGATAGAGTCAATGTTTTGTTCTACCTATCTCTACAAAGTTTCATATTTTTCTCAAGGTAATGCTGACAACAACTTATATTATAAAGTGACTAACGATGACATCCTGGTTATAGAAGTTTTTGTTGATGATATAATCTTTGGAGGAGAAGATGGATTATGTAAAGACTTTTCTATTGAAATGCAACAAGAATTTGAAATGTCTATGATTGGAGAAATAAAATTCTTTTTAGGATTGCAGATTTCACAAACTGATAAAGGTATGTTCTTGAGTCAATCCAAGTACTTGAAGGAGTTACTAAAGAAATTTGGGATGGAGAACTCTAAACCGGTAAGCACACCTATGACTACAAATGAAAAATTATCACTAAGCGATGAATCTACACCTGTTAATCCGACTATGTATAGATCTATGATAGGAGGTTTACTATATTTGACACAAACCAGACCTGATATCATGAATGTAGTATGTATTTGTAGCGTCCTAAAATTGTGACACTTGCAATTTTGACCACATTTGGGTCTTCACAACAGTGATGCAACACGGAACCTAAATGGAGACCCCGAAACTTGTCCATGACATCAAAAATTGCATTTTCTTGCACCTTGGCCTGATCCTCCTTGCACCCTGCTGTCCCGGGAGGTGGGACCAGAGTGCCCAGCGCCCTAGTCCTTCAGGACTAGGGTGCCCAGTGCCCTAGTCCCCCAGGACCATGGCGCCCAGCACCCTGGTCCCTGGCCCTATTTTGGGCCCAATCTCTTTTGGGGCCTCGGGTCTTTATGTTTGCAATTTGGAAAATAATGTTTCCTAGTCAGCCTAAGGTCGGAAAAATCAGTCTATCAACCCTAATTGGCAAGTATATAAACTACATTTCCTCTCTCATTTTAAAAGGAGATGGAAAAAAAAGGCAGAAGTGATACTCAAACATTCAAACATTCAAGCATTCAAGCATTCAAGCATTCCTTCAAGCAATTGATCATTCTAAGTCTCCATTCAAGGCTAAGTGTTGCATTCAAGACAAGGATTCAACCATTGAAGAGGAGATCACATACAACATACAACAACATCTACACCTTTGCATGTAAGAATACAAACATTCTTACAACAAGGTACTAGTACTTGTTTTGCATTACAGTCATTTACATTTACAGCATTTCTCATTTCTTGGTTAATTCCAAAACTGGGGTTTGACCTAAGGGCAAACCCCTAATCCCTAACCCCCCAATCATCTTTACTTTTTTGTGTGTAGGTTGCAGGTACGTGGCTGAAATTGAAGATCTGGAATCCTTGTGTAGAGACGAACAGATCCCCCTTCGTTTCATGGATTTTTCAAAGGATCGTGTGCACGCCGGGCGCCATCATCCTATCAACTTTCACTCAAATTTGTAGGACAGCACCGTCTCGACATTTTACTACTAATTCCAGGTCCGCAGCTTCATCCTATATCCCTATCTCTATTTATAAGCGAATCTTTCTCACTTTCTATGCATTCCTAGCTTGATCCTTCTATCTACATTCTTTACAAAAGAGGGTAGCCTTGCTGTCTTAACCCTTGAAACTCATTTAGAATCCAATCTTGCATTGTGTGGGATTGGATCTTGTGGGTTTCAACCCCTCTTTTGAATGTAAAGTCTCCCCTAAGTGAAAACCGACAATCCTAAGTGACCCCCTTTCCCCTTTGGAGTGGTGGAGGGAGCACTTAGGGTTCGCTCGTGATTTTCTGCTTTACATTTTGGTGAACCCAATGTGAATATCCTTTCTGATTATTCATGACTAGATCTGAAAATTGGATGCCTTGATTACATTTCCATGTTTGATCTTTTGCAAATTTTAGAGGTTGATTGCATAAAAACCCTAAATTTTCTTTTTAGTAATTGAGCTTGTGAAATGTTTAATTGTTAATGCTTGTTTCAGATCTACCCTTCTATTGTAAATTGTCAATTCATATTTGTGCTTTAATTCTGAAAATTAAGTGGTTAAGTGTCAAAACCCTAATTTTTGAAACCCTCTTGATTCAACCTTTGACAGATAATTTCATTGATCAAAACATCTCCAAATCAGCTGTAACTTTGGATTCCGCAATAAAATCATAATATCTTTCATCCTTGAAAATTTGGAAAAAAGTTGCGAGGACCGTGTGCACCCCGAGCGCCATCGTCCCTGACATTTTTTCTGAAATTTCGGGAGCTAGATCTTACTGTATTTTCCTACTAAAATCCAGAATTTTGGCTGATTTTATCAATTCCAACACTTTCAAAATTAAAGTCAAAGTTGGTCTAGGGATTGCTTGGATTAAGGCTTCTAATCATTCAAAAATTATTGAAATTAAAATTTTGTGTCAAAATTGTGTTTCTTACTATTATAAATCTAAAAAGTGTGTTGGCATTCATTCGAAATTTCAGTGCTTTATTCAAATTCTTGTAATTTGTGACTTTTGAAATTAAGTGTTTAATTATAACAACTTTGATTTCCGCTTTCAAAATTGAATTTTGTGTGAAATTGAGTCAACTTTTAAATTTCAAAACTTGCATTTCTCTTAACATTCCCTCTAAAATCATAAAATTCAAAATTTTAGTTTCCCTCTCTTTTTCAAAATTCAAATTTTGCATTTTTCGACAATCTAGGAAGGGTTCAATTTTGAGATTGCAACTTTAATTTGGCCTATCTACAGATCGTAAAATCACTCAATTTTTTCAGATTAGCTTTAAAATCATCATAACTTTCATCCTTGCAAATTTCAAAAAAAGTTGCGAGGACCGTGTGCACTCTGAGCGCCACGGTCCCTGACATTTTTTCTGAAATTTCAAGAGATTGTCGTGATTGCATTTAACAGATTAAATCTAGGAGATTGGCTGATTTTACTGAAATTTTCTACCTCAAAAATTCAAAATCTTCTCCCTCTCTAGTGCATGAGTTTTACAACAATAAGCCCTACTTACACTATTCCCGTTAGACGAAGCCTTAGAATTAAGTCTTTCCAAGGTTTAATTACCGAGGAGATGGAACCTAATTTGAATAGCCTTTTTAACAAGGACATGGGTAATTCCTCTAATCCTCTTAATGATGAAGAAGCTCTCCATGAGGTTTCTATAGAACAACTTTCAAAATTGGATAACCAATTTGACGATTTTCGACAATGGATGTCTCAAGAATACCCTGATAGTCAAGCTCTTCCTTTAATTGAGGGTCTAAAACGTATGGTTCAAAGTGATAAGAATGGAATTGATATCTTGTGTGGTATTGCACACATTGTGGATTCGAATGTGATGCCTATGAAGAGTTGTGCTGAAACTTTAGGTTATACACAACCTCCTACTCAAGTCAATCATTCTATTCCTCTGACAACTTCTATTGATAGCATACCTACCTTTACATCAAACATAATGACTACTTCTATACAAGACATTCCACCTATGATTACCAATCATGGGGGCAATCCTTCTTCTTCAATTAAACCTCTGCCTTCATTTAATCTGACTTCTTCATTCATTCCTTCAATGAGTGTTCCTATTACATCTCCACAAATGAACATGACACAAGGGGGCAATTCATTCAACCATTCCATTCCTCCTTGTAGTGTTCCTCTTTTCCAATCCTCTCCTATGACTAACTATCATAGTGTCCCACCACCCTACTCTTTACCTTCTTTCAATAACATAACACCTCCATCTCAATCTAACACATCTAATATGAACTCTTCGACTAAAGCAACCATTAACAATATTGCACAAACTGTCTCTTCTTTCCAGCAACAAATTGTCTCTATGAATCAATCTAAGTTTAGTGTGCCTACATTTGATGTTGCGAGCCCACTTTCTCTTGAAATTGTTCGAGCTATCCCTCCTAAAAATGTTGAAATCCCGCATTGGAGCTTTATAATGGTAAAGGTGATCCTCTAACACATGTTAAGACTTTTCAAACAATATGTACCGATTTTGCTTATGACCAAAGGTTGCTTGCAAAACTATTTACTAGAACATTAAGAGATAAAGCCCTACAATGGTATTGCTCATTGCCTTCTTATTCTATTACTTCTTTTGAACAACTTGCAAATGCTTTCATTCAACAATTTCAAAACAATATAAGTCCTAAAGTTACTTTGATTGATTTAATGCATTGTAAACAAGGTGTTAAAGAAAAAGTGACTGATTTCATTGGTAGATATAAGCATTTGTATGCTCAAATTTCTTTTCTAGTGCCTGACAATGATATTCAAAGAATCTTTATTTCTAATTTACAAAAAGATATTAGAGATAAACTTCTATTTTTTGAGTTTACTTCTTTCCAACAGTTGTGTGCAACTCTTCACAATTATCAACTAACTATGAGTCAAATGGAACAATCACATCCTATGGCTCTGAGTGATAAGGGTGATAGTGGTCAACAACCATTTGGGAAGTTTAAACCGAATAGAGAGTCCATTAAATTCAATGAAAACATCATCAACAACAATGTGAATGCAGCATCAGGTGTGCCTCCTATTTCTAAGTTTTTCAAGAAAGAAAGAAAGTTTACTCCTTTGAATGAATCATTGCATAGTATTATGAATAAGTTATTGGAACAAAATGTGCTTACTCTTCCTCCTATAAGGCAAATAGATCCTACAAAGATTAATTCACCCTATTTTGATAACAAATCTTTTTGTCAATTTCATCGTCAACCTGGGCATGATACTGAAAAATATTTTGCTTTAAAGGGTAAAATTCAAGATCTGATTGATAATAATACTATCTCTGTTTCAGGAGTGAATGATAAAGGCAATACATCTGTAGCTCCTCCTAACCAAAATCTTCAGATTTTTACTGATCCATTACCTTCTCATACCTCTAATGCGATTGAGACTAATTATTCCTCTTTCTCATCTGATGGTCTTGTGTCTATGACTCTGAATGTGATTAACTTTGTAGAGCAGCAAGAAAATCCTAAAGAACCTTCCATCACATTTGATTCTAGTGAAACTATCAGGGCACGTGATGGTCCTTTATACATAGTTGCAAAAGTCAAGAATACACCTTGCCCTGGAGTGCTTATTGATCCTTCATGCATGGTTAATGTTATTACTGAGGAATTTCTTTTTACTTTGCAATTGAATCAAGTGATCTATAACCAAACAGATGTGATTGTGAAATTATTTGATGCATTTTCTTCTCCTGCAATTGGTTCTATTACATTACCTATTGAGGTCCATAACAAATCCCTTGATGTGAAATTTTCTATTATTCCTTCGTCGAACAATTTCGTGTGAAGCTTGGCTATCCTTGGCTATCTTCCATGAAAGCTATTGCTTCTCCTATATATAAGTGTTTGAAATTTCCCCATAATGGTGAAGTTGTTACTGTCAATCATAGTATCTTTAAACCAGCTGAAAGAACTTCTAGCATTCCTATTGATTATTTTTGGCCTAAACAATTCCAATCTCTTCCACCATGAAGTGATCATCTTTTCAAATCTTATCAAAAGTGGAAAACAGATATGATCCTATCTCTAAGTGAACCTAGAACACCCAAACTTTATATTCCTATCATTCTTGAGAAGGAAGTTCTTCCTTTGAAAGATAAAACTAATGTCTTTCCTCAAGAAGATTCCCAACCCATTCCTATGGATGTGATTATGTCTATGTCTAATAAACTTTCTAAAAGTAGACCTATACCTCCTCGTCATGATGGACTTGGTCTCCTTCCTTAACCAAATATTCCTCCTTTATATGGAGTAGTTCCTCCTCCTTCTTTTTATAGAGAGAAGAGACCTTCCTCTTCTCCTATTATCCAGTCTAAGAGACCACAACCTAAACATCCAAATGATAAGGATGAGAACATTCCTCCTCCTCAATCTTCTCCACTCCCTACTAAGACTAGACAAAATCGTTCTACACATGAACGCCGACGAAAGCGTCGTCTTAGAGCTCAAGAAGCTGCTTCTCAAACTTTACAATCTCCAAAAACACCTTCAACAAGCATTATTCCATTTTCTCCAAAATCTCCTAAACATAAGATGCATGATGGTTTTGATCCTGCGTGAGTTAAATATCCTATTTTTATAAATCTTGATGATGATATAGATGAAAATGTTATTCATGATGAAAATGTTACTTCTCTTGCTTCTGATAGTGAATATGAACTTGTTGATATTGATAACCATTTATCTAACGAATTTTCTAAAGCACTTATCCTAGCTCCTAGACAAGAACAACGTGGCTTGGAACATGAACATAGCCCTTGTTTGGATCTTGTGATAGCTCCATCTGCTATGTTGAATGTTCCTCCTCTAGCGTGTTCCCTGCCTTCCCAAAACATTGATTAGCAAGATCGGGGGGTAGATGACGTGCTAGACTAGTTTCATTAGCATAGCAGATTCTCTCCTCCTCTCTTTTGTTACTTCTTCTATGTGTTATTCTCATTCTTCTATTTGTTGTCCTTAGTGTTGTCTACTTGAGGACGATGCAAAGCATTGAGATCTCTTTTGGTCTCTCTCATGTGGACTCAAAAGACACATGTGTTCCCTTCTTCTAGGTGACCTTCCTTGATTGGGGAATGAAGAACAATTATGCATACATACATATGATATACATGAATTGTCATACAGCATACTGACCCTGAGGAAAGCGAAGTCACCTCGTGCTTTGTGTTTTGCATCTGTTATCCTTGGGTTTATCTCAAACTTGGGGGCTAAATCCTTGTGATAACGTGCTCCTTTCCCTTCTCATTTCTTATGTGTATCACTACCTTAAAGCAATCACCCCCGTTGAGGCATGTGCAATCGCTTTAACATAGGGGGGAATACACCCCGTCTATCCCTTCAGGATACTTGAAAATTTCTTGGCGAACTTAGCTTTGCCTTGAAAATTTTTGGTATTTATCTTGCATGACTCATAGTGAGGGAACCTTACTACTGACAGTCATGGTTCTCCCTCATGATCTTCCCTTTTACTTTGTCAATTGAAGTCGTAAGATCCTTAGTCCACTGGGGGCTTGGTGTATCTTGCCTCCTTGACATGGTGAAAGTCTTTCAATATTGTTTCCTTGTACTTTACCAGAAGTATGAGCGTACACTTATACTCCCGCTAAAGTGGGGGCTAAATGTAGCATCCTAAAATTGTGACACTTGCAATTTTGACCGCACTTGGGTCTTCACGACGACGATGCAACATGGAAACTGAATGGAGACCCCGAAACTTGTCCATGACATCAAAAACTGCATTTTCTTGCACCCTGGCCTGATCCTCCTTGCACCTTGCTATCCCAGGAGGTGGGACCAGAGCACCTAGCGCCCTGGTCCCCCAGGACCATGGCGCCTAGCACCCTGGTCCCAGTAATAATCTTGGTCGTTGTCGGTGAACTATCTGTCAGTGTAGAGTCTACTGGTGCCAGTGTCTGCCAGTGCCATAGGATTGTAAGGTCGCCATCATGACAATACCTTCAATCACCTACAATTTCTCATTGGAGTGTGCATTTTCCAACAACAATTGTTTGCAGGTTCAAGAAAACCTAACCGGTATCTTCCAAATTTTTATGGTTATTGTCACCAGTGCAATAAGTTCCCTCATAGAATGGCAGATTGTAGGAAAATGAATGTCAACCCTAGTTTTGAGAGTAGAAACTCATTTTCTGCATTACAAAGTACAAATGTCATATGTTATAATTGGAATGAGTTTGGTCACAAAAGTTATGAATGTAGGAGTGAGATGCAAATGTCCTACAAGGATTTATTGAGTACATCTTTTAGTACTAATGTGAAATGCCATAAGTGTCAAAATTTTGGTCACATAGCAAGGAACTATCAGCTGAGGACTAACAAGAAAAAGAGAGTTGTACTAGATGAGAAGTTGGAAACAAAACCGGGACACAAAGTGATAGAAGAGGAAAAGAAAGAAGAGAAACTTGTTTGGGTAGAGAAGGAGAAAAACAAGACATAGTCCAGCTTGATTGTGCAGACTTCTCTACATGTTGAAAGGAGTAACTTATGGGTAGTTGATAGTGGTTTCTCAAATCACATGACCGGATATAAGAAAAAGTTCATCAAGCTTGATGATTGGAATGGTGGTTTAGTTCGGTTTGGTGACAACTCCTCCATCAAGATCAAAGGCTGGGGTACACTGAATATTGATAGAAACCTCAAGGCTCATGATGTGTACTATGTGGAAGGTTTGAAGCATAACCTACTGAGTGTAAGCCAGATGTGTGACAAAGGGTACAAGTTCTCATTTGACTCTACTAGTTGTCAGATAAGAAAGTAGAGGACTGGTCAGGTGGTAGCAGAAGGAAAGAGAATAGAGGGAAATGTCTACAACCTGAAGGAATGCTATGAGTCCCAATGCATGATGAGGTAGGTTGATTAAAGCGGGTTGTGGCACCAGAGATTAGGCCATGTGAATTTTGATAATCTAGTTAAGATAAGCAAGACCCAGTGTGTGAGAAACATACCTCAGATCATAAAACCAGCAAGTAAATTTTGTGATGAATGTGTCAGAGGTAAGCAAGCAAAGGTCAACTTTAAAACAAAGGAATATAACACCTCAAGACCTTTGGAGTTGAAACATATAGACTTGTGTGGACCAACAAAGACAAGAGCATTGGTTGGTGAAAGGTATTTCATGCTACTCATAGATGACTACTCAAGAATGACTTGGATAACCTTCTTGCATGATAAGTCACAAGCATTTGAGAGGTTCAATATTTTCAGGAAGATGGTAGAAAATAAAAGAGGATACGGGATAAAATGCTTAAGATCAAAACAAGATGGAGAATTCTCTTCAAATGAGTTTATTGACTATTGTGAGAGACATGGAATCTGAAGACAGTACTCAGCTACAAGGACACCTCGAAAAAATGGGGTGGTAGAGAGGAAAAATAGGATAGTAAAGGAGATGGCGAGGACAATGTTAAATGAGGCCAACATACCAAATATATACTGTAAGGAAGCAGTTCACACTGCTATCTACACTTTAAACCAGGTATAGTTAAGAGTGAACAATAGAATGACCCCTTATGAGTTATGAAATGAAAGGAAACCATCACTCAAACACTTCAGAGTATTTGGAAGTAAGTGCTTCATCAAGAGAGATGCTGATGGATTGGGAAGTTTTGATTCCCGGAGTGTTGAAGGAATTTTATTGGGATACTCAACCAATAGTAAAGCCTATAAATGCTACAACAAGAGATTAAAAAGGGTGTTTGAGAGTGTAAATGTGAGAATAGATGAAGACTCACACCGAGGACAATCTACATCTGCACCCTACATTGATGAGTCAGATGTTGAATATGAGGAACAATCTAACAATGGACCAGTAGAATATGTATAAAACAAGATTCCCAACTGCTATATGCAGAAGAATCATCCGGAAGAAAATCATAGGAGATAGGAATGAAGGTGTGCAGACTAGAAGGAGATTAGCCCAGGAAGGTGAGGAGGTAAATTCTTGTCTCATGACTGAAGTTGAGTCCAAAACTTTTGATGATGCTAGAAAAAGTGAGAAGTGGGTAGATTCCATGGATGAAGAACTAAGACAAATTGAGAAAAATCAAACTTGGGAACTTGTTCCTAGACTAGCAAACAAGAATGTCATAGGTACCAAATGGGTCTACTAGAACAAGATGAATGAAGAAGGTAAGATAGTCCAGCATAAAGAAAGGTTAGTTTGCAAAGGGTATGCACAAGTTGAAGGTATTGAATTTGAAGCAACCTTTGCACTAGTTGCTAGGTTAGAGGCAATAAGAATGTTTTTAGCCTTCTCAGCCTATAAGGGATATAAGGTATATTAGATGGATGTTAAATTTGCTTTTCTTAATGGAAATCTTGAAGAAAAGGTGTATATGGAACAACTAGAAGGGTAGTCATTGCATGAAGATGAGAGTTTTGTATGCCGGTTGAAGAAAGCCTTGTATGGTTTGAAGCAGGCTCCTAGAGAATGGTATTCCTAGTTAGACAATTACTTGAAGGAGCAAGGATTTTGGAAAGGGAATGTAGACAACAACTTGTATGTCAAGATAATTGGAGATCACATGATTATAGTTGTTGTGTATGTGGATGATATTATCTTTGGGGGAGACAAGGACATCATGTGCAAAGAATTTGCAGATCGGATGAAGATAGAGTTTGAGATGTCCATGCTAGGTGAATTATCCTATTTTCTTGGTTTGTAGATCTCACAGCATGAGAAAGGAATTTTCCTCCCAAACCAAATATGTGAAAGATATGCTGAAGAAATTTCAAATGGAGGATAGCAAACTAGTAAGTACTCCCATGGTTACCAATTGTAAGTTGAACAAACTAGATGAATCACTGGAAGTTGAGAAAACACTGTATAGGTCTATAATCAGTAGTTTGTTGTGTTTAACATCATCTAGAATGGATATTGTACAATCTGTTTGCATGGTAGCAAGATTCCAAACTACTCCTAAATAGTCTCACCTAAATGTAGTCAAAAGAATCTTTAGGTATCTGCAAGGAACAATCAGCTATGGTTTGTGGTATCCAAAGAGAAGAGACTTCTCTTTGCAAGCTTATACTGATACAAATTGGGCAGGAAATATAGATGACCAAAAAAGTACAAGTGGAGGTGCTTTCTAATTAGGAGAAGAGTTAGTATCATGGCACAACAAGAAGCAAGATTCAGTATCATTATTTACTGCTAAGGCAAAATATATCATAGCTGCTACATGTTTCTCATAGGTTCTATGGATGAAGCAAACACTGAAAGACATACAGGTGGAGATACCGGAACCCATTCCAATCTGGTATGATAACTCAAGTGCAATCAACATCTCCAAGAATCCAGTAATGCACTCAAGAACAAAACACATTGCAATAAAGTATCACTTCTTGAGGGAGAAGGTAGAAAACATGGAGGTTATGGTAGAATATGTTCCCATTGGTGAGCAGATTGTTGACATATTTACCAAGCCACTTCCATTTGGTCCTTTTGAGTACTTGAGACAAAAAATGGGAGTTGTCCCACCATCTAGTAGCACTTAAATTCATGAGAGGATGCATGATTCAGGGGGAGTCTTGAATCATGAAGCATGGACATAAGGGGAGAGAGTGTCTTAACCAGATGTCATCAAGGGAGAGATTATTGGTGTCAAACTAACATTTCCTTTGCCATTGTTGTCAAAGGGGGAGAGAAACAAGAAAAGGAATATTGACATCAATGTCAAAGGGGGAGATTGTTGGCATTGAGTTGTCATTGATGTCAACCGGTATTGCAGGCAGGCTACTGATAGAGGTATGTCATCTGGTATGAAGAAGCATGTACTGGTATGGTGAAAGACAAATAAAGTATTGAGAAGATTAACATGAAGACTTGTCAACCAATATGGTGGAAGACAAGTAGTTATTGAGACTATCAGTGACTTCATCGATATGAGGTGAGATGCATGTATGTGTTAGCATGTTGAGTGACAACCGGTAGAGCATAAACCATTGTGGAGGTTGGTTGCCTATTTCTAATGAAGAGGCAGAATGTTAAAGTTATCACAAACCACCAAAGGTGAAGATGTATTACCGGTGTAGTGCACTACCAGTTAGCAGAAGGAGAAGGTCTCACTGGTAAAGGAGTGTACTGGTATGATTTTTTTGAATGATCAAGTATAAACTGACCTTGGGTATGTGAGGTAAGTGATTGACCATTGTGATGCCATACTTGGTTGTTGAAAAAGCTAGTCGATATTAGTGAAACAACCACAAATCACGAGATGGTAACTGATTGATGTGGAGAGAGGAAGAAAGAATGAAAGAGAAATATCAGGGAGTAGTTGGCACCTGGATCTAAGCAAAGAAATCAAACTGCAAGAAGATCTCGAGAAGGAAACAACTAAATTTTTTTGAGTCGATAGATTTCAAGTTAGAAAATCATGTATGAGATTGATATCTTTAGAAAGTATGCATTGGATAATGGAAAACATGTACAGATGCATTCCTCGAGTATAGGTGATCCATCCAAGATAAACTGTATTGGATCTCATGCTAATTTTATCAGGTGAAGAAACCCTAACCACCCCAAGTTTGAATTGATTCTTGGTGGGAAAGCTCAAGTTTAAACATCATGACTTGAGACTGTGATTGTTGTTGCTATAGTAAGAAGACAAGTGTGATATTTTTGTTTGAGAGCCGAAGAGAAAAACACTTGAAGTGTTTATGTGCAAAGTATTGGTTCACAAGAAGAAGCAGAGTGAACCGGTATAAGGAACAACTAGTGAATAGTGCATTGAACATAGAAGTGACAAACTAGTAGAAGTTATGTCTAATTAAGAGTGATTAAGTGTGAGTTGAGAGGAGGAAGACATTGTGAGATAGGATTGAGAAAGGTGATCAGCAAAGTCAAGTTGCAAAGTGGGTAGAGAGAATACAGACTGGTAAGGGTGAAACCGACAGAGGAGAATATTGTAAGGTTCCAAAACTTCATTTGCAATAGTGATTCATATGTATATCCCAGTTTTAAATTGTTTTCACTAAGTTGTAGCTTAGTGCAAGGGTTGTAGCTCCTTTAGGTTGTAGCCTATAAATTGTGCAGGGGTTGGTGTTCCTTTGAGTTGGTGCTCATATATCAGGGGTTGGCGCTCCTTGGGTTGGTGCCCTACATTTTGTAATCAAAGTTTCATTGTGAGGCTCAATTGGAGTAGAAGATCTCTAGCAGCTATTCTCACCAAGGTTTTTTCCACATTGGGTTTTCCTAGTATATATATCTGGTTTTGTGTGATGTATTCTTGTACTTGTAGTATGTTAATATTTTAACAAGTCCTTTGACACACTCTACTTGCATTGTTTATATTACCCAATAGCACTCATTTTGTTCTCTACTTTATTGGTATCTTCTTTTAGAAGAAAAAGAGTTTAAATCACTGATTCACCCCCCTCTCAATGATCCATTGTGGCCAACAATCTCATGGTCCTTGCGTGCTCCATTATTGTCCTATTCATGCACTCAGCCACTCCATTTTCTTATGGAGTTCTTGGAATCATTTTATACCTACAAATTCTATTAATGGAATAATAATCCTCAAATTATTTGTTGCAATACTCACCACCACTATCAGATCAGAGACATTTTAATCTTTTACCTGTCTCATTCCCAACCAAGCTTCTCCATTTCTTAAATGTTTCAAATACATCATATTTTTGCCTAAGGAAATAAATCCAAACTTTCCTAGTTTTATCATCTATGAATCTAACATAATACTGAGAGCCACCAAGAGAAGATACCTGAGTCAGTCCCCATACATCTGTATGTACAAGCTCCAACTTTTCATCTTTTTTTTGCTTCCCATCCTTAAGAAACCTAACTTGCTTTTGTTTTCCATACACACAACTTTCATAGAAATCTATATTAATACATTTTAGACCTTGTAAAACCTTTTTAGAATGCAATAACTTCATACCTTTTTCACTTATATCAACAAGTTTGTTATGCTATAGTGTTGTCGTAGAACCTACAACAACTATTTTAGTTTCTTTCTTCAAACTAGCATCAACTCTTCCTGAAAGTATTTGGGTTTTCTATGCAACAACTATTTGTATTTTGGATGTGTTGCACTGGTTTTGTCATTGATTACAACACTTGTCAAACTTAGCAGCACTTGGAGATTCTTGGTTATGTTCACGAGCATGTTTTGTGACTTATGCACAGTCACTAGTATCTGGTTCACCGACAGGTTATATTATTCACCGGCACTTGGGATGACTTGGAGATTACTTGGTTATGTTGAAGACATTGTTTTGACACTTTGTTTTGGTGATTTGGTCATTGATCTAATCAGGTTTGCATATTTGTTGTTACCGGAAAATAGGTCTAGGTTATGCACCGACAAGCATTATTCATTCCAGATCAACATGACACAATATGAAGATGATTTGTTATTATTGTAAATGCATTGAACCGACATGATTCATCACATATTGATTCATTTGTAATTGATTATTATTGTAATATCTTTAGTGAGCCGACCTACTCATTTGGTCTTAGGTTTAGGTATATATGTAAGATCTCATTTGTGAGATCAATATAGGTGAGGAAAATGAGTATAATAAGCCATATGCAAATATAAGAAGAGCTATACACAGAGACATCATTCACAATTCAAGGAGGCTTTTGAAGAAGGCAAATCAGAGGTTAACCAGTACTGAATCCAGCATATGAAGATGCTATTTTGAGTAGTATATTATCATTGGATTTAACCATCCAATTGTAGTCAGCGTGACTCCCATTTTGTGATTGAGCAGTGAGCTCTAGGTAGTTGGCCTTTCTGCATGTACAGACTCCATATTGTACACACATACTATATATAGAGTATCATCTAATTATGGGTAAGGTTTCCCACCATGTTTTTTCCCCTTTAGGGTTTCCATGTACAAATATATGTGTTATGTGTTGTGGATGTTATTTGTCTTTTTGTTTCATGCATTAAATTTTACCAGTACTACAATTAACTATTAAAATTGTTTACTGACATAAAGTTTGGTTTATCGGTATTATGCATTAAGTTTGGTTAAGTTAGTTTTGGGTTTGAAATTAATTGACAACTGATTCACCCCCCCTCTTAGTTGTCTCTGGGACATAACAATTGGTATCAGACCCTAGTCCTCTCTTTATAGAAGTTTAATAGCTTGAGGAGATCCTATGTCTACTAACTATTTTAGGAAGGAGAGTTTGAAACTTGATGGAACTAACTATGGTATATGGAAGGTCAAAATGGAGACACATCTGAATTGCATTGGAAAGGACATATGGGATGTTACAAATAATGGCTATGTTTCTCCTACTCAAGGTCAACCTAATCCACCAACCTTGGCTAAAGATGAGGAAAATGATTGCAAAGCAAGAGAAGCACTTTTGAGTGCATTGTCAGATCAACAAATCATTGGATTATCAGATAGATCTACTACCAAAGCTATTTGGGACAAATTGGAAACATTGAATGAAGGTGATACTGTAGCGTCGTAAATTGTACGCACTTGCTAGGGTGGTACAATTTCACACCTAGTTTAGCACCCGCCTTGGCGCATTTTGCATTTTGCATTGCATTTCCCCTTTAGCACTTAATTAATTAAATTAATTAGGTCTAAGGTCCTATTTTATCATCTCCCATATCATAAAGTTGGGCCCTTTCATTAAAGTGTGCCCCTTTCATTTTATTCTTCCAACACATCATTTAATCAAAAACCCTAATTAGGTCCTATTTTGAACTTGGGGGCTTGATTTCAGGGGTCAAAACATCTCGAAATCACCTGTAACTTCGGGATTCTCTCTAAAATCATCATATCTGATGGCCCTGAAAATTTGGTGAAAAGTTGTCGGGACCATGGCGCCCGTGCAACATGGTCCCGGACATTTTGCCTGAAATTTTGGGAGCACGATCCAATCATAAAATAAAGCTTAACCCCAAGAAATTGGTGGGACATTCAATCTCTAGGTTGGCTAAAATATGAATTTACAACCTAGGATTTCATACATAAAAGCTCTCTTTCCTCATTGGAAAGGATCCGATTTTTGGGGGCTTTCAAGGACCTTCTATGCAGCGAAAGAGCAGATCCTTGAAGACTTCAACAACATTCAACATTCCTCTATCAAGCACTTATCAAATTCATTCATCCACTTAGGGCTTGGAAGACATTGAAGAACAATTGGAGGTTACCAACTGAAGATTGGCTTGTACTCCTCCCTTGAGGGTTGGGTGGAAATCACCGAAGCGGGGGTTTGACTGAGGCAAAACCCTATATAGCCGCCCCTCCCCCTTTTCAGATATTATTGCAGGTTTCAGGATTCGGACGACGCCGCGGGACACAGATCCGGAGAGAGAAGGCTGAGGCAGAACCCTATGTGAAATTGCAGCTCAAAAGATCGGGACAGGGGCGCTGGGCGCCCTGGTCCTGCGAGGACAGAGGCGCTGGGCGCCCTGGTCCTCCGGACAGATAGCTTTCTGACGACTTTCCGACAGTGTTTCAGGGTGCAGAACGGTGGTTTCCGGTGCATTTTTTAGGACAGTGGCGCCCGCGCCCCCGTTCCGAACATTTTCAGTCCGATTTCGACTCTGGGTACATATCTGCATTCTTATTTTATCCTTACACTTACAGCTGTTCATTGTTTAATCTCAATTCTGCAATCTTGTTATTTGTTCATACTTGCATTTTGAGATTAGGGTTTGAACTTGCATTACTTGATCTTACAATTTCAACAAGGGAATAGAAATCCTAATAGATATCCCATGGCTCTCTCTTTCACCAAAAGAAGTAGCCAATTGTGCGATATCTCTAGGCTCTTTCGTATTCCGTAATGTGTGTCGAAAGGTAGGATTAGGGCATGATTAATCTAGTCTCGCTTTTTCCCCTACACATTTTGGTGAACCCGACGTGAATCTATCATTGCTTCCTCTTGCATTGCATTTGTTAGATCTAGATCTAGATTTAGTGTGTTTTCATTTCATTTTCATTAAAAAAAAAAAAAAAAAGTGTGTTTCTTTGCATTGTGTGTTTAAATTTTATGCAATTTTAAAATGTTAGATTTTTATTTGCAAGATGATCATATTTGTGATGATTATGAGTTAGATGAAGCTTTAGATGAATTTTTGAAACCTAAATATACCAAACCTTCATTTTACCAAAAACTCATAAACCTTGTTACTATGCCATTTAGATGTGATGAGAAAGATAAGTCAAATGGTTCCTCTCAAGGGTACATTCCTATCAACTCTTCCACTGAATCTAGTAACATGGTTGTGTTCAATAATCCCCTCTATGAAGAGATATCTCCTTTGGAATCAAAAGATAAACCTTTTAATAGATATGATCATGCTTTGTGGGATGATGCCCTTGATGCCTTTGTGTCTCCTAAAAAATGCTCCCTTCATGAGGATCCTTGTGTGCAAGAAGATGACATTATCCCTACATTTCCTAGTGATGGCCTTTCCTTTTCCAACAAAATTCCCACTAGAGATGATGAATTAATGATAAATGCTTACCCTTCTCCTAAAGTTTGTCTTACCCATAAGCATCCCTTAGAGAAAGAAGATGAAATAATAAGCAATTTCCTTAATTCTCTCTCCCCTAAAGATCATATTGAACATATTTTGAGGAAAGAGGATGAGTTTAACACATCTATTGATGCTTTCCCTCCTAAGGATGAGGAATTAATAAACAATGTTATCTCCTCTCCCGAAATTGACAATATTTTAAACATTCCTTTCAATGACCTCACTATTTGGGATGAACCATTAGAAGAAGGTATAGATTATTCTCTACCCCTAGCCAAAGGGGATGAAATAAAGATTGGAAACTCCATTGATAGTTTCTCCCCTTCCTTGAATCTCAATTATTCTCCCTCTAAAAATAAAGCATCTCCCTCTCCTCAACTTGGTTCTACTCATAAGGAAACCCTAGTTCAAAGCAAGATGGTTAACATTTCTTTCAAAGATCTCCCTCTCAAAAGTGAGACTTTAGAGAGTAGTGTTGATCCTTCTCCTAGAGAGTTTATTCCCCATGTAGATCCTTTGATGATAGAGGATGATATGACCTTTCCTCTTCCTACTAGAACATCAATGCTTACCCCTTGTCTCTCTCCTAAAATTGATTTAATCCGTGATAAGATTTTAGTGCAAGAGAAGACTATCAATAATTCTTCCAACACTTTTGTTCATTCCTCTAAACCATCCTCAATCAATTTGATACATGTGAATGAGACACCTAACAAACCTCTCTTCACTGTCCAAGGTGCTTGTCCTTCTCAAAATTCTCAACCTTTAAATAAGCCTATCTTAGTGGTTCAAGGTGGTTATGCTAATGATTCTTTTTGCACTCCTAAGAAACCTATTATTACTGTGCAAGGAGGTTATTCTTCTAAGAGCCCTTATGAGTATGCTAAGCAACTGACTAGAGAGAGTTATCATGTGGTTGCTCATACCTATAACACAAGAAACAATAGGCAACCTAGTCCTCCTCCAGTTATCCCCACTTCACTTCCTCCTTCCCAACCTATTCTTCCTCAAGCACCTCGTATTTCACAAATGCTTAGTAAGGACTATGATCTCATAGAACAACTTAAAACTACTCCCACAAAGATATCTCTTTGGGATTTGATACAAACTTCTTCTGTTCATCATGGAATGTTACAAGATGCCTTGAAAGATTTGAATGTTCCTCCACCTAATATATCTAGTAATATAGTGTCTTTGGTTAACTCTGTGATGAATCCTAAAGCTCAAATTGTGTTTACCCAAGATGAGTTGCCTACTAGTGAAATTCAACAACAATATGATCCCTTGATGATTGTGGTTATCATAAATGACACTGCTATAAGACGAACACTGGTAGATAATGGTTCTGGCCTTAATGTGTGTAGCATCAATCCATTGCATAAGATGAATGTGGATACATCCCTTATTGAGCTTGACTCTCATCCCATTCGAGGCTTTGATAATGTGGCTAAGTCTTCATTGGGTATTATCACCTTACCCGTCACAGTGGGACCTGTTACTTTGCCTACTCCTATCCATGTTATGTCGGGAAATTTAACATACAACTTGTTATTAGGGAGACCTTGGATTCATAGTATGCAAGCTGTCCCCTCTACATTGCATAGACAAGTTAAATTCATTTATAACAATAAGACATATACCTTGATAGGTGATACTAAACTTCAGGCTTGTTTGCAAACATCTACTTCCAAAGGGAGTTCTTCTAAGCCCTCCTCTTCTAGTAATGACTCTTTGAACAAGATACCTATGGATAAATCATCACCCTCTAATAATCAAAATTCTTTGGATGAGCCTAAAGCTCCTAAAGAAGATCCTTCTGGACTTGAGTCTACACATGAAAAGGCTTTTGATCCTAAGAAGGTTCTCGCGGAAGACGATTGGGGATCTCTTGATTTTAATCCCACCTTTGTAGGTGAGTATAGGGTTCCTCCTAGAGATCTTAAAGGTAAAAAGAAGGAAGAAACTAGAGATCAATCAGTCTTACCTGAATCTATGAGCAATAATTTTGTGGCCGCTTCTCAAACTTCTTCTCCTCACACCTCTAATTATGAAGAGTTTGATTCTTTGTCTTATGAAAAACCACCTTCTCTTCCTGAAATGGCTGATCGTTATGGTCGTGGTTTTCGCATTTTTGCTAAGCATGGGTATCATGGAAATGGTTGTGGCACTCATGAACAAGGGATAAAAGTTCCTCTAGAGACTAATTTTCACAATTATGCCTTTGGACTTGGCTATAATCCCTGCAAACGCACTAAAGCATCTAAAAGACCATCTCTCAATGTGAATGCTATATTTAGTAGTGATGATGATCTCACTTCAACTAAATCATCTTCTACTTCTATCAACTCTCATTCCCCTCATAAGGAAATCTTGGCAATGAACAAATCTCTTTATGAATCCCCTCAAATTTCTAAATCCACTTATGAATCTTTATCTCCTATTCATCATAAAGTCCTTTCCTCTAGGGATAAGGCTCTAATAAATTACACTCATCCCTCTTCTAAGAGTTCTTGTGACTTTTCTTCTTCAATTTTATACATGTTTTTGATCTCACTTATAGTTGAGCATTTAGCATGTCATATTCAAATACCTCATTCAATCTATCATGTCTTTAAATAACATTAATGGCTATTATGTTGCTCATCATTATGTGACATTGGTAGCTCATTTACTGGGGGCTCATTGTCATTCATGATGGTACAATGTCAAGTGCAATCATATTTTTTTTGAAGCAACATAATAGCCTAATTTTCTTGTTCCTATGGGGACAAGAGTGATTTCATATATCTCTTCTTTTGCTTATATCCAAATCTCTCCCTAGAAGATTGTGTAAGTCCTCATTGAGGCAATGATCTTTCCTTATTTTTATCTAAGGATTCACTTTTTTTCCTATTTCATGGATGGTGTGAACTTTATTACTTGATGTTATTCCTTGTAGGCATTTGTTGTTTGTTCAAGGATTCTCTCTTACAAGAGGTGTAAGTCCTTGACTACAATCTCTTTTGCACTTGGTAAGATACATCTATAATGAATTCACTCTCCCGATTGGGTTAAAAGGAGCATCATCCTTCATTAAGAATCACTTTCAACTCGCAAAAGAAGGAAGTATTGCATTCTTATTCTCTTCTTTGTCTTATTCTAGAAGATGTCCTATTTGTCTAAGACAATTCCTCTTGGGGATAGGTGTCTTTTGTACAAAGATCTCTTCTCCTCTAAGGATCTCCTTTACACATACTACAGGATATCCCGTCTCAACTTTCTCACTCTCCTCCCTTACATGGATCACCTAGACGAGATCTAGGGGTGAGAAGTCCATGTTTTCTCTCTCACTATTCTTCTCATGGATCACCAATGTGTGTATTCATGCTTTTTTTTTCCTTTCTTTCTCTTTTCATTTTGTTTCCATTTATATCCTTCATCTTGTGTTAGAGAACTCCCAAATCCTCACACTCTTTGTTGTGTTGGAATTGAGATTTAGTCCTCTTTCTTACCAAATGATTCTCCATTAGTTTTTGATCTCATATCAAATCTTCTTGTGAGCATTTGTCATCAATATTCTTTAACAATTCGAAGTGGTAAACATGATACCCTGTTTCAACTCACTAAAATTAGCAAGCCGAAACAGGGGGGGGCATATAGCTACCCTCGAATTTTCATCACCTTCCTTAGTAAGCATTAGGTGATTTTGTGATCTAACGTGTGTTTTGTAGGGTGTGGTTCCTAACTGTGTACTGCAGATACCGCTGGGGGCTTCGTTCGACAGACTTATGGATATATCCTTTTTCAAATAATGTTTACTTTTCTGTACTTTAGCTTGCATATGGACGTAGTGTTCATATGACCGCTAAAGTGGGGGCTAAATGTAGCGTCGTAAATTGTATGCACTTGCTAGGGTGGTACAATTTCACACCTAGTTTAGCACCTGCCTTGGCGCATTTTGCATTTTGCATTGCATTTCCCCTTTAGCACTTAATTAATTAAATTAATTAGGTCTAAGGTCCTATTTTATCATCTCCCATATCATAAAGTTGGGCCCTTTCATTAAAGTGTGCCCCTTTCATTTTATTCTTCGAATACATCATTTAATCAAAAACCCTAATTAGGTCCTATTTTGAACTTGGGGGCTTGATTTCGGGGGTCAAAACATCTCGAAATCACCTGTAACTTCGGGATTCTCTCTAAAATCATCATATTTGACGGCCTTGAAAATTTGGTGAAAAGTTGTCGGGACCATGGCGCCCATGCAACATGGTCCCGGACATTTTGCCTGAAATTTTGGGAGCACGATCCAATCATAAAATAAAGCTTAACCCCAAGAAATTGGCGGGACATTCAATCTCTAGGTCGGCCAAAATATGAATTTACAACCTAGGATTTCATACATAAAAGCTCTCTTTCCTCATTGGAAAGGATCCGATTTTTGGGGGCTTTCAAGGACCTTCTATGCAGCGAAAGAGCAGATCTTTGAAGACTTCAACAACATTCAACATTCCTCTATCAAGCACTTATCAAATTCATTCATCCACTTAGGGCTTGGAAGACATTGAAGAACAATTGGAGGTTACCGACTGAAGATTGGCTTGTACTCCTCCCTTGAGGGTTGGGTGGAAATCACCGAAGCGGGGGTTTGACTGAGGCAAAACCCTATATAGCCGCCCCTCCCCCTTTTCAGATATTATTGCAAGTTTCGGGATTCGGACGACGCCGCGGGACACAGATCCGGAGAGAGAAGGCTAAGGCAGAACCCTGTGTGAAATTGCAGCTTAGAAGACCGGGACAGGGGCGCTGGGCACCCTGGTCCTACCAGGACAGAGGTGCTGGGTGCCCTGGTCCTCTGGACAGACAGCTTTCCGACAACTTTCCGACAGTGTTTCAGGGTGCAGAACAGTGGTTTCCGGTGCAGTTTTCAGGATAGTGGCGCCCGCGCCCCCGTCCCGAACATTTTCAGTCCGATTTCGACTCCGGGTACATATCTGCATTCTTATTTTATCCTTACACTTACAGCTGTTCATTGTTTAATCTCAATTCTGCAATCTTGTTATTTGTTCATACTTGCATTTTGAGATTAGGGTTTGAACTTGCATTACTTGATCTTACAATTTCAACAAGGGAATAGAAATCCTAATAGATATCCCGTGGCTCTCTCTTTCACCAAAAGAAGTAGCCAATTGTGCGATATCTCTAGGCTCTTTCGTATTCCGTAATGTGTGTCGAAAGGTAGGATTAGGGCATGATTAACCTAGTCTCACTTTTTCCCCTACACAGATACCATAGTCAAAATTGCAAAACTAGAATGCTTCCAGGTCAAGTATGAAAATCTGAAGATGGAAGAAGATGAAAGGATTTATGCTTTTATGGAAAGAGTAAATGAAATTGTTTTGTGTATAAAATGTTGTGGAGGATCCTTAAGTGAAGATGAAATTGTCTCTAAAGTTTTAAGAGCATTGCCACCGACATATAAAATGAAAGTAACTGCTATAAATGAATTAAGAACAATGCCTAATGCATCAGTATCTAGAGACACTTTGGTTGGAAAACTTTCAGCTTTTGAACTTGAGGAATTTCATCATGTTGCTACTATTAAGATAGACTTAGCTTTCAAGGCATCATCATCATCTGATAAATCTGATTGGAAAGCCTTTTATGCAAGGGAACTTGAAGAAATCAGAAAAGAGAATGAAGAATTGGAAGAGCTTGAAGCACTATTTTACAAGGAAAGTGCCTAAAGGTCCAGTTGGAAGTAAGTATGAAGGTAAAGCACCATTTAAATGTTTTATCTACAATAAAATTGGTTATATGGCGTCTAGGTGTCATGATAGAGATGCAAGATTGAAAGAAGAAGCTAAAAGAACATATAAGCCTAACCTTGAATATCAGAGATACATATTTAAGAAGAATAGAGACAAATCATTTTACTATGCTGATGAAGGAGTTATTGATGATTCTGATAAGGAACCAATAGACAATGGATGGGTTTTTGTTGCTATAACAGAAGATCAACTGGCACCTATTGTTCAACTGGTAGAGCAGGCCTTGGAAGCTAAAATTGAAGATAAGGATGAATGGATCATTAATTCTAGATGTTCACATCATATGACTGGTGATAAAAGAAAATCTTAAACTTTTAGGAATACAATGGAGGTCTAGTAAGATTTGGGGATGATAAAGCTTGTTTGATCAAAGGAAAAGGCACTATCTTTTGATGGTAAGCACAATACTGATAATGTTTACTAAGTTGAAGGTTTGTAGCATAATCTTCTAAGTGTTGGTCAATTAGTTGAAAAAGGGTTTCAAATAAAATTCAAGAATGATAAGGATGAATGGATCATTGATTCTGGATGTTCACATCATATGACTAGTGATAAAAGAAAATCTTAACCTTTCAGGAATACAATGGAGGTCTAGTAAGATTTGGAGATGATAAAGCTTGTTTGATCAAAGGAAAAGGCACTATATCTTTTGATGGTAAGCACAATACTGATAATGTTTACTATGTTGAAGGTTGGAAGCATAATATTCTAAGTGTTGGTCAATTAGTTGAAAAAGGGTTTCAATTACAATTCAAGAATGGTAAATGCAAAATCATGAATAGAACTGGCTTAGAAATTGCAACTGGTAATCAAACTAGAGGTAATATCTTTCTTTTGAATAACAATGAGAAAGCATGCTTGATTGCACATATTGATGAAAGTTGGTTATGACATAAGAGATTTTCTCATGTAAATTTTGATTGATTGTGAAAATTAGTACAACTAAGGTAGTAAGGGATTTACCAAAGATTGTTAGACCTCACAATTCGGTATGTAAGGAATGTAAATTTGGAAAGAAAGTTAGAACAACTTTTAAGAGTATTCCAGAAAAATCCAATAATGTTCTTGACTTAATTCATACTGATTTATGTGGTCCAGCAAGAACTAGAAGTTTACAAGGAGATATATATTTTATGCTAATCATTGATGACTATTCTAGAATGTGTTGGGTTACTTTTCTCAGAGAGAAATTAGATGTCCTTGGGAAATTCAAACTATTCAAGGTGATGGTAGAAAATGAAACTAGTAAGAAAATTAAATGCTTCAGATCAGATCAATAAGGTGAATTCACATCTAAGGAATTTAATACATTTTGTGAAGTGAATGGAATCAGAAGACAAGTATCAACACCTCAGAGACCCCAACAAAATGGAGTTGTGGAAAGGAAGAACAAAACTATTCTGGATGTAGCTAGAAGTATGTTATTAGAAGCAAATCTACCTCTTGTATATTGGAGAGAAGTAGTGAGTACAATAGTTTACACATTCAACAAAGTTCACATCAAAGGTGAAATCGGTAAGACCCCTCATGAACTATGGTTTGGTAATACTCCTACTCTTAAATATTTCATAATATTTGGAAGTAAATGTTATATTCGAAGAGATGAGTATATTGGAAAATTTGATCCTAGAAGTGATGAAGGAATATTTCTTGTTTATTCATCTAAGAGCAATGCATATAGATGTTTTAACAAGAGATTGCAGAAAATTATTGAGAGTGCAAATGTGAATATTGATGAACAGTTTAGAGGTAATTCAAGGTACATGGACTCTAAACTGGCCATAGAGATAATAACAAATGAACATACAATGAGTACACTGGTATAGAATGTTGATCCAGTCAGACCAACATCATTTAAAAATTTGACAGTGACTGAAGAACAACAAGTAAAAACACCCCGCTATGTAAGATTGAATCACTCTGAAAAATTAGATAATTGGGAATAAGTATCAAGGTGTTATGACTAGAGGAAGACTGGAAAATGAAGAGGTATGTCTTATTTCTCAAATTGAACCAACATCAGTTAATGAGGCATGTGAAGATAAACATTGGATTAAAGCTATGGAAGATAAATTGGAACAAATTGAAAAGAATAACACTTGGATATTGGTTCCTTGACCTAAAGACAAAAATGTAATTGGAACTAAATGGGTATTCAAAAATAAACTTAATGAAGATGGTAAGGTAATAAAAAAAAAAGAAATATTAGTGTGTAAGGGATATTCATAGAAAGAAGGAGTTGATTATAATGAAAGCTTTGCACCGGTAGCTAGAATTGAGATAGTCATATTATTCTTAGCTTTTGCAACACACAAGAACTATAAAGTATATCAAATGGATGTTAAATGTGCATTTCTGAATGGTGATCTTGAAGAGGAAGTTTACATTGAACAACCTAATGGATTTTCATTAACAAATGACAAAGATATGGTGTCTAGGTTAAGGAGAGCTTTATATGGATTAAAACAAGCTCCTATAGCTTGGTACGCTAGATTGGACAAATATCTTTTGAAGATTGGCTACACTAAAGGTAATGCTGACATCAATCTATATTTCAAAGTGACTAATGATGACATATTGGTTATAAAAGTTTTTGTTGATCATATAATTTTTGGAGGAGAAGATGGATTATGTAAGGACTTTTCTAACAAGATGCAGGAAGAATTTGAAATGTCTATGATTGGGGAGATAAAATTCTTTTTAGGATTGCAGATTTCACAGACTGATAGAGGTATATTCATAAGTCAATCAAAGTACTTGAAGGAATTACTAAAGAAATTTGGCATGGAAAACTCTAAACTAGTAAGTACACCTATGAGTACAACTGATAAACTATCATTGAAGGGTTCGTCAACATCTGTTAATCTGACAAGATACAAATCTATGATAGGAGGTTTACTGTATTGGACACAAACAAGACCTGATATTATGAATGTAGTATGTATTATTTCAAGATTTTAGAGTAATCCTAAAGAAAATCATGAATCAGCAGTGAAAAGGATTTTTTGGTATCTACAAGGCACTACAAATCTTGGTTTATGGTATCCTAAAGATGAAAATTTTGATTTATGTACATACACATATACAAATTTTGTAGGAGATGTAGATGATAGAAAGAGCACCACCGGTGGAGCATTATTTCTTGGTAGCAGATTAATATCTTGGTTGAGTAAGAAACAAAGTTTCACATCTTTATCAACATCAAAATTGGAATATGTTGCAGCAGCAACTAATTGTACCCAGGTATTATGGATCAAGCAAATGTTGAAGGACATAAAGGCAAAATGCAAAGAGCCTATAAAAATTTACTATGATAATATGGTAGGAATTGATACATCTAAGAATCTAGTATTTCACTCAAAAAATAAACATGTTTCTATCAAATTTAATTTTCTAAAAGAGAATATTGAAGCTAAAGAGGTGAAATTGGTTTATGTGAATACTAAAGAGCAGATTGTAGATATTTTTACTAAACCTTTGCCTAAGGAAACTTTTGAATATTTTAGAGAATAGCTTAGGGTTATACCCCCACAAGTAGAGACTCAGATAGTTGATGTTTATCATCAACCAATAGAATTAACAGAGAAATCTTTTTCCGACTTTGATGAGGAGAGATACTTCTTAGGGGGATTAGTTGGATAAATTGATAAATTGGTATTTTGTAATGAACTGTTTGAATATGGTTTTGTATTGCTTTAGCATTTGATGTCAAAGGGGGAGAGATATCTATGGAAAAACACATTATCTTTTTTGGGAGACATTATTCATTGGGAGAGATTGTTACTCTCTATATCTGTATTTTGATTTCTGGTTAATGATCTCTTTTGGAGATTGTTGGTTTTTGGTTTTTGGCATTTCTACTTTGGCACTTAGATGGTTTTTCCATCTTGTGTTTCCATCAATGCCAAAGGGGGAGATTGTTGGTATTTTGGATGTGTTGCACTGGTTTTTTCATTGATGTCAACACTTGTCAAACTTAGCAGCACTTGGAGATTCTTTGTTATGTTCACCGACATGTTCAATGACTTATGCATAGTCACCGGTATTTGGTTCATCGACAGGTTATATTGTTCACTGGCACTTGGGATGACTTGGAGATTACTTGGTTATGTCGAAGACATTGTTTGGACACTTTTTTTTGGTGATTTGGTCATTGATCTAATAAGGTATGCATATTTGTTATTACCGACAAATAGGTCTAGGTTATGCACCGACAAGCATCATTCATTCCAGATCGGCACGACATATTATGAAGATGATTTTTTATTATTGTAAATGCATTGAGCTGACATGATGCGTCGCATATTGATTCATTTTTAATTGATTATTATTGTAATATCTTTAGTGAGCCGACCTACTCACTTGGTCTTAGGTTTTGGTATATAAGTAAGATCTCATTTGTGAGATCAATATAGGTGAGGAAAAGGAATATAATAAGGTATATGTGGCTATAAAAAGAACTATACATGCAGACATCATTATAGATTCGAGGACACTTTTGAAGAAGGCAAGTCGGGGCTTAACCAGTACTAAATCCAACATATGAAGATGCTATTTTGAGTAGTACATTATCATTGGATTTAACCATCCAATTGTAGTCAGTGTGACTCCCATTTGATGATTGAGTAGTGAGATCTAGGTAGTTGGCCTTTCTGCATGTGTAGACTCCATATTGTACACACATACTATCTGTAGTAGTATCATTTGATTGTGGGTAATGTTTCCCACCATGGTTTTTCCCCTTACAAGGTTTCCACATATAAATATCTATTTTATGTGTTGTGGATGTTATTTGTCTTTTTGTTTCATGCATTAAACTTTAGTGGTATTGCAATTAACTATTAAAACTATTTACCGGTATAAAGTTTGGTCAAGTTAGTTTTGGGTTTGAAATTAATTGACAACTGATTCAACCCCCCCTCCCCCTCTCAATTGTCTTCGGGACCTAAAAAAACTAAAGTAGAAGGAACAATATGATGTATAAAAAGATATAAGGTTCCTACTTTCACACCTTTTTCTACTATCAAGGCACCCATTGAAACCTTCCAATTTTTATCATTAAAAGTAACTGTGCAACCTTCATCACCTAGCTGCCCCGCTAAAATTAAATTCCTACTCAGCCTTAGAACATGCCTTACCTCTTCTAGTAGACAATGATTCCCATTCTGTAACTTAATCTTAATTCTTCCCTTTCCAATAATCTTACAGGGTTCATTATCTCCCAAATAAACTAGCCCAAAATCCCCTTGGACATAATCAAGAAAATAACTTCTATGGGGAGTAGCATGAAATGAAGCTCCTGAATCTAAAACCCATGAATCATCAACATTATCTAGGGAAATAATCAAAGCATCTTCTTGAGATTTATTACTTACCACATTCGCCTCCATATTACCCTCTTGTTTGTCTCCTTCTTTATTCTTCAAAGACCAACAATCTTTCTTTAGATGATGTGGCTTCCCACAATACTAGCAATCTTTTGGTCCTCTAGATTGGGACCTCTTGTGCTTTGATTTTCCTCTTGACTTCCCATGACCTTCATAACCTTTTCATCTCTCCTTTGATCTACCCCTACTTTTTGCATTCAAAACCCTATCATATGTGGATCCACCTAATCTTTTCATGCATAGTTCCTTACTCGGAATAACACCAACAACATCATCAAATTTCATAGTATTTGAACCAGAAATAGAGTTACTAATCGCCATTACCAAACTATTGCATCTTTTAGGCAAAGAGCATAATAACAAGAGAGCCCTAACTTCTTTATCAAAATTTACCTTTATAGAAGTCAATTGACTAGTAATCATATTAAAATCATTTAAATGATCTGTCATATATCCACCTTCATTCATTTTTAGATTAAACAAACACTTCATGAGGAATACCTTATTTGAGGCTGAGGGTTGTTCATACAATTTTTCCAAATCTTTCATCAAGTCAACTGTTGTCTTCACTTCTGTTATATTGAATGCCATGGATGGTGCCAGGCACAACCGAATGGTTCCCATTGCCTTTTTGTCTAGTAATTTCCAATCCTCATCACTTATTGTTGCCACTTTATTGGCTATTCCTTCCAATGGCCTCCATAAATCCTTTTGATAGAGATAATCCTCCATCTTTATCTTCCATAATTGATAGTTTTACCCATTGAATTTATCTACCTTCAATTTACCCTCATCTGCCATTGCTCCCACTTAACCATGAGACTCACACTCAACCATGAGATCTTCCTATAGACGATAATTGAACACAAGCCGCTCTTATGCCACTTGTTAGGAATTACATGTAGAAAGTATCAATTATATGCAAATAATTATAAAACACAGGAATGAAAAAAACACAAAAATAATCACAGTGAACAGACAATATTTAATGTGGTTTACCCAATCTCAGGCTACATCCACCAAACAGAAAGTCCAATCTTATTATCTAGTAAATCAAAACTGATTATAGCTAGCAATCCCCTTGCAGCTCAATACTGCTGCACAATGCTACAATTTCTCTATTGAAAACCCTAACCCTTAGCCCTTTTCTCATGACTTATGTCAGTTACAAAATTAGGGTTACAAAATGTGATGCCCCTTGACCCCAACTTGGGGGCACCTCCTTCAAACCCCCATAAAAAAATATAGGGGGAAACCACACTGATAGAATTAGGGAAAATTCAACCTCTAAGTTTGATTAGGCTCCATATAAGAACATCACCAACATTATAAAATTTTTCAATTTATAGGTACATGATCACCTAAAATTCTAATGTAATAATATTTGTGTAGATGATTTTTATAACTAGACTTTCAAATGTAAAATCTAATCAAATTTATGCAAAAGGAAACTCCAAACACATTTTAAGTTTTGTTTTGCAAGGAGTTCAAAAGTAAACATCAATATTCTAGATATCCACTAATTCTTTCCAAAAGGTTAGAATAAGTAAATTTTTTTGTGAAGAAAGATACTAGTTACAAATTTGAATTTAATGGATGTTGTTTGTTTCCTTACATGATTTCATGTCTATAATTAGTTAGATAAATGTGGTATGTGTTCAAAGGAATTAATCTATTATAATTAATAACTATTCAACATGTGACTCCATCTTTGATAGCAACCTAGGACATTTAGGATTAGAATACTTCTAGCTGAAGGTGCATGGAATCACAACTACTAACAAGACTAAGAGAATGGTTAATGATGGGATACTAGAAGCAAGAGGATTCCACACAACCATTGAACCTCCAAGGTAATATTATTTATATAAAAAAAGTGCAAAACAACAAAGATTTTCTACTCCCGAAGGTAAACTTTTAGAAGATCTCACACAAAGCCTATTATAGAGAAATTTCATGTCCTACTTCGTCAAGTAGTATTGATGAAAATTAAAGATGGCCTACACTACTAAAACTAGAATGTAAAGATTTTTTAGAATATTTTATTTCATTCATACTATGTTGTAAAATCAAGATATGGTTCACTAGTCCCAAAGTAAAACTGAAAATTTACATGACAAATTAACAACAATAAAGGAAATTAAAAGATTCTATATGACTTCTTATTTGATGTACTCTTTGGGTAGGAAGGGAATGTACCTTAGACATACAAAGAAAGCTATAGTATGCATGGGCCAAATCATATGGAATTGTATAGTTGCTATCGATAATTGGACTAGAAGAAACCAATGCTACATTATTAAAAAGTACATAGTGCACAATATGTTTGTAGTAAGGATTTTAAGGGACTTGAAAAAAATGAATGTTTCACAAGTTTTTTTATTAAGTTAGTAGGGAGAAGACCCTGAATCCTATAGAATAGCAAAATCAGAGGGAAACATCATAGAATCTGGCATCACACAACTAGCACAAGAACAACATCCAACCTCTCTCAAAAACACTCAAAATTCATCATGTTTGTGTGACAAACATACTATTCTAAACTAATAACCATCTACCTAAAATATAGCTAGTAGTACGAAGAGATAAAGAGTCTAAAAAATTAACAAAGCAAATAACATTAATAAGAGTCTAATACTTATGGCACATAAACATATTCATTAAATGATGCATATAATACCTATTACTTATTCTCATTCTTCCTTCCCTTTGGAATCTAGATCAACATCGAGAGGTCCATTGATAGGCCAATGTTTATATTATATTATACTTATTAATATTATTTTATTCAAGTGAGAGTTATAGTTAATGTTATAAAAATATAATTAAAAATATATAATTTTAAAATAAAAATAATTGAAAATTATAATAATTAAGAACTACAACAAATATTTTAATTACAATACTATAAAGGAAAGTACTTGCTACTACGGGGCACTTGTTTCTCTTATTTATGGAAGGTGTTTTATATGTTATTTTATCTAATAGATACTTGTGTTATAAAATTCAACATTGAGAACTCTTTTGTTAAGACAACTAACTCACGTTTTCTATAATTAAATTATCATAGTAAAATATTACTAGTATAATATAAATCTTTTTTCTCTATATTACAAAGTCATAACAAAGAAAATGAGTCCTCTAGTAAGTGAGAGAATGTACTATTTGACATACCTTCTTTACATGAAACCTTTTTTTGAGGGATAATAGACTTAATTGTTGTTCTTAAATGATGTTAGAAAGCTATAGTCAATTCTTGTATTGATTTTACAATGATAAGATATTAGTTAAAAGAAACTGTGTGAGAGATAATATTGTTGGCAATTGATACTCATTCAGTTTCTTATGTTGTCATTGATGGCAACATTGGCAACATATTTTGGTTCATCGACATCCAACAAACACTTCACCGGCATCAAGGATTTCAAAGGTAATCGGTAAACTAGGTATCGGCATGGGAAGCCAACATCACTTGGAGATCTGGCAAAGGGTAGTATCTGGTAAATCATTTTATAATTTATATATATTTGTAATGAGCTGACGTGTATTATCATTTCATATCTAAGTCGGCATGTGAAGCCGACATCACTTGGAGATCCAGCAAAGGGTAGCATCCGATAAATCATTTTATAATTCATATATATTTATAATGAGTCATGTATTATCATTTTGTATGTAAGCTGACATATGGCATAAATGTTTGTAAGGATATATAAGTCTGTCTATTAGGTCATTTTCATATATAACATTTTTGATAAGATCTAAAATGCGAAGCTTATGTATGCGAGATCATTTGTATGCAAAAGCAGTATTCTATAATGATTTGTAGATGATTTCCAATGTACTCATAAGGTGTAATTTATTTCAGCAAGGGTTTAGGTTCAAGAACTGGAATAGTCAGAGCCTTAACCAGAACTCAATCAAGCATAATAGATGCATTATATGAGTTCAGTTTTGCAGTTTTCTATCAGAAAGTGATTGTAGTCAGTGAGACTCTTGGTGACGAGCACTGTGATCTAGGCAATGTGCCTTCCTGCATGTGCATGCCCCTATTATATGTAATATATCTTCATATGGCTAGTGAATTGATATTGTGGGTCACAAATCCCACCGTGGTTTTTCCTCATTAAGGTTTTCCACTTATAAATTTTCTGTGTTATGGTGTTCATTTATGTGATTGCATTATTTGTTTCAATTATATGTATTTATGTTTACCGATTGATGAATGAATTCTTTGATAAGGATAAAATCTAATATTCTGATAGAACATTGATTCACCCCCCCGCCCCCCTCCCAGTGTTCTTGGATTCCAACAATTGGTGTTAGAGAATTGTGCCTCAAAGGAAGCCTAACAGCTTGAGGGAGATCTTGAATCTGGAATCCATGGAGATGTGTTTGAGGAAGCAACTTTAAGTTGCTCTTGAAGATTTTGAAGCTAAAATATTTAAGAACATAAAGCTAGAAGATGAACTGAGATCTACAAAAGAATTCATTTTCACCTTGCAAGAAAATCTATCTAATGCTCAAGCCAAAAGGAAGGAACTATGGGAACAATTCCAAGATCAAATATGATGAAGAAAAGGATACTCTAAAGAACCTATTTCAGAAGATGAGTCAAGAAAAGGAAGCTATGGAGAATAAAATGCAAGCCCTAACTATGAGGATGGAAAAAGAAATTGAATACTAAAAGAAAAAGGAGGAAGACCTTGCTAGAGCATTGAAGGACAAATCTGAAGAATGCATCAGGTTGGCTCATTAAAATAACGTGTTGAGAACAAAATTAGTGCAATTCCAAAACAATGAACAAGAACTTGAAAGAGAGATCACAATCCTAAGAGATGATATGACAATTGCAAATGAGTATAAGGACAAATTCAAGGCTAGTTCAGTACAACTTAATGAATTATTGGAGAGCCAAAGGAAGAATAAGGACTCCAAAGGACTTTGATTTGAACAAGGTCAGAGCTCCAGTACTGCAAATGAAGATTAGACATCCGATATGCAGAATGATCAGAACAACCAGAACAAGAGGACACTAGTAAGGTAGCTCAATGCTCACAAATTCAATGGTAGATTCTTTGTTTGTAATAAATTTAATCATATGGCTAGACAATGTAGAAATAGAGCAAATCAAAATTATAACTATCCCCGGTCAATGTTCCAAATGCAATAAGTATGGTCATAAGATAGAAGATTGCAGAATGAATGTAAAATGTCATGCATGTGGAAAGTTTGGACATATGGCTAATCAGTGCAGGTCAAGCAATTATCCTAGATATAGAAAATCAATTCAAATGAACAATGTTACATGCTATTAATGAAACAAGATTGGACACATAGCTAAGTTTTGTACAATAAAAATCCACCGGTTAGCAATAATGGATCAAATGATAAAGGAAAGAAAAAGATCAATGAAATCCAACATAATTATACCAAGAGATGGATCAGGAAGTCAAATGATCAATCAGGAGATCAAACTACTTTGGTTACTCAACTGGTAGAGTAGAATGTTCCTACACTGGCAAGAAGCTCATTCGACAATTGAGTTAGATACCTTAGGGGTAGGAAAATTTCATGAAAATCCTGCATATTCCCCATGAAAGAGATCTAAAATGAATTTTTAGACATTAGAGAAAGTTTATTTGACATATACATGTTGAATCGAGATCCTGTATGTCTCACTGGAAGGCATTTATGTTGATGGCGGATTGGGGTTTTTCGAAGAATAAAAGGAAGAATTCACTTTAGTATGTTCACCTTTCATTCAGAGCAATACAGAGCGAGTCAAAGGTGATTCAAAGTGATCAGAAGCAACCATAAGCTATTTCAATTTCATTCAAAAGAGATATCTAGGTTTTTCACTGACAATTATTTCCAGGTAATTTTCACAATTCAATCATTCGGAATGGAGGTTGGATCTTCTTTTATCCCCACTTTCATTGCAAATCCCACTATAGTAGAGGTTAAGGATCATCTAAGACCAATATTAAAAAGATACCCTTATATTGCAACTCTATATGATTGAGTTGGCACTTTTTTGAGGGTTCTGGAAGGCATTGTTTATGTTGAGGATGCCAAAGCTTACATCCACTACAATCTAGAGAACTTGGGAACAACTAAATTCAAATCAATGTACATATCTGAACTATTGAAGGACTCTGGAATCATCAAGCCAAAATTCAAACATATTGTAGACCTAGGGTTAACTAGAATCTTGGATACTTTTGAGTTTGAGGATGAAATAATCTGGTACGTGCTGAGAAGAGTTCATGGTGAATTTATTTGGCTGGATAGACCCCACAAGATCACCAAGGAATTAATCAGGGATATCAATGACTTACCTCAGATAGGTCAGAAACCAGAGAAGAAGATATCAAATGATCAAATCAACAAGATCATAGTTGCAACCTCTTATAGTTAGTCAATGAGAGTAAGCACCATCACTGACAAGGATGTCAAATTCATTAGCATGATTATAGGTTACAAGGTAACCTAATGTAACCGACTTAACTCAGTTTCTAGGTCCTACATTTTTCTTGCTTATCAAATGTTGAAGAAGGATGAAAAGTATGATCTGTGTGAATGGATGAAAGAGGAGTTGATTATGAACTTAGGTGAGATCAAGGGAGAAAAGAAAGGAGTTTTCTAGTATCGAAATCTAATAGTGTGCCTAATGCTTTTCTTTTTTAATGAGATATCAGGTTTGGGAAAAAGGCAATGGGCCTTCGATACACCAGTAGGCAGGTAGATTAAGGGTGCTATCACTAGTTTGGGGAACCAAAGAGATGACAAATTTTTAGGATACTTCAAATTATTTCAGAAAGCCATGATGTCAAGGGAAAGAATTCCAAAGCACATAGTTGAGAAATACTCAATTGAAATCTATTTCATGGTGAAAAATGATGAAACTCTTATGGAAGTTGTGATACCTTAGAAGATATGGATTGAATAAATGGGTTATGGGGTAGATGCAATCATTTTGGATGCATATGCTAAGATTCTTATAGATGCACTGATAGATGAATCTAAAAACTCATTTGGAACTACCAAGAAAAAAGATCTTGAAGTTAAAACAAAATTTAATTAGAAGAAGAGAGAAAGACAAAAAAGAAAAGTAAGTCAATTTGTTGAAAGTCTCAAAATATATTAAGACTATAATTGAAGCCTCATCAACCAAAGAAGTCAAGAAGAGGAAATAATTTGAAGCTCTCATTGCACCAATTAATTCAGATACTGAGACTAAGGATGAAATTCCTTTATCTTTCAAGAGGGTGGAGAGAAAGAAGGTAGAAGACCCAAAGGAGAAAGCTAAGAAGACAAGGAAGCAGTCGGCAAGGAAGGTAACCTTTAAGATACCAACAAGTAAGACAGTTGAAAGGAAGCCTACTTAGAAGAAAAGGCCAATAAAAGAAACTCTTGCATCATCCGACAAGAAGAAGAAGAAGGAAGACATAGATGAAGCTATTGAAACCTGTAATGTAACTATTATTCCACCCATGTCTTATGTTGATTTAATAGATGAGATAACAAAGGATGGTATGTTAAAGAACATTCAACATTATTATGAACATTAGGATGATGATGAGAAAAAACAAATTGAGGAAGCAGTTTTGTTACACTTAGACATATATAAGAAGGCTTTATTAGAGATTGCAAAGCAAAAATGCTAGAGGACTATCTGCTATACAGGAAGACCAACACATAAAGATTCAAGGATTATTAACTAATTGTGGTTCAATTACCCCAGAGGAGATGGATAGGTGTCTTGAAACTACTAATAGAAAAATTTGCCAAAGCAGGCAAGGACAGTTAGCCTTATGGCAAGTAAAATTAAAGAAATAATTAGTGAAAACAATGAGGCATGTGTTCAATTATTTATTGACCACCCTAGTTTATTTACATCACTAGAGGCTAATCCTAAGTCAAACATTATAGACATCCTAGTTGATGGCAAAGGCAAAGATGTAGTGGATAGCCCATTCAAAATTTTGAAAGATGTCAAGAAATTAAATGCAGAATCTTAGACAGAAGAAAATGTATAGGATAAAGAGGAGATACATGCACAAAAAACTAGTGTAAATAATGAATAGGTTATAGATGTCTAGGACAATATTCCTCTAGATCAAAATGAATAGGTTGTGGATACAACAAATGTGGAGTCAATAGTAACAGATGCTGCACAAAGTGGCAAAGCCACCGGTGCAAAAGAAGATGATATTAGGGAAAATAAACCAAAGGAGAAAGATAAAGAGAAAAATCAGGAAGGAGAGAAGGAAAAGGAAGTTCAAACTGAGATAAGTATTTCTACACAATCATCAGAGAAAAAGGGAGAGGAATCTAATAGAGAACTGACAGCCAAAACTTCATTGTTGGGAATTACCACTACAAATGTTGAGAAGAAGAGCATAATAGAGATGAGTTCAACTGAACTCATGATGATTGCAGCTCAAAAAATGATCAAGGGACTGAGGAAAATATGAATCCCTAGTGGCGACGGTCATTGGTTTGGCAATGAATGGCAGAAGATTTTATAGATATAGGAAAACTGGGGAAGAGGACTTGATGAGTTTCTTTGACAAGCACAAGGAGCGCTCAAGAGTTACAAAGATGGCAGATGGAGGCTACAATAGAAAAGAGCTTATGGCTCCCTGGGCTGACATGGCAGAGTTATGAGTGATCTGGTGAAAGAACTTGGAGGTGAAGATATGGCTGCTGGTGACAACAATACCACTGGCCCTAGTTCCAGAACTAGAAGCAAGAGCAGCAACAAGGGTACCTCCAGATTCATTATGGAGGAGCTGGAGGAAATCAATAGGATTTGCATCCAGAAGAACAAGGATCTAGTGCACTCTCTTCATTGAGTGTTTCTTTTTGTTTTGTCTTATCTGTTTGTGTCTTTTTTGTTTTCGGGTATGTTCTGGGTGGTCCCTTGTTTTGCTATTGGTTCCTGTCCTTTTGGTTGATGGCCAGATTTTGTAGAACTTTTGGTTTTAGGTCCACGTAAAACCCGTTTATCTTTATCAAAAAATTAGAAAATAAAGAAAAAATAATAATATAAATGTAATAATTTTATTGGTAAAATCAAAATTTTAAGCACTAAAATTGACAGGTCTAACTATTTTATCATTAGCTTTATTGGTTTTGTTCTATCTTGGTAGTTGTCAAAAGTATGATGTTAATAAACAAATATGGATTAAAATGATAAATGAAAAATTATAGGGGAAGAGCATCGGTAGTTGAGCGTGTACCAATTGTTGTGAGGGTTGTTGATACCTTCTGTTCCAAAAATTGAACAAATAAAATCTATTGTTTAAAATATAAAATATCAATTTTTGTTAGTGTATATGGTGAAAATGGATAACAATAATAACGATATTGAAAGGCTAAATGAATTCAACCACAAAACCCTAGCCTAACAACAACAAAGATCCACCATAACATATGAAGATTACCTAAGACAATGCAAATCAAATGAAATCACAAAGATTATACCATCACATGTCCAATAGGGTTTGGATCTCCATTCTTCCTATCTCCATTGATCTTGCTTGATATATTTTCTCTCAGATTTTATGTGCACAAGAGCTCAACAAAGAACAGAATGTGGTTGCAAGTAGGATCGCAGTGTAGTCAAGTGCATAAAAGATGATTAGGGTTTGATAATGAAGGAAGCATCTCCTTATATAGAAGACACAATAAGAAATGGAGGGATAAGATTGAGAGGTGTAAAAGGAGGTTGACTATGATTAGAGGGTAGGTAAAAGAAATAATAAAATAATGAAAGGGGTAGGTAGTGTATGAATTAAGAGATGAATGACATGTGTCATGGGTAGAAAAGGCTAATGAATTAATTAAATAAATAAAGATTTATTTAATTAATAGTAGAAGTGGGATTAATTAAATAAATAAGATATTTATTTAATTTAGGAAAAGGATAATTTAAATAAATAAATGTATTTATTTAAATGAGAAGTAAGGCTAGAAGAGGATAAATCAATTCATTTAATAAATAAAGATTTATTTAATCAATAGAAGAATTAGGCTAAAGTAATTAAATAAATATAATATTTATTTAATTAGACATGACAATTTTAGGTGTCTATAGTTAGGAAATGTACCAATAGTTGTTAGGAAATGTACTAATATTATAAAAAGTAACCAATCAGGTGATGCCATATGAGTTGCACAAATATTGGGGCCTCTTTTGCATGCCTATTGGTCTCACTATTTTTTTGGGGGCTGTTTTGGACACCTTGGCAAAAAGCATGCTGATGTGGGACCATACTTGATGATGTGGTGCTGAAAGCTTAGTTATAAGAAAGGGACTTTCCAAGTAATCTACTATAAAACAATGTGAGTGATTTTAAATTTCCATGTAGGATTTTGAGAAGCACAAAGTTAGGGTGCTCAACTACTGGTGCTCTTCCCCTATATTTTATGGTTTTTTTTTATGTTTGAGTAATATTTGTATATGTTAAAATGACTTAATATTTCATTTATTTGGTTACAAATTGAAATTGTATAATGTTTAACATTTTTTATATTTGAAAGAGTATACATATTATGTAGTTAGGCATGCTTATCATTTAGATGTAGGTAGAAGATAATGATGACATTCTCTTGAATTCCTTACTCACACATCCTTGCACCTTCTAAAATTCAACCACTAATAAGTATTTTATAAAATGGTTAGAGTAATTGTTAAATATATTAATTACAAAAAGTATTATTAGATTTAATTTTTTTCCCTTTTTGGATGGGATATAAATTTTTTTAGTACAAATGTGTGTATATAATAAATACATAGATAGATGGATTTCAAATAAATAGTATAGAAGTGAAGCGAGTGAAATGGCGACACTAGAGGGTAGCAGGAGCAGTGCTAGTGAGAAGAGAAGGGTTACCGATGTGCAGTATTCTGGTGCCCAGTCTATGAAGGTTGGATCTTGGAGTGATGAAGTGGACATTACCTTCCCCATTGAGACAAGTAGATTGCATGTTGTCTAGCAACCGGTTAATGCAGGGAAAACAGATAGGTTCCAAGGCTCCAAATATTCTAGTTCATGGTTGAACTATGGAAATCCCTATTCAAGTGGTAACCACTGCCCTATTGACTCGCACAAGTGGAAGGCAAATGGTTTCATTTGGAATAACAAAGGCTGGTTCCATAAGGTTAAGCATCCTGCATTCAAGGGCCCCCAAAACTGGTATCCATAGCTTGAACCTACCACTTCTGATGTGCCACTCAAGAGAGGCACTCCTCATACCGACTCTTTTTTGGTTCCCTCGATTGATCATTGTAATTTTCAAAAGTGGAATGGGTGCTTCAGGCAAGATAACTTAAGGGTGGACCAAGCCAGGTTTTAGAGATCCAACTTTCATCTGAAAAATCAGAACCCTCGACCGAATCTTGAAAGATGCCCTGACTTTCGAAGAAAAACCTCTCTCCCTTAGCGACCCCGTTTTCATAAATTGGTAAGAAAAAGCTCAAGACCCACTATCTTTCTGGATGAGAATAAAATTAATTTTGCTAGGTCAAATTTGCTTGAGTCTTGTCTTTTTATCAATTGGGGTGGTGGAAAGCGGGTTAAGGACAACTTTGAATCCTGGTGTAGAGAGCAGTGGGGAACGGATATTAACATTAATATTCTCCCAAATGATTTCTATATGATTGAATTTATGAGTAATGAGGAGAAATGGCAAATCAAAAATAAAGGTCCATACATGTTAGATGGCATTGAAGTTCACATCATTGATTGGCAGCCCAATTTCAATCCCCAGACATATGTCTTGCCGGACGACAAGGTATGGATAAGACTGTATAATTGTCCCTTAGATTATTGGCACATCGATGTCATTAAGGATATATGCAAAAACCTTGGTACCTTTGTATCAATAGATGGCATCTTGGAGGATAAACTATGGGCAAGCTTTCTCATAATCTGTATTAGCACAGATCAAATCAACAAGATCCCAAATGAAGTCATAATTATTAGGGCAGGGAAGATCTGGATTCAAAAGATTGATAGGGAAGATCAGCTACATATTTGCCCTAAATGCTTCTCCTTGGATCATACCAATATTAGTTGTGATGTCTCGGCTACGATACAGTGAAATTATTCTTGTATGCAATCTCCTATTGAGGTAAAACTGCAACCAGAACCTCTCACTGTCATTGACATTGGGGATTCCTTTTGCAATGATACTTTGGATAAGGAGAATGTTACACTAATAGAGGCAACCCCTTTGATCATAGTTCCCCCATCCTCTGGTCAATGCGAGAGCCAACAAGATCTTCTCACACTTATGGAGAAGACCAATTCCCTATAGGTAGACATTGAATCCAAGATAGCAGACTCACTTCCACCCTCCCCCTTTGTGCCTAGGAATCAACTAGCAATTGAAGATGGTAATCTGTACCCTCATGGTATGGAGAATGACACTATAGGGGAGATGAGAGGGCAACTTTTCTCCTCAATAGGCATTGAACTAGAAGATGGTGAAATTGAAACCTCCTCCTCGGAGGGGGAGGAGGACTTTGAACCTAACTTGGAGTTTATATTGGAGGGTACTCCAAAAGGTTTTGGAAAATCAAATTCGGCTATTGACAAACTAATTTTAAGCCAAAAGGTGTGCGGGGGTGCAGGTCCAAAAAATTCATGCTAGTAGTAGCTGGTGCTACTAGTGGTCAAACCAAACTTAATTTAGGGAAGGGAAATGCCCTTCCCCAGGAGCTATGAGACTCTTATCTTGGAACGTCAGGGGCATCAATGCCCCTAAAAAATGGCGCTTGATTAAGCACTAGATTGATGACACCAAAGGAGGCATTTGGCTACTATAGGAAACTAGAAGGAGCAAGGCTGAGATTGATGCCAAAATGAGAGTTTGGAAATAGTGGAATGAGATTTTTAGGCAATCGGATGGAGCCTCTGGTGGCTTGGGAATTCCTTTGGGACCCCATGAATGTTAAGATCTCTCTTGTGGGGGAAGATAAGGATTGGCAACATCGCTCGGTCACTATTCTTGGATGAAATGAGAACTTCTATCTCTTCAATGTGTATGGACCATCTTCTGTTGGTGATAAATGGGCTCTCTAGAACCTCCTATCCATTAAGCTTAACAGTATCACCGATGGTAGTTGTGTGGTAGCCAGGGATTTCAATGTGATCCTTTCTGGCACCAAGAAAATTGGGGGTATTCAGAGGACTAGTACATCCCCAAAGGACTTTTTGGAATTTGTTGCGAAGAATCACCTCTTAGACATTGTTTCAAAAAATAGAATTTTCACATGCACGAACTAGAGAATGGGCTTTACTAACATTGCTGAATAGCTAGACAGGTTCTTTATTTCTAGTGAGTGGTTAGGTCAAAATCTAACCTTAGAATCATCAATTCTATCACTCACCAGATTAGATCACTACCTGATTTGTCTGGAGGTTGCCTTGGATCAAGCAGAGGGAGGCACCCCATTCTAGTTTGAGAAAATGTGGCTCAGAGTGTTTGAACTATATGATCTTATAGCAGAGCGGTGGAATGAACCGGTTTTGGGGAATCATTTGAGACTTCTCATTCGCAATAAAAAATTCAAGTATATCAAGGTCAAGATCAAAGAATGAAATAAGAAACATTTCAAGAATATTCATATGGAGAAATTAAAAATTAAGGTTGAATTGGTAGACTTAACCAACTCTATTATATCTTCAAGAATGACTGAGGAGCTATTTATCAAAGAAAATTCACTCAAATTTGATCTAAATGAAATCCTTCGATGTGAGGAAATCCACTGGTGTCAAAAATCAAGGGAGTTGTGGTTAAAGGAAGGAGACAAAAACACCAAGTTCTTCCACTGGTCGGCCATTACCAATCAAAATAGAAACAAAATATCAAAGATTATGAGCCTGGATGGAGTCACTGTAATAATTACAAGGACGTTGCATAGGAAGCTGTAATATTCTTAGACTCTTTGCTGAATGGTGACCATCAGGTCGACCAAGAAGTAAGAGCCATAATTCTAAACTCGATCCCATCCGTCATTTCCACTAATAAAAACATAGCTCTTTGTACTCCTATTTCAATTGATGAAGTAAGGAATATCACCCTCTGTTGAAACCAGATAAGACTCCTGGCCCGGATGGTTTCCCTATCGCTTTCTTCCATCATTTTTGGGATATCATTGCTCGAGATTTACAACTTGTAGTAGAAGAATCAAGAAAGAAGATGACTATGTTAGGGGCCATCAATCACACCTTTTTGAATCTAATTCCGAAGAAGAAAAATCCACAATAGATGAGTGACTTTAGGCCTATCTCTCTATGCAATACTATATATAAGATTGTAACAAAGATCATAGCTAATAGATTGAAGCCCCTCCTTAAACACATCATATCAGATGAACAAAGAGGGTTTGCCCCTGGAAGCTCCATTGTGGAAGGGATCATCGTTTCTCATGAAACACTTCACATAGCCAGGAAGACCAAGCACTCCTATATGATTTTTAAAATGGACATTCTGAAAGCTTATGATATGGTGGACAGGGATTTCTTATTTGATGTTCTCAATAAATTGGGCTTCTACAAGGAATGGCTCACTTGGGTCACGAGCTATTTCTCTACCCCCAAATTCTTTGTTCTAGTTAATGGCTCATCCCACGGTTTCTTCTTTTCGACAAGAGGTATTAGACAAGGTGATCCACTATCACCTTTTTTGTTTATCATAATGGCTGAAGCTTTAGGTCGATCCATAAGAGCTCTCTAGAAAGATAGACATTGGGTTGGAGTTAATGTGGCAATAGGGATCAAAAAAATGACTCATCTTCAGTTTGTTGATGACACCATTCTATTTGGTTCGGCCTGTAGGAGGGAAGATAGAACAAGAAAAAATTTCCTTGATGATTACTATTTGGCTTCCAGTCAGAAAATCAACTGGCACAAATCTGAAGTGGTTTTTGTCAACACTCCGCTCAACTTGCAAGCGGTATTATCAAGGATTCTCAATCTCAGAGTTGCTAATTTCCCAAGGAAGTTTCTTGGAACCCCTCTCTTCATTGGCAATAATATATCTCACTATTGGAAGCACCTCATTGATAAGTACAAATCTAAGCTTACATCTTGGAAAGGCAAATGGTTATCCTCTGCTGGGAAACTCACTATGATAAAGTCATTCCTTTTAGTGCTACTAGTTTTTTCCATGGCTTTCCTGTGACTACCGGTGGCAATTGAAGATGAATTGATTTCTCTAATGAGAAATTTCCTTTGGAATGGGTCGAATGACAAAGGTAAATTTCCCCTGATAGCCTGGAAAAAGATATGCCAACCAAAAATGGTAGGTGGTGCTTGTATTCACCAAATCTCAATTATGAATTTAGCAATAGGTGCTAAGCTGGTTTGGGAAATTTGTAATAGCAGGAAGCAAAAATTGGCAAGGCTCTTGAAACATAAATATCTAGACTCCCTGGAACCCAAAAGGATTTTGACTATCAACAACCCTCCGAGGGGTTTAGCTATCTGGAATTTTAATGTGGATAGAAAGGAAATCATAAGCGATCAGGTTACCTGGGATGTCAGGAATGGTAGGGACGCCTCCTTTTGGTTTTATTCTTGGTCTGGTGAAGCTACCCTATGTCACAACCCCTCTCTACAATTGGTTATGGAAGAAGCCTATCGCCTCTGGGGTTACAATATCTATGATTATGGTTATCCGATACAAGAAAATGTTATTGTTGTATGGAAATGGAACTCCTTGGATTAGCTGGACTTGGATCAACTTCAGAAGGACTTATTTTTACTGACATTCTCAATCAAAAGGATTATTTTTCCTTCCCCTGATAAGGATATTATTAGGTGGTGTGGCTCCTTTGATAGAAAATACAAGGTATGCTTTGGCTACAAACTGAAAGAAGCGGCTATAGACAAAAAAGACTGGCCTGCTAATCTCTTTTGGCACCAACACCTTCTTCCCAAAGTGGGTTCCTTTGCCTAGTTGGCTTGCTAGAGAAAAATCTTAACTGAAGAAAGGCTCCATTCAATGGGTATCAATGGTCCCAATAGATGTTCTTTATGTCTAGATTAGGAAGAGATTGTAGATCATTTTCTTCTCCATTGCAAATTCTCCAGCCACTGTTGGTGGCATTTCATGAGAAAACTGAGAATCTTCGGCCCCTTCCTAGCAGGGTTGGATCAGCAGTTTTGGCAATGGCCTACCGAGTAGGAAAGGTGGTTTTTTTTTAATTTTCTCCTCATCCTCCCATCACTTTTGATTTTGCAAAATTTAGAAAGAAAAGAATCGTAGAATCTTTCAGGGTAAAGAAATGAGCCTTCAGTCTCTTTGTGGGAAAATTGAGATCCACCTGACTGAGCTCCTGAATGTGGCGGCCCAATCCAAAACACTTAAGAAAAATTTGGTCACAGACTGGGATGGTAAGATTAAGAAGGTTCATCTAAACGTACTCATCCCTCCAATTTTTGGACTTGGAACTTCGGTGGATTAGACCAATCTAAGGGTGGGGGTGATTTGGGAAGCGCCAGAGGTTGGGTGGAGCAAGGTAAACTTTGATGGTGCTTCTACAGGAAATCTGGGCCAAACTGGTATTGGTTGCATTTTGAGGGACTTTGATGGTCTTTGTATAAAAGAAATCTCTAAAAAGATTGGAGTGGCTACTAATAATGAAGTGGAATTCAGAGCGACATTAAGAGGTCTTCAGCTAGGGAAGGAACTAGGGGTGTAGAAAATTCATTTGGAGGCTAATTCATTAAATGTCATTAGTGTGATCCATTGCAATAGCATCCCTAGTTGGTGCCTTAACTAGTGGATTCAATCGATCCTAGTGCTACGAGCTACTTTTGATGAATTTTGGATTAGCCATATCTATAGAGAAGGTAATGGTGAAGCCGATAGACTTTTGAAATTGGCTTTAGTCGTTAGTGACCCCTCCTGAATATCCACTGATGATGATTTTTTTTTGGGTTGATTGACATGCTCTCCTCACTCTCTCGTTGGGTCCTTTGAATTTTGGCATGCTCCAGTTGGGTCTATTGATAGTTGTGCGCTCTTTGGTTCCTCTTGCCTCTTTTGGTTGTGAAGAAAACTGGTGCTCTACTCCCCAGTAGCTGCGGTTCCCCCTCTCCACTTTTTGGTCCTGGTTTCCAGTGGAATGATCGACCGTCTACCTTGCTAACTTGTTAAGGTCTCTTCATATCAACGTGATGTGATGCATTACCGACACCACTGATTAGTGCCAGTTTTTTACTCATGTCCTATTAAATACAAATGTACTTTATGATTATCTAGTTATGACTGGATCCTTTCAAGATTTGTTTATGATCACTTGATGCTTAAAGTCGGTCGACACCAAGTTGAGGAGCTTTGGAGCAGATGGTCAGCTAGATAAGAGCAGCTCACGCATGTGGGTTTTTAATGGATTTGCAGTGTTTGCAGGGTGTTGTATTCTCTGGATTGAAGCCTTGCTATTTAACAATGGAATACCCTTTCTTTCCACCATAATTTTTTTTCCTTTCTTGGCATCTCAGTATGGAGACCCCAATCCTCCTTGAAGCTACTTGTCGCTAGATGGCTTTCCTGGGTGAAATGACAGATAGATGATTGCAAGAGGTTATATTCTCTCGACATCCTCTTATTCTCCATAGCCTAAAGAGGATTCTAGGAAAGGAATTTCTTATGGCTTACCATAGGTATAGAGCCAATGCTAATATTTTAACCCTTTTTCTTGCGATGATAATCTATATGGGGACTAGTAAGCAGAAAGCAAAACTGCTAACTCAAATGATGTTCAAGCACCACCTGTTGGGGGAAATAGATGTTTTTTTGGACAATATTTATGCAAATATTAGAATTCCACTTCCCCAAAATTATTATATGTCACTTAGCAACGGAGTAGAGGTGAAGAAGCTTGTGATTGTTAATTCCCTAGATTTCGAATCCCTCCAAGCAACCTGGCTTGTCATCTCCAGGAATATTGATTTCCTTCTAAAAGCGGATGGTATACAAAGCGGTTTCATGTTGGAATGGAGGGAAAAATTTCTCTATGATGAAGATCTAGTGGGGATTGATGACCTTGGGATCTTGGAGAATGGTGATCTGGTGGATGAAAATGTCTGGGGTTTTGGGTTGGGTTAATAGTGGTTTCAAAATGACTATCGACTCCCTAAGGAGAAGTCAGAATCGACAACTCATTTGAATTGTGGCACTGAATGTCCCATTGTCCTAGATGCGGCTAATGCGCTTGTGGATGATGCTTCTAAACACTCTCTTTGACTCTGGTTGTCTCTCGGTCCTCCGGTCTCTCTTCTTTTTTAGATTGTCTATTTTTTGTCTTATAACCTCTGTATTCTTAAGAGGTCAGTATACAATTGTACTCACCTAGCCTTAGTGCTGATTTTTATTTTCTAAGGACTAGAGCTAAGGTAGGGGTTTTTCTTCATTATTCTTTCCCCCTACCGCTCTTATTAAATTAGGCCTTGTATTCTCCTTTTTGTTTAATACAAGGGTGCTGCCCCTCTACAACTATTTACTTATTAAAAAATAAATAGATAGATAGATAGATAGAGATACATACATAGATACATACATACATACATACATACATACATACATACATACATAGATACATTAAGAGATTATAATTATTAGATTTTCTTTTTAGAGAAATAGTATGTATTCATTATGAGAATAGGAATAATAGTTTTCAATTTCATTTCAAATATATAAATGCTATGATCCAAAATTGCAACTCTTATTAGTTTTACAACTATAACCTATATGATGATCTTTCAAAACAATAATAAGTTAAATTTAAAATAGATTTTAAAAAGACATTAAATTATTAATCATTCAACTGAAACTAGTAAACTATAAAATAAGAAATCATATTATTATTTTAAAAATAATGTTATATTTTTTATTCTAATATTAAATGATATTATGAATGGTTTAAATTTAAAATATTAAAAACCTTAATTAATATTAACTGTTATTAGGTGATGATCATTATATTTTATAAAATCAATCCATAACTTCTCTTTGTTTATGGAAACATTTTCCTTTTTTTTAATTTAGATATTGACTTACCATGAGACCAAGTTAGTTTAGGTATGAATATTATTCATCAAAATTATACAAAGCAATTCCTAATAAATTAAACTCGATCTCATGTGACTCTAACTAACCACAATCATTGAAAAAAAAAAATTGAGCCCATGTGGCTTTAACTTACCACAAACAATGAAAAAAAATGGTTTTCTGTGGAGAGGAGCACAAGCCCAAATTTAAAGTAACTTTCTACAAATTATTCCCAAAAAAAATAAAAAAAATTATTACTAAAAAATTATTTAAATTTATTAAATCTAGTACCTACGATCCTCTTTTACAGAATGAAAATGAAAGGCTGTTTTAAAAATATGGTTGTCCAATTGCTTGCATTCGTGTTGCTTTCCATCTAGCTAACCTAGGTTTGAACGGTCATATATGTTGATTCTTTAATCTCTTCTATCCTATGGATGTCTATGCAGCCATAAACAATGCTGACAAGACATTAATTTTTTCTAGAGGGAAATGTATAAAAAAATACTATACATGGAAATTCCCAATAAATTAAAATCGATCCCATGTGACTTTAACTTAAGTAGTTCGTTTTGGATCATTAATATGTCTAAAAAAGTCATAATCCATAATGATAAATACTAGCAGTCATATGGTTTGCATGTAACAATGAGTCAATAGGTGACAAATTGTGAGTCCCACCTACCTATTTATAGCCAAAACTAATGTTTCATCTCACTCAATTAATTTGCTTTCAAAATTATGTCAAAAGGAATTTTTTATTTTTTATTCACTTATAATTTTTTTCTTTTAATTTTTTTATTTAAAAAATGAGGAAAACATTAAGATAGTTTTCTAATATTTTATAAATTATGACAAAAATTAAAGTAGAGAATATTAAAAAAATTAGCACTTCAAGGACTTTCGTTAGCATCATCCTAATCCTTATTAACAATGTCACTTTTCCCAACTTCAATATACTTAAGTAAAATGCATATTAAATGATGGTTGAAATTATTAAAATAAAAGTAAATAGATGTAGTATAAAAGTTGGAATTTAGATTTAGATTTTTGAGGATTATTTTCATTTTATAGATGATTTATTTTATTATTTACTATTATTTTAAAATCGTAATATTTTTGCCATTGCAGTATTCTTTATATTTAGTTAATTTAGAGTTATTTTTTTTATGAATATGCATATCCATTAAATAAGTAAAAGATTACACTATTCACAAAAAAAAAAAGTGGGAGGAAAAAGTAACTCCCTAAGAGTCACACAAACATACTTAGAAATAGCAAAAAAATGTAGGCCTAGCCCAAAGATCTAGAAACATCAAGAAAAATCCTAAGCAGCTAAAGGAGTAGCTACAGATGGAGGAGGTGGATCCATATCATCTTTTTAACCTCATACATCAATGAGATCAGGGGGGTCACAAGGAGATCACCTATCCTCTGCAACCTCATCTTTCTCATCTTTATCTTCTCTTGTCGGAGAAATTGTGAGAGAAAACTAGGGAAACCCTTTAGAAGAATTGGGCCAACCAGAACTACCAAGAGCCAAAGAAGCACCACTACCTATAAGCCACCTGAAGGTAGAGCCCCCCCAGGGTGGAGAGGTAGAGCATGGTACAGAAAGTCTCTCTCTCCACCAGAGTGTTGGAGTACTATAAGAAATGAGAAGGGGGGGTGAATCAGTGCTTATGATCAATTTCAAAAAAAATTAGTTGCTCTTTAAAGATTGACTTATTAGAAGCAGTAAAGTGCACTCATAATTGATAGTAAAAGTAAGTACAACACACATAAAGAAAATGACACAGACTATGTCCAGAGTGGAACACGGGGGCTTCACTTAGTGACCTTGGGTTATAGCATGTGCATTCATGGCATACTAAAGATTCCCCTTATTTTCAAAAAACATTGCCCTAAAATCCTTTTTTGTCACCCTCTCCCAATACACAGTCTGAATTAAAAGCCACCCTATTTTCACCAAATATTGTATTTTTTCATTGCTGAAATTAAAATCCCCCCCTATTTTCACCAATAGGCAATATATTGCACCCTCATTTTTGGGATACTAAACCCCCCAATATGAATGCACCTGATATAATATTGCATAACCAGTGAAGCCCCCGTGGAGTGGAAACCCTCCTGAAGAATAAGACCAGTCGAAAAATGCCTCACTGGCTTAAAAATAAACTTTTACAAATGACTCAATGGCTATTGCATGTGTCTCACTGATGATGATATCTCAGTTCAATAGACTTTTTTGAATGCCTCACTGGGTTAACAATGTTTCTCAACAAATTGACTAAAATTACATACAGATTTTTTCCTTTGTTTCACTTCTTTTACATTTTCTAGTCTCATAACATTGAGACTTAGAATCAATAGTTCTTTCAATTCATATGTAATGCATTAATGTGTATAAAAAATATACATAGTTTTATCATATAGAGAGCTCACATGCTCACATATACAATCAGATTGTGCATATGTGAAGTACAACAAAATATATTGCAGTGAATCTTATTGTAGAAGCTTTTACATATCATTACTCACAAAATATTTACAATCTAATCATGATATAACAATGGTATTATAAGCAGTCAAAAAATCACAAAGAGAATCTCAATGGATGTCTTCTTTCAACTACATTTCACATAATAAGCCTTAGCTTCTAAAAATCTCCACAGTATCAAAAATGATCTCTCTTTTGTTTGAAGAAAAGATTAGAGTTATTCAAAACATAACTGTCATCTTTTACCAAATCTGAAAAAATAATTCAGTCACTACAAAAATAATAGAGCATATAACTCCCCATGTATATAAAATAATTAAAAAAAAACCCATGCAGTATGTCATGGAAGACCCTTGGTTAGGGTTTAGAAAAATTCAAGACAAACATACCTGAAGAAGACACTGAAAACAATATTGAAACTAAGCATTTCACAGAGCATTAACTAGGGTTCCAAGCAAGAATACATTTGCAACCATATAATCCATACCCGTAACTTTGACTAGGGTTTTTTTCAAAAAAACTAAAGAACATGGAAATTTTCACAAAAAGATAGTTAGAACATCAACCCTTTTCATCAATTAAAAGTCTTTTTGAAACCCTTAAAATTTTCAAAACAAAATCCCTTGAACTTTCCAAAACAAATCCATAAACGCATAATAATCTTTGTACAAACAAAGACATACGACTCTTAACTACAGTTAACAAACAAAACAAATTGTGGAAAGATAGCAAGACCAGAAAAATAGGGATTTGGTACACCTGAAAATATTTTCTTCTCTTTCATTATCCTGTCCTTGACTTCCAGTAACCACCTCAGTCTCATCTTCTTCTCCACTTCACCTTGTTCGAGCTCAACTTCACCTTATCTAGGCTCAACACCACCTTATTCAAGACCAATGTAAAAATGAAATGCTTTCACAATCGAAAAAAAGTTGTGCCCTAGCTCTAGGTTTTGAAGACCAACGACAACTCAGAGTACAAATGAAATGCAAAAGAAAAAATGAAGTTCATTTTGAGAGATCCTCAACGAACTGCCACATAACACAACGTATTTTGATGGGAATGTATAAAATACTTTTCTTACAACAAATACCTTGTTGGTGGGGACCAAAAGATTTCATGTTCCCTAGTCACTTAAAGTGACTTCAAAACCTTTGCCTTTTTTTAATCACCAAGTGACTTAGTGACTAATAATATATCTCATGTATAACTATGCCAAGGGTCAAACTTTCATGAAAATACATAATTGACAATAATGCCAAAAATGCCTTAGGGGTAACAAACCCCCCCTCTGACATTGTTGTCAAATCTAACAAGTTTGACCAAAATCATCACAATATACATGAATGTCACTACTGAAACTGAATACACAATCCTTGTGTGAATTACCATATCAGTGCATAAATCAGAGAATCATCAGAACACTGAAACATGTATATGTTTCCCTAGCAGATGGCATGATACAAGAATGATATTAGAAATGTATATCATAACAAGATAGAACTATAATATAACCATGAAATATTATCAACAACATAGTCAACTGCAAGATATGACCAAAATAGTCATTAGAAATGTATATCATCACAAGATAGCACTATAATATAACCATGAAATACTATAAACAAAATAGTCAACTGTAAGATATGACCAAAAAAGTCACTCACTGTGAAACCAATCATACACAAAAACTGACCAATCATTGATAAGCATCACTAAAATCTAAACAAGAAATCTGAACCAAACTAAAACCTGAACCGAACTATGAACAAAAATCACTGAAAATCACAGAGAATTGCCAAATCTCCCCCTTTTGATAGTAATGAAAAAGGAGATAAGATGAAACCAATCAAGGTCTGAAGGCAAACACATGATGCATACAGATATGATATAGAAATGCATCATACATTTAATTTAGAGCACTATTAATGCCACAAAATGCCATGGGGGTAAGAGATGTGAAACAAATGCTTCCCCTTTCTCCATGAATGGGAGTAAATTACTAAATATAACTAAGAGGGAAAACACCAAGCTTGTCCCTCAACAATTATAAAAATTCTTTTGGTAAGGCCTTGGTAAACATATCAACTACTTGATTGTTGGGAGACACATAATCTAACACCACGCCAGTATTCAAGGCCTTTTCATGAAGAAAATGATAATTGATATCAATTTGCTTAGTTCAGGAGTGTTGAACAAGGTTCTTGGAGATATTGATAGCACTCATGTTATCATAGAGGTTATGCACTAGTTTAGGAATATCAATATTAATGTCTTGCAAGGTTTGAAGCATCCATAACACCTATATGCAGCAAGTAGCAGCTGCAACATATTCTGCTTTAGTAGTGGATAAGGATACAAAATTTTGTTTCTTACTGTGCTAAGCTATCAATCTGTCTCCCAAGAAAAAGGTACCACCTGAAGTGCTTTTCTTGTCATCTAGGTATCCTGCCCAATCTGCATCAGTATATGCAATCAAAGTAAAGTCATTATGTCTTCGATACCATAGGCCAAAATCAAGTGTACCATAAATGTATTTCATAATTCTTTTTACAACATTCAAATGAGATGTTTTAGGTGTTGATTAAAATCTTGAAACCAAATAGATTGAGTGCATAATGTTAGGTCGTGTAGCAGTCAAATATAATAGACTGCCATTAATGGATTTGTGCATTGTGTGATCCACATTTGGTTGATCAACTTCTTGTTGAAATTTGCAACTTATTTCCATAGGTGTACCAATAGGTTTACACCCAATCATTTAAAAAATTTCTAGCATTTCCTTGGCATACTTAGATTGAGTTATAAATATCCCTTTTTCTAATTGTTTTATGTGCTTATTCAATTAGTGTGATTAGGACCTATTAAATGATGCACCATTTAACTTGTTTTGGAATTAGATAATTGCCTTGTTATGTTTCGAAAGGAGTAAAAAAAAGACTTGTGGAATTGTATTCACTAAATGTGTAAAATCTAGTAGATAGCTCTTTATTTACCTCCTTATCATATTATGAAGTTTCAATGTTAAATTTGAGGTATTATTGTATTGTAACGTATTATGAATAGTGATTGTGCTTTAGAAGACTTGTATTACAAAAGAAAATTTGGTTGTTTTGAATTCTTGTCCGGAAAACTAGAACATTATAGTGCAACAATAAAGATTAGAAATGTCATGTTAGGATGTTTTGGCACTTTCCTAAAAGATAGCAAAATGAAAACCGTGCACTCAAATGATAAACTTATATCCGAGCATAGGGTGTGATTTCGAAATTCTTGTGTATTCGTAGGAAATAGTTGATTTTCCAACTCTCTTCCTCCTCTCGTTAAAAATATAGGAATTGTTGTTTTTGGAATACTAATTAGAATGCAGTGATTTAAGAAGAAGTTTTGCTATAATGCCTGTGAAATTTTATGTTACTTTGGGCTTCTAATTGAAAGGGGAAAGTTTTTCATCTTGAAAAGGGGAAATTGCTTAGTTAATAATGTGAATGAAAATGCTTAGGGAATGCAGTGATTTAAGAAGAAGTTTTGCTATAATGCCTGTGAAATTTTATGTTACTTTGGGCTTCTAATTGAAAGGGGAAAGTTTTTCATCTTGAAAAGGGGAAATTGCTTAGTTAATAATGTGAATGAAAATGCTTAGGGAAGATTGAGAAAGATATTAGAATGATGTTATCTCATTGTGTAAATTGAATTGTTAAAAAAGATTTCAGAACGTGGATCTAGAGTAAACCTTGTTGGTGATTCATGTGTAAAGCATAATTAGAAACTTCCCTTAAGTATATGTTAGCATAATGTAAAGTGCTCCCCGTAAATGTGACTAAACCAGTAATAGTGCTATTCGGTGTGTGTTGTGAGAAAACCCGTACTTGCTTTGTGTGCCCATGGGATGGTGAAGTAATCAGCCATGGGGAATGTGTTGTTTATGAGTATGGGAAACCATACCTATCTATGTGGTGTTGCTTGTTTGTTTCCCTTACTGAGTGCCAACCCACGGGTTGTTGATAAGTCAGTATGTGAAGGGGTAGTAGTAGAAGTCACCATTCCTTGAATAGAATGAACAGCGTACGAGTAATATCGACGCGAAGCGACTTTAGCTTCCCTATTTCGAGGAAAAGCATGGTTTTGTAACGAAACTATAACATAGGTGTACTCAATACTTCCCCTTGTGATGAACCGATTTATGAGGTTCATGTGTGCCAGCCTTATTCCTATCCTTTATCTTGAGCATATAGATGACAGTTTTTGAGCATATTGTTGGATTCCATTGGAGCATTTGTTGCCTTGTCTTCATGAGAGGCGTGGTACTTTCTTGCATATTGGAGCATTTGTTGCCTTGTCTTCATGAGAGGCATGTTATTGTTCTACATAAGTTACCAACAGGCTAGTGTTGGTAGACTTATGGGTAGACCTTAGCCATGTATACCTCTGGCTTACGGCGAATATCCTGAGAGGAACATCGCTATGCGGAGTGTGACCAGCGCGTGCCTTATCCGCGGGATACACTGCCATGCGGGATACGTCCATTGCGTGCTTTGTCCGCTTGGAGTATTGCCATGCCGTGCTGAGACACGATGCGGGATGTAGTAGACATTTCCATGCGGTCTACCGCTATGTATTGGGTAGAGCCATGCCACGTGACGACGTGATGCGGGGTGATGCTGAGGTGCACACTGCCATGCCATGTGGATGTGTGACTTGGTCACACCACATGATGAGCTACTAGGATAGCTAGACGATTGTTCCTTCCTTCCTCGTTGGTGGCTAGCTATTAGTCACATAGTGATGTAATGTGCACTTATGAATTTCTTATATTTATTTACTTATTTATTTATTTGTGGGCCAGCAAATTTATTTTACTTTGACCTCGACAGTTTAGCCACGATCTTGTGATCTTGAATTTTACTTGATTTGATGTTGCAAATCCGGAAATTATTTTCTTGTTTTATTGTTGGAATTGACAAATATTACCCTTAATCTTTTGTACTTTGGTGGCTAAATCGGTTAATTCTTGTTGGTTTTGAATGCTGGTCTTGTGTTGTGATGTGAATTCCTCTCCAAGAACGTAGGAGACGAGCTTGGATGAGTGTATACGAGGAAGTAGACGCAAGGAACCTTGAGGATGGAGGTATGTGAGGCTGTGAAAACAGCTAAGATCCACTACCTACCTATGAGTGGTGACTATCTCTTGGAGGCTAAACACCTTACACAACAAGGGATATTCACGGGGGACTTGTATGGAAGGTGGCACCGCTATGGTGTACCCTAGCACCATCAAGCCCTTGAGTGAGATGATGGATATTTGTTGATCATGTATGTATTCTGAGAGCAGACATAGAGATGTGGATCATATATGTTACCTTTGACCGAGCATTAGACATGCTCACATGTGGCCTATTGTGTTGTACAAACCAGTATGGTGGATGGATATTATGTGTAATCATGGATTAAATGGTATTAACTTGTCACTATGTTATGGGGCATAGTCATTGGGAAGGATCTTGTATGTCTGAAAAATGTAAACAATTGAGTTCTTATGTTGTTCTTTTTGTTGAGAAGTTAACTTGACCCTGGAAATTGTTTTATGTGAAACTAGTTCTATGTGATAAAATCTTGTGAAAAAGAGGAATTGATGGAAGAAATTGACCTTGAGAGCCTGTTTTCTTGTCATGATTGATAAATGAGAAGGATAGCTGTGTCTATGTGTATTTTAATTGCTTTAATTTGGTGTAATAAGGAGGGAAAAGTCTCGTATCTTTGCTATAATTGTGTGAAAATTATAGAATATTTGAAGGTGTGAATGATGTTAGATGCATTTTTATTGGTGAATAATGTTTTAAGTTGTTGACAGAATAGTTGTTTGTGTAAATTGATAATTGTTAATTGAGTTTAAGGACTAATAAGTGTTGCAGGACTTCCGTTTAACTTTGCGACTTCCAGGAGTAAGTCGGAACCTAGGGGGGGAGAATGTAATGCCCATACCCTAGTCGGACTTTTAAAACCCGTTTAACCTTGATTGACTTCCTATGTGGCATTCTTGAATGGTAGAGTAACCGATATGCAATGTGTAGTTTAGATAATATAAATAAATTGTGCATACTTATTATTGTGCTTTTGCATCGATTTTCGTGTAAATGTAATTGTTTCCTAACCCTTGTGATAAATCTTGAGCTGACGTCACCATTGAATATGTATTTGTATATGCATGCTTGTATGAATTCATGGGTGCAGGATATTGCAGGTACAACATCGCTTAGGGCAAGGTTCATCTCCTTTGGAATTTGCAAGGTTGAGTATGCTCGTTCATCTTTTGAATTCGGATTTAGTGGTCATATAACTCTCATCTTGCCTTAGCCATGGTTAGGTGAGCATCGTGTGTAGATTCGTGGGGCTTGCGTTTCATTGGGATGCATGTCGAGAGATTTGGAGGACTACCTCGATTTGCGTGCCTTGCACGAGGTAAGTGAGGTTTGTTATCCTAAGTATTAAATTTAAAATTATGATTAAACGTACACATTAGAGATATAGAAATTTAAATAGGTAGCTTCTTTATACTATTAATCAGTAATTAAAGAGATTTGCTTTAAATTATTATTGTAGCAAGTTTAAGGTATTTAACTGAGGTTAGTGTGCTCATTTACGCATTTGTAACTTTTATGCATTTGTAGTCGAGAAATTAGAATAAATTAAACTCTTGCATTAGATTAGTCATTTATTTAAAAATATCGCTTTATTATGTTGTAGCGAGTTAATTTAATAGTTAATTTTAATAACTGCGATTTTAATAAATTATGCATTTTAGAAAGGAAAATTTTTAAAGTCGTTTGGGAGATAGTAATAAATTACTCATTTTCACATTTTGGAAGAAAGGGGATAAATTATTATTATTTAAACGAGACTATTTCTTTTTTCTTGTATAGTTGACATAGTATAAAAAGATAGATTCTTAGAAAATTAAAAAAAATTTAATTAAACGCCTTACCCGGTAAGTAGTCCCAAAACATAAATGTAGGCCTAAATCGATATTAAGAAATTAAAAATTTAAAACTCAATAAGAAAAAGAAGCATTTTAATTTTAATAAGGGAAAACAAATAAGATTAATAAGTAATGGAAAGAAATGACTTCCATTTGGGACTTTCAATCATTTTATTCTTAAAAATAAATACCTAATTTCGAAATTGAAATTAGGGCAAAAAATTAGGGCTTTCTTTTTAATCTTGTTTGGTAAGCATTTTGGGGGTCTTCTTGGCCTTTGGTTTTTTTTGGAAAAACATGCTTCTTGCAAGGGAGATTGGGGGATTTTGGAGAAGGATGAGGAAAGAGAGCAGCTGATTTGGGAGCTCATCTTCATCAAAACCTCTTTCCGGAAAGCGTTTGGAGGTAAGAAATTTTATTTCAGTTTGGTTGTTTTTGGTTCTAAGATTGGCCATGGTTTTTGGGCTATTTTGAGAAAGAGAAAACCCTTCCCATTCTTAGTTTATACAATCTGGAAATTCTTCTTATGGCTGTTAAAAAAAAAGGGTATGGGGTTTTTACATTCTTGTTTTGTCAATCATTTTGGTTCATTTCAAAATTTTGTTACAAAAAAAAAAGAAAGAACTGGCTGAGACTATGTTTGTTTTCAAAATAAAGAGCTGGAAAATATTGCAAGGTAGTGTTTTCAAACTGTGTGATTGAGGAGTCAAACTCCCTTTTGAAATTTTTACATATCATGTTTTTTTTAAAAAAAGAAAATATATATACATTTATGCAGAAAATTTTTGAACTGTTCTGGGTCTGGTTTTATTTCTTTTACCAGTGAATTTTTTTTAAGCTAAACCCAGAGGTTTCTGTTAAAAAATGAAATAAGACCTCTGTTAAAAACGAAATAAGACCTCTGTTAAAAACGAAATAAGACCTCTGTTATAAACGAAATAAAACATAAATAAAAAAAAAATATATAAAAAAAAAATAGCATTGTATGCCTTCCCCCCCATCGCTGGGAGGAGGCAATGCTACCTTGGTAGCTACTGCTACCAGCTGGTAGCAGCGCTACCAAGGGTAGCGGCCTGCTACCAGTTGGTAGCAGCGCTACCAATGGTAGCGTGGCTACCAAGGGGGCCCACGTGGTATTCCACGTGGGTATCCCCAGTTCAGTATGCATTTTGTTTAAAACAAAAAAAAATAAACCTTGTTATTAATTAGTTTTTTTTTTATTTAATTTTAATTGTTTAAAAGAAAGAAACAATAAAGTAATAGATTCCGAATAAGTTTAATAAATTAATAAAACAAAAAAAAAAAGGGGAAATTATAATGGATTTATATGGAGTTCCTTTTATTAACTAAATTTAGACTCTTCTCCCTATTTAGTTAATGTTATTTAAGCTGAGTAACGATTAATGTATGGCATTTAGAATATTGGAAGCTCGAAAAACTCTTATAGAGATACATGCTTTCTTTTTGCCACAATCTGATTTATATATCTGGCATTGATAACTACTAAACATAAACTATGGTTAAATGTGGGGTTTATTTCTAATTTGGCTAGTAATGATTGGGGATCCTGTATACTCGTTTTTTATTTACGCAAAGAATCATAGAGCATTGGGGGGGGGTGTCTTCTTTTCATTTCAAAGGTCCCTTTTAAAATAATTTCCCATTGATTTGGGTGCCAGTGTATAGATCCAGACCAACATGTTAGAGATGTGTATCTAAGGAATTAGTAAAATACCCGAATGAGAAATGCTTACATTTATGTGAACTTAGTTGGAAAACCTGTAGGGTTGTATTTACTGATTGAAATTGTCATTTGTAGTTGGTTGTGATCGCCTAAAAGGCAAGATTGTAAAGACATGTAAATTTGTAACCTTAACTATATTATATACCAAAAAGGGTCTTGCAGTTGAGCAGACCCGGAGATGTAGCCCATCCGGGGTGAACTCCGAGATCATATTCTGTGTCATGCGATGTTTATAGCGTACTTTGTTTTATGTTTTAAATTATCTTGAATGGTTGTATTCTTGCGTAGTGTAAAGTGTAAATTAAATGAATTCAACTTCAAATGCAGAACATTTTTCATATGGATAAACGTAGTTATTCAAGTTCATAAAACATTGTGAATTATGAATATGGCATGGTACTTATATATTGAAAATTAAAGTGTGAAAAAAAAAAAAAGGGTAAATTGGTAACGTTAATTTAAATGGTAATAGTGGCAGAAATCTAATTAGAATTACTTTATGGGATCATCCTGATATTAAATATATAAATGGGATGGATGTAAAAAGGAAACAAAGATAAAACTATGTCACTATTCTTTAATGAAATCTAAAAGATGAACATAATAGAAATATCTATCCTTTACCTTAGTAAACGAACCTCGCCATGTCAATTATGTTTCATTGCATTGGGTAAATTTGTTAAGTTATTTCACGATTTAATCTTAACAATAAACCTCACCAAAGTAATTCGATAACCGTGGGGGCTTAATTAGGTATTCATGTTGTATAAGGGATGCATATACTTAGTAATCCATGTTGTAATTAAAAAACTATAATCCATCACTAAATTCTCCTTATAATTGTGTGAACCCAACTAGAAAACCCATATATTAATCTTATAAAAAGGAATCCCTCATGCTTGCTAAGATTGAACTAGAATGGGAAATGTCATGTTAATTATGTTTCAATATATTGGATATAGTTGTTTGGTCAAATACGTTTAATCTTAACAAATCAACCTTACCGAAATTTAACTTGATAATTGGTGAAACTCATTTAGGCATTTACCATCTTACCCTTGTAAATGAACATCGCCATGTTTATTGTAATTCACTTTATCAAATGAAATTACTTAGTTGTTTACATTTTAACCCTAACAAATATGCTTTATCAGATTTATTTTATACAAGAGTGAACTCAACTAGTATCTATATTTGTAACCTTAAATAACGAATCCCTTATGAATGCTGAAATGGATCTAAAAAGGGAAGTTTTGGTATAGTTATTTAAACCTTAATCTTAATATATGTACCATCTCATATTAACTTCGTTTATAAGAAGAGATATGCAAAAAGATAATTGTATTCTAATCCTAATAGAAGAACATCACTATGGTCTGATTACTCAAACCTTGAAATGATGAATGTAATCTCGTTAACGATACTTTAAATTGAAGGACGCTCTCGGGGGTTCTAATGCATATCCAACTTAATGAAGTTAGTCCATTTATTGCATTATAAAAAATAAAATTCAAATGAGATCTATGGCTACTCATAACTTACCCTTCGTATAAGAACTACAACTCATTAGTTGAATATGCATGAAACCAAATGAGGGGACTTCCCTCTATTAATTGTGGTTAATCCTTAAGAAATGAATTCCTCTCATCAACCATGCTTTTAATATTAAAAAAAAAGGGGTAACAAATGTGGGTGAATATCTTAAAATCAAATGATGGCATCCTTGTTTTACTAATCGAAGTATAACCCTAAACAAATGAATCTCGTAAAGCATATTTATAGTATTAAAGGATGATGTCAAGTGTGGATGGTCATTTTAAAACTCTAATGAATGAACCTTGTTATATTTATAGGCGCTTGAACCCATTTGGAGACCTCCTAATGTAATTATGAATTTAAAGTGCAATGAATAAATAACTTCTCAACGGCTCCCTAACCGTCTAAAGTAAATGATCTCTTCCTAAAATTATAAGACGTCAAACCATTGAACACATTTGTAATTAAGATCTATGCATTGTCCTCGTAATTAAGTTATCCAGTTTAATGGATCAAATGATGCAAGTTGAGTAGGGTGTAAAGTTGTGTAATCGCGTTAGGAAATTCCTTAGGATTGTTTGAGCCTTCCGCTGTGTTATCTAGATAGAGATAACTTGAGATCACTTCAATCTATCTTAATATTGTAACCCTTTTATTAACGCACTTAATTATATTTAAAAAAAAAAATTTTACACTCTATTTGAGTGTTTTTAATTTAAACCCATAGGGGTTTCCTGGCGGGGCATTACACTCATCAACTTTAACATTAGAGCTTTCAATTACTCTTTTCAGTCTTTTGTTATAGAATTTGTAGGCTTTACTATGAGTGGAATAACCTAAGACTATTCCCTCATAACAAAATGATTTAAAATTGCTAATACTGTAACCATCTCTCTTAATTAGTATTTACTACCAAAAACTTTAAAATAACCAACATTCGTTGAAGTTCCATACCAAAGTTCAAAAGGAGTGTATTTTTTCTTCACTCTTAGTTGAACTCTATTTAAGATATAGAAATAAATATGAACTACTTCTTTCTAGTAGGTATTTGAGAGACCTGCATCTTCTAACATTGTTCTTGCATTTCTTTTATTGTTCTATTTTTTTTGTTCAACAACACCATTTTGTTGTGATGTTCTTGAGGCTGAATATTGTCTAAATTGATACCATGTTCTTCACAATAGTCAATAAATTCTTGTGAAGTATATTCTCCCCCTTTGTCAGATCTTAGGCATTTTATTGTTAAATTGGATTCATTTTCTACCATTTTCCTTTAAAAATTTAAACCTACTAAAAGCTTATGCTTTAGTTTCAAAAAGGTCACCCAAGTCATCCTTGTGTAGTCATCAATGAAAAGCATAAAATACTTCTCATAGTTTAGGGATTTTTTCCTTGTAGGACCACACAAATCAGTGTGCATTTGCAATGGTTTGGTAGATAAATACTTTTTAGGTTTGTGGTTAATTCTTGATTTATTTCCTTCTTGGCACTCTTTACATACAACATTATCTGGTTTTGAAAGGATTGGTTACTTTCTGACATTCTTATTTTTTGTTGATTTTCACCAAATTATCATAGTTAATGTGTCCTAGCCTTCTATTCTAGAGTCCGACTTCATCAACTTGACTCATGAAACATACACTAGGATCTTTACTGCTGGAATTTTCATGGAGATTATAAAATTTTCCATTAGTTTTGAACCCTATTGCTACTGTTTTCCAAATTTCCTTTTTATTTCACATCCAAGCACATTAAAGGTAACATCAAAGCCATTGCCATAAATTTAACTCACACTAAGTAGGTTATGATCGATACCTTCTAGATAATAGACATCATGCACCAATGTATCATTATCCAGGAGAATAGTACCTTTGCCTACAATGGGAATACAATGATCATTTCCAAATCTAACAGGTCCTCCTGAGTAGGTTTCAAGGTCAACAAATTCACTTTTATATCTTCTCATGTGGTGTGAACAACCACTATCCACAACCGAAAGATTCTTTTTGACATAATGCAAGGCAGTTTGAACAATTAAGGCTTCTACCTTTTTCTTAGGTTTCCAAATCAACTTGGATCTGATATGTTGATCAGATTTATTGAATTGTTTTATAGAATTTGATTTACAGATAGCAGCTATGTGTCCTAGGTTTTCACAATGATAACATTTGATATTACTCAGGAATTTGTATAAATTGTCATTAACAAAGCTAGATTTTGTTATAGACATAACTCTGCATGTATTTTCTTTTTTCCCAAATTGTTGGTAATTAAAAAAATAACCAAAGAAATGAAAGAAATATCTAGAAAACTTACTTGTTCTGTTAGTGAACTTGCTACCAATACATGATTTGAGGACTCACCATCAATGAATGTTTCGATGCCTTTACCCTTGCAATCATTGGGACTACTCATTAGAGCAGATGATTTATCACTGCTCTCATATAGTTTAAGTTTTCCTTGAAGAGCAATACAATTTTCTTCTACGAAGTGACATTCTTTCTCTTTACTGATTAGTCTTTCTTGAGTGACTTCAAGAATCTTTTTCCTTTCTTATTACTAGAGAGTAAGATCAGATATGAATTTGGTATCATTGTGATTCTGATCCTTTATAGATATAGATTCTTTTCTAAGCTTTTTAATTTCTTTGAGAGAACATTTAAGCTCTCCCTCAAGGTCAATTTTAGATTCAGGAATGTTCTAAAATGATCTCTTCTTGAGCTTCAATAATAGCCATAAACAAACTTTCAAATCCTTCAAGAGACTCACTTGAACAACTATCTATTATGTCAACATAAAAGCTCTTCTTCTTTATGAAGGATGTTTTCCTTTTATTCTAAATAAGTTTTTTTCTTTCCTTGCCTTCTGCCATTGTCATCAACACTTGTAGCTTCTTTATCTAGACATTGTGCAAAATAGTGGTCGATTTTGCCATAGTTGAAGCACATAAAGGGGGATTTCCTTGTATATCTACATGATTCTATTCTAAGATGACTAACAAAGATAGACTCCTCATCATCAGGTTTATCAGACTCATATTCATTATCTCTCTTTTGAGTTTTGAAAGCAGTTTCTTTATTTGTTGGAACATCTTCACAAATTATCATTTCATAGGCAGTTAAAATACCATGCATCTCATCAATAGCAAGTTTATTCAAGTCTCTCTCTTCTAAGGAAAAGACTTTTAAATTATATTTAGGTGTCAAAGACCTCAATACCTTTTTCACAACTACATTTTCTTCTAATGTTTCACCAAGACCTTGAATTGAGTTAACAAATTTGAGATTCTAAGAAAGAAATTAGCTATTTTCTCTTCTTTGGTCATTTTAAGGCTTTCAAATGTATCCCTATAGGTTTGAATTTTTCCCTCTTTAACTTTATCATCACCCTCATATATGCTAGATATTTTATTCCAAATGGATTTTGCATTCTTGGAGTTCATGATTTTGACCAAAACATCATTTGACAGACCACATCAAATAGTATTTGAAGCCTTTGCATCACATTCATAAGTTTTTTTCTCATTAGGGGTTGAGGGGGAAGAGGAAGAGATATATGCAATTTTAACTACAACCCAAACCTCATAGCTAGAGAGGTTATATGCTTTTGCATTCTAAATTTCCAAAAAGCATAGCTAGAACCATCAAACATAGGTGCCCTACTAATGGACAAACCTTCTTGATTCACCATTGAAGTACTCCTACCTGGAAACCCCTTTGCACAACGCAAGACAACAAGGGTTTGACACTGATACAAATTATTTGAGTACTATAAGAACTGAGAGGGGGGGTGAATCAGTGGTGAATCAGTGCTTATGATCAATTTCAACATTTTTAGCTACTCTTTAAATATTGACTTATTAGAAGCTATAAAGTGCACTCGGAATTGATAGCAGAAATAAATACAACAAACATAAAGAAAATGAAAAAGAGTGTGACCTGAGTGGAAACCCTCTTGAGGAATAAAACCACTCGAAAAAGGCCTCATTGGCTTATCAATACAAAAGTACAAATGCCTCATTGGCTATTTCATGTGTCTCATTGACGATGCTATCTCACTGAGAGACTTTTTCAAATGCCTCACTGGCTTATGAATGTTTCTCAACAAATTGACTGAAATTACATACAAATTTTTGCCTCTGTTTCACTTCTTTTACATTTTCTAGTCTCACAACATTGAGACTTAGAAACAATAGTTCTTTGAATTCATATGTAATACATTAATGTGTATGAAAAATATACACAGTTCTATCATATAGAGAGCTCAAATGCTCACATATACAAGCGGATTGTGCATATGTAAAGTACAACATAATATATTCTAGTGAATCTTATTATAGAAGCTTTTACATATCATTACTCACAAATTCTTTACAATCTGATCATGATATAACAATGGTTTTATATGCCTTCAAAAAATCACAGAGAGAATCTCAAGGGATGTCTTCTTTCAACTTCATTTCACATAATAAGAATTAGCTTTTGCAAATCTCCATAGTATCAAAACTGATCTCTCTTTTGATTGAAGAAAAGATTAAAGTTATTAAAAACATAACTATCATATTTTACCAAATCTGAAAAATTAATTCGATCACTACAAACACAATAGAGCATAACTGCCCATCTCAATAAACTAATCACAAAAAAAACCCCGTGGAGTATGTCATGGCAGACCCTTGGTTAGGGTTCTAAAAAATTCAAGACAAACATACCCGAAGAAGACACTGAAAAGAATATTGAAACTTAAAGAATTTCACAAACCCTTAACTAGTGTTCCAAGCAAGAATACATTCGAAACCATGTAATCCATACCCGTAACTTTGACTAGGGTTTTTTTTTTTTTTTTTTAAATACTAAAGAACATGAAGCTTTTCACAAAAGACAGTTAGAACATCAACCCTTTTCGTCCTTTAAAAATCTTTTTGAAACCCTTAAAATTTTTTTAAAAAATACCTTGAACTTTCCAAAACAAATCCACAAACACATAGTAATATTTATACAAACAAAGACATACTACTCTTAGCAATAGTTACCAAACAAAATAAATTGTGGAAAGATAGCAAGCCTAGAAAGATAGGGTTTTGATACACCTGAAAATATTTTCTTCTCTTTGGGGTATGATGTCCTTGACTTCTAGTAAACACCTCAGTCTCATCTTTAGCTTCACTTCATCTTGTTCGAGCTCAACTTCACCTTATCTAGGCTCAACATTACCTTATTCAAGACCACTGTATAAATCAAATGCTTTCACAATCTAAAAAAATGTCATGCCCTAGCTCTAGGGTTTGAAGACCAATGACAACTCAAACTGCAAATGAAATACAAAAGAAAAAAAGAAGTGCTTTTCAAGAGTTCCTCAACCAACCACCATGTAACACAAGGTATTTTGATGGGAATATATAAAATACTTTTCTTACAACAAATACCTTGTTGGTGGGGACCAAAAGATGTCATGTTCCCTAGTCACTTAAAGTGACTTCAAAACCTTTGCCTTTTTTTAATCACCGAGTGACTTAGTCACTAATAATATATCTCATGTATAACTAAGCCAAGGGTCAAACTTTCATGAAAATTCTATTTTGACACTAATGGCAATAATGCTTTAGGGGTAACACAGAGTTGTGGTGAGGATCTTGAGAGTGAGGTGTGTGAGAGCCACCAGTAGAAGAGTTGCAACCATGCCAATGACCACAGACCAAAAATTGTATAAGGGGCATTACCCCAGTGGTCCAGAAGTAATTATAAGAGGGTCACTTCAAGTGCCACTTTATTAGCATGTACTTGAATCTGTAACATCACATTATTGCATATACAAGCTTTAGCATAAAAAGAAACATGAACATCAAGAGAGCTATGATAAAATATTACATTATTTTATTTGATTATTTATTATTATATTTTGGTATCATTATTTTTTTATTATATTTTTTAATATATTTAGTTAATTTAAATGTATGAATTTTGAAAAGTTAATTTATGTTTTTTATTATGTAATTGATATAATTTAGCTATAAAGATGTTAGAATTTATTTTCAATTTTTTAAAATTATTTTCAATTTGAAGAGATTTTTATTTTATTATTTATTATTACTTATTGGTTGTATTATTTTTTACATTATAATTTTCTATATATTTAATTGATCAAATTTAGTTTTGAAGAGGTTGGAATTTTATTTTTAAAAAAATTAAAGTAATTCTCATATTATAGAAAATTTTATTTATTTTATTTGATTATTTATTATTATTATTATTTTACTGTATTATTTTTTTAAAAATTTTGAAAATTTTAGAATTTTTTTTTCTTGAATTTTTTTTTATATCTATTAATTTCTAAATGACTTTTATTTTAGTGAATTTCTTTAATTTAAAGGTATGAAATTTGAAAAGTTAATTTACCTTTGTATTATGTAACTAATATAGTTTAGTTAAATTCACTTTTTTGTTTTCTTTAGCTATTTGTAAATTTTTAAAGGAATTAGTTTTTAGATTTATTTTTTAAATATACATCTTATTTTATAATTGTAATATTTTTTGATTTATTTTTTCAGGTATTAAAAATTGTTCATCGGTTTTTCAAGTTTTATAATAAATTATTAGATTTATGATCCAAAGTGTTAATTTATAGTTAGTTAATAGTTTAATAGTACATTTGTTTTAATATTAATAGTACATTTGTTTGTAATGAAATGTTTTTTTGTTATGCTTAAATAGTTATTTAAAAAAATTATTTTGACCAATCATAAACAAATATTTTTCTTTCTTTTATTTATTTATTTATTTTTTGATAAAAGTGGATGACTTTATATATTTTTACATGTGTCTAGTTCAAAGAGCACTGTAGGGAAAGAACTAGTAAGAAAACCCTTAAGTATTTCTCAAGAAAACATAAGCCTATCTACCCATTACAAAAAGCCCATAGGCATACCAAAACCTCCCAGATACATTGCAATGCATTACCATCCACATTAGATATAAAGGAAGTTGTAAGAATCAGTCTAATAGGGAGCATTTGAAGATGGAGTCAAGAATGTCCACCAAAAAAAGAGCCATCACCCCAAAATCCAGCCTGTCTAAACACCACAAGAATCCAAAGCTCTGAAGAAAACAAAACTCAGAGCCATGAGAGAACCAAGAATAAGAGATCCACATTAACCGCTCTTTCCAATTCCTCAAAAAAAGCCACCATCCGTCGAATTTGGCAAGAATTCTCCATAGAAAATAGAACATGATGTTAGAGTGAAAAGCAAGACAAAGATCAAATGATAGCCATAAGTCCCCACCAATAATGAATATAACTGAGAACGGGATCACCATGTCATAATTATCACATTATGAAAGAAACTTGCTAATATGAGGATGATCACACAATGATAAAGCCAGCGAATAGCATAATATCCCCAATCATTAGAACAACTACCTAAATCACCAATAGATCATGATACAAAATGAAGCAAACAGCAAAAAAAAGGTGCTTAAGGTATGAAAACCTGATAGGAAGGCAACCAGCAACCAATCGCAACAAAAAATGATTACCAAAAATAGAGGATCAAATAGATATTATGCAAGTACCCATATTGTACAAGTACTGATTAATATGTAATGGTTGCCATAAGCCAAAGAGATCCCAAACTTACAAAAGAAATTCAAAATAGCCCGCCAACCAAGATAACCAAACCAAACCAGAAGATACCCCTCCAAACCAAAGAAAAATCCACCATCCAAACCAAAGATACCCCTCCTACCTCCAAACTTTGTGTGAAGAAACTACCAAATATGACTACAACAGGAATGTTTCCATAAGGCAGGACAACATCCCCCCTATAGCCATATAGGGAAGTAACCATCACATAAAGCAAGGAGACATGAGAAGGTACAAATACATTAGGCATCTCAGACCAGTAGAAGAAACCCAACCAATTTCCTACCCCATGAATGAAATCTCACATAGGATATCAATAGCATAAAATTGTCATGAAGGCCAACATATTTACTACATATACTAACGAAGCATAGATAGTGAAGTATGATTTCAAGAAGGAGGACCACCTATAAAGAAAGCATCTTCATGCAAGATGTACGAATGTCCAAGGGAGAGACCTCCAGGAAATCGACACCCTCCACAACAGCCTTATTTGCTAAAAAATCCACAATGACATTGATCTCCCTAAAATAATGCGAAATAGAAAAAGTGGAAAAGCATTTTAACTACTGAAGAATGCGATCTAAGAAATATTGAAGATGCCAAGATAGACATTTCTTGGCTACAACTGCTTGAAACACGACCATGGAATCACCTTCAATAATAATGTCTTTAATGTTTAATGAAAGAGCGATATCAAGCCCAAAGGTTAAAGCTTGAAACTCGGCCGTGTTATTGGTACCATGTCCAATTTGTTTACCCACAGATTTGATGACTTTTGAAGAATGATAAAAAATAACTACTCCAATACCAGACTTTCCTAGATTCCCCTTTGAGGCTCCATCAAATTGAAGTTTGAATGAAGGGAATGGAGGGGGAGTCCATCTGGCCAATTTTAGTTTAATCAAAGAAGATAGACCTCCTGATACAACCCCATGCAAAGGCATCAGATGAAGTGTGAACCATTTCCAAGTAACCTGATTATCCCAATGAGAGAAAGAACTGAGATGATCTAAGTTTTTATGAATGAATGAAAGAACCACCTCACTGGTGGAGGTTTGAATTTTACCAATTACTTCAGAGAAAGTGGCATTTTTATAATTAAAAATTCTTAAATTTATTTCAAGCCAAAAATTCCAAATTACCAGTGATGGGGCCACAACCTAAAGGGATGAATAAAATGATGAGGAAAACAACAAGGGCCAAGCCATGAAATGCGAAAGAAGATTGGGACCTATCGCAGAAGACCAGCCAAGCATGCCAAATAACCAATACCAGCACTTAGAAGCAAATGGACAAAACAAGAAAAGATGATCCATGGATTCCATACAATGACCACAAAAGACACAAGGAAATACAAATGTAATCCCAAGTCTATCCAAGTGCATTCCAGTGAGAACCTTATCTTGGACTGCCAACCAAGCAAATGAACCTGCTTTAGGAAGACAAACCAGGTGCCAACAAAGCTTAGTAGGCCAGCAAGGGGATGGAGAAGTCTGAACTAAAGAATTATAACCTTCTTTAACTAAATAAGAACTAGCAGCACTCTTAATCCAAACCAAGGAGTCCTGTTTATTCTGGAAAACAAGGGGTCTTTTGTGAAGTTATTCCACAAAAGCCAGAATAAGATTAATATCAACTGACAAGGGAGGGATAATCTTCCATTTCACAATCACACAAGGACCAGAGGAGACAATGTCAAAATAATCGGAAACAAAAGGCCCCCAAAATTCTAATAGAATACCAGAAAAAGGGGACCAGTCTCAGATAGCTGAAAGGGCAGAGTGCCCATTCTAGAATTCAGCCCAAAACAAGAATTTCTTCCCATTATTGATAACCCAAGATAGATGTGGTAAAATAACCATCCTACATGAAACCAAAAAATTCCAAAAAGCCAAACCTTTTGGAAGAGATGAAGCAGTAAAAATCCTTTCTCTGGAAGCACCCCTTAAATACTTAGCAAACATGATGGCATCCCATTTACTATGAGGGTTAGCATATAACTTCCAAACCAGTTTTGCCCCCAAAGCCTTATTATGAGTAGCTAAATTATGAATGCCCGCACCCCTAGCTCTTTGGGATGACAAATTTTGTCCCAAGCCAAGAGAGGAATCCTCGGCTTATCACCCAGTTTATCATTCCAAAGAAAGGTCCTAAGGGAGACCCTAATGTTCTTAATAACTTGGGGGGGAGCCTGCAAAACAGACATCAAATATGTGGGGATGGCATTCAAAACTGACTTAATTAAAAGAATTTTACCAGCCGTCATCAGCCACTTATGATTCCAGGAAGAGATTTGGGAGGATATTGAATGAACAATTTTGTTCCAAAAGGAAGTCTTATCCAACCCTAGAAAAAAAGGAATGCCCATGTATACACATGGAATGGTCCCAACTTGGAAACTCCAAAAGTGGACGAGTCTATTTTTAACTAGAGGGGAGACATTCACAAAAACAATTTTGGATTTATGATTATTAACACTTTGTCCAGAAAAAGATGCATAATCATAGATAATTTTCTTAATAACACGAGCCTTCCTTAGAGAGGCTACCCCGAATAGAAGCATATCATCTGCAAACAAGCAATGAGATTGCGGAGAAGGGAGGCCATCTATTCTAATACCTGACCATAAACCAGAAGTTATAGCACTAGAGATGGCCCTACTTAATGCTTTTGTGAAAAATGATAAACAGAAAAGGAGACAAAGGATCCCCTTGCCTAAGTCCCTGAGAGGAAGAAGAAAACCCTGATGAGGAACCATTAACCAAAACTGAAAAATGAGCAGAAGATATACAAGAAAACACCCACTTAACCCAGTAGCACAAAAAGCCCAGATGATATAAAACAACCCTAAGAGCCTACCAATTGACCTGATCATAAGCCTTCAGCATGTCTAGCTTAAGTATCATAGCCGGAACCTTTTGTTGAGAAATGGAGTGCAGAACTTCATGAGCTACAATTGCACCTTCAGATGTTTCCCGACTAGGAACAAATCCTCCCTATTCTAGGGAGACAATTCGAGGGAGGAGCCTAGATAGCCTAACTGAAATTGCCTCAGTAAACATTTTATATAAAGTAGTGCACAAGGCAATTGGAAAAAAATCCAAGAACAAAGTAGGATTATCCACCTTCGGAATGATAGCAATAAGAGTAGTATTAAGCTCTCTAAGAAAAGACCTATTTCTTCTAGATTCCTCCAAGGCTAGCAATACATCATTCGCTATAAACTCCCAACACTTTTGAAAGAATAGTGTCATAAACCCATCTAGACCTAGGGCCTTCTTCGGATCCATGGAGAAGACTATCTTTTTAGATCAGCTAGAGTAAAGGGAACCATAAGGTTCTAATTATCTTCTTGAGAAACTGAAGAGGGGATTGATTGCACAATCTCATTATCTAACGCAACTGGATCCACTGTAAGAAGTGACTTAAAGAACCTAACAGCTTCGGAAGCAATCTCTTCCTCATCTACCAAATTGTTTCCATTAGAGTCAGTAATGTAGGAAATTTGATTATGCTATCTCTTGAGCTTGGTCAAGGAATGGAAAAACTTAGTATTTCTATCCCCATTGGAAAGACAAAGATCTCTAGACTTCTGCCTCCAATAAGATTCTTCCCTAGCTAAAGTCTCAGAAAGTTGGAAATTCAACAACTTCAACCTATTGTATAAAAGAGAGGACATTCCTAAAGCCATAATGGCTTATTAATTTGTTCAATTTCTTCCTGAATCCTAGCCTTTTCCCCAAAAAATATTCTTGAAATGTGATACATTCCACACCTTAATCTTATGTTTTAAGAAACCCATCTTCTTAACAAGCTGAAACATTCAGGATCCGGGAAAGAATGGAGTAGAACACCACTATTGCTTTAATGAAGGAAGGAAAGATTGATCCCGAAACCATATTGGCTCAATCTTAAAAGGTAACTTTCGAGGAGCCCTGTCCTCAAAAATAGTAAACTAAATAGGAAGATGATCAGAACCAATAAAGGGGAGAACTGAGGAAACAAAGTCTTGTCCTGAACTGAACTAGTTTTTTGAAACCAAAAAATGATCCAATCTCTTAGCAATTTGGCAAAAGTCCCTATGCATGTTGGTCCATGTAAATTTTCCATTAAGCAGTTTGGAATCAACTAAATTTAAATATTGAATGAAGAAGCAAAAATCTGACATAGAATGCTTGTTAGGGATGATTCCCCCAGCCTTTTCATTCAAACTAGTAATTGCATTAAAATCTCCCCCAAAAATTAGAAAAAACATTACATAGTGGGGCAGCAAGGGAAGCCAAAAATTCCCAAAGGTTTCTTTTTTCTAAAACCCTAGATGGCCCATAAACATTAAAGAGCCAAAATTTTAAGTTAGATATCCTACTTTTGACTAGACCAAGCATCCAGTTGGATGCAGAAGTAATTAATGAGAAATGAACACTAGAATCTTTCCAAAGAAACGCAAGACCCCCAGAAGCACCTGAAGAGGGAGAAGCACAAAAATTCCATGCTTTCTAGGAAGAGAATAACCTATCAGCCAAAGAGAGATTTAACTTAGTTTCTTGAATCATGAACACATTACACTTCATTAAGTCCAATTGTGACTTAATCAAGCATTTCTTGTTAGGGGCATTTAAGCCCCTAACATTCCAGGATAAAATCCTCATTGGCCCTAAGGGGAGGCATCTACTCCCCTCGAGATTTTCAGAGAAACCGGAGAAACCTTACTTGCCAAAAAGGTCTTGTGAAGACTACACTTAGTTGCCAAGCCTCTTGTGATTGGTGGACTAAAGGGTTTTTTGGATCTCTTCTTTCTGGAAATTTCCAAAGAGGAAAGAAGAGTTGACTAAATTCCTGCATCAATTTCAAGATTAGTTTTAAAAGATTTGGGTTTACGGCCTCTTTTCCTAGGAGTTGACAATATGGGAGAAAGAGGGGTTTGTACTACAGGAAGACCAAAATTGCCCAAAGAAGTATCTAGAGGAAATCTATTCTCTAGAGCCGAAGCCACCCAACCCTCTACCTTATCCACAAGAATGAGAACCGAAGATGGCCCAGGATCTGATGTCACTACGGCTTTATCTAGATTAAGAAAATCAAAGGAATTTGTAGTGGGAAAAGTAGCCAAGTCATTTTCTAGAGTACCCAAATCAACTGAGATTGAAGAGATCGCTTTATTGGCAAGATCAGAATTGAGAGAGACCTTATTTGTATTAGTAATATCTTGCACCTAAGCAATAAGATGCTCATCTGGGACAACATCAACATCCACAGGATGTTTTGAGGTATTCAGCCCTTCAGGAAATTGTATCTCAGACCCTAAAACTTTCTCAAGCTTAGCAAATGACTTTCCCATAGGTAAAGCATCAATAACAACATTAGAATTATTCAAAAAAGAACCCTTCACACACCCAGTCCTTAAGGGAGGAATATAACATAGAGAAGCCTTTGCTGAAGCTTCAGGCATGAATGTAGCCTTTTTAGGGGAAGGTAAATTAGCAGCAGATATATCTAAATGGTTCTTACTCAAAATAAACAACTCTACATCCCTATCAAAAGAGGAATCAATAATACCTGAGCCAAATTGTATGGTTTTCATGTGAAAAAACAAAGGAGAGTTCATAGTCACTGAAGAACAGCCAAAATTCCTAGAATCATTTAACAAATTTTGATGCCAAAGACCAAAAGGAGACTGAATTTTACAAAACTTCGGCAGAGAAAGTTTAGGTGAAATTAAAACACAAATTTTTACCACCACTACCCCATCCTCAAATGCTGAATGAGACAACAAAAATTTGCCAAAAGAATCCCTGATCTTAGTTAAAATATCAGATTCAACAAATTCTAATGGCAATAAAGGAAGTTTAAACTAGGTGGGGACCTATTTTGGACCAACCCTAGAGGAAGCAAGAAAGGGCTTCCAAGTTTCTACAAAGATCAGATTTTTTCCAAGCCAGAAAAATGGAACACACAATGCCTTATCTCTAGTAGATGTAGAATCAAAAATAACAATGAATGAACTTGCAGAGAGAACATGGAAATATAAAGTGCCATACCAATGTGCATGTATTTTAAAATGGAGCTTAGACAAAGGAAGAGAGTCACCCCAAACCTAGATAACAACTACCAAAGCTCGAAGATCATGTGCCTTCTTTCCTAAAGTAACATCTGAGACATCAATTAATAGAATTGGTGACGAAGCAAGCTGTGAGGGCAAAACAACATTCGTATCTTGACCTTCTGAGCTCTTTTTTAATGGCTATGAATTAGCAAAGTCTCTCGATAGGCCAAGCTGAGCCTTGTTATCAAAAACCCTAGCATGATGAAACTGCTTTTGGCCGTTCTTCTGCCAATTTCTCAAATTTTTACCTCGATTTCCATTTTGCCAAAAAAACCCTTTGAAATACATAGAGGAAGGAAACTCAAATGTGTTCCCTAGCCATCGCAAGCAGGCAAAACTAGGGCAACAACCCATTCTCCTATGTGAAAAACCCACTGCAGAGTGTGTCCTACGTGCATGCTAAATGGATCTTTGGGAGGAGTTGGATTTGCCACCGCCTCATCTCCCCAGCACCTCTGCGACTGCATGGCGAGTGCTCCTCTAGAAAACTATCACCTCCTCTACAACTTCTATCTAGTTGCCGCTACCAACTTGTTGATCTCAGGGATTTAAATTCTAGGCTTATCAGATCTGGAAGTGTTGTTGAGTGCGGAAGCATTAGTAGTTTTTACAGTAGATGGAAGCCAAGTGACAAACAAAATCTGATATGTCTACTATTGATTGTAATGTCCTTCACCTTCTAGGTCCTCTTTCACTGCACTTAGAGATGTTAAAAGGATTTCCTAAAGACCCTTGTTTACAAGCAATAAGGGCTTTGATCTATGATCAACCCTTCTCCTTCTTATTTTTTGCGATTTTGAAGGTCTGATTCCCTTTGATAATATCGCTGATCTGCTGATTTTCGCTGATTTTAGACCCTCTAGTTTCCAATGTTAAGTTAGATATTTAAATCTGTTGATCTGTTGATTTTCGCTGGTTTTAGACCCTCTAGTTTCCAATGTTAAATTCATTGATCTGTTGATATTCGCCAATTCACTGATCTGTTGATATTCGCCAATTCGCCAATTCGCTGATCTAACAATTTGCCAATTCGCTGATACTTGCCAATTCACCACCCTTAAATTTTTAAATTTATTTTAAAGTATACATGCATATTTGTTAACTTTATAATTAAGAAAAAGTATTTCTCTTGTAAGCGATTAGCTAATACTTTTTTCCCTATTATACACGGATTTCTCAGATGCAGCATAATAGATTTCTCAGAAGCAACATAATATTTGTTAACTTTATAGAACTTGAGTTCATCCAACGCTCTTTTATTTGCTTTGAGTAATTAAATTAATCTTATACATACTTAAATTTGTACATTTACCTTGTTACAAAAATTCAAAAAGGAGACATTCATTCTACATCAACTAATGTTATTTTGAATTCAAAGGTTCATTTGTAAAATTTTAAAAACTAAAGTATCAAATTATGTTTTTGGATTGATATGGCATTCTAACCCTCACTCTAAAGTTTATCATAACTCTAATTGTAAACCTATCCCTAATTCTAAATGTAATCCAAATTTTAGTCTAGCCCTAATTCTAAATGTAATCCAAATTCTAACTTTCTCCATGTTAACAAATAATTATTTATTCATTGAAAGTTCATTTAATTATAGAATAGATATATTTTACTTTACTTTGACTTAATTTTTTTACTTTACAATTTTTGAAAAATAATTTTAATTTATTTGCATTGTTTACTCAAAAATTACTATTATTTATAGTTATTTTAATCACTTAAAAATTATTTTATTTTATTTTCTTAAAAAAAAAATTATTTACTTAAACTAACTCTTTAGCAAATGAAACATCTATAATAAAAGTCTTAAATAATTTTAAAAATTCAAAACTAGAATTAGATAAATATTTAATAAATAAAAAGGTTGTTTATATAGGAATAAAATATTTTTTAATTTTATCACATGGATCTAGAACATTTTATCATATATAATCTTTTATTTTAATTTATATATTAAACTTTCCTCTATCCCAAAAATTAAAATTGAAGCATTCCTTAAAATAATATTAAATAGAATTATAATACTTTTTTTTAAATTTAAATTATAAATTATTTAAAAATAATAACAAAAATCCATTATGTGAGATAATATAATAATAAAAAAATACTATAATAATTAAAATTACAATATTATTATACCATCTTATATTATATTTCTATTAACATTAAATTATTTTTAATATATCACATATTTTTATTATTATTATAATATTTTAAAATTAGTATAAAATTATTATTATTATATTACTATTTTAGAAAAAAATAAATATAAAAATATATCACTTATTCTTTAAAAAAAATTTAAAAATATAGCTTTCCGAAGACATTTCATTTCAAGAGTTACTTATTCTTTTTCCTTATTAATTTAATTTAATTTTTCCCAGTTAATAAATTAAATCGTAATTATTATTGAAACTATACTAAAAACAAGGCAAGTAATAGCCACTATGTGGCACTTGTTTTCATATTCAGTTGTTATTTGCAAATTTATTTCTTATTTTATTTACTTTTTTAAAATATATTATTTTATTTTAAACTAATAATTTTGATATAATTTATCTTTATTTTAATATTTTATTTAAAGTATGATTTTCATCTAAAAAAAATAATTTATTTTTTAATATTATTTTGTTTCTAATATTGTGTATATCTCTCTTAATATTGTTTGTAACATATTAATTACATTTTTTAAGTATATGTCTTCTTAAAATTTAGTTCTCATTAGTTTAAAAATTACTTTTTACTTTTTTATTTAGTTATTAATTAAATTAATAGATTTAATATGTGTTATTTATTTAGATTATGATATATTCTAATTTTGTATTTAACTTATTCTATGTTAAATTATAATATATCTTTAATATAGATTTTTTTTAAATTATCATTTAAGTTCAATAGATTATGCTTGCTTAAATACTTTTTCTTTTTATAAATGATTATAGTTTGAATATATTAGATTAAAGTATTTCTTAGTATAATATCACCTCATTTATCTCTCACTCTTGCCCCCTCTACCTCTAACTTCCATTCCCTTTTTTTACTAGCTCACTTCCAATCTTTCACAAACTTCTTTGTATATCATTTTTTATATCTTTATCTATCTCTTCAATTCCTCCCTCTCTTTATACATCACCCCCTATATCTCTCTATATCTCTGCAATGTATATAACTCCCTCTCCCTCTCCTCCCTTATATCTTCTATATCTTGATCTATCGATCTCTTTATCTCATAACTTATATCTATTTCTATCTCTATCACTCCCTCTCTCTCCTCCCCTATATCGCCCCATCCTTATCTTTATCTATCCCTCTATATCTATCTATCCATTTCACTCCCTCTTTCTCTCTATCTCCATCTTCCTCTCTCCATCTTCCTCTCTCTATTTCACTCCCTCTATCTAATCTCTCTTTCTCCCTCTTCATAAAATTCTATATATAAATCTCTTCACCACTTTGTCTCAATCCCTCGATATTTATTCTTTAAGTACTTCTCCTATCTATATATCATTATCTTTACATCTCTCTACCACTATATATCTATGTGTACCTATCTCCATATATCAATTCTCATCTCTATCTTTATCTTTCTACCTACTCTTAACTAACTACAATATTGGTACTAGGAACTTGATGCTTTCTATCTCTTGTTTATATATAGGAAAAGTCACTATCCTATATTTGTTATTTTTATTGTGAAAGTTAAAATGTAAATTGTATCAATTTTAATATAATTTAAGTTACTTTATTTTAAATCTTTTATTTGAATTATAGTTTTAATTTTTCAAATTTAATTTATTTAAGAGTTTAACTCTATATTTATATTCAATTTTATAATTAAAAAAATATTTGTTAGTATTGAATTTATCTTTCAATTAATGTTTTTGATTTGAAAAGTGTTGTTAACTAGGGCGCTAGCCCTTAACATAGTTAAAGACTATCAACATCACCTAAACAATATCAAAACATCAAAAACAAATTTTGAACCAAGAGTTTAGCAAAAATATAAGCAACGGGGCATACCTAGAGAGTCCAACAAAGAGAACCCAACAACTACCAAAAAAATAAGACCTAAGGGGCCAATTATGGACCTCAGTCATATCTTTAATTTTATCCCAATCCTTAGAGAGGAAGTTCTAGAGTTCTTAATTAGCCTGCTTATCAACATCATCTTTAGCAATTTTTGTCATGGAGGAGGCAGAGAGTCAGTGCAAAGTTAAGCATAAAACAAATGGAAAATTTGTTGATACTAACAAGATTCTTGTCCTTGGTATCCAACCTGTTATTAATCTCTCTAATTTCATGTTCCAACTTCTGAATTTTCTCCTTCACCCCCAAACATCGAGTTGGTTCCTTAGCTCACGGTCATCACAATTGAGAGCCTTCAACTCTTCCTCCTAGGGTGATCCATGGAATTCATATCTTTTTCCTTTTGCATCCCTTGATGTTCTATCTCCTTGGGAGAGATATCCTTGTCTTTTTTCTTATTCTTCTTATTCACATTCATTTTATTTTCCTTATCATTGCTTATGTTTAAATCATCAGGTCCTAGAGCGGGACCAGGGTCCTCCATGTTAACACTATCCAAAATTTGGGTGTCAGGCTCATCTCCCATAGGTTCCTTTGCAATATCAGCACCCTCACCCTCCTCAAAGTCCTCCTCAATTTCAATAGCTTTCTAGGTCTCATCCTTCTTCTACCCTCAGTTTTCACCACCTAGTCTTTATGTTTCCTAGTAGATTTTCCATTGCCCTTAGAGCAAGAGAATTTCCTATCCTTCATAATAGTGAGTGAAGGGATGGTGGGAGGGATCAGCTCGGCAATAGTAATAGAGGAAGAGAGATCAGGGAGGAATCAAAAGCTTTAGTGGAGAGTTGGAAAAATCTGGAAGGGGCTATTCTGCTGGCAAATGCCACCAAAGGATGAGAGGCATCCAAAGTGGGTTGAATAAGCACTATGTTTCTAGGGGGATATAAATCCAAATGATAGTGGTAGAGCCTATAAATCAGATGTTGGTGGAGGGGGATAGATGGTTTGTCCTCATTTTTTGGGTAAAGGGCCTATTTAATTGATTTTTTCATAGAATGTAATAGGTAGAAAAGAAAACATGATAGATCATTGTTTCTGAAGTGATTTAACAACGGAAATAGGTAGTAATATATAGAACATAATGACAATCTTCGAGATTGAAATACTTCATGAACATTAAACATACCATATCCCATGGCTATTTGAGCTCCCTTCTGACAAAACTACCTTGAAGTTTGACTGGATCCTCCTTCCCTTTGAAGAATTTGTTAAGGCCTTTGTTCTTAGCCATATGACTTGCTTCCATCTTCTTCCTTCTAGAGATAGTCCACTCACATTGGCAATAGTTTCCTCAGTGACCTCAAAGGAAATCCCTACAATAACCACTATGTGATTGTTCCATGAGATTGCAAATTGGATGGAAAGTTCTTTGTCATGTCCACACATTTTTTCCATGAATTTTGCCACTCCACCTTCAATTTAGTAGTTCCAAACTACCACATCCTTCTTGAAGTCATTAGGTTTATTTGACTCAAAGAAAACCATATCACCTCCCATCATAGGATCACTAGTGTTGATTACCATGAAGTAATTATTTTCCAAAAATATAACATCCATTTCCCCTTCTGATGCCCAAGTCCTCTGAGCCCAATTCTCCAAAAACTGTAGAGAAACCCTCATCCCCCAAAAATTGCAGTATAACAAGTGCTTTGAGAAATATTCAACATCTTCAACTAGGCAAAATTACCAATTTCAGCCGCTCTTTGCATCTCTCAAGACAACAATTAATCTTCAAAATCCAAGAGCCATTGGACAAACCTGCCCTAGTAAACCCCGGATCCGAAACAAAGAGATCATTAGTGAAGGTCTTGATACCTTGACGTTCTATATAATTTTGAGAGGTGTTCTATACAATGTCAACATATCCGTGAAAGAAAAAAGAATTTTTTGATATTTTGAACAGTTACATATGTTAAATGGAGAATGCCAAATGACAAGTACAAACTCAAAATGGTGGACAGAAAAGGCAGTTACAGACACATGGCATTAATCGCATGTTATACAAAATTTAAAACATATGGAAGTCAAGAATAGGAAGAGTGAGTTCAACACTTATAAAAAAACCAAATATTACCATGAAATTTCTATTCAACAATGATGGTTGATGCGGATTATAACAAGAATAGTAGGTTTTCTTTAAAAATCTTCTCGAAACAACAAATTAATGTTTGTATAATTACACTTTCTCTGCAAATCTAGAGTCATTGTAATTCATTTTGTAAGTAAATATATCAGTTTCAATTAGTAATGTTACATTAGTGACTGTTAGTTAGGTTTGCAAGGAAATCGATTTGCATGGTAAAAACTCATGTTTGGTAAGCCCTTCATTTTATCTTCCTCCATTGATGACAAAAGATTTTGTTTACTCTTCATTTCAATGTTTATACAGAAAATGGTCGAGTCATTTGTGTTAATTCTATTTGCCACGCAATTGTTGTATATGCTTACACTCACTCGCATTAACACCTCTAAGAGTTCATTTTAATATGAGAGCCCACAACACAAAGGTAAAATATATTCCTTGCAGCCCAGAGTGTTCTTCTATTCTGGATTTGAACTCTAAGGGATAAATCATCATTGCTAAGGATATTTGTTTGTAGATACTGCACTTGGCACAACCATTTCAATTTTGAGGTAAAATGTCATTCAATTCAAGTTTTAATATTTACATTCAAATTTATGTATATATCATTTACTTGAAAAGATAAAAGGAAAATAAAATTATAAAATTACATATTCGGATTGTTAGAATTCATGCAGTTAATTGGGCTTGAATTTTAATTTTACTTCATAGTGTGTATGTAGATTTATCATTTCAAATTTAGGTTTCTGGAATTTGATGCCGGTAATATGATACATAAGTGGCTTTTTGAATATAGGTATTTACATATCTACAGGATTCACTATTTTGGGCTTAGGATTTGAGATTTTAAAATTTAGAATGGAGGCTGGAAGATCACGCATTTTGAATTTAACATACAAATTGATAGAATGTACTTGGAATTTCGATACACGCGTCATGTTGGGGTATGAAGATTCACTAAAGCATTTTGGAATGGAAGTTTTCTTGTGAGAAATGCATGCAGCCATTCGAGTTTAGTGAATAAAGGCCAAGTAACACTGTTGGCTGATTAGTAACGACCCATTACAAAGGGCCACAAATAACGAAAGAATTCTGCAAATTTAACTTTTATAGAAAAGTATTTTTCAATTAGATTCTTACCATTAATATATTTATTGTATTAAATTTATTTGCACATAGACATTTTAAAAAATTCAACTACTAATAAACTTATGTATTAATTTTTCACTCAAATTAAAAGGTTCAAGGTTGAACATTAATGTAATTTTATCTTTCTTATTAAATTTGGTGTCAACTTTAACATGAATTGATTTTTAAGAATAATAAAATATAACATGCAAATTTTAGATAAAGCAAGTTAATTCTCAAAATAATAAATGTAACTTAGTAAGTTTTACAAATAAATACATAAATACAAAATTTAGTAAGTTTTAGGAAAAAAATATGGCAATAGGTTGTAGTGATCCCATATTAATAGGGACTCATTACTACGAGTAATTTAGAAAGAATGAGTATTTTATTATAATTAAGACAAATATCACAATGTAGTAGAAAAGGAAAGATGTAGAACTTAGTATGTCTTAAAAAAAAAGATACCAAACTTAATAAGTTATAGAAAAAAATTATGGTAACAAGTTGTAGTGATCTAGATTTATAGGAGTCATTACTATGAATAATTTGGAAAGAAAAAGAGTTTGTTATTATAAGTTGGAATTACCCCATATTTATTGGGAGTCATTACTATGACTAATTCTAAAAGAATAATAGTTTGTTATTAAAAATTAATAAAAATGAAAACAAAATTATTGAAACAAAATTATCTTTAAAATTGGATTTAATAATAATAAAGAGAGTTCCATTTCTTATTACCCTTAAAGATGTAATTGATAAGTGTTCTCATTATTAAAATCAATATAAATTATACATTAAAATTATTTAAATAAAATAATAAGAATAATAATATTTTAACTTAATAAGAAATAATCAACAATATGAGATATAATTAAAATAAATAAAAAATATTTATAAATTCATTTTTTTTAAAATTAGTTATATCTTTAATAATATTATGTATTCCATTACTTTTTTCTCTTGATAAAGATAAATTAAAAATTGATAAATTTATGGAAACTTTTATTATTGTATTTTAACTTGATCGAAAATTATAGATATTAAATGAAAGGGAGATTTTTTTAGGTATAATTTTTCTACATCAATTTAATAGACATATTGACTCCTTAAACATAGATATTTAGGTTCATATAATTAAATTCCATACCCCTTTCTCTAACCCTACCAATAATTCTAACCATAATTCTAAACACTTAACTTTAATCTTAACTTTAACCCTAACCCTAAGCCTAACCTAATAATAACCCTAAATCTAATTATATCTCTAACCAAAAACTTAATCAGTAACTCCATTGAAATACCATATAATATACATATATTTGTTTGAAACCTAATCCTAACTGAATTTTAGCCCAAAACTATAACCTAATTGAACCGTAATCCTAATTTAACCCTAGCCCTAATGTAATTGAATCATAAACCTTCTCTTTAACCTACATTAAAATATAATACTAACCCTAACTATAATTAAATGCTTACCATCATCAGACCCTAGAATTAAGCTCTAGCTAAAAATTCAACCCTAATCTAAACATAATTAAATATTAGCCCTAATGTAATTGAATGATAGCCCTAATTGACCTCTAATCCTAGCCCTAAATATAATTAAACCCTTTCAATAATTAAACACTAACTCTAATTAACTATAACCTTTAACCCAAATGTTAACCCTAGTTATACTTTAGTCATTGTAATTATAATTGTAAACCTAATCGTAACCCAAACCCTAAAAAATAACCCTAATCTTAACAATGATGTAGACCCTAACTATGATCATAATCTGAATCCTAAATCCTCTCTCAAACTATAACCCTAACCATAACCATGATTTTAAACCTAAATCTAACCATAATCCTAGGCCCTAACCCTATCCATAATCTTAACAATAACCCTAAGCATGGTGTAAATCCCAACCAAAACCCTAACCCTAACCATGAGGTAAACACTAACATTAATCCTAACACTAACCCTTAACGCTAACCCTAACCATGATGTAAATCATAAACCTATCTATAATCCTAACCTTAACCCTGACCCTAAATCGAACCATGACATAAACTAGGACCTAACTATAACTTTGAACCATTACCCTAATCATAATCCTAACCCTAACTCCAACCTAACCTAATCAAAACCCTAAACCCTAACCCTAAAAATAGGGAATGGATATATAGCCCCTTAGGATGCACCAAACATCTATTACAATGTATTAATAATATATGAATGGTATTAATATCTTGGTACATCCTAAGGGTTGGGTAGTCATTTCCATAAAAATAACCTTACAACTAACCCTAACCATGATGTCACCTTTACCCTATCCATAATCCTAAACATGATGTAAACCCTAATCCTAAACATGATGTATATCCCAATTCTAACCATAACTATAATTATAATCCTAAACCTAACTATAACCTAAGCACTAAACCCTAACCCAAGCGTAATCCTAGCTCGACCCTTAATCTTAAGCCCTGGCCCTAATGATAATCCTAATCTTAACCCTAACCATGATGCAAATCCTAAACCTAACCCTAACCATGATATAAACACTAACATTAATCCTAACACTAACCCGTAACCATGATGTAAACCCTAACCCTATCCATAATCCTAACCATAATTGTAACCCTAAGCCTAAAAATAAACTAACCCTAACTCCAATGCCAACCATGATGTAAACCATAACCCTAACCTAATCCTAACCATAACTCTAAACCCTAACCCTAACCCTAACCATAACCTAACCCTAACCTTAAACCCTAACCCTAACAACAATCCTTAGTCCTAACCCTAATACCTAATCCTAACCATAACCCTAACAGAAACCCTAATCCAAACCATAACCCATAACATGTCCCTTATCCTAAGAGTAAATCACATCCATAATCCTAATCCTAACCATAAACCCTAACCTTAACCATATTCTTAATCTTAAAACCCTAATCCTAACTATATCCTCACCCTAACCCTAATCCTAAACCTAACTCTAACCATGATGTTAATCATGACCCTAACCTGAACCCAGCCCTAAACTTAACCCTCTAGCTATGATGTAAAACCTAACCCTAACCGTTATCCTAACTGTGACCCTAACCCTAATCCTAACCGTAATCCTAAACCTAACCTTAACCCCAACCATGATGTAAACAGTAAAATTAACTATAAACCCTAACCCTAACCCTAACCCTAAACCTAATCATAATCCTAACCCTAACCCTAACACTAATCCTAACACTAATCTAACCATAATCCTAAAAATTAACCCAAACAATAATCTTGCCCTAAACTTAACCCTAACCCAAATTAAACTATAATCCTAATATATTCCTAACCTTAATCTTGCCCAAACCCTAATCCTAATTGATCTAAATAATACTAATTTAACCCTAACCTTAATGTTATTGAGCCATAACCCTAATTCTAACCTTAACTTTGATGTAAACCCTAAACGTAATTGTAACCCTAACCATAAACTTAACATTAACCCTAACCATAGTCCTAACTGCAATTGTAAACCCTAACCATAATCTTGAACCAAAATCAAGCCCTAACCTTGATGCTAACCCTAACCATGATATACAACCTAACCAAACCCTAACCCTAATCATAACCCTAACCATGATATAAACCTTAATTGTGACCATAATACTAACCTTAACCCTTATCCAAAATATAATCATAAACCAAATCCTAATCCTAACCATATCCCCAGTTATAATTCTAACCCTAACCCTAAATGTAATTATGCTTACCGTAAGCCTATATTTACTATATAAACCCTAAACATAATTGTAACCTTAACACTAAACCATAACCATAACCCTAACCATAATCCTAATTGTAAGCATAAACCCTAACCCTTACCATAATCCTAAACCCAAACTAAAACCTAACATTGATGGCAATCCTAACCATTATCATAACCCTAATCATAAATCTTAACCCTAATCATAAACCTAACCCAAACCATGATGTAAACCTTAACCTGACCATAACATTAACCCTAACCATGCTGCAAATCCTAAACCTAACCCTAACCATGATATAAACACTAACATTAATCTTAACACTAACCCCTAACCTTAACCCTAACCATGATGTAAACCCTAACCCTATCCATAATCCTAACCATAATTGTATCCCTAAGCCTAAAAAATAACCTAACCCTAACTCCAACACCAACCATGATTTAAATCATAACCCTAACCCTAATCCTAACCTGAACCCAACCCTAACCCTAACCCTAACCTGAACCCAACCCTAACCCTAACCATTATCCTAACTGTGACCCTAACCCTAACAATACTCCTAAACCTAACCTTGACCCCAATTGTGATGTAAACAATAAACTTAACTATAAACCCTAACCCTAACCCTAACCCTAACCCTAACCCTAATCCTAATCCTAACCATAATCCTAAAACTTAACCCTAACAATAATCTTGCCCTAAAGTTAACCCTAACCCAAATTAAACTTTAATCCTAATATACTCCTAACCTTAATCTAGCCCAAACCCTAATCCTAAATGATCTAAGTAATACTAATTTAACCCTAACCTTAATGTAATTAAACCATAACTTCTAATTCTAACCCTAACTTTGATGTAAACCCTAAACATAATTGTAACCCTAACCATAAACTTAACCTTAACACTAAACCTTAACCTTAACCATAATCCTAACTACAATTATAAACCCTAACCCTAACCTTGATACTAACCCTAACCATGATATACACCTTAACCAAACCCTAACCCTAATCATAACCCTAACCATGATATAAACCTTAATTGTGACCATAATACTAACCTTAACTCTGATCCAAAACATAATCATAAACCAAATCCTAATCATGAAAATATCCCCAATTATAATTCTAACCCTAACCCTAAATGTAATTATCCTTACCGTAACACTATATTTGCTATATAAACCCTAAACATAATTGTAACCTTGACACTAAACCCTAACCATAAATTTAACCATAATAATAAACCATAACCATAACCCTAACCCTAACCCTAACCATAACCATAATCCTAACTGTAAGTGTAAATCCTAACCCTTACCATAATCCTAAACCCAAACCAAAACCTAACATTGATGATAATCTTAACCATTATCATAACCCTAATCATAATGCCCAACCCTAATCATAAACCTAACCCAAACCATGATGTGAACCTTAACCCTTACCATAACATTAACCTTAACCCGAATGCTAACCATAGCCATAATACTCCTGATTAAATAAAGTGTTATATTATCATTAAATAAACTTTAATAATCTTAGATTTTAGTATTTGCTTTGATCTTGCAACACATATATATTATAAAAAATAGTCTAAATAAATATATATAATTTCATGTATCTCTATGTAATAATTTAATAATATTATAATATAATTTATTTTAATTAAAAGATACTATATAATTATATATTGATTTATCTTATATAGCTTAAATTAAAATTTAAGATATATATGCTAGTCAATCAGAACCATTGAAAAAAAAAATGTTTTTCATTGGTTCTAATTTACTAGCATATATATCTTAAATTTAATTTAAGATATATATGCTAGTAAATCAAAACCAATGAAAAAAATATATTTTTCCATAAGGAATAAGCCCAAATTTAAATCTATTTTACTTAATTTTCTAAAAATTATTCCCCCAAAAAATTATAATATTATTCCTTGCATTCGTATTGCTTTCCAACTAGAATCAATATGTTTTTTATTAATTAAAAAAAATGAAAGATAAAGAAATATTAAATATTTAAATAATTAAACAAAATGAAAGATAAAGAAATATTAAATATTAAAATAATTTTTAAATCTAATATCATTATTTTAATCTACCTACCCGTTCTCTCTCATTCACATTATATGAAAACAATTTTTATTTTGAATTGATTTAATAAATAAAAAATGTGTATATGACTGCATAGACTACGTCATTTAATGAATAAATATGAGTTGGTCACACAGGTCACTTCATTTTCCAAACTTAGACATTGACATTGACATGGGAATACTAGGAAGTGGGGGATATGTGATGAGGCCGTGACTATTCTAGTTCCAAAACAGACCTTTCATACGTGTTAGTGACAGGTTAGTCAATCGCGATCGTTAAATGCAAAATTGACGATGTAAAACGTGCAACTAACACACGTGTTAGTCACTCCGTACTGTCTTTTTGGAGCCAGAATAGATGCGTCCATGTGACAGGAAGCTTAGAATTTTTAAGCACTGAAATTGATGGGTCTAACTATTTTATCATAAACTTTTTTAGTTTTGTTGTCAAAAGTACGATGTTAATAAACAAATATGGATTAAAATGATAAATGAAAAATTATATATTTTATAGTTGTAGGTTATTTTTGTTTTATGTTTGAGTAATATTTGTATATGTTAAAATGACTTAATATTTAATTTATTTAGTTACAAAATGAAATTGAATAATGCTTTACATTTTTTATATTTGAAAGAGTATACTTTTTATGTAGTTAGGTGTGCTTATCATTTAGATGTAGGTAGAAGATAATGATGGCATTCTTTTGAATTCCTTATTGGCACATCTTTGCACCTTCTAAAATTGCAACCACTAATAAGTATTTTATAAAGTGGTTAGAGTAATAGTTAAATATATTAATTACAAAAAGTATTATTAGATTTAATTTTTTTTCTTTTTTTATGGTTATAATTTTTTTTTAGTACAAATGTGTGTATATAATAATATAAAATTAATATTTGCTATATATTATATATATGTATTTCTATATATTTTATATATGTATGTATGCACACACACAATACATACATACATACATATATTGAGAGACCATAATTATTAGATTATAATTTAGAGGAATAGTATGTATTTTTTTTATATTAAATATCGAGAGACCAAAATAAGGAGAGTTTATACAAAAACAAGCATGGGAGGTATAGCCTCAGCCATCAACCAGAGAGATTATCCGACTGAACATAGACATCCTCCTACCAAAAAAAAATGTTATGAGAGAGAGTATATACAGTGATCCATAAACATCAACTAAAGAGCTACTAAACACCTATTATAGAATCTCATCCTAGTTTTCCAACCATTTTGTCCATCCTTGTGGGCCTTCCATCCACACCACCTTCTTCCATTCTAGGACCTAGGTAAACATCTCGAACTTATCAAAGTAGGGACCTCTGTTGTCCCTGAGTTCCTTGATCAGCTTCTTTAGAGCCTCATCGAATGCAGTCTGGTTTTCCGCAATTCTAGCCCATTCAAAGCCATCCTTCATCTCATATATGAACATGGTTGCCCGACCATCCTTGAGGAAACGTAGCAGCTTCTCCCTCTCAACATTCATCAAAAAACATACCTGCACAACAATTTTATAACGTGTGAGTTTCTTAAAAAACCCAGTAAGAGTCATATTAGTACCTTGGAATTTTTCCTCATTTCTAAGTTTCCAAATAAACCAAAGTATAAAAGAAGAAAGAATTTGCCAGAATAGGTTAGCATCCTTCTTGAGGCCATGAATGAATCCAGTAATAATATCAAGAGTACAAACATGTTCAGTAATGGAGATTACAAACATGTTTAGTAATGGAGATTCCAAACATCAACCAGACCTCTCTGGCAAAAATACAATAAAAAAAGATGTGTCACATAGTCTCAGGCTTCCTACATACAGAGCATAGGTCGAAGGCAGCGTAGTTATTCCTAATAGGCAGTCTATCCAACATTAGTTGCCACTTGAAGCATTTGATTTTAGGGGGGATGAGGGACTTCCATAATTTCTCAAACATTTTTTGCTAGGCAGAGGTATTATGGTCAATATACCAGAGGGAGTTAACATGATCTATCACCGTGGTATCATGAGTGAGAAGTTTGTAAATAGATTTGGCTTTGACCTTGGAGAGGAGGGAGCCATCCTTCAATTGAAATGAGACGTATTTGTGAGCATCTACATCAATGTTCCTAGGAAGATCTAGACAAGCACAGACATTCTTAATCATATTGTAGGTTCTCTTATGCGAGGCAGGGAGGCCAAACTTATTGCTAAGATCCTCCCAGTTGATGAGATTATCATGTTCCAAGATGTCCATGAGATATTTAATGCCCTTATTATACCAACACCTAATAGAGCATCCTTGGGTTAAAGCAAGGGGTTTAGAGTTATGGTAGAGGTTCCACCATAGTGACCTTTCCCCATGCAAGGTGTTATTGCAATCAATATTAGAGTTGGCAATAAGTTTATGCACATGCTCCCAGGCTTTCCAGATGGACTTAAACACCCAAGTTCCTTGAATAGACACAGAGAATCCACCTACTACCAGATCACTAAAGGGGAGGGCTTTCCAAGATTTGGCAGACTTGGGGATGCCATTTTGTATGTTATTTCTGACAAGAATCTTCCAGGGTTCTTGTCCTTCCAAGGCATGAAATATCCACTTGGTAGCTAGAGAAATTCCTTGTGTTTTGAGATCCTTAAGTCCCAGCCCACCAAGTTTCTTATCTATGTGGTACCAGATCCATTTGACCACATGGGCCTTTCTTTTACCCTTACCATCAGACCATAGGAAGTGCTTGATAGATTTTTGGATCTCATAAATTTTGTAGTTGTTGAACATCTAGACAGAGGAGTAGTATAAACTATAGGAGAGGATTTTCTAGTAGACCTTGATCCTACCAGCCAAGGATAGAACCCTATTGTCCCATTTGTTAAGTTTTTTGTCAATCTTTTCTTTGACCCAAACGCACATGTCTTTGAGAGAGGGAGAGACAGAAAAAGGGATACCAAGGTATCTGACTATTTTATTGGATCCTCCCCATGAGTATCCAAACTACTGAAGCCAATCTGGGGGTTTCTCTTTCCACCCAAGTAGAATATATTTGGAATTGGAGATACGAGCACTAGAGGCCCTAGCAAAGGTTGCAAGTTTTTGATTGAGGGAGTCAATGTTATGCCTAGAGAGCTCCAGGAAGAGCACAGTGTCATCAGCAAATTGTATGTTGAGCAATTCAGAGTCATTTGGCATCTTAATGCCATGAACTTTAGGGGATAGGGTATCATCTCTTAGGAGGTAAAAGAGGGCATCTAAGGAAATGACAAATAGAGCAAGGGCAAGGGGGCAACCCTGTCTAATAGATGTAGAAAGAGGAATAGACTGGGAGAGTGACCCATTAACTTCAACCAGGGTAGAGGCATCTTTGAGGAGAATTTTAACATATTTACAAAACTCGCTAGGGAAACCAAAGGCTCTAAGCATCATGAGGATGAAGTCCCATTCCACCCTATCACAGGCTTTCTCAAAGTCCACAAGGAACATGGCAGTATCTTGATTTAAGGTCTTGGCCCATTCGATAGATTCCCAGCTAGTGACAAGGTTCTCCAAGATATACCTACCTTTAATGAATCCTGTTTGGGTAGAGCAGATGAACTTGGGAAGGATTTTCTCAAGGCGAGAGGCTAGGGCTTTGGTCAGGATTTTATAGGAAACATAAAGGAGGGTAATTGGCCTCCAGTTTTTTATGAGGGCTTTGTCCCCATCTTTTGGGATAAGTTTAACAATGCCCCTATTGATGGACTCCCCAAGGGTGCCATTATCAAATGCTTCGGTGTATATGTCATATAGGTCTTTGGTGACCCACTAAATATTGGTTTTGTAGAACTCAGGAGGAATTCCATCGGGGCCTGGGGCCTTATCATCCTTGAGGGCCTTAATGGCATCAACAATTTCTATCATAGAAATTTTGGTCTTGAGAGGGAGAGCTTCATTCTCGGAGATCCTTCTTGGGATAATGTTATTGCACCTATTTCTAGCATCTTTTGATGCTTCACTATCCTCCGAGGTAAAGAGGGTCTTATAAAACATTTCAAAAGCATCTTTGATCTCATTGATGTTCAAGAGTTCCTTATCCTCAACTATGATTCTGTCAATTTTTTCTCTATTTTGTTTTTGTTTAAGGAGATTGAAGAAGACTTTAGAGCCTTTGTCTCCAAATTTGAGCCAATGATTATGGGCTCTGATGAAGGCACCCCTGATTTTGACTTGTTGATGTTTCCTACGAATGTGTCTATCCTGAGGGACCCATTCCACTAGGATAGAGGAGGAAGGATGCAGTTGTATTTCATGCTCCAAGGAGTGGAAGCGATTAGTGAGAGTTTTTTCCACAAACCTGAGATCCTTGGCTTTCTTCTAGCCAATAGTTTGGAATATTTTATGCCAAGAGGAGACGTTTCTGTTCCATCTAAGGGTGTGGGATTGGGGATGTTGAGAGTGAATGTTAAAGAGTCTAACCATTTTAATGGAAGCTAGGGCATTGTTGTCATTTAGTAGGGAGGTATTTAGGATAAACTTCTTATTGAAAGGATTGTTGTTAGGGATGGAGTTCCTAGTATTGATGACAACAATGATAGGGAAATGGTGCGATAAGGTCACTAGAAAAACATCCACCAAGTTCCCCAAGTGGTTAGAGGAGAAGGAGAATAAATATTTATTAGCATAGAACTTGTCTAATCTAGAGTAGATTTGGCTAGGGCCTTGCTAAAAGTTGCACCAAGTGTACCATAGGGTGAAGGATTCAGATTTGCTGCCCTCAAGGGGATCAAATAACTGCATGCATTGTTTAAACCTATCCCAGTGAGGTTTCTCTTGGCACTTCCATTCGAAAGGGATAGCCCCGACCTTGTCATCTTGGTTTTCAATCATGTTAAAGTCTTCAGCCATGACCCAGGGGATACTCGAAAGGGCCGCCAGCCAATTCTAGAGGGACACTCTTTCCCTATGATCATTAGGTGCATATATAGAACATACCCCAAAACAAGAGCCTCTAATATCTAGGGAGGCCCAGGCCACTCTATTACATGGGGAGATGCCCCTATCCCTAATGTGATTTGCCCACTTAGGGTTAATGAGGAGACCAACTCCACCCTTTCCCTTAGGATGATTGGTGCATATTTTGATCGCATCTCTCCAAATAAAATCAAGCACAGTGTCAAGGGACAACTCAATGGATTTAAGGTCTTGAAGCATCAAAAAGTCTAGATCTTTATGACAATTTAGAAACCTTTAAATAACAAACTTCCTATCAGGCGACTCCAAGCCTCTAATATTCCATGAGATGTATTTCATGAGAAAAGGGGATTAAGAGGGACTATTTGGGAGACCATTTTGATCTTTAGGCTTTTTCTTATTCTTGGAACCAATAGGTCTGCCTTTCTTTTAGCCATGGAGGAACCTTTCATGAGGTCATCATCTTCCTCACTAAGCTCAATTAGCTCATTTTTACCATCTGCAGTTTCTACAATGTTCGACCCAGGCACTTGGGAGCTTGGAAAGCCAAGGAGCATTGAGCTAGACTTAATGTCTTCTAGACCCTTATTAGCATAGATAACTTCAATAATATGGTTGTCCTCTATTTCTTTTAGCATAGATGCTATCGCGGGGTTGGAGGTGTTAACATCAGGGGTAACTTTTGCAAATAATGAGAAATCAGATCGTTTGGGGGTCCTAGACCTGAGCATCATTTTCATAGGATTATCACTCATGCTAGCATCACCAGCACCATGATCAGACTTCTCTAAATTTTTAACCATATTTTTAACCAAGGAGGTGGTTGGATTTTGTGAAGCATTTATTATGTCATGATTCGTCGTGATGGGGTATTTGCTAGTGGTTGTCAACTGATTGGTAATTTGATCACCAGCTCGGATTTGATTCAAGGTGAGTTGTTGGGCATTCTTTCATTTTTTCTTTCTTGATGTGACTGTTTGAAAACAGTCAGAAGGCTAACCCTCAGAAATTTTGGTGGGAACCGAAGCAGGGTTGAGGGGTTCAGTAGTGGAGTCAAAATTCATTGGATTTAGTTCAACAGGGATGAGGCCAAGAGTCGATCTTAAGGTGGGATTATCTTTAGGGTTAGTATTGTTTCCAATGGAATGAGGTTTGCTTGGGTTTGGGATCAACTCCTTATCGGTGCTAGGGTTTTGAGATGCTCCTGCTAGGTTAGTGTTATTCTTTTGCTTCTTGCGGTTAATGATTGGGCAGTTCTTCTGAAGATACCCTTCCTTTTTGAACAAAAAATAGGCGTTTAGTCCTCCAAGTATTTCAACAGGGCAAACAAACATTTCCTCACCGATGTTAAGGTTTAGAAGTGGAGGGATGTCGACCCCAGGTTTGATGGAGATAAGTATTCTTGCATCAAGGTTAAGGACTAAATGCATTGTTTCATCAAGCATAATTATTCTCCCAAATGTTTCCAATACCTAGGGAAGAAAATGCCAAAGGAAGGGAGGGACATCCTTAAGAATGACCCATCTAGGGCTTGATAACACAAGAACTTCCTCATTGATAGCCTTTGAAGACCAGGCTAGGGCACAAAAGGAGGTGTTCCCAATAGTCTAGTATTGTTGTTTAAGGATTTCAACTTGGGATTCATGATTATTAAAAAAGATAATACAAAGACCTTTCTAGACTTGCCTACAGAATGAAATCTTAAGCCCTAATTTCAAATTCCAGAGATTATGAAACCAATCATCTAGGAATTTCCTAGGCAGGCATTTCTCAATATTAACACAAGCAAAGAAAATGGTAGTATCTCTTAACCTAGATTTTTTGGAAACAATTTCTTTCAACATCTCATCATTTGGAAAAATGCAAAAATAATTCGAGGGCATGGTAGGACTCTTACCTTCCTCACCAGGTTGTTCACCTCAAGGAGTCTTTAAAAATCTCGCACTAGGGTGGACTCCATGAGTAGATAGAGCAACGGTCTTGACAAAGGTTTTTTGTCATTGGAATGGACCTAATCGACAGGGCTAGGGGAATTAAAGGCACCGCCATCTGACTCTAGTTCTATTGGAGGCCACAGATGGGTCACGCGAATGACCAAGGAGGTGCAATTAAGGGTTAGATTGAGATGCTGATCAAATACATTTAAATACTAGACAAAATTAAATCAAAGTAAATGCAGATTAATGAAAGCATAGAGATAAGAAGGCAAACCGCGTGGAGGAGTTTATATCCTCCACATCATCACTGAGGTGTCCACGTTGCTCATCATAGGCTTTTCACTTCTGCAAATGCTTACACAAGTTCACAATCCTGAGCTCCTCTCTAGAAAAAAGAAAAATTATTCCTCTCCTCTACTTCTCCCGCTTCTTCGCTATCAGCGCCTCTGCTCTGCACCTCCCGCTTCTTCTCTATCAACACCTCTACTCTGCACTTCTCACTCCTTCGTTATCACCTCTTCCGTTTCGCTCCTATTCCTCCCTATTCGTGCTTGGATTCTTTTTTGAATAAAGAATTGAAGAAAAAAGGAATGAAATGCTCTGCTCTGCTATCGCGAACCCTTGATCTTTTGCTCTTGAAATGCAAATGCAAAAATCAGCAACATGAACCCTAAAAATTCCCTGGAATTCACAAACCGCTACAACTAAACCTCTAATCTTACTGCAAAAGCCTTTGAAACCTTGCCTTCTGCTCCTAGAAACCTCATCGCTGATCTGCGTGAGAATTGAAATGTGGCTATGATAAATTTTTGAAAATAATGACGATCAAAGCTCCAAACCTGTGTTTTATTGTCTCCACTATTGCTATATAATCTCTATTGTGCTCTTGCCAGAGGTTGCAATTTGAACTTGTATCTTGTTCAGGATGGAATGGCAGAGAAAATTGAATTAAAATGGAGAATCTGCTTGCACAATGAAACTGCTGCGCTCGCTCACTTCCTTACCTGATCATTAAAATCCTTTCCCAAAATAGTATGTATTGATTATGAGAATAGGAATAATAGTTTACAATTTCATTTCAAATATATAAATGCTAAGATCTAAAATTACAATTATTATAAATTTTATAATTATAACCTATATGATGATCTTTCAAAACAATAATAGGTTAAATTTGCAATAGATTTTTAAAAAGACATTAAATTATTAATCATTCAACTTAAAATAATAATCTATAGAATAAAAAAAATCATATTATTATTTTAAAAATAATGTTATATTTTTTATTGTAATATTATTAAATGATATTATGAAAGCTTTAAATTTAAAATATTAAAAACCTTAATTAATATTAACTATTATTAGGTAACGATCAATATATTTTATTAAATCAATCCATAGATTCTCTTTGTTTATGGAAACATTTTCCTTTTTAAAATTTAGATATTGACTTACCAAAAATCATGAGACCATGTTAGTTTAGGTATGAATACTCTTCATCAAAATTATACAAAGCAATTCCTCATAAATTAAACTCGATCCCATGTGACTCTAACTAACCACAATAATTGAAAAAAAAAATTGATCCCATGTGACTTTAACTTACCACAAACAATGAAAAAAAATTGGTTTTGTGTGGAGAGGAGCACAAGCCCAAATTTAAAGTAACTTTCTACAAATTATTCCCAAAACAAAAATTATAAAATTATTACTAAAAAATTCTTTAAAACTATTAAATTTAGTACCTGCAATCCTATTTTACAGAATGAAAATGAAAGGTTGTTTAAAAAAATGGTTGTACAATTGCTTGCATTCATGTTGCTTTCCATCCAGCTAACCTAGGTTTGAACGGTCATATATGCTGATTCTTTAATCTCTTCCTATGGATGTCTCTCCTATGGATGTCTATATATGTTGATTCTTTAATCTCTTCTATCCTATGGATGTCTATGCAGCCATAAACAACGCTGACAAGACATTATTTTTTTCTAGAGGGAAATGTATTAAAAAATATTATACATGGAAATTCCTAATAAATTAAAATCAATCCCCCTAAATTCAAAAAAATCGCCATGCAAATGAATATTCTTTTAACTCCTAATTTGATGGCTAGATAATGTGAATGATGAGTACACAATATTTATTCCATTTTTTTCCTTTTAGATAGTGGATATTCTTAATTTATAATTTTTGTTTTCATTTATTTTTATACAAGTTATTGATAGAATCTATATTTGAAATCTTTTTTTAATTTAATGTAACGATGAGTCAGTAGGTGAGAAATTGTGAGCCCAACCTACCTTTTTATAAGAAAAACTATTGTTTCATCTCACTCAATTAATTTGCTTTCAAAATTATGTCAAAAAAAAAAAATTTATTTTTTATTCACTTATAATTTTTTTCTTTTAATTTTTTTATTCACTTATATTTCGTTAGCATCATCCTAATCCTTATTAAAAATTAGCACTTCAAGGACTTTAGTTCGTATCATCCTAATCCTTATTAATAATGTCACTTTTCCCAACTTCAATATACTTAAGTAAAATGCATATGATTTTTTTTTTAAATATTTGAACTCTTTTACATGGAGTGTTGAATAAGAGGATAAAAGTATGTATACCTATTAAATGATTAAAAAAACATGTTAAATGATTAAATTAATTAAACAAACAATTTATTTAAATGATGGTTGAAATTATTAAAATAAAAGTAAATAGATGTAGTATATAAGTTGGAATTTAGATTTAGATTTTTGAGGATTATTTTCATTTTATAGATGATTTATTTTATTATTTGCTATTATTTTTAAATCGTAATATTTTTGTCATTGCAGTATTCTTTATATTTAGATAGTTTAGAGTTATTTTTTTATGAATAAGCATATCCATTAAATAAGTAAAAGATTACACTATTCACAAAAAAAAAAGTTGGAGGAAAAAGTTACTCCCCAAGAGTCACACAAGTATACTCAAAAATAGCCAAAAAAATGTAGGCCTAGCATAGAGATCTAGAAACATAAAGAAAAATCATAAGAAGCTAAAGGAGTAGCAATAGATGGAGGAGGTGGATCTGTAGACACGCAAATTTGTCCACTTAATTAAATGAATATTTAGTATTTATTTGATTATTTAACCATCAATAAACAGTTAATTAAATTAACCTTTAATTAATTCATCCTCAACCTCTTCTTCTATTAAATAAATAAATTATCCAGTTTATTTAAATTTATTCATTAAACCACCTCCCCAAATCAATTAAATGAATAAAACATATTTATTTAATTTAACCCCTTTCCTCCTTTAAATAAATAATTAAATATTTATTTAAATCCCTAAAGTACCCCCCCACTTGCATTCTCCTACAAATGCAAGTTGCACCTATTTTGTTGAAATAAAGTAATTTTATTTTAATTAAAATCCTATTTTCTCTCACCCACCAAACCCACTTGCCTCCTAAACCCCTTCTAGATTCTTCTAAACCATTCCTAATTAGCCTAATCACCCTCCCTAATTATTGTCACATTACTAAGCAACTTGAAGTCACTTCTCAAAACCTCCAAAGTCTTTGAAAAGAATTTAATGGCTTTTATTCTCCCAAAAGCTAACCCCTAAAATCTTTTAAACTATTAATGGTTCTTACACAACCATTTACGGATCTTACATAACCATTAATGGTTAAACTCAGCTCACCCACATGGTTAGAGACTTTACCTCAAACTCAACCCCCCATTTAACTCATGTGTCTCTTCAAGCATTCATTTCTTTGACCATGGTTATCTCCCCTAACTCTTGCGCAATAGTTTATCCATTTGATAAAGGCATTATTCATTGAATAAAATCTTGTATTCATTAACCCAATCCTAAACCTTATCACCTAAGGTAACCTTTAAGTCATCTCTAGCATTTAATGCTTCTTCCCTCTCCTCTCAAGCCATCTCATGTTGAAATTTGTCATCCTGGGATAGGGTTGAAAACCCTCATATGGATCACAAACCTATCAATCCTGGCTCTTGTTGAGGTTACTCAATCTCAACCATCGATTTCCCTATTTTACCTATAAATAAAGCTCTCATTCCTCATTTTCAAGAATTTAAGTCTTTGTGCATCAAACTTATAGTCATTTTGAGAGAACATTTAGGAACATTTTATTTGTTATTTTTGTTGAAATTAACATAGATAATTAGGGTGCTTTCTCATATTTAGGTTGTTTACACTTCCATAAGTTACTTTCATTTTTCATAATCTTGAATCTTCATAACACATCCATACATAGTGCAAAAAGCTTGAGAGCTACACTCATGTGAAATTTGGAGAGTAGAGGAACAAGAGAGGAGCAACTATGGGCATTTTGAGGAGCTTATTTGGGGGTCTTCTTTCCCTCTTTCATTTTTGTATGCTTTATATCTCTCTTGATATGCATGCTTACGATCATAGGTTCTTTTGTCTTTCATTTCTGATTGTGACTAACAACACTAACGTTTGAACCTATGTGTCCCTTGTGCATCCTTTTAGGCATGCATCATTTGGTGAACTTTGATGAATACTAAGAGGGGGGGTGAATTAGTATGCCAAAAACCTTCGCACTTAAACACTTTGCAAGACTACCAATAAATCGGTAAAATAGTTTAACAGACAAACTACTTAACAAACATGCAAACCGAAATAGCTAATATTGCATTTACCCATAGAAGCACAAACACCATAACACAAGATATTTTGAGGTGGAAACCCAAATGGGAAAAACCATGGTGAGATGGAACTCACAAGTCGCTATCTACAGAATAGGAACTAGACTGGTTAAGTTCTTACAGTGTTCTTTACCAGAACATATCTTGTTAGGAATCTCAATCTCTGTTAGGAGACAAGTCCTATTAAAGACTACCTTTCTAGAGGATTCTAGATCCACAGGTGTGAACCACCTTGTTAGAGGATTTACAAGAGGCTTTTGGGCCTACCCAGTTAAGGGCTACAGACTTGTCAAAGATGTGAGTAATCAACAAGTGTTTGATCTAGCTAATAGCACTGACTGCTTGGTTAGATCCTTGATAGCTCATTACTAATGCACTATTGCATTACTTTAGTCTTCTACACATTCATAATCTCTCCAACTCCTCAACCACCTTAAACCCTAGCCACAATATCAACTATCTCAACAACAATAACAACTTCAACCTAAAACCCTAGACATGATGTCCTTATAAAGGAAACTAATTTCATGTCAGCCCAATAGGATTACATCACAATTTCCTAGGTTCAATGAACTTGGACATACTAGGTAATACATCACAAAAAGCATCACTATAGTATCAACATCGTCAAACAATTAGTGGGTGGTAACTCATCACAAAGTATTACCAGTTCATACAAAGTGTCGGTTCCCGATTCGACAAAAATGAAGACTGGTAGAAATGTGTTATGCCACTTTAAACCCTCGTCCGCTTGAGGTCAACATGTCGCTTCAGACCGAGAAACACATTCTGCAAAACATCAATAGTCTAAAGACTATAATACAACATACCGGTTGGAACAAATACCGATTGTGTTTTAACTCATACATATAAAGAGGATCTCAATGCAAGTGTGTGTCCATCAATGACAATCACAACATAAACATAAAAAATGCCAACAATCTCCCCCTTTGGCATTGATGGCAACACTTAGGAAAATAAAATTTTGACATCTAAGTGTTTTACAAAAAAATCATGCCATTAGCAAAATTGCTCCCCCTAAGCATGTACACTATTCCTTTGACAATACAATGTATAACAATTTTGCATAAAGAGCATAAAGAGGATAAACATTGAGATCTACAGAGCATATATTCAAAATTTGATTACCAGATACTTCTCCAAATAGAATTCTTCTCCCCCTTTGCCAACAATGACAAAGTATAGCTGAAAAACCCTATTTCCATTTGATATTAAAAATAATAAAAGTTTATGACAACAAGGAATGATACTCATCAAAAATAGATTTAAAGTCCTGCAAGAATTGTTTCATCGACAAAGACTAGGACTCAAGTAGGGAGGTGGCTACTTCTTGCTCTATTTGCATCTGGGAGACTTGTTCTTCCATGGCATCAATTGTGCTCATCTCTTGTGTAACTGTTAAGGCATCCAGGTTCAAATAGCATTTATGAAGAATTTGCAATCATGGGAATAGAACTAGTTGTAGCTCCTACAAATCTCTAGACCGAGTGTTGATCTCTTGCTCCATTTTTACTGACTGGATGTGAAACTGGTGAACAGTTTGCCCATAATTTGTAAAGGAATCAAAAGGCAGCTTGAATGTGCTCAAGCAGGACTATAAGTCCTCTTCAAGTTTTTGCTTCTGAGCAAGCACATCATCATAGAACAGATGGGGTTGGTAGATTTTGCTGAGTAGCAAATTCCCCTCATCTAGAGCATCCCTTATATCCTATTGTCCTTTCTTCAGTTCAATCTGGAGCTCATTCAGCTTCTTCACCAGAGCTATATTAAGAGCTTTTTGATGCTCCTTCTTGACATTAGCCTCTGCTGCCTCTTCAAGGCTCTACACGTGATCATCTACTACTGTGCATAGGAGCTTAAGTCTAGCTAGTGATGAATCGGTGTTTGGAAGATTTGTACCTGGTATCAAACTGGTAAGCATATCCACAACTCCTTGGATTACATCCTACTCCTTCTTCCATCAAATGATTTCAAGGTGCTCTTGAGCTACCTTGATGCTCTGCATTAGCTTCGTTTAACTTGCAGACTATAGATCTATAGGACTGGAGAGATCAGCTGGTTTAGCTTGACTCCTGGTTGCCTTTGGAGTCTCCATCTGGGTGCTCTTCACCACTTCTCCTGCCTTGTCCTCTTTTGCTTTCTTCTTCTCCACTTCTCTCCTCTTCTCTGCTTCCTTTTCTTCCTCAACCTTTTTCTTTTCTGTTTCCTTTTTCTTGTTCCTTATCTTCTTCTACCTTCTTTTTCTTCTCTGCTTCCTTCTTCTTCTTCTCCTCTTCATCCTTTTTCTTTTTCTCCTCTTCATCCTTTTTCTTCTTTTCTTCTTCTTCCTTCTTCTTCTTCTCCTCTTCATCTTTCTTATTTTTGTCTTCTTCATCCTTTTTTTGCTTCTCTTCTTCTTCCTTTTTCTACTTCTCTTTTTCTTCCTTTTTCTATTTCTCTGCCTCTTCCTTCTTCTGCTTCTCTTCTTCTTCCTTTTTTCACTTCTCTTCTTCTTCCTTTTTCCGCTTCTCTACCTCTTCCTTCACCACTTCCTGTCTGTCCTCGGCTTTCTTCTCCTGTTCAGCCTGATGCTCCAGTCCTATTGCCTCAGATGGTATCTCCTGGGTAACATCCTTAGCATCCAAAGCATCGACATCAATGGTGTCGATTGGTTCAACAACCAGATTTCCTTCATCAAATGCTTCATCCGGTTTGGATATAACTAGTTCTTTCTCAGCTTTTCGGTTGGCTAGATGTGCTTTGTGAGTCTAGAAAATGGTTATCGTATACTGATGAGTGTCCTTTTTGACATCATCAACTCTTCCTTCTAACAACCAAAGTCTTCTTCTTCTAGTAAAGAAGAACCCTTTGTTTTGGTCAATAACATCAAATAATTTAGAATTTGATAGGTTGGGAAAGTACTGAGAAAAAACTTTCTCCTTAATTTCCTATTCCTTTTCTATGGCAATGTGCCATTTATTATCTAATGCCTTATACAAAGGATCCAGTGTTTGAGATTTAATCTCTGATAGCGACCGGTCATTTGTACACAAATAAACAATAATCTCCTGTAGTACTTCTTCTTTCTCCTCATCACTAAAATTATCATAGTAGTCTACTAAATCATGTAATAATTTTCTCCTAATATTCTTTATTGTTCTTTGACAATGTGTCAAAGGTTTATATGAGGAGATATCAATATTTACTGGTGCAGACACTGCCAGTTCATCCTTTGTGTTCCTCTTTGCTTGACATGTTTTCTTTGGCTTTTCCTTAGACAAGGTTTCTTCTGAGTCTGGAGAGGTGTTCCTTGTCTTCCTCTTTCTCTGGAACACTTTAGCCAGTGCAGCTTCCAGTTTCTTTTTGGCTGGTGACCACTTGGTCACTTTTGGAGTTCCAGTAGTAACCGGTGCAAATGCTGCAGGCACTGCCTTTGCCTTCTTCTTTGCTGGTTCCTTCTCTTTCATTGTTGGTGGTTCCTCAACTAGTGCTATCCTTTCTAGGTAGGTGTCAGTTCTCTTTGCCTTAGGGTCAAGGGGTGAGGCAATAAGGGTAGAGGCATACCCTTCCAGCATATCATACATCACCTCATAGCCCATTGGCTCCACTTCTTCCTGTCTAGGCTCAACAGCCTCCATTATGCATTTATCTACTTGGATGATGAAGCAAATATCATCTTCATATTTCTTGACGATGTCACCTAATATCCTCACTCTTTGGCTCATCTTCCTTCTAAGCTCATCAAAATACTTGTTCAAAATATCAAGGTAACCAGTTCCAAGTGCTTCAATGCTTTCCTTGATTTGCTTGGTTACCGGTTTGTCACCAGACCACTGAACATCTCCTACTCCTAGGAAGTAGCCTTGGAAATAAAAGAACAACCCAACCAGTAGTTGTCCAAACATAAACCTAAGGGAATTATCCTATTTGATCGCCTTCATATTCAATAGGAGTTGTCTCTGCAAACTAGTCATTCAGTAAGCGACATTTACTGCTGCAGCAGATACAAAGTTAATCCTACTGGTTGAGAATGTCCGATATCCAATCACCATACATGCATACTTCACTAGATCATCCTTGATAGGATTTACTATCATGCCTCGTGAGTCACTCGTTGAACCAGTGAGCTTGGCCATTTCAGTTTTGCTTACCGTTCTTAGGGCTGGCACTTCCCTTGTGTTGTAGAATTCGGTGACTGCATGAATTGCCTGTGGTGTGATGTCATGTGTCCTATCCAAGTACATCTTATCACCATGGACTCTGCTTAGAATGATCCTTATGTGATCTTCTATGAAATCTTCTAGGAAGTAGACAGCATTGTGGAGCTTTTTCTTCTCCAAAATATTAAACTCTGGTTTGATCTTCTTATCTTTACCACAAAATAAACCTAACTGGGGGTGGATAGCTAGAGACCCTAGGTCTTCTATTTTGCAATCTATGTAGTCAGAAATTCCCTCTTCTACTATCACACTAGCCAAAACTTGTGATAGGGCATTATACTTGCACTTCTGTTGAATAAAACTTGCAGACTCAACAGATGCACTAGAACTGGTATGTGATGCAGAAGCCATGATAGAAATCTTAAGAACTTAAGAAATACCTTTTGAAATACATGAAATTACAGCTTGTCGATTCTTCTTCACTTCACACTCCATTGGTTGCTGAATCACTGCTTTGAGTTCTCCACTTGATCGTTTCCAGTTTGAATTTGAATCTCCTTTGCGGTTTCTCAATTTCTCAAAATCTCTGCTCAAATCGCCTTTTCGTCACTTTGCTCTTTGAAAAACTTTTCTTCGCTCAAAAACTAATAGTGAGAAATGATTTGTAAAATGCTTTTAAACATATTCCTCACCTATCATCATTAATGCTCCTTCATTAGGGCGTAAACCCTAATTTTCCCTTTTTACCATTTTTGGTCTTCTGCCAAACGACAAGTATAACATACCGGATAAGGTCTTTTACCAGTGTAAACTGGGGGTTCGAAACATTTTTCCGTTTGCTCCCCCTAAGCTTTTCTGAAGCTTAGTTTGTCAGTTTCGTGATTTCCACACTAGGTGCAGAAATTGGTTCCTCTTGTAACACCATTGGTTTCTTCTTCCAGGTTTTGTTCATATCCGCTTGAACAGTGTCAACATCAATGTCTCCTTCTGGAGTGACCGGTATATCATCAGATATGTCCTTTCTTGATCTATAGAATCTTGCAATGTGACCCGATTTGTTGCAGTGATAGCAGACCAATCCAAGTGCTCTCCAAGGTCCATTATTCATGTTTCCATTCTTCCTTCTGCATGTTGCAGCAGTGTGACCATGACTATGACAGATCATACAATTTTCTCTCCATCCGGTTGCCGCTTGATAAGCACCGCTTCTTGGCTGATGATTGAAGACATTAAACCGATCGTGATTTCTATTCACAAAAGGTTCAAGGCTAGCTCCTTGGGTCCTTTGAGGATATCTTCCAGTGTTATTCATAACAGACCTGCATTCAGATGCTCTATGCCCATACTTGTTGCATGCATAATAGTTACCATCAAATCAATAGGGTCTAGGCTTATCATTTAGAAAATAAAGAAAATTGTTGTAAGCCTTACTCCTACACACATTTGTAGTATGTCCTTCTTTAAGACAGTTGAAACAAATAGGTTTAAACTTTTTCATACCTTTATCCTTTGATGTCGGTTGTTTCTTTGATGTTCCAGCATTTGTACTAGAGGTTTCACCTTCCTCATTACCAGAATAACCAAGTCCATTCATATTCTTGACCGGTTTGGCAGATTCAAGCTTTTGCTCTAGCTTGACACTACTCTTGTTGAACTTAGCAAGTATTTCCTTTGACTCAGAGAGTTCTTTGGAAATAGCAGCATTTGTTTCCAACAAGTTTTCATTCTTAGAGATGGCAGTGTTTAGTTCTCCTTGCATGTCTTCCTTTTCCACCTTGCTTGCATGAAGTTGAACATTTAGGGCACTCATCTCTTGTTTCAGCTTGGAGATCTCATGATCTCTTTCTTTCACTAGGTCTTCATCTTTTCTCTGATTCTCAAGCTCTTGACACATTCGGATAGTTAGTCCTTCCAACTCCTTTCTTAGGTTGGAGTTTGATTCATTCAACTTATTTACTTTAGCAATTAGGGTTTCCATGTCTGCTTCATCTAAAGAACTATTTTTAGATAGCTCCATCAGTTTTTCTACATGTTCTCTTCGTTTTGCTTGAGATGCCTTGTATTTGACCATAAGATCACCATAGGCTTGCTCAGATTGAATGAGCTGGTGGGTAAGTTCCCTCAATGTGTATTCCCCCATATCTCTTTCCAAGTGGTTAAACTTATAGAAAGGTAGGCTCTGATACCAATTGATGAGTACTAAGAGGGGGGTGAATTAGTATGCCAAAAACCTTCGCACTTAAACACTTTGCAAGACTAGCAGTAAACTGGTAAAACAATTTAATAGATAAACTAGTTAACAAACATGCAAACCAAATAGCTAATAATACATTTACCCACAAAAGCACAAACACCATAACACGAGATATTTTGATGTGGAAACCCAAATGGGAAAAACCACGGTGAGATGGAACTCACAAGTCACTATCTGCAGAATAGGAACCAGATCGGCTAAGGTCTTATAGTGTTCTTTACCAGAATAGATCCTGTTAGGAATCTCATCTCTGTTAGGAGACAAGTCCTATTAAAGACTACCTTGCTAGAGGATTTTAGATCCACAGGTGTGAACCACCTTGTTAGAGGATTTACAAGAGGCTTTTGGGCCTACCCGGTTAAGGGCTACAGACTTGTCAAAGATGGGAGTAATCAACAAGTGTTTGATCTAGCTAATAGCATTGACTACTCGGTTAGATCCTTGATAGCTCGTTATTAATGCACTATTGCATTACTTCAGTCTTCTACACATTCATAATCTCTCCAACTCCTCAACAACCTTAAACCCTAGCCGCAATATCAACTATCGCAACAACAATAACAACTTCAACCTAAAACCCTAGACATGATGTCCTTATAAATGAAATTGATTTCATGTCGGTCCAATAGGATTACATCACAATTTCCTAGGTTCAATGAACCTAGACATACTAGGTAATACATCATGAAAAGCATCGCTACAGTATTGACACCATCAAACAATCGGTGGGTGGTAACTCATCACAAAGTATTACCGGTTCATACAAAGTGCCAATTGTTGGTTCGACAAAAATGAAGATTGGTAGAAATGTGTTATGCCATTTTAAACCCTCATACCGTTTGAGGTCAACATGCCGCTTTAGACCGGGAAACACATTCTGCAAAACATCAATAGTCTAAAGACTATAATACAACATACCGGTTGGAACAAATACCGGTTGTGTTTTAACTCATACATATAAAGAGGATCTCAATGCAAGTGTGTGTCCATCAATGACAATCACAACATAAACATCAAAAATGCCAACAAACTTGACATAAATCGAACACACAACCTTCTAATTCAAACTAATCTTTTTTTTATAATTTCATAAAATTTCCACACATAGGTTGCACTTTAGCACTATTGACACGAGTTTTAGCACATTTGACAACAAAAGAGTTAGCGCTTTGGTCCAAGTTCTAATGCTTCTGTTAGAGATTTAGCACTGTTGTTGTAGTTATAGCACTACTGTTGGTTAAATAGCACTATTGTAAATCTTTTAGCGCTTTTGTGCTCTCTGTGTGACAACATTTTCATTTTGTTTAAAAGTTTAAATTAGTGCGTCTGTCCATCTTGTAGCACTTTTGGTGTTCTTTTAGCGCCTTTGTTATTACTTCAGTGCTTTTGTCTTAAAGTGGTGCTTCTATGTTTACACAGAATAACACTTTTGTAACAGAGAGTTAAAAAAAATATTTGTGTAACTGAATTTTTAAAGAACTTAGGCTTGTAGAAGCCCACCAAAAACCTTGATTTTTCTAATTGTTTTCTTTTTCTTGTGCAAGTTGCTAACCTCTTGTTTGCAAGATTCGAGGAGTTAGAAGTGAGGAATTTTATTTCTTTTTCTTTCTAGCTTTATTTTAAAGTTAAGATTAAAAAGAATTCACTTGCCTTTTGGTTTAAAACAAACTTCATCTTTCATTTTGGACTAAAATAAAGTAAAAAATCAATTTGGGCTTAAAAAAAAACTTCATTTTACAAAGTTAAAAAGAACCACAAATCAAACAAACAAACTTTGCTTTCTTTTGCAAGTTAGGGACAAACTTTTCATTTTGGGATTAAAACAAACAAACAACTTTCAATTCTTGCAAGGATAAAATTCACAATCAAACTTTTTTTATTTGCAAGTTAAAAAGAACAAACAACTTGTCCATTCTTGTTTTGGAAAACGCTTTTACTTTGAGAAAACATGCTTTCAATTTTGTTGACCAGGATTTTCATTTTCATAGTGTTACTGCGTCTTTTATTCCTCATGATAAGAGTGAGTCATCCTTTAAGATTTTCAGTTGGAAGTCCTAATCCTTCAAGTGATACCTCGATTCAAGTCCTTAGTACATCTGTAAATCTTTTTTCCAATCATAAAAGTCAAGTTTAGATAATTCATTGAACTTTGTGAACACGTTGAACCATTTTGAACTGGGTTCAACAGGTTCATTTAGGTTCCATAGGTTCCAAGGTGTTCAGGGAGGTTTTTCACACTAATGTTTTCTCTAAGTGTCCTACAACGGCTCTCTTAAAAACAAGTTCCTTGTTCGGTGATATGTCACTTTGTTGTTTGTCAGGTGTTGAACTCATTGAACTAAGTTCAAGATGTTCAAATATGTCCAACATGTTCAATATAGCACAAGCAGTCAACAACTTGGTATTATTTGTTTCGACAAAATTCTCCTTGAGTGTAGCATACATCTTGAACTACTTGAACACCCATGAAGTCTGTTTAGATGTTCATATGTGTTCGATGTTGGTGGGCCCCATGGGTTTTAATGATTTAATAGTGCATTCATTGCCAAATATGGAGAGGCAGAACCATGTCTTAAGTGATGTCATTCTTTGGTTTTTCGAAGTAAGTAATCATTTCGGGAACTAGCGGTTACTTCAAAAACACCGCCATGCATTCAATGCATGCGTGCGAGGTGTAATCCACAAACTCGACACACTCAGACTGAAAATTGGAATTATTGCATTCAATGTTTCCGTATCATTGCCTTCACTAATAAGGTATGAAGGATTGTTAGTACTCCATATTTGTTCCTCGCTACTGTGTCTTTGTTTTTCCTGGATAGGAGTCTTGTTTGCTGCTAGCCATCATCCGGTTGTTCAACTATGAAGGTGAGTCTTTTCCTTGTTCTCTTCAGTGGTTTTTTCTTGCATTTTCTCTCTTACAGAAAGTTTTTCTGTAACCAGTTTAGGCTTATTGTTTAAAATTATGAAGTCCACACTACATTTGTTTGGGAACATATTTAGCTTGGCATCCACTAAACCCATAGTTACAGATACTGATCTAAAAAGGGAAAACCTTGAGGTGTTGAAAGAAAGGGTGTTCAAAGGAATTGAAAAGTCCTTTGGTGTGGAGATTTTGAGTAGTGGTCTTGTAGAAGCTGCAGCTTTTCCCCCACCCATTCCTTGCCCAGAGTTGATTCGAGAATGTATTGCTAGATACGACCCAGTGTCTGAAACCATTAGGAGAGACAATGGTGAAACCCTTCTCGCCATAAATCATGAAGTAATTTCCTCAGTTTTCAAAATACGTGATTATCAGTTCTCCAACTTTTCTCCTACTCAGTCAATCACTGAGTTCAATGTAGACAGAGTCAGACACCGAAACAATGTAGAAAAATTCTAGTTGAAGGTTCCTCAAAGAGGTGGTTCTAGGTTACCCAAGAATCCTAATAAGAATCACATGTTGCCACACATTCATGATGTAATGCTTTTGTTGCACCGAGCAAGAGGATCCGTTGAAGCTTATAGCTTTGATGACTAGATTTATTGTTATGTGCAGCTAGTTTTAGAAGGAAATCAGTATTTGGATTGGGCTCAATTAATCACTGATTCAATGAGAGAACAATTGAGTTTGGCTAAATAGTTCAAACAAAACTTCTTTATGTCTTCATATCTCTTGTATTGTTTGGTTTGTGTTAAGGAGTTGGTTGGAATACTAAAACAGCTCACTGAGGAGGATGTTCCCATATATGAGTTCTATCCTATGCTGCAAAAGGATAAAGCTTTACAGGATTTCAAAAGGGTGCACAACGCTTTTCTGGGTGATTTGTGTCATGAATTGAAGAATATGAAAGCTAAAAGAATCTCTGATGATGCATAGACTTTGATAAAGAGGTTTGGTAGTTTTTATATCCAGTTTCCACGCTTCTGTTACATACAGGTAGGCGGCTTTGAGGAGGAACCCTTCAAGCTCCCTCACTTCTATTCAAATTGCTTTGTTCTAGCAGAAGTATGCAGATAACTAACCTCTGTAATCAAAAAGGCATAGCCCAGGGACAAATGGAAGGTCATTTTCCCATACAATTGGGTGTGTTGTCCTGTAGTTCAATGTCTAATGCTTTAAGTATAGGAGCAGACCTCAGGAATTTCAATTTTTCTCTTTATTCTAAAAGGAAAGGTTTTGATAACAAAGGATTTTCCCGAAGTCTTGGTCTAATGCCATATCTTCCCATGCCACAATTAGAAGATTTCTAGGAAGATTGTACAAATGAACTTGAAATATTCAAAAGGGGAAACATGAGATTGGTGTTAGAACAAGTTGTTTCTTTGCAGATAAAGTTGGATACTAAGGGGCTTGAAGAGGATTATCTGGAACAATTTGAACCAGGGTACTTAGCCCATGCAAAAGCTGAAATGCCTCCAATTAACTAGGATGAGGAAGAGAATGATAATATACAATTAAGGACCAAAGGAGTTCTAGAAAGGACCGCGACATGGGTGGCCAATAAGAAAGCAATGAAGTCAGCTGTTAAATCTCATTTTGCGAGAAGTAATAAGGATCCTCTACCTTCACCAAAGCGTCTTTCTAACAATGCTTCTATGCCTATTCATGCAGGTAAGGATAACAAGTCACCCCAGCTTAGACACAGGTCTAATTCAACTTTGGATTTTTGTGCTCCTCGGCATACCCAGTCGCGAAGTGCCACTCAAAGAAAGATGGATCAAACAAAGGATACAAGGGTGAAAGATACCATGCTTGATGCCTAGATATTTGAAATTGAAGACTTGGATGGTGAAGTTGCTAGTACCCAAGATTCTCATACGGTGACTATGGCTATGATGCCACCTTCAAAGATGATCGAAGGAACTACTCATTCCAGTGCAAATCTTAAGTGGTTGACCACCTCAGTGAACAAGAAAAGGATTTTTCTTCCTGTGACTATTCTGATTTAGAAAATGGTTGTTAAATACATAGAGAAGAATCCAAAGCTGAAGAGTTTCAAGACTGCCGCTCACCTGGATAATGATAAGGAAATTGGAAAATGGGTTGCTAAAATCACCTCGTACAAACCCAAGGATGAAAAAAAGAGGCTAGCCCTGATGATTTTGAGATCACAAAGGTGGAATTAGGGAACATGAGGAGAGACACAAACAACCACTTCTTCCAAGTGTCAGCAAAGAAAATGCTCACTAGGTCGGAAAAGGATGGGCGAGAAAAGAGAGAACTTAAGCAACACATAAACATTCTGGTCTAGTTCATTGATAGTATTGGTTGCCTTGGGGCACTTCCAATATCTCATGCTACAAAGAACTTTGACCTAACTTCACTGAAAAATAAAAAGCTAATGAACCAAGTTCAACAAGCCAAGAGTATTGCTGAAACTGTGGAAAAATGGATTGATGGGATAATCAAGGATGGCAAGAAGTACATTACCGACTCCCAGAGACTATGCGATGAAATACAGGGTCTTATTGCCGAGGTTCAAAATCAGCTTGTGCCGTGGGAAAAGGAGGAGCACAAATGGCAGAATATCTTGCCTCTGTTTGCCAAAATAGAAGAATATGGAGTTACCAAGTTTTTGATAGAACACTCAATCAAGCTGGTGACGGATGAATATCAGCTTTTTATGCTAAAGAAAACCATAATGTGGTGAGTGATTACCTTCAAGTCTATGATCACCGATGCAAAGACCTCTGTTTATGAACTCTAGGATCTCCAATGCAGCATAGTAAATGATAACAAAGAGATTAACCCTAACCATGATTGGTAGTTGGGAATTTGCGGGTTGAGCACACAAGATGCAATCAGATCTTTCTGGATGAACATGGAGAAGATCAGGGCCAATGGTAACTTCACACCTGAAGATATAACCAGGGTGGCAAGGATTGAGTCTATGACTTTCATTGGAAATGATCAACTACCGAAACATTCCAAGAAGATGGTGCAACACTGGTGGAATAAAGAGGTGGCAAAGGCGAAGCTCAACGCAATGAAAGTCCCAAGCCAATCCATTATTCAAGAACTCACAACCACCCACGATGCCTGTGAAAGCGGAGAGGATGATGATGATGGAAATATGGCATAATGCATTAATTTAGGGCTGGTTTCTTTTATCTTTGTAATTTCTCATGGTTATGCAAAGACTTCCGGACATCTGTCCCAAAATACTTCATGTTGGTTTCATAACTGTTTATGGGGGTGGTTGAGTTTTTAGGGAGACCTCCCCTGTTCAAAACTATAAATTATGAAAAATTAGATAGTATAGGGGTTAGATTTAGTGACCATTTTTTTTGGTTTTTTGCTCTGTTTTGGTGTATTTTCTGTTTTGTCAAAGGAAAAATCAAACTGCTAAATCTAGAATGGAAGAAGATTTGTAGATGTATTTTCATGCCTTTGTTGCATTAGAATATATTGTGTAGGGGAAAAAGTGAGACTAGGTTAACATGCCCTAATCCTACCTTTTGACACACATTACAAAATACGAAAGAGCCTAGAGATATCACACAATTGGCTACTTCTCTTTGTGAAAGAGAGAGCCATGGGATATCTATTAGGATTTCTATTCCCTTGTTGAAATTGGAAGATCAAACGATGCAAGTTCAAACCCTAATCCCAAAATGCAAGTATGAACTAATAACAAGATTGCAGAATTGAGATTAAACAATGAACAACTGTAAATACAAGGATAAAATAAGAATGCAAATGCGTACCCTAAGTCAAAATCGGACTGAAAATGTTCGGGATGGGGGCGCGGGCGCCACTGTCCTGATTCTGTCCCAAAAACTACACCGAAAATTGTCATTTTGCACTTTGGAACACTGTCAGGAACTATCGGAAATGTTGTCTGTCCGGAGGACCAGGGTGCCCAGCGCCTCTGTCTTAGGGACCAGGGCACCCAGTGCCCCTGTCCTGGTAGGACCAGGGCACCCAGCACCCCTGTCCCGGTCTTTTGCTCTGCAATTTGATGCGGAGTGCTGTCTTGACCTGTTCTTCCCGGATCTGTATCTTGCGGCATCGTCCGAGTCCCAAAACCTGACCTGATATCTGAAAAGGGTGTGTTGGTGGCTATATAGGGTTTTGCCTTAGTCAAACCCCTGCTTCGGTGATATCCACCTCCACGAATAGCCAAGTTGTTTTGTAAAATGTATTGTGTGTGCAGACCTAGTGTGTGTGCAAGGTCCTAAAATGCAAGAAAGCAAACTAGAGCAACCTAGAAAGTAAACCCTAATTGCTTGTAAATGATAATGTAAATGCTCTAAATCAAGATGCAATGTGATCTAAAACATGAATAAATGATATATTGAAGCTTGTGCAAAGACATGAAAACAACATGAAATCATACCCAACCCTCAAAGGAGGGGTACAAGCCAATCTTCAGTCGGTAATCTCCTATTATTCTTCAATGTCTTCCAAGCCCTAAATGGATGAATGAAATTGATAAATACTTGATAGAAGGATGTTGAATGTTGTTGAAGTCTTCCAAGATCTGCTCTTTCGCTGCATATGAAGTTCCTGAAAACAAAAATTGGATCCCTTCAAATGAAGAAAGAGAGCTCTTATGTAGGAAACCCTAGGTCATAATTTCATCTTTTTGGCTGACCTAGAGATTGAATATCCCACCAATTTCTTAGGGTTAAGCTTTATTTTATGATTGGATTGTGCTCCTAAAATTTTGGGAAAAATGTCCGGGACCATGTGTACTCCGGGCGCCATGGTCCCGACAACTTTTCATCAAATTTTTAGGGTCGTCGGATATGATGATTTTAGAGAGAATCCCGAAGTTACAGGTGATTTCAAGATGTTTTGACCCTGAAACCAAGCCGTTAAGTTCAAAATAGGACTTAATTAGGGTTTTTGATTGAGTGATGTATTGGAGGAATAAAATAAGAAGGGCATGCTTTTAACGAAAGGGCCCAACTTTATGATGTAGAAGATGATAAAATAGGACCTTAGACCTCATTAATTTGATTAATTAAGTGCTAAAGGAGAAATGCAATGGAAAATGTAAAATGCACTAAGGCGGGTGCTAAACTAGGTGTGAAATTGTACCACCCTAGCAAGTGCGTACAATTTACGACGCTACATTTAGCCCCCACTTTAGCAGTCATATGAGTACTACATGCATATGCAAGCTAAAGTACTTAAAAGTAAACATCATTTGAAAAAGGATATATCCATAAGTTGTCGGACGAAGCCCCCAGCGGTATCTGCAGTACACAGTTAGGAACCGCACCCTACAAAACACATGTTAGATCACAAAATCACCTAATGCTTACTAAGGAAAGTGATGAAATGTATGAGTAGCTATATGCCCCCCCCTGTTTCGACTTGCTTATTAGGGAGGTGAAACAGGGTAACATGTTTACTTACGACAAATTGTGTCAGAGAGTATTGATGAGGGATGTTCACTGAATAGGCTTCATCAGAGCACTTTTTGGAACATCCCGAGAGTAGGGGAATGAAAATACAATTCCTACGCAACAAACGGCTTGAAAATCGCATCTCCCAAACCCAAGTTATGATAAAATGAATGATAGAGGAAAATTAGGGTTTCGAAAGGTAAAGGAATGAAAGAATGAAAGTATATACCTTGAAAGTGACATTTGCATTTGTCACTTTGTTGATTTCAGAATACTATTCATTGCAGCAGAGCCCACATAGCCATCATCATGCCTTCACGATGACCGGAGTGTCCCATGAGGATTGAGATCCTATGCCAGGCCGTGATTGATGACGAGCCACTGGACGAGGTGAGTTGACTGAACGTTTGACTTTTGATTTTCTGCATTTTGACTTTTTTGTGATCGTATGCGGGCCTTGAAGGCTGACCTGGGGCCCACCTAGGGTGCCATGGTCCCTGTGGGGCACCCTGGTCCCCTCAGGGTGCCATGGTCCCTGACAGGGTGCCATGGTCCCCTCAGGGCGCCATGGTCCCAATCAGGGCGCCATGGTCCCAATCAGGGTGCCATGGTCCCTGACAGGGCGCCATGGTCCCAATCAGGGCGCCATGGTCCCCAATCAGGGCTTGGCAAGGGATTTCAAGGTTGGCATAGGATGTTCGACAGTTTGCATGAGCGATTTTGATGATTGAGCACTGATTATGGTTATGTTTTTGTGTTGCAGGGTCTTCCATACATGAGAGAGCATACGGCGGGACATATTCTTCCCAGTTTGTGAGATCAGATTCTGCGACTGACTCAGGCAGAGAGAGACACATTGTCGATCATGGGATTATGGTATGTGATCCTCATGCCAGCCATTCGGTTCCATCCTACAATGCTGATGGCATTGATGGAGCGATGGGATCCTGACACATGCACATTTCATCTTCCAGTAGGGGAGCTAACGGTTACACTCAAGGATGTGTACCGTATGCTTCGTCTTCCTATCAAAGGAGTGACTGTTGCATACACGACCGATTGGTTAGTAGAGGATCATTAGAGAGAGCAGGTATATTGCATAGGGAGAGTCATGCCGAGCAAGACGAGAGGTCGCATCATGGTCAGCTGGCTCTTACATCCTACAGGGGAGGTACCCCTTCTGAGATGCCTTATGATTGCCATCATAGCACTAGCCGTCTGCCCTAATGGGCGAGGTACGCATATGCATGGGGGTCTCACATGGTGCATCAGAGCTATGGAGAGACATAGGAGAGTATATGCTTGGGGTCAGAGTATGCTTGCACATCTCTATCGTGACCTTGAGGAGTATGTATTTGGACAGGGTTGCAGTTTGATGACATGCACACTTCTGCAGGTGTGGATTTTAGAGCACTTCACATGCACTAGGCCCGTCGGCTTTCCATTGAGTACGGCTAGAGAGCGACCTAGGGTGTTTGCTTATCCACTTACCAGCGAGTGGAGATTTGGAGATTTGTTATATTGGAGAGTGATTTTTGATAGATTGATAGCCGAGGTGATAGTGTGGATACCCTACCTACGGATGCATAGATGGGATGGGATGGAGAGACAGTTAGCATGCTTACAAAGGAACCGCCTACTACAGGGATGATATTCACACATCATAGTCCCATTCTACTTCGACTGAGTACGGAGGCAGTTTGGGCTAGAGCAGTACGTTCCAGCCGATGTACCCATCTATACTCAACACTCATGAGTCCTTCCCAGACCTAGAGTAGTAGCGAGACCGATGATAGATGACATTGAGACTACAGACATAGAGGGATCTGATTAGGATGTAGTTACTGATTACTCTGTAGAGCCTGGAGCACAGTGCAGGTATGTCTCATGGTTTATGAGATCATATCTAGGTCCTATCTTTCCACCAGATCACCCGACAGGCCATCCAGGCCCATGGAGACATGGAGACCGAGACGAGGACCAAGGATCCAGGTCAAAGGAGCTAGAGGAGGGAGAGGGTCATGAGGAGGTGAGAGATCCTGATCCACCTATAGGCAGTCAGCCCAGTGCTGAGGAGGAGGAGGAGGACACAGATAGAGATGAGGACGAGGAGGATGCAGGTGAGGATGCAGATGAGGATGACAATGAGGATGATGAGGAGGATGACAAGGAGGAGGATAGAGATGATGAGGAGGAGTTGGATGTAGCTCCCCACCATTCAGGAGACGATACCATAGCTTTGGATCCTCCTCTTATTCCCCAACAGGGGGAACATGAGGCGATATGGAGACCTGTTCCTAGTACCATCCAGCCTACACCCATTGTGCACAGATTAGTCGAGTGAGGGGAGCATAGTAGATCCCAGTCACAGATGCTACCGTATCATGATCCCTACTGGCATGAGGGAGACCCAGGTATAGTAAGTTTATATTGATTGATTAATGTTTTGATGATATAGAATGGTACTAATACAAGAATCTGTTCTACTAGCACAGCTAATGTGCAGGAGTGGCGTTCCCTGATTCAGCAGGTAGTGACAAACATTTCTACGATAGCACAGATCCCCAGTTCCTCACAGATTGCTTATAGGCCTCAGGGGAACGCGGGTTGACATGAGGATTTGTTTTCCCCATTCTGAGTACAGGTAGACATATGGAGGGATAGAGAGAGAGTCCTATCAGAGGACCTTCAGAGGGCGCGGCGAGATCTAGCAGCAGCTCAGGCCGAGGCTACCACCTATCGCACGATCCTTATGGATAGGGATCATAGGACTTCCTCTCAGAGTCACTCACGGTCTGTATCGCGCTATACACCCATGGGTCCACCTTCACAGCCAGATCAGGAGGGAGCGTCCAGTCGACACTCTCCAGCCACTAGCCCTAGGGATAGGAGATGATTTTATGAGGTAAGAGAGGTCACATTTTGGATGTATAGTGACTTGTATTTGTATACGATCCATAGATATATATATGTATATATACATGCTTCTCTTTTGTCTCAAATGTGTTATCTTTAATGCTTAAAACAATGTATATTTTGTTTTGATTAAATCTAATACATTTGGTAAATGTACATGTATGTTCAGAATTTAATTTCCATGTGATTGATTTCTCAATGCTCCATGATTAAATTGATACATGTGTGACTTAATTAAAATATTTAATCAAGTACTACATTGATGATAGGGAAGAGATAAGTATTAAGTCTAAGAATCATATAACTAATGTGATTTAATTTTGAACTTAAACACAACATGATACGATTCTACTTAACACATAAAGACACTGTATAATATGCTAGCATAATGGAAATGTAAATCTTTTACAACTTACATAAATGAATTCAAGACAAACTATAAAGTAAAGAGACACGCTTGTCAAGAATGAAGCAATATAGATTAAACACCATAACATTTAATTCTATTTTGCTCTAATTAGGAGATACTAACATATTATCCAATGTTGAAGAACTGAAAAGAAGATAAATAAGGAATGAAGAATTAAGTGTAATATCTATGCAAGTGCATAGCATTGATAGGTTCTTTAAGAGGCATACCATCTACATCTGCTATTTTGTAAGCACTTGATCCATAATCCTCAATAACGATATATGGTCCAAGCCAATTAGGACTAAATTTTCCCTTTTCTGCAAGTAAGGCATTCACATTGCGCTGATTCTCATAGAGGACTAGGTCACCTACTGAGAAGGAATGTTGAATAACCTTATCATTATAGCTTCGTTGTAGAGTTTTATGATACGCTTGAATATGCTCAAGGGTGTTTATACGCTGTTTATCAAGCATCTCAAGCTGTTGAAGTCATTGTTCTCTATAAGAGTCATCATCTACTATACCTTTGAGAGAAACCCTAAGTGATGGAATCTCTAACTCTAAAGGCATAATAGCATCAGCACCATAAACAAGATTATAAGGAGTAGTTCCCATAGCAATTCATACACTCGTTCGGTAGGCCCAAAGAGCATAGATGAGCTGATTACTCCAATCCTTACCATGCTTATTCATGATGTTGCGAAGAATTTGTTCAATTATTTTATTGGATGATTCGGCTTGACCATTTGATTGAGGATAGTATGGTGTAGAAAATCGATGTTTGATATGATACTTCTCGAGGAATTTCTTCACGTCCTTGTTCTTAAATGATGTCCCATTATCTGAGATTATAGTGGAAGGTATCCCGAATCCAGAAATGATGTTTTCTAAAAGAAATTGACAAATCACTTCAGCAGTAGTAGAGCGAAGGGAAATAGCTTCTACCCACTTCGTAAAGTAATCTATTGTGGTTATAATGAAGGTGTGTCCTTGAGATGAAGGAGGAGAGATTTTACCAATAAGATCCAAACCCCATGCGAAGAAAGGCCAAGAAGCTACTTGAGAGCGAAGTTCTTAGGTAGGAGCATGAATCAGATTATTATGTTGTTGACATTGATGACATTTCTTAACAAATGAAAAATAATCCTTCTGCATAGTTTGCCAATAGTATCCCATGCGAAGCAATCTTTGAACCAAGGATTTTCCCCCAAAATGCCCCCCACAGGCACCTAAATGTGCCTCTTCAAGAGCAACGGGGATTTCCGATTTGTTAAGACAGCGAAGGAGAAGACCATCATAACCCCTTCGGTAAAGGACATTAGAAAGAATGATATATCTAGCAGACAGCTTGCGGATTCTAGCCCTAGTGTTTCTATTAGCGGAATCAGGAAGGTACCATCAGTCAAATATCTTACGATATGCGAGTACCATTCATCTGAGTCTATAAAGTCACAACATGTTACCAAGCTAGAATCGTCTACAACAGCTGGAGAAATAAGGTTGTGAATAACGAATTTAAGATCAACCACAGGGTCCTCTAAAGATACCAGAGAAGCCACACATGCCATTGCATCCGCATGTCGATTATCTTTTCGAGGAATAGGTTCCATGGTATAAGAATCGAATTTTTGTAATAAAGAGATAGCAAGATCTTTATATTGTGATAATTTGTCTTGTTTTGCTTGATATAGTCCTGTTACTTGTCTTATAATCAATTGCGAATCTCCATAGATATGTATGTGTTTTATATTCAGAGCTAAGGCTGCTTTTATTCCTACTATAAGAGCCTCATACTCAGCAATGTTATTGGTACATAGGAAATTTAGACGATAGGATAAGGGAATGGATTTCTTTGTAGGAGAAATCAGAACAACACCTGCCCCCAATCCCGTACGACACTTAGAGCCATCAAAGTATAACTCCCAAGTTTCATCTTTCTCTATAGAAAGAATGAAGCCATCGGGAAAAGACTCAGGGTTAGGGAAGGAGAAAGGTGAAGGGGCCTCAACTAAGTGATCGGTCAATGCTTGCCCTTTAATTGCTCTTTGTGAAACAAATTTAAGGTCAAATTCAGTTAACATCATAACCCACTTAGCTAGGCATCCTGATAAATCAGTTTTAGAGAAAAGATGCTTCAAAGGATCAAACTTTACCATGATGTGGACTTCTGAATTTAAAAGATAATGTCTGAATTTCTGAGTCGCAAACACCAAGGCCAAGCATTGTCTTTCTATCGCAGAATATCAGGTCTCATAATCGAGTAAGGTACGACTTATGTAATAAACCGGACATTCCTTACCATCTTTATAATGTTGGGCCAACAATGCTGCGAGAGCATGAGAGGAAGAAACTATATACAGAAGGAAGGGTTTAGAAGGTTCGGCAGGTTGAAGAATAGGAGGACTAGCCAAATACACTTTTAAATCTTCAAATGCTTGTTGACAATCTTCGTTCCATTGAAAAGTGATATCCTTTTTAAGAAGTTGAGTAAAAGGAAAGGTACGATCTGCAAGTTGAGACATGAACCTACGAATAGCTTGAATCTTTCCTTGTAAGCTTTTAAGTTGAGACACATTTCTAGGAGGTGGCATGTTGACAATAGCATCTATTTTCTTAGTGTCCACCTCAATCCCACGATGCGAAACTATGAACCCTAATAGTTTTCCACTATCCACACCAAAAACACATTTTCAGGGATTCAAGCGCATGTGATACTTATGAATTCTTTCAAAGATTTGATGAAGGATTTTAACATGATCCATGTGAAGAAAGGATTTGGCTAAAATATCATCAACATAATCCTCTAAAATCTTATGCATATAATCATGAAAGATAAGGGTCATCGCTCGTTGATAAGTTGCACCGGCATTTTTAAGTCCAAAAGGCATCATTATCCAACAAAATGTACCCCAAGGAGTGGTGAAAGCAGTTTTGAATTGATCTTGAGGGTTAATGAAAATTTGATTGTATCCTGAAAAACCATCCATGAAGGATAACAAGGCATGTCCTGCCATAGAATCCACTATCATGTCAATGTTTGGAAGAGGGAAATCATCTTTTAAAGAAGCCTTATTTAGATCTCGAAAGTCAGTACACATTCTTATCTTATTATCTAGTTTAGCCAAAGTGACAATATTTGAAATCCACGGGGAATAGTCGATAGGGCGGATAAATCCAGCCTCCAATAACTTTTCAATCTCAGCCTTAACAAGCAGAGCCACCTTAGGATTCATTTTTCAAATCTTTTGTTTCATGGGCTTAGCATCAGGAACTAAGACAATATTATGAGTGACAATCTTAGGATCTATACCAGGCATGTCAGAGTATGTCCAAGCAAAGATCTCAGGGAATTCATGCAATAAATCTTCATATTATTTTTGTTCCTCTTCATCCAAACATTTTCCAATTTTAATAACTTTCCCTTTATTGCAAGGATCCATCTTAACATCAGTGGTGTCACTTATGAGAAGATTACTTTGTTGAGGAGTATCCTTTAATTGAGGGAATTCTTTCACAATCTCATCATTATCAATCTCTTTTCCAAAATAGGCTTCAGTGTTCAAACAATAAGGGAGTCCCCTATTGTGATGATAATGAGGAAGAGTGTCATACGCTCCCAAGAACTCAGCTAAAGCATCGTCAGTAGGGAAGACATCCAAAGCACAGTCACCCGAAGGATCCCCATCAATGTACTCAGGGTGTTGCATTGATAGAGATGTAGAAATAGCATTTACACTAATGCATGGTCTTTTAGAAGCTTTAGTACGTTTGCAGGGATTATAGCCAAGTCCAAAGGCATAATTGTGAAAATTAGTCTCTAGAGGAACTTTTATCCCTTGTACATGAGCACCGCAACCATTTCCATGATACCCATGCTTAGCAAAAATGCGAAAACCATGACCATAACGATCAGCCATTTCAGAAAGAGGAGGTGGTTTTTCATAAGATAAAGAATCAAACTCTTCATAATTAGAGGTGTGAGGAGAAGAAGTTTGAGAAGCGGCCACAAAATTATTACTCATAGGTTCAGGTAAGATTGATTGATTTTTAGCTTCTTCCTTCTTTTCAACTTTAAGCTCTCTAGAAGGAACCTTATATTCACCCACAAAGGTGGGATTAAAATCAAGAGATCCCCAATCATCTTCTGTGAGAAACTTCTTAGGATCAAAATCCTTCTTATGTGTAGTTAAAAGTCAAGAAGAATCTTCTTCAGGAGCTCCAGACTCATCCAAAGAATTTTGATCATCGGAGAGCGAGGATTCATCGATAGATTTCTTGTTTAAAGAGTCATCACTAGATGAAGATGGCTTAGAAGAATCCCCTTTGGAAGTAGATGTTTGTAGACAAGCTTGGAAATTAGTATCACCTATCAAGGTATATGTCTTATTGTTGTAGATAAATTTAACTTGTCTATGCAATGTAGAGGGGACAGCTTGCATGCTATGAATCCAAGGCCTCCCTAATAACAAGTTGTATGTTAAATTTCCCGACATAACATGGATAGGAGTAGGCAAAGTAACAGGTCCTACTATGAGGGGTAAGGTGATGATACCTAATGAAGTCTTAGCCACATTATCAAAGCCACGAATGGGATGAGAGTTAGGCTCAATAAGAGACATATCCACATTCATCTTATGCAATAGATTAATGCTACACACATTAAGGCCAGAGCCATTATCTACTAGTGTTCGTCTTATAACAGTGTCTTTCATGATAACCACAATCATCAAGGGATCATATTGTTGTTGAATTTCACTAGTAGGCAACTCATCTTGGGTAAACACAATTTGAGCTTTAGGATTCATCACAGAGTTAACCAAAGATGCTATATTACTAGATGTATTCAGTGGAGGAACATTCAAATCTTTCAAGGCATCTTGCAACATTCCATGATGAGCAGAAGAAGTTTGAATCAAATCCCAAAGGGATATCTTAGCAGGGGTAGCTTTAAGTTGTTCTATGAGATCATATTCCTTACCCATAACTTGCGAAATACAGGGAGCTTGTGGGAGAATTGGTTGAGGATTAGGAAGGGAAACTGGAATAACAGGAGGAGGATTAGGTTGCCTATTATTTCTAGTATGATAAGTATGGGAAACCACATGATAACTCTCTCTAGTTATTTGCTTGGCATAACTATAAGGACTTATAGGTTTTCTTCCTTGCACAATGATAATTGGTTTATTCGGGGTATGAAAGGAATCATGATCATACCCTCCTTGGACAGTAAGGAGAGGTGATTTAGGAACTTGAAAGGTGGGAGAAGGATAAGCACCTTGGACTTCAAAGAGGGGCTTATTATGTTCATTCAAGTTTATCATGTTAACCAATTTAGAAGTCTTGTTCTTGTTTAAAGATTTTGATAAAGCCACAAAGTCATCAAGAGCATCATCCAACAAAGCATGATCATGTCAATTAAAAGGTTTATCTTTTGATTCAAAAGGAGACATCTCCTCATAGAGGGGATTATTGAACACAACCATGTTACTAGATTCAATGGAAGAGTTGATAAGAATGTACCCTTGAGAGGAACCATTCGACTTATCTTTCTCATCACATCTAAATGGCATAGTAACAAGGTTTATGAGTTTTTGGTAAAATGAAGGTTTGGCATCTTTAGGGTTTAAAAACTCATCTAAAGCTTCATATAATTCATCTTGGCTATACTCATAATAATCATCAAAAGCATGAACATTTTGCAAATAAAAATCTGACATTTTGAAATAAAGGTTGCATAAAATTTAAACACACAATGCAAAGAAACACACTCTTTTTTTTTCCTTTTTCTTTTTAATGAAAATGAAATGAAAAAACACTAAATCTAGATCTAGATCTAACAAATGCAATGCAAGAGGAAGCAATGATAGATTCACGTCGGGTTCACCAAAATGTGTAGGGGAAAAAGCGAGACTAGGTTAACATGCCCTAATCCTACCTTTTGACACACATTACAGAATACGAAAGAGCCTAGAGATATCACACAATTTGCTAATTCTTTTTGTGAAAGAGAGAGCCACGGGATATCTATTAGGATTTCTATTTCCTTGTTGAAATTGGAAGATCAAATGATGCAAGTTCAAACCCTAATCCCAAAATGCAAGTATGAACTAATAACAAGATTGCAGAATTGAGATTAAACAATGAACAACTATAAATACAAGGATAAAATAAGAATGCAGATGCATACCCAGAGTCAAAATCAAACTGAAAATGTTTGGGATGGGGGTGCAGGCACCACTGTCCTAATTCTGTCCCAAAAACTGCACTGGAAACTATCATTTTGCACTCTGGAACACTATCGGGAACTATCGGAAATGCTGTCTATCCGGACGACCAGGGCGTCCAGCGCCTCTGTCCTAGGGACCAGGGCACCCAATGCCCCTGTCCTAGTAGGACCAGGGTGCCCAGCACCCCTGTCCTGATCTTTTGCTCTGCATTTTGATGCGGAGTGCTGTCTCTATTCTTCCCGGATCTGTATCCTATGGCGTCGTCCGAGTTCCAAAACCTACACTGATATTTGAAAAGGGTGTGTGGGCAGCTATATAGGGTTTTGCCTTAGTCAAACCCCCACTTCGATGATTTCCACCTCCATGAATAGCCAAGTTGTTTTGTAAAATGTATTGTGTGTGCAGACCTAGTGTGTGTGCAAGTTCCTAAAATGCAAGAAAGAAAACTAGAGCAACCTAGAAAGTAAACCCTAATTGCTTGTAAATGATAATGTAAATTCTCTAAATCAAGATGCAATGTGATCTAAAGCATGAATAAATGATATATTGAAGCTTATGCAAAGACATGAAAACAACATGAAATCATACCCAACCCTCAAAGGAGGGGTACAAGCCAATCTTCAATCGGTAATCTCCTATTATTCTTCAATGTCTTCCAAGCCCTAAATGGATGAATGAAATTGATAAATGCTTGATAGAAGGATGTTGAATGTTGTTGAAGTCTTCCAAGATCTGCTCTTTCGCTGCATATGAAGTTCCTGAAAACAAAAATCGGATCCCTTCAAATGAAGAAAGAGAGCTCTTATGTAGGAAACCCTAGGTCGTAATTTCATCTTTTTGGCTGACCTAGAGATTGAATATCCCACCAATTTCTTGGGGTTAAGCTTTATTTTATGATTGGATTGTGCTCCTAAAATTTCAGGAAAAATGTCCGAGACCATGTGCACTCCGGGCGCCACGGTCCTGACAACTTTTCACCAAATTTTCAGGCCCGTCGGATATGATGATTTTAGAGAGAATCCCAAAGTTACAGGTGATTTCAAGATTTTTTGACCCCGAAACCAAGCCCCTAAGTTCAAAATAGGACTTAATTAGGGTTTTTGATTGAGTGATGTATTGGAGGAATAAAATGAAAAGGGCATGCTTTTAACGAAAGGGCCCAACTTTATGATGTAGAAGACGATAAAATAGGACCTTAGACCTAATTAATTTGATTAATTAAGTGCTAAAGGAGAAATGCAATGCAAAATGTAAAATGCACTAAGGCGGGTACTAAACTAGGTGTGAAATTGTACCACCCTAGCAAGTGCGTACAATTTATGACGCTACATATATATATACAGATTGATCATATTGTTCTTGGGAGAGGGAAAATCTGTGTGTTTTGAATTTGTGTTGATACATATCTTTGCATATGTTTATCTGATCAAATAATAGTAATGATCTTTCCATTACAGAACATTATTATTCTTCTGATGTTCTTTCCTTTGAGTGTTTGTTTACTTCTAGAGAAGATTCATGTTTGGAGACAGATTTAGTTTCTTAAATCTATTCATTCTTTATTAAACCTATGTAAATGGTATACTGAACTTTGTTTCAGTTGTTGTCATCTCATATATTGAAAAGATAGGAAAAATTGCTTTCTTCTTTTTGAAACATGTGTGAAATATCAACCTCTCATCCAAGAATGAAGTAGGCAGCCTTACATGCTTTCGGGTTAAAAGATACTATTCAAAAATAAATAGTTTAGAGCATTCTTTGAAAAATTGAGATAGGGAGCCGTACCTACACAAAATTTAGAGGGAAGTGATTCGAACAACATTTACCCAACTGTTTAGTGAAACACTTGTTCTTAAAATAAGGCAACAGAGTTCAAGATTGATCATTTGTAAAAATGACAAATCTGTTCACTAACACATAGACAACAAATTACTTTGCAAGATTAAAAAGAAAACCATGATTGTTGGAGCAACATCTCCAAATAGCAGATAGATCACATTGTGATAAACAGTTAAAAAGAACAAGTGTTTTCCATGTTTGGCATGCTTGTGTAATATCTATAGAGTGGTCCTATTTCTAACACACACTATCCTCTCCCTTGGCTCTCATGGTCCTAGGTGTAAGAGAAAAGTGTTAGTAATGCTCAAAAAATTTTATTTTTAAGAGAGGCCTACCAAGAGATGCATCACTCTAGGGAATGACCTTGCGTGGTGAATCGTTTGAGCCACTATAGAAATCAAGTGAGAGAGAAAGTTGGAGCCTTGGGTGTAGTTGTTCCTGTAGTGTAACTTACCAAAAGGACATATGGGCCCCACCACAAGTTACAAGGCTCTTAAGTGAGTCACTACAGAATGAACTTACATCCAAAGACATCGAACATTACTAGACCTCCTACTATAGAAGCCCACCCATTCTATTGATTGAGGATATTTGTGAAAAGTTCAGTGCAAGAGCATAGATGGTTTTTCTCCCAAGATACTCACCATACATATTTCCTTGAGTAGAAACATGGTTTTTTGAAAGGCTACTTGTAGCTTGATAAAAGTGGTGACTCCCCCATCATAGGGATAATCTATCTATTATGCTCGCGCAAGACTTAGTATATCACATTCTTACCTACCACGACGGGATTCATAAGGTATGCAGTACCAAAGTCGAATAAATATCAAGATGTGGGTTGAAAATATCACAACTGGCCAATGAACTTAGGGATAAAAAGTGCTTGAATTGTCTTCATAAAGTTTCAAACTAGTAAAAATCTGAGCCGACTTTAACCTTTAGGAACATTAAAATACATTTTGTAAAAAGGTTTAGATTTCATGATTGGGTTGATCTAGAGCCACACCTATTGTGTCTTTATTAGGGCAAGGTTATTGTGCTTGTGTGCTTGCTGTGTTTTTCTTGTCAAACAAAATTCAAAGAAATTGAAATCAAGTATTCATCCAACAAACATACATCAAAATTGACAAATAAATCTACCTCAACAAGTGAAACAAAATATCAGTTTGTATGACCATCATTCACATCTTGAGAAAATGAAATATTCATCAAAAGACACAATTAAAGAAGAGACAACTTGGTTCAAAAACTTTTATCACAAGAAGGAAGTTTTTCTATATCAATAGATAACTCTTTCTCTCACATATGATATTTCTGCATCATATGTGCTTATATATTCAAGGCAAATCCAATGAATTTGACAAAGAGCCTTTGAGAAATAAAGATTTTATGCAATATAGAGATTTTGATTATCACAAGAACAAAGGGGGAAAAATCAACCCTGCTTTATTTCCTCAAATCTGTATTACATACAACAAAGCTTGAGGGGAACCACCAACCCCTAAAAGAGAGGAAGAAGTAGATAACCCCTTTATAACAGAAAACTTATATTGAGACATACATCCTACCCAATTTCACTTCCATAAAAATCACAATCCATTTAACTCTCAAACACAAAAAGGTCTTGTCCTTAGTTCTTTTATAGATATTGCCAAATTAAAACAACAAATCACTTTTAGAGTGTCTCTACATCTAGGATCAATCATCCTAAGAGGCATTTCTACGTAGGTTAAAACTAGTTTATGAGTCCATCCTCTCATTGCTAGATAGCTTGGTTTGTAACACATCTCAAACCTTACTATACCTCATCACATCAAAATTGTTGAAAATACAAGAGCAATTCACAAAGAACTTTGTTGACATCCAACCTTCAGTGTTAGAGATTTAATATCCAACAAATATTTCACAAAACTTGTCTCCCATCAAAAATTTTAGCACCACCTCATAAATCATTTTCACAAACATAAAAAACATGGCTCACATAAGATCAATGAGAAGCCGACAACCAGAAATTGAAGAGGAGGAAGAAAACCTCAATGATTTTCATGAGGCCTTTAGAGGAGGTACAGTTGAGAAAGATCCCAGCACTCCAACCCTAGAAGATATTGAAAGAGAACAACATAATCCCAAGTTAAATAGGCTCTTTGATGAGATTCTCAGAAACAATGCAGATCCTCATTTCTTAAAACTTGCTTAAGAGGGTGCCAAACTACCCTCTAACTTTGATACAACATAGATATGACAAGCATTTGAGAAACATAGTCATCATGATGGTGGAAGAGGTAGAGAGTACCTCCGCTATGAACCTCATCATCAGGGGAATCCCCCTCCTCCTCCACCTTTAGAAATAGACATGTTAAGACAACAAATAGAAAATCTCACTCAACAATTAAACAGTGGTGTCAAGACTACTCGGTTTTCATTCAATGACATTTGTCCCTATCCTTTTGATAGGAACATTCTCATGCCACCTTTTCCATGAAGGTTTGAAACACCAAAATTTGAGAAGTATCAAGGCAAAGGAGATCCTAGAGATCATGTGAGAGAATTTCAAGAGCTTGTTAAAGCGTGATGTCACCATGGCAAATTCATGCAACACCAAACAAAAACAAGGGGATTTTTTCTCAAATTTCCTACAATGGTGGAGGCAACTATCTAGTAGATATTCTTTTCATCTACCTGAGAAAGAACTAGTAGAAATTTTCATTTCAAACTTAAATTATGAAATGGAATTTCATTTAGACATGAAGGGTACATAATCCTTTGAAGAGATGATCACTCAAGGATTGAAATGTGAAAGAGCAGTTATCAAAAAGAGACTCATCAAAATTTATAATGAACCCAAAGATGGTCCTCGACCACATTATAATAGTGATAAACCCAAATTTTGGAACAAGAACAAGAATGTTGTCAATGATGGGATAGGAGATGCAAAAATGGTAAAAATTGCAGAACCTATAGTCTGATTTGCTGGACAAATTCTCCCTCCTAACAACAACATCATCAATAAACCACAAAATCAAGGTTGCATCACACAACAAGAGGAATCAAAACCAAGTCAACAAAATTACAAACTGAAACGCACGTATACACCCTCAGGGGAACCCATTGAAACAATCTTGCATCAATTGATATCTTATAATCTTGTGACCTTACCCAAGACATCTAATTATGAGCCTCAAGTTAAACCTTCATGGTGACAAGACCATGAACATTGTGAATTTCACCAAGGATGAGGCCATAAGAGAAGCAAATGCCATTGACTAAAAGATCTGCTTCAAGATCTTATTGATAGAGGCAAAATTGAAATCAAAGGACATGACCATAAAACATCCAATGATGATGATTTAATGTTCAAGAAACCACTCCCATCACATGATCAAAGGGGTCCTTCCACTTCAGGGTGAAACACAGATACTACAACTAATTATATGCAAGTTGCATACAATTATACTATGAATCACCTGTATGACACAAATGAAAAAGTTGCAACCCTTACCATCAAAAATCAAAATCCTACATGCAACATTGTTATGCATCATAGAAAGATCACTATTAAAGAAGCTCCACAAGGAACATCACCCCTTCGCAAGCAGTATAATCTTGTGGAGTAGTTAGATGAAACACTTGCCCTCATCTCCATATTAGATCTCTTACGCTTGTCTCCATCACATAAAACAATCTTGGACCAATTTCTCCAAGAAGCATCAGTACCTGCCAACCTCAATACAAATCAATTTGAAGACATGGTTAGTGATCTGAAGTCATCGCCATGTCTCACTTTTTCTGAAAGTGACAATGCATCCTTCCAACAACCCCATAATGCCTCCCTCCATATTGAAGGATTTGTGAACCAACATAGGATCAAGCGAGTCTTAATTGACAATGGAGATAGTTTAAATATATGCACCTTGCTGTTGGTCACAACATTGGGTTATGTAGTAGAATCAGTGGATGCTAGAAAAAAGATAACCATTAAGGCATATGATGATGCTGCACACTCTTCCAGAGGAGCTATTGTATTACCTATCAGGGTGGGGTTGGTGGTGAACCATATAGTTTTCTAGGTTCTAGACCTTCCTCTACCATATAATCTCTTGTTAGGGATACCTTCGATACATGCCATGCAAGCAGTCCCATCTACCTATCACTAATGTATCAAGTTTCCACATAATGGGGTAGAGATTACAATCCTTGGTAATGCAAATCTCTTTACATATTGCAATAATATTAACCATCAATGAGAGATCATTGTATCTAACAATAGGGAAGCTATTCTTTCCTCATCATATGGAAATCCAACCTCTCTTTCCATCTCAATAACCCCTACACCAAAGTAAGAGAAGTTGAAAATGAAAATGGATAAGGAAGGTCCTAGGAAATATAATCTTAGTGAAATCTTTTGTGTTGGGAAATTAGTCAAATCCCCCAGAACTCATGGCAAACCCCAAGGTTTACTTCAACCACCACTGGCCAAAAGCACTTGCACATTGGTGCAATTTACCCCTAGAAAAAGTTAGGATGAAGAAACCATGGATGAAGACATAGCAGAATGGATCTACATAGACCCTATTGAAAAAGAAAGACTGAAGGCTAAACTCCCCATGGAAAAATATGGAAAAGGATTTACTATCATGTAGAGAATGGGCTATGATGGCCTCAGTTCCTTGGGACCTTGCAAACAAGGACAACAAGAGCCCTTACAACCAGAGTTAAAACCAAAAGACAACACTGGAGTGGGTTTTCAAAATGAATCTCTTCCTAAGCTCCGATTCAAAGGAAAACCAAGAAAACCCTTGTATTAGCCCATTATTCCAAGGAGGCAATCCTTAGCTATATCTATGACACCCACAATCACATCAGCAGTACCCACAACATCAACAACACTAATAATCCTACATGCAAGACCAATAATCCTACCTGCAGCACCAATAATTCTACCAACAACACCAATAATTGCACCTGCAGCATCAACAACACCGATAACCTAGGAGCAACACCAACCACATCAATAACACCATCAATAGTATCAGCAACACCCACAATACCAACAATCCCAACTTGGTACAGTAATCAGATGCTCGAAAGTGATTCAGAGACAGACTCACATGAGTGGGAATTTGATTTAGTGCATCTAAATACTTTAGATAAGGAAGACACATCACCCCCTCCACCTCACAAAGATATCCCTATTTATGGAGAAGCATGCATTAAAACCTTTTGGGTTCCTAAGATAAAAGCACCTTCCACAGGCCCTACGTCAAATCCTACACCTGAATCTGATAGGGAGAGTAACATCGATGACCTTCACACCACTATATTAACCATCATTGACTCCTCCCATGAACTTAACTTAATTGATGAGGTAATGCCTATCATCCATCCTGAACTCATCAAATGGAACCAACCAAATCCCCCATGCCTTGACCATTTCCAAAATTATGAGGCACTCATAGGCTTTCTGGAACTATGGGAGAACATACCAAGTGGGGATCATAAAGCTAGATTTGCCATCAAACTTAACAATGTAGAATACTTTGGGGAGGATGCCAAACCTTCTGCGTGCAAAAATATCACAATAAAACATGGATCTTCTAGTTAAAACCACACAGTGGCACTTTTTGATCCCAAAAAAGTCAAAACAAAGAGCATATCCAAAGGTCAAAACCTCTTTGAGGTGCCCAAGGATGAAAGGTTTGACATCCTCCCCATTAGTATGAATCAAGAGAGATCAACCATCCTAATAGAGGAAACTAAAGAATTCAATGTGGGGACCCCTGAGACTCCTCACCAAATACATTTAGCATCTCTCTTAACTCCAGAGGAACAACCAAAATTTGTCGAATTCTTCCAGAAGTGTCAAATCATTTTTGCATGGTCTTATGTAGACATGCTTGACCTAGATCTAGATTTGGTCATGCATCACCTAACTGAAGCAGAAGGAGCTAAACCTATCAAACAAAAGCTCAGAAAGATGCACCAACAGATTGTTGTCCTTGTCAAAGTAGAACTTAAGAAGCTCTTGGATGTTGGTTTCATCAAACCAATTGATTATGTAGAGTGGATCTCTAATATAATACATGTTGGTATTTACCTAATGGGGGCATCTGTATCTGTATAGATTTTAGAGATCTAAACAAGGCATGTCCTAAGGATGACTTCCCCTTATCATACATTGACATGATTTTTGACCTAACAACAAGGCATGCAATTCTTTCTCTTATGGATGGATTTTTAGGGTATAATCAAATTAAAATTGCTCGAGAGGATCAACATAAAATTGCTTTCACATGTCCGTGGGGAACATACTATTAGAATGTGATGCCTTTTGGTCTAAATAATGTAGGGGAAACATATCAAAAAGCCATGACTACCATCTTTCATGATATGATGCAGACCATAATGGAAGATTATGTGGATGATTTACTGGCTAAATCATTAACAAGAGAAGGTCATCTTGCCATACTAGATAAAATCTTTGATAGATTAGAACAATATCATGTCCGTCTCAATCCAAAGAAATGTGTCTTTGGAGTAACTTCAGGGAAGCTCTTAGGATATATTGTCTCAAGTAAAGGAATTGAGGTAGATTCTTCAAAAGTCAAGGCAATCATGGACATGCCACCTCCAAAGAATATCAGTTAGTTAAGGACATTGCAAGGGTGGCTACTATTAATTCAGAGATTCATTGCAAAATTGGCTAATAAGTGTCATCCCTTCACCCATATGCTACATAAGAATATCCACTTTTAGTGGGATGCAAGATGCCAACAAGCATTCCAAATTCTCAAAGACTATCTAATGAATACACCCTTGTTGATCCCACCAGATCCAGGCAAACGTCTATAGCTATATATTTCAGCTACAAATACCTCATTAGGAGTATTGTTGGTACAACATAATGTAGAAGGAAAAGAGTGTGTGGTCTACTACATCTCTTGCACACTAGTAGGCTATGAACTCAATTACACACCTATTGAGTGAGGTTTCCTAGTAGTTATCTTGGTAGCCACCAAATTGAGGCACTACATGTTAACGCACAAGGTACAACTCATTGCCAAGATAGATCCACTAAAGTACCTACTCAACAAGGCAACATTGACAGGTTGATTGGCCAAATAGGTTATGATTCTGAGTGAATTTTACATTGAGTATGTGGATCATAAAGCTATTAAGGGCCAAGTTATTGCAGATCAGTTGGCTGATGCACCACTCAAAGGAAACCATCCTCTTGTTTCCAACTTCCCAGATAAAGAAATATTCATGATCACTGCTACACAACCCTGGAAGCTATATTTTGATGGCTCATACACTAGACATGGCTCGGTGGCAGGGATTCTATTTATCACACCTCAAGGTGATAGCATCCTGAAGTCCTACAAGTTCACTTTCCCATGTACAAATAATATAGCAAAATATGAGACCTTGATCACAGGACTCCAATTAGCCATTTAATGGAATTTGAAAGAGCTACAGGTATATGGAGATTCTCAGATAGTCAGTCGATAAATCACAGATGAATACCAAACCAAGGATGATAAGCTTATGCCATACAAATAAATGGTTGATAGTTTGAAAGAATCATTTACAACTATCACCTTTGAGCAAGTACTAAGAGATCAAAATTGAGTTGTCGACGCAATGGCTACAATTGCATCTCTCCTAGATCCTCCATAGAATTTGATATGCTATGAGTTCTTCGTAGAATAGCTTTGGATCCCCGCTTATGATATCCCTAAATCTGAGATGACATGCCACCTTACCAATTCTGACTCCCCATTGTACAGTGAGTTCTTCAGCTACCTAAATGATCACACACTTCCTCCTAACCAATTGAATAACAAATGAAAAACCTTCATCCGCCAAACCTCTTGATACACCATCATTGCCAAAACCCTATACCAGCGAAGTTTTGATGGTACTCTCCTTCGATGTTTGGAACAAGATGAGACAACAAAAGCCTTGGAAGAGGTACATGAAGGAATTTGTGGGGCTCACTCAAGTGGTCCTTCACTAGCAAAGAAAATCATGCACACATGATACTATTAGCCTTCCATGGAAAAAGACTTCTACTATTTTGTCAAAAAGTGCAAGAAATGCCAAGTTCATGGAGATATTATACACACCCCAACACAAGAATTGCAACAAATCACTACATCATGGCCTTTTTGTCAATGGGGACTTGACCTAGTGGGTAAAATCCATCCATCTTCATCCAACTATCATAAATTCATTATTACCGCTATAGAATACTTCGCAAAGTGGATCAAAGTCGTTCCACTTACCCAAGTCACTGGCAAGAAGATCGTCCCATTAATCCTCAATTGCATCATCTGTCGGTATGGTGTATCCATGTCCATCATCATAGATAATAGGCTCCCTTTCAAAAATCAAGATGTCTGCGAACTCTATGAGAAATTTCATATCCAAAACTAGTTTTCCACCCCATATTACCCACAAGGAAATGGTCAGGCCAAAGCATCAAACAAGAATATATTGAGGTTCCTCAAGAAGATAGTCAATGTTGTTGGTTGTGATTGGCACATGTGTTTGAATTCATTAGTATGGACATATCGAACTAGCATTTGAAACCCTATAGGTGCAACCCCCTACTCATTATTTTATGGAGCAGAAGCCATCTTACCTATTGAGGTTGAAATACCATCTCTACGAGTTTCCTTGCACAATTTGATAGATGATGAAGCATACTGAGTCTCACATCTTTGGGACTTGGAACTACTTGATGAAAGGCAACAAGCTACCTACAACCACCTCAAAACATATTAGCAGCGCATGAGCATAAGCTACAATCATCATGTCAAACCTCACACATATGAAGTAGGAGATCTTTTTCTCAAGGAGAATCCTCGCAATCAACCAAACAAAGAACATCAAGGCAAGTTTGAATCCAATTGGCTGGGTCCATATGTCATCACTGCTGTCTTTGGGTCTGGGGCATATTAGTGAGCAACCTCAGAAGGAGGACCACTAGCAGATCCGATCAACAACATGCATTTCAAAAGGCTTCATACATAAGTTGTGCATAGCAAAAGGATTCATACATAAGTTGTGTAGAGAAAAAGGCTCCTTCAATATCATAAAATACCAAAAAACATTTAGAAAATAGTCCTGAACAAAATACAAAAAAATTCAAAAAAAAAAAAATTAGTAAAAAAAATAATTTATCCAAATGGTGAAAACCACTCTAGTGGCACCTTGGGTAAGTATAGTGGTAAAAACCTGGCAAACAGGTGGCACTCGTAAAGGCTATGGCTCCATTGTCTTTCAGACTTGTTGTGATCACATCCATTGCATCCATTCACCCATCATTTATACCATGGCTTGTTGTTGATCCAGAATCAGGATTATTCCTCCATGTGTCCCGCGTCATGCTTTCACACCAACACCTACTAGGGGCATAACGTTCTAATAGCTATTGATGGGAGTGAATTCTCTATTACTTGTGATTCATTGAGTTATTCATTCAACAATGTCTTGAAATAACACCAAAAACATTCATAAAATCTTAGAAAAAACCCAAAAACATTTGCAAAATGTCCTAAAAAGAAAATCCAAAAACATTCACAACATTCAAAAACATCAAAAATCACTTAAAAACATTGTAACGTGTAATTATTCCTTGTAAATACACATCACAACAGAAAAAAACATAACATTTTGAGCTACTCAAATGATGACCACCTATCAAATCAACCAACCAATCAAAACACCTGCACACAACCGTCTTCACAAGGATGCATCCTTCCTGACAAACAAGACATGGTAACATTTTCTTTGACAAGAAAATTCGGTGTGGCTAATAGGCACTTGGTCATTTGTTATTTATTTATTTATATTAGGTTCCTACGCTACTCCCGAATATCCACAAGTGATTAGAGTAGTCAAGATGGCTCCTGATATCTTTTTCTTTGTTTGATGTTTGTAGATTGTTCCAATGAAGTTTTGGGGCATGTACTAATGGTGTCTACGTGGGAAGTTCACTAAGCTACATGATTCTATGCAAAAATATAGTCATGGATCACTATGGCTTACAGACTACAACGTATACCTCGGCCATTTATATATGAACCAGAATGGAGGGTCACTTTCCTTGTTTGCAATGCTTACTTACAGGTGAGATGCTCAAACTTGGTTCCTTCTACCTTGGCCAAGATCGATACTACCATGCTCGATGACGAAAATAAAGCACTATGGATAAACACATGGATCATCATTTCATCTCATATGTATATATTGCATTCCATTGCATATCACCCATCCATTTGCTCATTCATTATTCATATCTATTGTTTGCATGCAAGTAATTCAGGTTTCTATGAGAAAGTACCTAATATAAATTTGACTTGGGTGCAATCATGATGGAGTTCTCTGATACATCATCTCACATACCCATTTCCAAATCTGCATTCTCTCACCTCTGGACAATCATATATCATGTAGGAATTGACATTCTCATTTAGCTACAGTAAATACATTCATTTCATTCATTTAAGTGCACTTATTCATTAGAGTGTATTCAAATATGTATTTAAGTACATTAGTTTATTCATCAAATAAGTGCATTCAACATAGTTGGTACATTTATCACCATATAGTTGCATTTTAATCAATTCACATTAGTTATATACATCAAGTTCATTCATTATTATTTACTTGCATTAAGGTGCATTTAATATCCTTTAGTTTCATCTCAAACCGGTAAGTTACATTCATCTAATCATTAAAAATCATTCATCATCATTTAGGTTGTTTAGTACATTCTCATTTAGTTGCATTTAAGTGCATTTGGTTATCTGTTATCAAGAACAATCATCTATCCATTTAGTGCATTCTTGTAATCATTAAATATGCATTCATTTCATTATCACTTAAAAGTTTCATCTAGATTCATGAAGATGAATTTTCTTCACTTGCATTAAGGTACAATTATTCATTATCCATTAGCTACATTCATTTCATTGTCATTTAGTTGCATTTCACATCCTGTTAATCTATTTAGATTCATTTAGTTTCTTTTTTTTTTTAATTCCATCATTTAGTTTTTTAGTACATACATCTATCGTCATATAAAAATGTATTTATTCTTTAAGTGCATTCAAACCATTCATGTAAGTACATTCATCTAGAAATGTACATAACATTTATATAAACAACTTTTCATCCATTTTAGTGCATTCATCTAGAAGCATACATAACATCTTCATAAAAAATTTCATTCATTTAAGATTCATCTTAAAAAAAATGCATCATTAATTCATATCATCATCTCATCATATCATCAACATAAACAAGTATTATCTATCATACTATCATTATTCATTATGTAAACTCATCATTTAGCATAAAATCTTCATCATTGCATCACATTCATAGCAGTACAAAAGCATCATTCATCTAGTAACCTGCAGACACATGTTAGCACATTATACATAGCATTCATATAGACATCATATCATCAACATGTATATCTAGATAGTAAAACATCTTCGTAGCATGTATCTAAGCATAACTCATATCATCATCTTGCATAAAAACATACATGTCATCACATGGATACATATCATATCATCACCACAAAAAATGATATTGCATCAACAAGAATACATGTATCAGAGTACAATGATGTCTCAAAAATATTGACTACCAAGAGCCATCCAAGTATTAGTGTAATAACAAAGCCAAAATGTACCAAAATCTCTCAATTAGCACTCTGGCTAGATACTACTCCCCCACCACCCTCACCATCTCATCGAGGAGGCCCCATAACACCACCACTGCTCTGCATCCTCTAAGACTGCTCTAATATTGCTTGCCACATCTAGGAGTAACTCATCACTCACTGACTAGATCGCACAACCTGCTCATATAATCCCCACCAATAGTCAATCTTTGTCCCTACCCACCACGTCTTCCTCAGCACTTCTCCAGTCGAACCCTTTCCTTGTGCTCTCTCCAAAACGTGAACTCTATCCTATACTTCTATCACTCTATCCATCAGATCATCTCTCTTTCACACCACTACCCCCAACTCTGCCTCCCATGCAAAAAGATGGACATCCCTTGCTGCAATCTCTACATCCCTATCCTCCAACTATGCCCCACCTCCTATCAGTCAAGTCTATAGTTGTATAATAAAAAAATATCGCAAATCTCCCTCTCCACCCATGGTTCCCCCACCCATCTCCATAGGATCCTCTCCATCATGAACAACTCTCTCTCCCATTATCTCATTGCCATCCTCTCCCCCACCAAAATCTCTCCCTCCTCTCATTTCTCCTTGTATCAACAGACCCTGTGATAGTCATAAAGGTTTTCCACCTCTACCTCTTCTCTGTAATCGTCCTCCTCCACCCCCAAATCCACCTCCCCTACCCCCTCCCCCTCCTCGTGCTCCACCAAATCCTCCTCCTCCACTAAAACCTCCTTCACCACCTCCATCTCCTCCTCCTCTACCACCTACATATCCTCCTCCTACACCCTGACCTCCTCTCCTCCTTTGTCTCTTGCCATCCTCAAATGGTGATATGAGCTTGGCAGGATCTGAAATCCATGGAATTGGATGTGCAGCATGATACTGAGTATGCTCCTCTATCACCCTTGCATCTACAATCTCTAGCCTCATCTGCCATGGTCTCGACTGTAATATCCAAAACTTTGCGAGGGATTGATCATAGGGTAACATTTACACCCACTGAAATCTCTCCTGCACTAGCCATGCATACTCTCCTGAACCCCTCAGCAACCTCTGCCTCTGTCAAAACTGTCTCATCACTCTCCCTGGCAAATGTCTCTCCACGTAGTAGGATGTGTGACCAATCAAAAACCACGTCACATACATATATAGTAGGACCACTCCATCATCCTCCCAGGGATCACAATCGATATACGACCTCCATATAACTGTATCTAGGTCATCTAATGCCCATCACCGAAACTCTAGCTTCCCTAAATGGGGTTGGTTCATCATACCTCCCTACATACACACATAGGGCTGATCTATCACCCTAAATCTCAAGCATACTGGCCGTGTGACTGGCAAGTGCTCCCAAGCCCAACTATGTAGCAAATTAATCCCTACCCCTAGTGATCTAGTCTCTCCGTAGACTACCTCATGTAGATCCCTATAGAGGTGTGCTAGCATACGTGATCCCCATGCATAGCGATTCCCCTATGTCATCATCTGCTCTATCACTTGGCCCCAAGAAATGGCTAGTCCATGAGAATGTCAACCGAGGCAAAGAAAACCCCCAACGATCACTGATAGTATTATTGGTAAGGGCTCATACAATGTTGCTATATCCTCCCATACCACAGAGCCATTCTCAATGTAAATATCATCAGCAAATATCCTCTACATGACTGTTGTCCCTAGTGGCTGATCATAGGTCACCAACTCCTCTCTAATCGGGATATGCAATATCCTCCAAACATCCTCCTGGGTCACCATCATCTCTCCCATTGCCAAGTGGAAAGAACATGTCTCGCTTTACCATTACTTGGCCAACACTATCAGGAGTCCGTGATTCATCCGAATCATGGGAAGATACATCATATCATACAAACCAGTAGTGCAGATACAATCTATCTCCATCTCAGTCAACTGCTCTCGCAGCTGCCGTGTGGTAGGATGTTGCTCCCACATCTATAAGACGGGCAGATCCTCCTACACACATCAAAAAAAAATTGGTTGTTTTGCTACAAACTTTCTTAAGTTTCAACCTAAACTATCAGTAGATACTTTTTAATCAAGTATCTTTGTGTCTCAACAGGCAATCGATTATGGCAATCCTAGACTACAACAAGCATTTATTGCAATGACCTAATCTCAACGGGGCTGCTATAATTCACCAAAACAACCAATCAATCAATCAACAAAGGCATCAAGAGCTATTCTATCTAACACTAGGGTATTTTAGTACAATAGCGTTATTCTGCTAACAATAATGCTACAACTTATGTACCAAAGTGCTAGATCAACAATAGTGTTATAACAACTATACCATAGAGCTATTTCATGGCAAAAGTGCCACAATAAGTGCACAACAACGCTAACATTACAAAAGCACTACAACTATTATTCAAAAGCACTAAACCAACAACAACACTAAAATAACGATGCAATAGCACCATTGCAACACAATAGTGCTATTTTAGGCTACAAAAGTGCTAAAACTTAGTTTTAGCACTATTCTCTTACTTGGATTTTCATGCTTGAAAAAACATGACAAAAATGCATAAAATGAAAAATTTAAGATTTGTGTACCACTGGTCTGTAGTCCTTTGGTCGTTGGTATTGGCAGATCTTCTCTAATTGGTGATTTTCTATCAGCATGACCATGATGACTGTTGCTCACTCTTTCACCAAATGTCACTATCAGAGCTCCAAACTTCTAGGGAGATAGGTGCAAATGAGGTTGTTTTTTTCCCTTCCCCTCCATATATACCCCAACACCCCTAACCCTAATCACCCCACTCACTGTCGTGGTCCTTGTGAACTTCCAATGCCTCTCATTTCTTCGTATTAACTTCGGTTTCTCCCATTCTTTCACTATTATTTATAAATTCTCCTATTCTATCTCCCCCCAATTTCTTTCTCTTTTTTGAGAGATTGGCATTGGCCCATCTCTTGAGGGGGCATTCAACCCACTAAATTAACATTTATGGGGCATATTCTTCACACCTATCTTTCTTTCTTTGAAATGATGCAAAAAACCTCACCATCTCAAAGAGGGGCAAATGTAGACACATAAATCTATCCACTTAATTAAATGAATATTTAGTATTAATTTGATTATTTAACCATCAGTCAACATTTAATTAATTCATCCTCAACCTCTTCTTCTATTAACTAAATAAATTATCCAAGTTATTTAAATTAATTCATTAAACCAAATCCCCAAATCAATTAAATGAATAAAACATATTTATTTAATTTAACCCCTTTCCTCCTATAAATAAATAAATAAATATTTATTTAAATACCTAAACTAACCCCCCCCCCCCACTTTCATTCTCCTACAAATGCAAGTTTCACCTATTTTGTTGAAATAAAGTAATTTTATTTTAATTAAAATCCTATTTTCTCTCACCCACCAAACCCACTTGCCTCCTAAACCCCTCCTAGATTTTTCTAAACCATTCCTAATTAGCCTAATCACCCTCCCTAGTTATTGTCACATTCCTAAGCAGCTTGAAGTCACTTCTCAAAGCCTCCAAAGTATTTGAAAAGCATTTAATGGCTTTTATTCTCCCACAAGCTAACACCTAAAGTCTTTCAAACCATTAATCATTCTTATACAACCATTTATGGCTCTTACATAACCATTACTGGTTAAAATCAACTCACCCACATGGCTATAAACTTTACCTCTGACTCAACCCCCCATTTAACTCATGTGTCTCTTCAAACATTCAATGCTTTAACCATGGTTATCCCCACTAACTCTTGCACAAGAGATTATCCATTGGATAAAGGCATTATTCATTGAATACAAGATTGTATTCATTAACCCAAGGCTAAACCTTACCTCCTAAGGTAACCTTCAAGTCATTTCAAGCATTTAATGCTTCTTCCCTCTCCTCTCAAGCCATCTCATGTTGACATTTGTCATCCTGGGATTGGGTTGAAAGCCCTCACATGGATCACAAACCCATCAATCCTAACCCTTGTTGAGGTTACTCAATCTCAACCATCCATTGCCCTATTTTCCCTATAAATAGAGCTCTCATTCCTCATTTTTAAGAATCCAAGTCTTTGTGCATCAAACTTATAGAGAACATTTAGGAACATTTTCTTTGTTATTTTTGTTTAAAATTAACATAGATAATTAGGGTTCTTTCTCATACTTAGCTTTTTTACACTTGCATAAGTTTCTTTCATTTTTCATAATCTTGAATCTTCAAAAAACATCCATACATAGTGCAAAAAGCATGAGAGCTACACTCATGTTGAACTTGGAGAGGAGAGGAACAATGGAGGAGCAACTATGGGAATTTTGTGGAGCTTCTTTTGGGGGTCTTCTTTCCCTCTTTCATTTCTGTATGCTTCTTTTTGTATGCTTTATATCTCTCTTGATATTCATTCTTAGGATCATAGGTTATTTTGTTTTTCGTTTCTAATTGTGACTAACAACACTAACGTTTGAACTTGTGTGTCCCTTGCATATCCTTTTAGGCGTTCATCGAGATCCATATCATCTTTTTTACACCATACATCAGTGGGTCGAGGGGGTAACGAGGAGACCACCAATCCTCTACAACCTCATCTTTCTCATCTTTATATTTTCTTGACAGAGAAATTGTGAGAGAAAACTAGGGAAACCCTTTAGAAGAATTGGGCCAACTAGAAATACCAGGAGCCAAAGAAGCACCGCCACCTATAGACCACTTGAAGGTAGAGCCCCCTTGGGGTGGAGAGATAGAGCATGATATGAAAATTCTCTCTCTCCATCAGAGTGTTAGAGTACTATAAGAACTGAGAAGGGGGGGTGAATCAGTGCTTATGATCAATTTCAAAACAAATTAGCTACTCTTTAATGATTGACTTATTAGAAGCAGTAAAGTGCACTCAGAATTGATAGTAAAAGTAAGTACGACACACAAAGAAAAATGACATCGACTATGTCCTGAGTGGAACATTGGGGCTTCACGTAGTGACCCTGGGTTATAGCATGTGCATTTATGGCATATTAAAGAATCCCCCTATTTTCAAAAAACATTGCCCTAAAATCCTTTGTTGTCATCCTCTCCCAATACACATTCTGAATTAAAAGCCACCCTATTTTCACCAAATATTTTATTATTTTATAGCTAAAATTAAAAGCACCCTCATTTTTGGGATATTAAACCCCCTAATATGAATGCACCTGATATAATATTGCCTAGCCAATGAAGCCCCCATGGATTGGAAACCTTCTTGGGGAATAACACCACTCAAAAAATGCCTCACTAGCTTAATAATCAACGTTTACAAATGTCGCACTCGCTATTTCATGTGTCTCACTAACGATGCTATCTCACTTCAATAAAAAATTTCAAATGTCTCACTAGCTTATGAATGCCTCACTGGCTTAACAATGTTTCTCAACAAATTGACTGAAATTACATACAGAGTTTTGCCTTTGTTTCACTTCTACATTTTCTAGTCTCATAACATTGAGACATAGAAACAATAGTTCTTTCAATTCACATGTAATACATTAATGTGTATAAAAAATATACACAGTTCTATCATATAGAGAGCTCAAATGCTCACATATACAATCGGATTGTGCATATGTAATATACAACAAAATATATTATAGTGAATCTTATTGTAGAAGATTTTACATATCATTACTCACAAAACCTTTACAATCTGATCATGATATAACAATGGTATTATAAGCCTTCAAAAAATCACAAAGAGAATCTCAAGGGATGTCTTCTTTCAACTGCATTTCATATAATAAGCATTAGCCTCTGAAAATATTCATAGTATAAAAAATGATCTCTCTTTTGTTTGAAGAAAAGATTACAGTAATTCAAAACATAACTATCATCTTTTGCCAAATCTGAAAAAGTAATTTGGTCACTGCAAAAACAATAGAGCATATAACTGCACGTGTAGATAAAATAATAATTATAAAAAACCCATGGAGTATGTTGTGGCAGACCCTTTATTAGGGTTTAGAAAAATTCAAGACAAACATACCTGAAGAACACACTAAAAACAATATTGAAACCAAGCATTTCATAGACCCTTAACTAGGGTTCTGAGCAAGAATACATTTGCAACCATATAATCCATACCTGTAACTTTGACTAGGGTTTTTTTTTTAAAAAAACTCGAAAGAACATGAAACTTTTCACAAAAAGACAGCTAGAACATCAACCCTTTTCAACCTTTAAAAATCTTTTGGAAACCCTTAAAATTTTTGAAATAAAATCCCTTGAACTTTCCAAAACAAATCCACAAACACATAATAGTCTTTGTACAAACAAAGACATGCTACTCTTAACAACAATTAACAAACAAAACAAATTGTGGAAAGATAGCAAGACTAGAAAGATAGGGATTTGATACACCTGAAAAATATTTTCTTCTCTTTCAGTTATCATGTCCTTGAAATCCAGTAACCACCCCAATCTCGTCTTCATCTCCACTTCACCTTGTTTGAGCTCAACTTCACCTTATCTAGGCTCAACATCACCTTATTCAAGAACACTGTAAAAATGAAATGGTTTGACACTAAAAAAAAATGTTGTGCCCTAGCTCTACGGTTTGAAGACCAACGACAACTCAAAGTGCAAATGAAATGAAAAAGAAAAACCGAAGTGCTTTTTGAGAGCTCCTCAACCAACTACCACATAACACAAGGTATTTTGATGGGAATGTATAAAATACTTTTCTTATAACAAATACCTTGTTGGTGGGGACCAAAAGATTTCATGTTCCCTAGTCACTTAAAGTGACTTCAAAACCTTTGCCTTTTTTTAATCACCAAGTGACTTAGTGACTAATAATATATCTCACGTATAACTCTGCCAAGGGTCAAACTTTCATGAAAATATAATGTTGACAGTAATTCCAAAAATGTCTTAGGGGTAACAAACTCCCCCTCTGGCATTGGTGTCAAATCTAATAAGTTTGACCAAAATCATCATAATATACCTTAATGTCACTACTGAAAAATAAATACATAATCCTAGTGTGAATTCCCATATCACTGCACAAATCAAAGAATCACCAGAACACTGAAACATACATATTTTTCCTAGCAGATGGCATGACACAAGAATGATATTAGAAATGTATATCATCACAAGATAGCACTATAATATAACCATGAAATACTATCAACAAAAGAATCGACTGCAAGATATGACCAAAGCAATCATTAGAAATGTCTATCATCAAAAGATAGCACTGTAATATAACCATGAAATACTATAAACAACATAGTCACTCACTATGAAACCAATCATGCACAAAAACCGTCCAATCGCTGATAAGCATCACTAAAATTTGAACAAGAAATTTGAACCAAACTGAAACTTCAACCGAACTATGAGCAAAAATCATTGAAAATCACCAAGAATTGCCAAACCTCCCCCTTTTGATAGCAGTGAAAAAGGAGATAAGATGAAACTAATCATTGTATGAAGGCAAACACATGATGCATACATATACGATATAAGAATGCATCATACATTTACTTTAGATTACTATTAATTCCACAAAATGCCATGGGGGTAAAAGATATGAAAGAAATGCTTCCCCTTTCTCCCTAAATTGGAGTAAATTACTAAATAGAACTATGAGGGAAAACACCAATCTTGTCCCTCAAAAATTAAAAGACTTATTTTGGTAAGGTCTTTGTAAAGATACCAGTTACTTGATTATTGGAAGACACATAATCTAACACCATGTCATCATTCAAGGCCTTTTCATGAAGAAAATGATAACTGATATCAATGTGCTTAGTTCAAGAGTGTTGAACAGGGTTCTTGGAGATATTGATAGCACTCATGTTATCATAGAGTATATGCACTTGTTTTAGGAACATCAATGTTAATACACTCAATGCATATAGGAGATAAGCTCCACTTACTTGGTGGAGTAACACTTTGTCTTCTGCTCATGTGACTTCCCTATCTGTGCATCATATCTTCAAACAGGCCCATGTGATCTGGTGTGGACACACTCACTCTTAGTCATTTCTTCTCATGATGACTACATCTTCATCTAGCGAGATTCTTGTTGTTCTGCAACCTCACAGCACACCGGTTTATTCTTCTCTTCCAATGTTGATGTGATTCTGATAACATTCTGCCTCTTCATCATAAGCACCAACTCAAACACCTTGCTCATCCTCCTTGAACTCTGGTCATGACCTTTGCAGGCTGACATCCACTTTCTTGGTTGATCTGACTTCCTAACTCAAAATAATCACTTACAAGTTGACATCCTTTCCTTACTAGTGATCTACAACACAAGGTGATATCAAAGATATCTCAACCTATACTTCCTCCTTGACAATGTTGCACATACATCTCTCATACCGGTTGACATCAATGACAACACAATGCCAACAATCTCCCCCTTTGGCATTGATGTCAACTAATGTAGTATCTGGCATACTATATAGTCTTATCTCTCCAATGAGTTCTCACATATGTAGTATGCAGCATACTGTAGTCATTCTGCTCCCCCTTTGACAACAATGACAAAGGACACTATCAGGATATCATTTCTCCCTCCTTTTTTTTTGATTGGATGCAACACTTCCTTTGATACCACTTGTTATATTGTCACTATTTGTTACATCTTCTCAAGTCACAACACTTGAGATGGGGAACTTAACCATCAAATGACACCAATTGAGTATGCAAGTCTAATACTATTTGATAGAGTACTAAATTTGTAGAAAGACTAATACCAATTGTCAATGTGCCATTGAATCCTACTCACTTATCGGTCAACCTGCAACACCTCTACAATTTTCATCTCTTGTAGTTTGGGTAGTCAGTATCCTTGCAAGTTCAAGCACACTAGCTTTGCATCATGAGAACTTGAACTCCTCTTGAGTCATACACCTTAGGTTCTTATCTCCGGTTAGGTACAATACTGAGACTCCAATCTCCTCCATGTATTGGTTTAGTTGTGAACATGAGATCATCTGATGATCTATCAACTTCATTATTTCATCATAGCCTATGACATGATCCTGGGACTACACAATTCCATACAATATTATCATTATGCCAAGAATCAAACCGGTTAGCACAAAAACATGCAACCCTATATGATCAACCACAGGGCCAAACACATGTCTTTCAGGTCTTCATCAACACCACCTGAGACATAACTTTACATTCCATGCTACTGGGTCTAATGCAATGATTTCCAACCTCATTGTTGTACATAACCTGCAAGTACCTGTTAATTGTTAACCATCACTCTTTATAACATGTAGTGGTGATCCAACACTAATCTATAGGTGTGTAGTCAATGCAGTTTTCTACACACACTTATCACTTTCTTGTTTCTCTTTTACATTGGCAATAACATGTTCTTCCATGTTGTCATCTTTGTTGACAGGGTGAATGATAAATTCAATGTGCCACTCCCCTTTAGGTCCTGCATCTCCTTTAGGTATTAGGAGATATCATCTATGTATTGAGTACACAATGCCAGTCCAATGTCTTCTTCCTCTATACCTTCTTGGTCTTATTCTTCTTCTTATTTTCAGGCTTGGGAGCAAGTCTTTCCTTCTTCTATAGATAGGTCTTTCCATCTTCTAATTCCTCATCACAAGCATAAGTAGTGCTATAGTAGCACACAACATCCATCCCAACTTCATGATTTGGGAATCCCTTGACATACTGGTTTGACCATCTCCTTCTGGTCATGTTGCTGTGACTAGAAACCGAAACTGGTGGACCTCTTACTCTTGCAGAGACATTTCTCCTTTGGTTCCATGCGGGTCTCTATCTTCCAAATGTTCTATATCCACTTTTCTGTAGAGCATAGTTGTTGTACAAACCTCCATTTGATTTCCTACATTCAAACTCTCTATGGCCAAATCCTTTGTGGTTATGGAAAACAATCTTTGCATAATCAGAAGAAGGGACATGCATGTATCTACTTTTGGATACATTTTTCCCATAAGTATGATTTCTATGAGATCCTACATTATCATTTCTAGATCTCTTTCTACATTCCCCTACCTTATGGCCATAAGTATTACATGTAAAGCAGTAACCAGTGAATGATGGCATATGACTTACAAATTTACTTTGCCATGCATGCGGAGATCTTGCTGGTTTTGCATCCCCATCTTTTCCTTTTTGAGAATGGATCCTTGGTTGTCCATTCTAAGTAGCTCTTTCATCTGATCTCTTCTTCTTCTCCCACACTTGCTTCCCCTTGTGGGTGGTAGCATTTCTTTATCCTCTACCTATGGAGGGTCTCTTGTGCTGCTTACTCATCGTCTGGCTTCTGGTGAAGTTTTCTTCTCCCATCTTCCCCTTACCTTTGGGATATGCATGATTCTTCCTTTTTCCAGCATTGATCTTCACTCTTGTCTGCAAGTCCACAATATTTGTGGTTAGGACAACCTTCTTTCGAGGAGCATATCTAACTAGGAAGGTCTAGCCTTTGTTCTCTCCAAGCAGCCATTGAATTTTTTTGTCTTTTATCTCTAGCTAAAAGGCTAGATCATCACATCGGTATTTCTTGGTGGCCTCTGCATGAGAAGTCAACTCTGAGAGGCATTTTGTCAGTCAATTATTCTCTACGATAGTAACATTCTTGAATAGCTTGTATTCCTTTATAACTCTATTGAGTTCTTCAAGTGCATTTACAAGCTCTTCTTCCCCTTCCTCATTGCTACTAGGTGCATCTTACCAGTGGGGACCCATTGTCCTCACACATTCAGATGTGTGAAGTGGGTTCCTTCTTCATCACTGCTGCAGCTCCCAACAGATCTATCTTCATCATCTAGATAAATATGAGATGTTTTTCTCACATTTCCATCAAATGTTGGTTCTATAGTTGAGGGTTCATTTCCATAGAGCTTCTTCAATCTTTCCCATAATCTCTTTCCTCTTTTACACCTATCCACCTGTGAAGAGACATCACTGGTGAGCCCACCCAATATTACCTTCATGGCTTCTTCATTGCACATGTTTCTTCTTTCTTCTACAAATTAGGTAGGAAGACTGACCTTTCTAGGGAGACCATCAACTACTCACATTAATACATCAAACCCTAAAGACAATAGGAAAACTTCCATTCTGCAACTCCAAATAGAAAAGTTTGAACCATCAAATATAGCAGCATAGATTGACACTAAACAAACCATTGTGTCCTTAATCTAGAATCTACCCAAGTTGGAGAACACTCTTATAACTAGGAACCTATGCTTTGATACCAATTGTTAGACACAATACACCACTGAGAGGGGGAGGGGGTGGATTAGTGGTCCTCAATCTTTTTCCCTTTAATTATCCAATGCGAGCATACTGGTTAATAGATCTAACTTAATATAGACTTATGAGTTAGTGGAGAGACCAACACAAATGCAATCACACAAAGGAACCTCACATAACACCGGGATGTACGAGGAAAACCTAAGGTGGGAAAAACCTTGGTGAGTAATGCTGCTAGAGACTATTGCTTCAATCCAGCCTCACAATCAAACCTTTGTTATAATGTTTAGGGAACCAAACTAGGGAGCTACAACCCTTGATTTAGGGCACCAACCCAAGAAGCTACAACCCCTGATTTAGGGCACCAACCCAAGGAGAACCAACCCCTAACTTGTTTACAGGCTACAACCCAAAGGAGCTACAACCCTTGCACCGAGCTACAACTCAATGATCACAAAAACTTCAATTACAAAGGTGGTCATCTAGTTACAAGCGAATCTTGTAACAACTCAATAGAAAATTCCCTGCTAGTGAGATACAGGTTCTCTGCAACACTGACTCACTTCTCCTGCTGCTATTCACCTATTGCTTCTCTATCGGTAAATATTACTGCTACACCTCTTCCACTTCTGTTTCTTTGCTAGATCTCCTCCTTACTTTCTGGACTTCATCAGTATAACACTTTACCGATACTTTGTCTGCCTTCTCTACAGCTCTCTTCCCTCTATCTCTCTTGGTAAAGATACTACCCATTATTCTCTTCACTCTCCCTCTTATCTCAAATACTTTCTGAGCACTTGGCTGATTTTCTTTCACTTGCAGAAGTAACTCACTTCACAGTAGCACAATAATCTTCTATTCAGTAGCACTCAACAATGTCTTTGCCCTTCTTATTTATAGACTAGTTTCCTGCCAAAAGACAATTCAAATTATAGGTAGTTAGGGTTTCTTCACCACCCTTGAGGAAAGCCAAATCCAATTAGATCTTATCGAATCTTGTCCGATCTGATCTTTTAGACTGCCAAATTGTACAATTCCACCATTTACGCATCTCCTAGATCACGCCTTTCATCTATGGTGATTTTCTTTTCACTGTAATAGTTGATCTCTTGGTCAAACACAAAAGATTTGTCATGTTGTTTCCTCCATTGCCTTGATCTTCTCAATCTCTCTTAGCTGGCTCATAGTTGTCTTCCAGACCTTGAGCCTCAAACCCCTGCAATAGCCTTGCAACATGTCCCATGATTTATGGGACCTTTCATTAAAGTTGACCAGCCCTGCATTTACCCCATCGATGTACATTGCATCTTTATCCAAATGTAGGATCACCACGTTGACTCCATGTGGCATCCATATCGACAAACTGCCAGCTTGTCACTTCATCTCGGTCCATATAGGGTCACTGAGCAGCCACTCTACTAGTTCCTCTTTCCTATCGGTATCACACACTGTACCGGTAACCTCATCATGTCTGCATTCTACTGAACTATGGGTGGAACACCTTGATTGGTCTTTAGACATGTCTTTCTTGAGCACACTCATTTCCACAAGGTGGGGAGTCATCTGCATCTACACTTTTCTTATATTCCCGTTGGGCTTACATACCAGTTACCACTCTTGATGACACCCATCATCAATCTTCACTAGACTCCTTCATTGGTCAGGCCATTCTCCTCTGACTGTATCTGCTCAGCCAGTTTGTCTGAATGACAAACACATCACTCTTCTATCGTATTAGCATTTTAGCATGACTTCTTAGTTGGTTCAGTGCATAACCCTGATCTCATGCACTTAAGGCATTCCCTCAATTCACCGATGGATGTAGTGGTATCCTTCAAGTACTTGCCTTTACCTCTTTACTCTTATCTCACCAAACTATAATGCACTCAATGCATATAGGAGATAAGCTCCACTTACTTGGTGGAGTAACACCTTGTCTTCTACTCATGTGACTTCCCTATTTATGCAGCATATCTTGAAATAGCCACATGTGATCTAGTGTGGACACTCATTGTCAGTCATTGCTTCCCATGATGACTGCATCTTCATGATGATTGCATCTTCATCCGGTGAGAGTCTTGGTGTTCTGCAACCTCACAGTACACCAGTTCATTCTTCTCTTCCAATGTTGATGTGATTTTGATAACATTCTGCCTCTTCATCATAAGCACCAGCTTAAACACCTTACTCATCCTCCTTGAACTCTGGTCATAACCTTTGCAGGGTGACATCCACTTTCTTGGTTGATGTGACTTCCTAAGTCAAAAAAATTACTTACCAGTTGACATCCTTTCATTTTCGGTGATCTACAACACAAGGTGATATCAAAGATATCTCAACCTATGCTTCCTCCTTGATAGTGTTGCACATACATCTCTCATACTAGTTGACATCAATGACAACACAAAGCCAACACCCTACTGCTACAGTTTTTCCAGATTTCTTTTTTATTTCACATCCAAGCACATTAAAGGTAACATCAAAGCCATTAAGTGTATCATTATCTAGGAGAATAGTACCTTTCCCTACAATGGGAATATAATGATCATTTCCAAATCTAAAACATCCTCCTCAGTAGGTTTCAAGGTCAACAAATTCACTTTTATATCTTCTCATTTGGTGTGAACAGCCACTGTCCACAACCCAAAGATTCTTTTTGACAGAATGCAAGGCAGTTTGAACAATTAAGGCTTCTACCTTTTTCTTAGGTTTCCAAATCAACTTGGATTTGATCTCTGTTGATCATATTTATTGAATTGTTTTATAGAATTTGATTTACAGATAGTAGCTATGTGTCCTAGTTTTTTACAATGATAATATCTGATATTACTGAGGAATTTGTATAAATTGTCATTAGCAAAACTATATTTTCTTATAGACATAACTCTGCATGTATTTTATTTTTGCCAAAATTGTTGGCAATTAAATAAATAACCAAACAAATGAAAGAGATATCTAGAAAACTTACTTCTTCTATCAGTGAACTTGCTAGTAGCACATGATTTGAGGACTCACCATCAATGAATGTTTGGATTCCTTTACCCTTGTAATCATTGGGAGTACTGATCAAAGCAGATGATTTATCACTTCTCTCATATAGTTTAAGTTGTCCTTAAAGAAGAATAAGATTTTCTTCTATGAAGTGACATTCTTTCTCTTTATTGATCAGTCTTCCTTGAGCGACTTCAAGAATCTTTTTACTTTCTTCTAACTAGAGAGTAAGATCATATATGAGATTGGTATCATTCTGATTGTGATCCTTTAGAGATACATATTCTTTTCTAAGTTTTTTAATTTCTTTGAGAACACATTTAAGCTCTCCCTCAAGGTCAATTTCTCATTCAAAATATTCTGAAATGATCTCTTCTTGAGCTTCAATAGTAGCTATAAACAAAGTTTCATCTCCTTCAAGAGACTCACTTGAAAAACTATCTATTATGTCAAGAAAAAATCTCTTCTTCTTTTTGAAGGATGTTTTCCTTTTATTCTAAAAAGTTTTTTTCTTCCCTTGCCTTCTACCATCGTCATCATCACTTGTAGCTTATTTGTTTGGATATTGTGGAAAATAGTGGTTGATTTTGCTACAGTTGAAGCACTTAAAGGGGAATTTCCCTGTATATCTACATGATTCTCTTCTAAGATGACAAACAAAGTAGACTCTTCATCATCAGGTTTATCAGACTCATATTCATTATCTCTCTTTTGAGTTTTGAAAGAAGTTTCTTTATTTATTGGAACATCTTCACAAAATCTCATTTCATAGGTAGTTAAAATACCATGAATCTCATCAATAGTAAGTTTATTCAAGTCTCTTTCTTCTAAGGCAGAGGCTTTTGAATCATATTTAGGTGTCAAAGACCTTTGTACCTTTTTCATAACTACCTTTTCTTCTAATGTTTCACCAAGACCCCGAATTGAGCTAACAACTTCTGAGATTCTAAGAAAGAAATTAGCTATTTTATCTTCTTCAGTCATTTTAAGGCTTTCAAATCTAGCCCTATAGGTCTGAAGTTTTGCCTCTTTAACTTTATCATCACCTTCACATATGCTGGAGAGTTTATCCGAAATGGATTTTGCATTCTTGCAGTTCATGATTTTGACCAAAACATCATTTGATAGAGCACATCAAATGGTATTTGAAGCCTTTGCATCACATTCATAAGTTTTTTTCTCATCAGTGGTTGAGGGGGAAGTAGAAGAGATATATGCAGTTTTAACTGCAACCCAAACCTCATATCCTAGAGAGGTTATATGCCTTTGCATTCTAAATTTCCAAAAAGCATAGCTCGTACCATCAAACAAAGGTGCCCTAGTAGTGGACAAACCTTCTTGATTCACCATTGAAGTACTCCTATGTGGAAACCCTTTAGCACAATGCAAGACAACAAGGGTTTGGCTCTAATACCAATTGTTGGAGTAATATAAGCACTGAGAGGGGGGGTGAATTAGTGATTATGATCACTTTCAACATTTTAAGCCACTCTTTAAATATTGACTTATTAGAAACAATAAAGTGCACTCAGAATTGATAGCAGAAATAAATACAACACACATAAAGAAAATGACAAAGAGTATGTCCTGAGTGGAAACCCTCTTGAGGAATAAAACCACTCGAAAAATGCCTCAATGGCTATTTCATGTGTCTCACTGACGATGCTATCTCACTTCAATAAACTTTTTCAAATGTCTCACTGGCTTATGAATGTTTCTCAACAAATTTACTGAAATTACATACAAAGTTTTGCCTCCATTTCACTTCTTTTACATTTTCTAGTCTCACAACATTGAGACTTAGAAACAATAGTTCTTTCAATTCATATATAAAGCATTAACGTGTATGAAAAATATACACAGTTCTATCATATAGAGAGCTCAAATGCTCAAATATACAAGTGGATTGTGCATATGTAAAGTACAACATAATATATTGTAGTGAATATTGTTGTAGAAGCTCTTATATATCATTACTCACAAATTCTTTACAATCTGATCATGATATAACAATGGTATTATATGCCTTCAAAAAAAGGCAAAGAGAATCTCAAGGGATGTCTTCTTTCAACTTAATTTCACATAATAAGAATTAACTTTTGCATATCTCCATAGTATAAAAAATGCTTTCTTTTGATTGAAGAAAATATTACACTTATTCAAAGCGTAACTATCATATTTTACCAAATCTGAAAAAATAATTCGATCACTACAAAAACAACAGAGCATAGCTTCCCGTCTAGATAAACTTATCACAAAAAAAACCCCGTGGAGTATGTCGTGGCAGACCCTTGGTTAGGGTTCTAAAAAATTCAAGACAAACATACCCGAAGAAGACATTGAAACCAATATTGAAACTAAAAGCATTTTACAGACCCTTAACTAGGGTTCTGAGAAAGAAAACATTCCCAACGATATAATCCATACCCATAACTTTGACTAGGGATTTTTTATTTTTTAAAAAAACTAAAGAACATGAAGGTGTTCACAAAAGACAACTAGAACATCAACCTTTTTCATCCTTTAAAAATATTTTTGAAACCCTTAAAATTATAAAAAAAATTACCTTGAACTTTCCAAAACAAATCCACAAAAACATAGTAATCTTTATACAAACAAAGACATACTACTCTTAACAACAATTAACAAACAAAATAAATTGTGGAAAGATAGCAAGACTAGAAAGATAGGGATTTGATACACCTAAAAATATTTTCTTCTCTTTTAGTCATGTTGTCCTTGACTTCTAGTAAACACCTCAGTCTTGTCTTTAGCTTCACTTCACCTTGTTCGAGCTCAACTTCACCTTATCTAGGCTCAACATTACCTTATTCAAGACCACTATATAAATGAAATGCTTTCACAATCGAAAAAAATGTCATGCCCTAGCTCTAGGGTTTGCAGAACAATGACAACTCAAAGTGCAAATGAAATGTCAAAGAAAAAAACAAGTGCTTTTCAAGAGTTCCTCAACCAACCACCACATAACACAAGGTATTTTGATGGGAGAATATAAAATACTTTTCTTACTGTAGACACTCAAAATTGTCATGTCTAATTAAATAAATATTTTATTTATTTAATTATCTAAGCCTAATTCTTCTATTAATTAAATAAATTTTTATTTATTTAATTAATTCATTTATCCTCTTCTAGCCTTATTTCTCATTTAAATAAATACATTTATTTATTTAAATTATCCTTTTCCTAAATTAAATAAATATTTTATTTATTTAATTGTCCTACTTCTTCTATTAATTAAATAAATCTTTATTTATTTAATTAATTCATTATCTTTTTCTACACATGACACATGTCATTCATCTCTTATTTCCTACACTACCTACCTCTTTCATTATTTTGCTATTTCTTTTACCTACCCTCTAATCCTAGCCGACCTCTCTTTTTTACACCTCTCAATCTTAACCCTCCATTTCTTATTGTGTCTTCTATTTAAGGAGATGCTTTCTTCATTGTCAAACCCTAATGATCTTTCATGCAACTTGGCTACACTATGATCCTACTTGGAACCACATTCCATTCTTTGTTGAGCTCTTGTGCATACAAAAATCTGAGGGCAAATATATCAAGCAAGATCAATGGAGATAGGAAGAATGGAGATCAAAAACCCTATTGGACATGTGATGGTATAATCTTTGTGATGTTGAGTTATTTTTGCATTGTCTTAGGTAATCTTCATATGTTATGGTGGATCTTTGTTCATTGTTAGGCTAGGGTTTAGTGGTTGGCTTCATTTTAGCCTTTCAATATTGTTGTTATTATTGTTATCCATTTTCACCATAAACATTTTGGCACGCCCGGTGGGACATGGATTTTTCTTAGATCTATGTTTTTTTTGCAGATTTTTCTAACCCTATATTGCTGTTTTGTAAAACAATTTGGAGAATAACCTTGTGCAGCTAGGGTTTTAAACACAAAATCAAGATCTTGGAGAGATTCGATCATATCTCATAAACAGCTAAGAAATTTTGTACCAAATTTATTTTGGAGGTTGAAGAAAGTATCAGGAGCTCTCAATCCAAAATTTAGAATTTTTGGAGCACATTTTCATTTTCTATGAATTTTTTATGATTTTTCATAAAAAATTAATTTTGAGAGCAAATGAGAGAATTTTTTGGATTTTCTTACATTTTTCAAAATATTTCATAATTATACACAGGATCTATTCTTTGTGATTTTAATTTTGATGCAAAATATTTTCATAAAAGTCAGATCTTTAAAAATTAGGGTTTTTCTTTATTTTGATCAGATCTCACAAACGGCTTCAAATTTTGACATAAGATATTTTTTGCAGGTCAATAAAAGTATCAAAAAGATTTAGTAAAAATTTCAAATTTTTTGGATCGATTTTGCATTTTATATGAATTTTTTATGATTTTTCATAAAAAATTAATTTTGAGAGAAAATTAGAGAATTTTTCAAATTTTCTTACATTTTTGGAAATCTCTCAGAATTATACATAGGATTTGTTCTTTGTAATTTTAAATTTGATGCAAAATCATTCTTCAAAAATCAGATCTTTGAAAATTAGGGTTTTGCATTATTTTACTCATATCTCACAAACTGCTTGGATTTGTTGTAGGAAATTTTTTGTGCAGGTTTGGAAGACCATCAATACTCTTCACTAAAATTTGAGATTTTTTGGATCGATTTTGTATTTTATATGAATTTTTTATTATTTTTCATAAAAAATTAATTTTTGAAGCAAATTAGCAAATTTATTGGATTTTCTTACGTTTCTGGAAATCTCTTAAAATTTTATAGGAGGTCTTTTTTTATGATGAATCGGGTCTTTGAATTGGTCAACAAAACGCATTGTTGAAGGCCCCTATTTCACAAAATCTTTTGGATCTAAAATTTACCTAACTTGTGTGCTTGCAGGAAGGGGTGATCATTTGAAACAATCCAAACTACTAATAAATCTTTGTTGTAGGTCCTTGCCAAGGGTTTTTGGATTTTTATTGTGTGTCTTGTTTTCATAGACTAGCAAACACTTCAATTGGTGCACTGAAATTGAATCATTGTCTTTTGTGTCTTGAGCAATAGGCTCTTTTTGTTTAATCTTTAGAGGGCCTGTCTTCCCGTGTGGTCATTAGGACTACGAGTGAGAAGAAAACGACCCAAGTGGTAGCAAGGAAAACCCACCTCATCCAAACCACTATAATCAAATGTATTCATGGTGAAAACTATGAATAACGTGTGTTGATTAGTTCATACCGACACTATGTCTCCCCATAAACCCGTTTGATCAAATTTATTTGATCATTTGTAGGGCGTAACCCCTACCAAGTGGGAGCCTTCTGTATTTACAGAGCTGAAAGTGCCGCATGTATGGCCACACGAGCAGATGCCCTTACTAGCACCTTTTTGTTTTAGAAGCCCAAATCCTTCTAGTTGTTGGGGCAGGAGGTCAGACCTCTGGTAGCGGCCCACACACATACAGTTCTTAGTAGAGATACAAAGTTCGCCATGGGGAGTTTTCATGGGGACTGATGCTTGGCTGACCCGAGAAGTGAGTGCCGAGGGTGGACCAGTGAGGTCAAGCATCTAAGTTTCCGCTCTGAATAGCGTAGCCTTGGGGGTAAAACCCTATGTGGGATCAACAACTATTGTCTTGGCCGGCCTTAAGATTTGTACTTGTCTTATGCTAAACACTCAAACATTCAAGACAAAACAACAAAAACATTGTGTCTTTTGTGTCTTCAAGTGTATGCAAAACTTTTCACATCAAACAACACACTTTTGGAGTCTAAACAGTTTGCAAACATTGAGTCATCAACATTGTGTCCTCTTGTCACGAAAAATAGTCAAACATTCAGATTTGGTCACAACCAAAAACTTCACAAATTGGAAAAATTTCACAGTCCAGCAAACAAAAGAAATCAGTTTCGGAATACTTGAGCTTCCTAGGTTGTTTCTTCAGGTTTCATCTAGCATTCAACCTGTCCTTGGGTCTCACATAGTCCATCATTGCTTCACATCTCATTTTACATTCACAATTGTCTAAACTTGAGTCAAAAGGTCACTTGCTTGTCCTCATCATACTTTGTCAACACCCTACATACAACTACACTTTTACTAAGTGGTCCCTCATCGAGGTTTCTTACCTTTGGGTCTCATTTGGTCTTACTTAGAGTCAAGGTCAGCTTACCTCATCAAGAGAAACTATCCTCTCTTTGGAAGTCACACCTACTCTACTACTTACATACTTGGTCTTACACTTTGGACATTGCAAGAACACCTCAGATTCATTTACACTCCATACAACTCTTGGTCTTCCATACTTTTTCCATTTTTCATCTAGTCTCTCACATCTTGGTCAAATACCTAGTTCATGGTTGAAACACGCCTTCAAAAATCTAGGAGAATAGCTAAAGAAGCTCAAGAATCCGCAAACATGAGTTCTTATGAGTATGACAATGATTTATTCTTCAATCCTGAGCACACTACATTACCAGACATGGATGTTTATAGAAACAATCCAAATGTGGAAAGCGCAAACACTATAAACAACAATACTACACACAATGACAATGTGGACAACTCTTCAATACTATCAGCAGACATAGAAGAATCCATAATGAATCCTCATTTCAATAGATTGGTTGAAGAGATAATGAGGAGAGATCGACAATACTTTTTACATATGATGGCACAAAGTGGAGCTAAAATACCGCATGATTTTGACTTATCTCAACTTATGGAAAGTCGACCCTCACAACAAACTCAACCCAACATGGATCAAAGGAGACCAAATAGTGGAGGAAATCGAGGACCGAATGTGATGACTGAGTCACCATCAGTTTTGCTTCAAAAACTAGCAATCCCACATACACAAGCTCAAACATATGATACTTACACTCAAAGACCATCATGGAGGCCTTATGCAGACAAATATGCTCAATCACATGCTCAAGGTATGGATCAATCAAGACAAGTGGATACTCAAGGACATCCTCAAAATTTTGACACAAGGAGACCTCATGTCAAAATTGGGGGCAACACAATGGAAAATGAAAGGCCTATTGAATATGGTATATATGCACAAAATAGATATGGGGTTCCTCAACAAGAAGTTATGCCAAGTGCTCCATATATGTCGCAACAATATAGACCTCCATATGGACATGTCTACGATCAGTATCATCCATACATGCAACAAGCTCCTCCTCAAATGGGTGTATCAAACATGGGGTATGCTACAAGAAATCAATCTCCTCCCAAAAATAATTTGGAGCAACAAATTAGAGATCTACAAAAGAAAGTGGAGGACATGAGTACATCAAAACCAACATACACTATGAGAGATATATGTCCTTATCCCTTCGATAAGAGCATTCCAATGCCTACATTTCCTGCACACTTTGTGATGCCAAAATTTGATAAGTATAGAGGGAGAGGAGACCCTAAGGCACACATAAGACAATTCTTCATAGCTTGCATTGAGGTAGCGGTAGAAGAAACATACTTGATGATGTTGTTCCCCCAGAGCTTAGGCGATCAGGCTATGGAATGGTTTTCTCAATTACCTCCTGGTATTAAGTCATGGGGTTACTTAGCAGAGGCATTCATTCAGCATTTCTCTTGCAATATAGAAACAGATGTCTCAGTAACTACCTTGTGCAATATGAAACAAAAGGAAGGAGAATCTTTTGCAACATTTTTACAAAGATGGAGAAATTTAGCTAGCAGATGCTCTTACGAAATCCCACAGAAACAGATGGTAGAAATGTTCACACAAAACGTTAACAAGGCTATTGGCTATGATCTTAGAAAAGCTTGTTTGTCTACATTCAAGGATGTTATTGAAAAGGGCCTAGCAACAGAAAAAGTCTTAATTGAACAAGGAGTTATTAAGATATTCAAAGAAAACAAAGAGGACTTTAAAGGAAAGGACAAACCAAAATTTTGGAACAAGAACAAGAACACAGTTAATGATGGTGTTGTTGATGCCAACACAGTGAGACCCAAGTTCGTCTTTTCTGGATCAAGTTCTACCAACAATCAAGTGAACAATCAAACAACTTCTAAACCACGAAGGAAGTACACTCCATTGGGAGAACCACTTGAATCAGTATTCAAAAAGCTTGTGGCAAACAAAGTGATCACAGTTCCAGATTTTCCTCCATATGAACCAAAGGTCAAACCAAATTGGTGGAATGATGATGAGTATTGCGAATTTCATAAGAGTAAGGGTCACAAAACAGGTAATTGCCATCGATTGAAAAACATTATGCAAGATCTCATTGATAGAGGTGATATTGAGATTGAGGGACATTCATCTAATCAAGAACATGAGGTGTTTAAGGAACCATTCCCAAAACATGACAAAGGAAAAGGCAAAGTCACAGATGAGCAAGCCAATTACACTAGAGCACCTTACAATTATGATTCTACTATCAATCACATCTCAATGGACAATCATATCTCTACCATTACTATCAAAAACAAAAATCCTGAGAATCCTCCTCAGTGACCTAAGATTGTCCTAAGAGGTGTTGGATCTTCGTTCGAATCTACCTCTGAATGTCATGTTACAACCCGTCGAGGTAAGATTACGTTGCCAGGTGCCTCCACTAAGAATACCAATCCTTCATCAACCAAGCCTGAGTATGACCTTGTAGAACAATTAGGGAAGACACCCGTGCTCATCTCCATTCTTGAGCTCTTACGTATATCCCCTGCACATAAAGCCATCCTTGACAAAATCTTGAGAGACACTGCTGTCCCTACTGATTTGAACGTGGACCAGTTTCAAGCTATGGTGGGATACCTATCCATTCCACATTCCCTCACATTCACAAAAGCCGATGATGCCTCCATAAGTCAGCCTCATAATGCACCTTTACACGTTGAAACCTTCATACATAAACATCGAATAAAGTGATTCCTGATAGATGGAGGGGCAGGTCTAAATATTTGTACATTAAGCACCATCAGACAATTGGGATATTCTGACAAAGCTGTGAATTCTACAAACCAAATCACCATCAAGGCCTATGATGATGAAGAGCACTCGTCCAAGGGCACAATCACCTTACCGCTAAGAATAGGGCTAGTCACAAAGGATGTGGTTTGTCAAGTCCTAGATCTAGATCTCACATATAACATATTGCTAGGACGTCCGTGGATTCATGAAATGAGGGCAGTCCCATCAACATATCATCAATGCATTAAGTTTCCTCATAATGGAGTCGAGGTAACAGTCAATGGTGATCCAAATCCATTCATATATTGCAATAACTTGAGATCACATACTGAGACTATCATTCCCAGTAACCGTGAGGCTACTCCTTCTTCGGCATACATTGACCCTGAGTCATTAAAACCCTCGACATCCAAACAAGGTGAACTTAGAGGCAAGTTTCAAGACAAAGGCATGGGAGAATACACTTTGAATCAAACAATGTTTTTATGACAAGTCATGAGCTCTCCAAAAAGAATATGGGAGGCCACATCCTAACAAGCAAATCTCCATCATGATACTCAAATGGGATCCTACCATCTTTCAAAGATGGGGTGAACTAGAAGAAGAAAATTTATATAAAATGCTCTATAAGGACATTGAAGAGGACACACATGATCAAATTATTATACCCTGTGAGAATTATGGCAAAGGCTTCAAAATTCTACAAAGATTCGGGTATGATGGAAAAAGCCCTCTCGGGTTACGTAAAGAAGGTGTCATGGAACCCTTACAACCTGAATTAACTACAAGAAGGGAATGCTCAAAGGGACTTGGTTTTCTGAATTCCAAGATTCACAATAAAAGAATAGAAAGAACCTCACGAATCAAAGTCGTTGAAGTTCAACAAGAGGATTATTATTCTACAGATTCCAATGAATGGGAATGGGGTTCAGACAAATCCTCCAGTGACTATGAACTCACCGAGACATTCAGAGAACCAGATGAACCTACAAAGGAGGAGGAATTTTACAAAAAGTTCAGAGTTGGTCAAGAACCAAACCATAAGGATCCCGCACAGTCTTCGTTTCAAGGTCTTAGGTTGAAATCACATAGGATGAGGACACCTGTTCCAGAAGGCACTACTAGTGATGACAATTTGGATTCGCTCACGATCGAAACTGATGAGGAGAGTGCCATCGATGACCTCGATGATTGCCTTGACATACCTGAATATGACCACATCTTCACTCTTCATCCAGAAAACTCTAAAAACATTAAAGACCTTCCCCTTGTTCACCCCCAACTCATAGACTGGGATCATGAAGGACCAGCACAATTTGATACATTTCAAAATGACGAAGCTATTATCGACTACCTTGGCATACGAGATGATCTTCCCCCTGGAGACCACAAAGCAGGATACACCATAGAGCTCAACAACATGGCATACTTTGGTGAGGGTGTCGGGCCTTCTAGTCGCAAAAATGTGAAAATAAAAACAAAACAAGGTTCTTATGGCGAAAACCACACTGTGGCACTATCTGACTCCAAAAAAGTAAAAAGAAAGGACGTATCTGAGGGTGAAAACCTCTCTGAGGCACCCAAAGATGGAAGGCTCAACATTCTCCCAGTGTCATATGAGGAAAAATCATCCATGTTGGTAGAGGAGACTATAAAGACAAACATTGGTACAGAAGAGGTTCCACACAACATATTCTTGGCTCAATCATTGACAGAGTCGGAAAGGGGAAAATTCATAAGCTTCTTCAAGGAACGACAAATCAACTTTGCATGGTCATACGCTGATATGCCTGGACTAGATCCGGGTTTGGTAATGCATCATTTGACAGTCAAATCGAGGGCAAAACCAGTAAAATAGAAATTGATGAAAATGCACCCACAAGTGGCATTACTAGTCAAGGCAGAGCTGGAGAAATTATTGGATGTCGGATTCATACGCCCAATTGATTATCCTGAATGGATTTCCAATTTAGTACCTGTCAGCAAACCAGATCGCAGTATCTGAATATGTACAGACTTCAAAGATATCAACAAGGCTTGTCCAAAGGACGATTTCCCATTACCAAACATCGACTTGATCGTTGATCTCACAACAGGTCATGAAATGTTATCTTTAATGGACAGATTTTCTGGATATAATCAAATCAGGATTGCACCTGAAGATCAACATAAAACATCATTCACTTGTCCATGGGGAACCTTCTGTTGGAATGTCATGCCCTTTGGGCTGAAAAATGCAGGTGCTACTTATCAAAGAGCAATGACTACTATCTTTCATGATCTCATGCACATAACCGTGGAAGATTATGTTGACGATCTTTTGGGAAAATCAATAGACAGAGATACACACTTGGACATACTTGTAGTTGTCTTTGATCGGCTGGAAAAATACAAGTTAAGACTAAATCCAAAGAAATGTGTCTTTGGAGTAACCTCCGGGAAGCTCCTAGGATTCATTGTGTCTAAAAGAGGAATAGAAGCCGATCCAACAAAGGTCAAAGCTATCTTGGACATGCCGCCACCCAAGAATATCAGTCAACTTCGATCTTTACAAGGGAGACTCCAGTCCATACGAAGATTCATAGCACAACTTGCAGATAAGTGTAATACTTTCCAGCACCTGCTACACAAAAACATCAAGTTCAAATGGGATGAGAACTGTCAACAGGCTTTTCAGGCGCTCAAAGACTATCTTTTGAACCCACTAGTTTTGATGCCACCAATTCCAGATCAACTGTTGCTACTTTACATATCAGCTACTCCAATAGCACTGGGGGCACTCCTAGCACAACAAGTTGCTGACGGCAAGGAAAAGGCAATATACTATATTAGTCGCACATTGGTGGGATATGAGTTAAATTACACACCAATCAAGCGTGCATGTCTCGCTGTGGTCTTTGCTTCACAAAAATTATGACATTATATGCTTACTCACAAGACTAAGTTGATTGCTAGAATCGTGCTGCAGATGCCATGGCTACAATTGCTTCGCTAATTGATCTACCGCAAAATGAGACCTGCTATGAATTCCTGGTAGACAACCTATTGATTCCCTCATATGAGATCACTCCTATGGAAATGATATGCATTGTTGGTCCTGAATCCCAGTTATATGGTTCCATATTCACATACCTTCGCGACAATATCTTACCTCCCAATCTATCGAACAATCAACACCGTACTTTCATTCGCCAATCCTCTCAATACGTCATTTTAGCTGATATCCTATACCGACGAGGTCTAGATGGCACCCTTCTTAGATGTTTAGAGAGTGATGAAGCTCAGATTGCGTTACGAGAAGTGCATGAAGGGATATGTGGTCCGCATACTAGTGGTCCTACCTTGGCCAAGAAACTCATCAGGACTGGATACTACTGGCCTACTATGGAAAAAGACTCATATTAGTTTGTCAAGAAGTGTAAGCAGTGTCAAATTCATGGAGACCTCATACATGCACCAGCACAAGAACTACAACCACTTGCATCTCCTTGGCCCTTTTGTTAGTGGGGACTCGATCTCATAGGCAAGATTCATCCTCCTTCTTCCAATGGTCATAAATTCATTATCATAGCCACAGAGTATTTCACAAAGTGGATTGAAGCCATGCCTCTCACACAAGTTACTGGGAAACAAATCGCTACCTTCATCCTGAACTACATCATTTGCCGATACGGGATTCCTACTTCCATTATTACTGATAACGGGCGTCCCTTCAAAAATCAGGATGTTCGTGAACTCTATGACCGCTTTCATATCTCTCATCGTTTCTCCACACCATATTACCCCCAAGGTAATGGCCAAGCTGAGGCGTCTAACAAAACAATTCTTAAAATCCTTAAAAAGATAGTCGATGACGCTGGCCATAACTGGCATATCCAACTTAATCCTGCACTTTGGGCCTACCGCACAAGTGTTCGCACACCTACAGGAGCTACACCCTACTCACTTGTCTACGGTGCTGAAGCCATCTTGCCTATTGAGGTCGAGTTACCTTCTTTACGGGTCTCCTTGAGAAACATAATCAACTATGAAGATTACAGGGTCTCTCGCTTACAAGAACTAGAACTGCTGGAGGAACGAAGACACACTACTTTTAATCATCTCAAGGCTTACCAACAACGAATGAGTCGCAACTACAATCACAAGGTCAAGCCTCGCACATTTGAGGTAGGTGACTTAGTCCTTAGAGAGAACCCCAAGAATCAACAAGACAGAGATAAGAAGGGAAAGTTCAAACCAAACTGGCTTGGTCCTTACATCATCACAGCGGCATATGGATCTGGGGCATATCAGCTCTCAACTACAGAAGGGGAATCTTTAGAGGATCCTATCAACAGCATGCACCTTCGTAGGTTCTACACATAGCTTTTCAGAGCATCCTAATTCAAAAATACAAAAAAAAAAAAAAAATTCAAAAATACAAAAAAATCGTTACTTGGTGAAAACCTGGCAAACAGGCGCCTTGTGACCAAAAAAAATTGAAAAATCGAAAAAAAAGTAAAGAGAAATAATTTCGTCCAATGGTGAAAACCACTTCGGTGGCGCCCTGGGCAAGTACCATGGTGAAAACTGGGTCACCAGTGCCATGTGTAGAGACTTTGCTCCTCCCTCCTTCAGGATTCTCTTTCATCCTTCACTTTGCACACACTCACAACCTATTCACTCACAATAAACTTACCTATTCCCATCATGGCTTGTTATTGATCTACCTAAGATTGGTTAGCCATCCATAACCCTCCCTTTTCACTCCCTTTCCATCCATAATAAATCAGATCCTATCTATGGCTAAGGCAAATCCTACGTCTAGTAATGGGTGTGGAACTGAGAACATCACATGTTTCGAGGAGTACAGTTTCTTCCAGCTTCCTTCAAGTCTATCCGCGCACAATCCGCAATAAAGCAACATCTGCATCGCCAGTCCACAATAGAGTTCCATCTTCTCCACAATAAAGTATCAGTTTCATGGATTCAGTCAGTTTCAAATGAGACACAGCAGCAACAATGAGCTTCAACAAAATCAAATCTTTCAACAGACTCAGACAACATATGGTTCAGTGCTATCTATCCTTTTTGTGAAAGTGAACATTGTGACCACAATCAAAATTCGACTTATACAAGTGACAAGAGACACTAAACTTGAGGACTACAGTGGATGTTGGTGTCAAGTCTTGGTTTTCTTTTGATTTTATCTTTTTGGTGACATGTCTTTTAGCTTTTCCAGGATGTCTTTGACTAGAGATTCTATCTCTAGGATATCTTTGACTAGAAAGGCGAGGATGGGGTATCGTCACCTATTTGCATTTGCTGTCTGTCGATTGTCTTTTAGTAATGCTATGAATTGTCCAAGGATATGAGGACACTGTGAGTCTAGTATGAACTGGGGCATTCCTTGTTTGTGACTGTCTCATCTCCATGCAAATAGGTACAATGACTTTCTGGGCCGAACAAATGCCTCAATTGTCATAGCCTATTCTGCCATAATAAAGCTCAATGATGATAACGCACAAGAAGCTATTTCACGTTCATATCTTCTGTCTTCCATCCCCCTTTCTTGATTGACTTCCATTGTCCTTCTTGAGTCCGCGTAGCCTGCTATCACATGACTGAGTATAATGACACACCAAAAACATTTGCATTTCATATAGTTACACCTACATCACCACATATAAGCATTTCATACATACAAATAGATATCATAATTACATCACATCCTGCATACAACACATGTTAGCACATCTCACATTTTCATTATGTAAATAATCATTTGCATTATCATATTCATTTGCATTACATACATTCACATTTGCATCATGCATCACATATACAACATAAAAGAACAAAAATATATTGCATTGCATCATATAAGCATCCATATCATAAAACATATATTATAAGAACATTTCATCACATAAGGTACACATGCATATAGCTGCCGCAAAAATGGTGACTCATCTCATATATAATCAAAATGTGTCTTGATACAATGATGTCAAAAAAATCACATGGCTACAAAATCACCCGCAGGTGTCTACAATACAAAAATGGTACAATACTGATACATAGGGAGCCCTCTAAGGCTATGATGAACTCCCTCCCTCGGAGCCGCCTGGCCTCGATGGAGTTTGAGCCCTAGAAGGACCCACCCCAAGATCAACTCTCCTAGCCCCTGTGTCCCCTACAGCCACCCCTCGTGTCGTCCTATCCAGACAGAGGAACCCACTGATAACTCCTATCAACACTATTGGTAGTGCTAATCCTGTCCATGTCATGGTATCCCATGCCACATGTCCCACCCTCATCCCTAGTCCTGGATCCTAGAACACTCGTCTCAGTGCATCCCTATCTTCGTCTCGATCATAGGATACTAACTCCCCATCGATCGGTATCCGTAGAATCCTATATACATCCTCCACGGTGACTGTCATCTCACCCATCGGCAAATGCAAACTACAAGTCTTTGAGTGCCATCTCTCAGCCAGTGCAGTCAACAATCTCATGTTCACCCGAAACTCAGGCACATACAGAATGTATCTCAATCCCATAACCTCAATCGCAGCTCAGCCCTCGGCTGTCAACTCAGGTCGCAACCTCTGAGTCGATGGGAATCTCTCCCGTGACTCCAGCATCAGCAAGTACTTCTGCAGTCAAGCAAATCAAATCATGTCAGTCATAATGGCATTCACTGTTTATCACAAAATGCTACTTGCTATCTAAATGCACATAGCTATTTATCCTAGTGACACTCACTATTCATCACAAAGTGTTGCTATCTATCCTAGTAGTACTCCCTGTTCATCACAAAGTACTACGTGTGTGACACTCACTGTTCATCACAAAGTGTTACTCACATTTGCACTCCTTGTTCATCACAAAGTGCTGCTCATATTTTAGTACTCCCTGTTCATCACAAAGTACTCTATCTTGGTACTCACTGTTCATACAAAGTGCCTTGATCTATCTTAGTCTTCCCTAGAGGACCATCTTGAGTGTATCCTCCTAGCAGCTTATCGAATCGACAGCGTATGTTCATCACAGAACTGTCGATTTGACCTGGAAGACACAAATTCGCATTTTTGGACACAAACACATTTTCTTGACATAAATGCGCATTTATTACATTACCTAGTATGAATTAATGACAATAATAAATGCATCAAAGTACGAGGAGGTTTTGTGGTACTCACTAGCTCTCCTGCCTCCGTTGGCCTCTAGAATCGGCGAACACGATCGAATCTGTGAACAAAAGCCATCGCTGCTGACTGTTGCTGCTTTATTTTCTCTTTGCACTATGCTCTTATGACGGTGTAGATGACAATGAGGATGTATTTTCCCCCGTGCTCTATCTTATAGATTGCCCTAGCTCTCATTTCTCGAGTCAGTCTTCCTTATCCCGTGACTTTGTCACTTTATCTGATCAGTCCATTCTATCTCGTCTTTCTTATCGAGAGATTGTCTGCAATCTTTTCAGACATTTTCATCCAATCTCTCGACGGGGCATATAATTCCCATCTTGGGGCAACTCTGTATGAGTTCATCTTATCTTCTTTGAAACAATGCGATAAGCCGCATTGTCTCAAAGAGGGGCAAAATGTAGACACTCAAAATTGTCATGTCTAATTAAATAAATATTTTATTTATTTAATTATCTAAGCCTAATTCTTCTATTAATTAAATAAATTTGTATTTATTTAATTAATTCATTTATCCTCTTCTAGCCTTATTTCTCATTTAAATAAATACATTTATTTATTTAAATTATCCTTTTCCTAAATTAAATAAATATTTTATTTATTTAATTGTCCTACTTCTTCTATTAATTAAATAAATCTTTATTTATTTAATTAATTCATTATCTTGTTCTACACATGACACATGTCATTCATCTCTTATTTCCTACACTACCTACCTCTTTCATTATTTTGCTATTTCTTTTACCTACCCTCTAATCCTAGCTGACCTCTCTTTTTTACACCTCTCAATCTTAACCCTCCATTTCTTATTGTGTCTTCTATTTAAGGAGATGCTTTCTTCATTGTCAAACCCTAATGATCTTTCATGCAACTTGGCTACACTATGATCCTACTTGCAACCACATTGCATTCTTTGTTGAGCTCTTGTGCATACAAAAATCTGAGGGCAAATATATCAAGCAAGATCAATGGAGATAGGAAGAATGGAGATCAAAAACCCTATTGGACATGTGATGGTATAATCTTTGTGATTTTGAGTTATTTTTGCATTGTCTTAGGTAATCTTCATATGTTATGGTGGATCTTTGTTCATTGTTAGGCTAGGGTTTAGTGGTTGGATTCATTTTAGCCTTTCAATATTGTTGTTATTATTGTTGTTGACTAGGACCTGCCTCGAGTATCTCCATCCCACCACCCGTTGAGGTTCCTGGCCTGCCACCTTAGAGAAAACTATGTTCCACCACCTTCGCACTCTTCCACAGGATTTGGTGACGCACCAACGACTGCCCATCTTCATCCAATGGAGCTTGCGACTTCACTGAGGTCTGCTTGCCTCGCATTTTCACTTGATCCGCCGATCCTAGATCCCACACAAACTCCACGACATCCCTCCACCCATTTCTTGCATCCTCCATCTACACATCCACAAAATGAGAAGCCGACCACACCACTAGCTGCTACACAGCTCCCCTTTCCTCACCAAGATGCCGCCATGACCCTTGCACTATTCTCAAACCCTTGCCAATCTCTGCACACGCTACCACCTCCTCCAGAGCACTAGACCATTTAGGTCTCAGCACAAGGAATGTCACCCACAATACCTCATCCTTCGAACCTCCCACCATCAGGGCCAATGCCATGAACAAGGATGAGATATCTAGGTTTGTTCACAGATGACAATCCAAATCTAGGAATTATTCCCCAACCATCAGATACAGAGCCCTCCAAAAAAAATCCACATCCACCCTAAAAATGTTAAACAGTCGATTGCTTGAAATTGAACCATGGAATGCAAGTATTTGGCCCTCTATAGACAATGAGAAATTGGCTTCCATCCTTCCCCACACTCGCCTCCACACCCTGCTCTCACAAAAGCCAAAACCGTCCTCTGTGAAATGAAAAAATAGCTAGAGACAAGGCCCTAAAATAATCAAAGCCACTCAAAGAAATAATTTCACACGCATCACCTCAAACCAAGCATCATCAACTGGATAGACCTCCAATCACTGACATCATCACACCTACGCTGCCATTACCAGATGCGACCAGATCAAAAATCATGAAACATGTGATTCATCCCTTCCCCTCCATCATAAATATCAAATCACACAAAACACAACACCATGTCTCAGATTCTCCCTTCACTACCAAAGAACTATCAACTAAACTCTAAGGGACACACATCCCTTAGGTCCTCAAATAAATTAAAATGGTCACCCAAAGAACCATTTGTACCAACGTTCAAAAGCTTATCAGCCTTAGCATTCACTTCTCTGAGATCATGTGATACCTTAAAATCCTCAAACCCACTCAAAAGGTTATTCATCCTTCTAATAAGTTTATCTAGGTGTCAGGCCTCCATCTATCCCGTAGCAATACCATTCACCACTATCTGGGAGTCCCCCTCAAGATGAAGTTTTTCATCTCCAATTTCTTGGCCAAAAGAATGGCTTCAATTATCACCTGACACTCAGCTTCATTATTCATACCATCCACCAGTCTCTTAGCTCCAAGAGCAAGAATACTTCCATTCTCATCACGGGTTATGACCCCTACCTCAAAAATCTCGGGATTCCCCCTTAAAGCCCTGTCAAAACTTGATCTTGGTCCAGCCCTTATCTGGCGGAACCTACTCCTGACTTTTACCTCCCTTCCTAAGAGGATTAGCCCTCAAAAGCCCATTAGCAGGCAATTTCTAAATGACTCTTATTTTAGCGAATTTCTTTAATTTAAAGGTATGAAATTTGAAAATTTAATTTACCTTTGCATTATGTAACTAATAGAGTTTAGTTTTCATTTTTTTGTTTTCTTTTGTTATTTGTAAATTTTTAAAGGAATTATTTTTTAGATTTATTTTTTAAATATACATCTTATTTTATAATTGTAATATTATTTGATTTATTTTTTCAGATATTAGAAATTGTTCATCCTTTTTTCATGTTTTATGATAAAGTATTAGATTTATGATCCAAAGTGTTAATTTATAGTTAGTTAATAGTTTAATAGTACATTTGTTTTGTTGAGTTAACCCTCACAAATTTAAGTAAGTATTATAATAATATAGAATAATCAATCATAACAAACAATATGATTTTCATATTTAGTTGTTATTTGCAAATTTATTTCTTATTTTGTTTACTTTTTTGAAATATATTATTTTATTTAGTTTTTTAAAATATATTATTTTATTTTAAACTAATAATTTTAATATAATTTATCTTTATTTTAATATTTTATTTAAAGTGTGATTTTCATCTAAAAAAAGTAATTTATTTTTTAATATTATTTTGTTTTTAATATTTTGTATATCTCTCTTAATATTGTTTGTAATATATTAACTACATTATTTAAGTATATGTCTTCTTAAAATTTAGTTCTCATTAGTTTAAAAATTACTTTAACTTTTTTATTTAGTTATTAATTAGCTTAATATATTTAATATGTGATGTTTATTTAGATTATGATATATTCTAACTTTTTATTTAACTTATTCTATGTTAAATTTTAATATATCTTTAATATAGATTTTTTTTAAAATTATCATTTAAGTTAAATAGATTATGCTTGCTTAAATACTTTTTCTTTTTATAAATCATTATAGTCTGAATATATTAGATTAAAGTATTTCTTAGTATAATATCACCTCATTTATCTTTCACTCTTGCCCCCTCTACCTCTAACTTCCATTCCCTTTTTTTACTAGCTAACTTCCAATCTTTCACAAACTTCTTTGTATATCCTTTTTTATATCTTTATCTATCTCTCCAATTCCTCCCTCTCTTTATACATCACCTCCTATGTCTCTCTATATCTTTGCAATGTATATCACTCCCTCTCTATCTATTAATCTATCTCTCCCTCTCCCTCTCCTCCCTTATATCTTCTATATCTTGATCTATCAATCTCTTTATCTCATAACTTATATCTATTTCTATAACTATCTCTCCTCCTCTATATGTCCCCATCCTTATCTTTATCTATCCCTCTATATCTATCTATCCATTTCACTCCCTCTTTCTCTCTATCTCCATCTTCCTCTCTCCCCTGCTATCTCTAGACATGACTCCCTCCATCTATCAATCCACCACTCTCTCTTGCTCTCTCTTTCTAAACCTCTATATCTAAATCTCTTCATCACTTTATCTCGATCCCTCGATATTTATTCTTTAGTCACTTCTCCTATCTATATATCATTATCTTTGCATCTCTCTACCACTATATATCTATGTCTACCTATCTCCATATATCAATTCTCATCTCTATCTTTATCTTTCTACCTACTCTTAACTAACTAAAATATTGGTATTAGGAACTTGACGCATTGTGTCTCTTGTTTATATATAGGAAAAGTCAATATTCGATATTTGATATTATTTATGATATCAAAGGTAATAAAAAAATTACATAAATAAATTTAATTTTTAAAATCTTTTTTAATATGTTTTTTTTGTATTTTGAACTTTTTTACTATGATTTAAGTTGTTATTTTTAATGTGAAAGTTAAAATGTAAATTGTATCAATTTTAATATAATATATTTTACTTTATTTTTAATCTTTTTTTGAATTATAGTTTTAAATTTTCAAATTTAATTTATTTAAGAGTTTAACTCTATATTTATATTCAATTTTATAATTGTGAGATTTTGCCAAGATCAAGGGCACAATGAAAAGAATAAAGAGAGACAATAGAATGACAAAAACAAATTGTATTCTCATCAATATACAAAATGATCAATTGTATTCACCAATACAATGAATATGAGCTTGCTTATATAGGCAAGGCCATATGGATGTACGAGCACACAATCATAACATGTGGCTCAATGAGAAACATGGGTAGGTAAGAAAAAGTAGGGGTAGGTAGGAGAAACTATATAATATTCCACAAGAGGTGGAGGACCCACCGAATGTGGAGTGTAATAGCAAGATAAGACCAAAAAAGGTGGAATTTCTCCTAAAAGCTATATCCCTATGTGCACACTTCCCTAAGTGTCTAATATCCAAACTACGATGAGATGCATTATCCTAAGTTAAGTTAAGTAAAGTGTAATAATATCCATGATGAATAATTATTTACACCAACACCCCCCTTAAGTGAAACTTAGGGGAATGAAGACTCAATTCAACAATGCAAGATGGGTCTCAACTACTAGGCCATGATAGGTACCTATGTACAATATGCAAATGAAAGCAAAACTATGCAATGCAATCTCTCAAAAATGGAGAAAGGGAGAAAACCCAGTGGGAACCCCCCCCGCCTCAAAAGAGAGATGAGTGTACAAAAAAAATCTCAAAGAAGAAGGACAAAACCTCAAAGAGGAAAAAGTCACCCCATAAGAGAGAAAGGAGAAGTCAGCTGACCCCCCCTAATGAGACATCCAGCACCCCCAAGAAGCTCACAACTACTGGAACGTACTCTCGGTGAAAGGTTTGGTGAATATGTCTGCAGCCTGTTGTGCTATAGGACAATACTGCAAATCAATGACCTGCTCCTGAATCAGCTCCCAGATGTAGTGCATATGAATCTCGATGTGTTTGGTTCGCTGATGCTGAACCAGGTTCTTCAGGATTGCAATAGCACTCGAATTGTCACAATGTAGAATTATGAACCATGGAGTGGTAAACGCAAATGCTATGAGAATTTGTTGAAGCCAAATGGTCTCAGTCAATGAGTTAATAGCTTCTCGATACTTGGCCTCAGTCAAAGAGAGAGCAATAACATGCTGCTTCTTTCTCTACCAACAAATGGGGCTCGAACGAAGGTGAAAGTTGTAACCTGAAGTAGACTTATGATCATCAAGATCGCCAGCCCAATCTGAGTCTGTGTAACCAATCAAGAGAAGTCCTATGCCTGTTACATAGTGAATCCCATAATGATGTGTACCCTAGATGTAATGAAGGATGCATTTGGCAAATTTTGAATGAAGCTCATGTGGTTCCTGCATGAAGCTGGAAACCATGCCAACTACAAATGAAATATCAGGGCATGTGTGAGTCAAGTAGATTAGACTACCCACAAGATGACGATACAATGTGGCATCAGCTGGTGGAGAAGAGCACTAAGCCTCAAGCTTGACTCCTGAAAGAAAGGGAGTTAGTGCAGGCTTACAATCAACCATATGTAAGCATGCATGTAGATCAAGAGCATACTTGGGCTGCGATAGTGTAATCCCAGAAGGTGATTGTGAAATCTCTATCCCGAGAAAGTAGTGCAAAAGACCCAAGTCAATCATAGAAAATTTGTCCTGCAAAGAAGATTTGACCCTGCTAATGATGGATGTAGTGCTCCCTGTAATGATCAAATCATCAACATAAAGCACAAGTATCAAGTGAGAGTCATCCTATCGCAAAATGATGCCTAGTGAACCCTGCTGAGAGAAGAAATGAATCCATCTTGGCATACCAAGCCATGGGGGCCTGCTTAAGGCCATATAGAGATTTTCTTAGTCTGCAAACCAAGGAAGAATCCTGGATGAAACCCTGTGGCTACTCCATATAAATCTCCTCATTAATATCCCCATGAAGAAAAACACTCTTCACATCCATCTGATGTACAACCCAACCATGAGTTGTAGCAATAGCAAGTGTCAAGCAAATGGAGTTCATCTTGTCTACAGGCACAAAGGTCTTAGAATAGTGAACACTTGGAACCTGAGAGAAATGTTTCACAATAAAACGTGCCTTATACTTATCCACACTACCATCTAGAACAAACTTGGTTCGATAGATCCACTTATATCGAACCATATTTCTCCCCTTAGGGAGAGGGACTAACTCCCATGTTTTGTTCCTCATCAAGGAACTATACTCTTCCTCCATAGTGTGCTCCCACTTAGGAACCCATAATACTTCCCAAAATTTCTGTGGATCAGAAGCTATAGAAATGAATGCATGTGGAAGGTCCTGATGCTATGATCAAGTCCTCTATGTATTAGAAGGATCCTTAACAAGAGAACCCACTGACTCAAGTGTCTATCAAGCCCAATGAGGTCTAGAGGGAGGTGGAGAATGAGACTCCTCAATTGCAAGTGGACCCTATGGAGGTGTAAGCTTGCAATCCGAAGTTGAAGGAGTCTCATCATTTGAATCACTGACATCACTATCCATAATGGAGGAAGGTGGAGGAGGTAGAGAGGCCAAGCTTGGAGAGCTTTAACACTCCTCTCAAAAAACACCTCATGTGTCTCAGGATCCATCAATCTATATGCCTTAACACCCTCAGGATATCCAACAAAATAACAAGGCAAACTCTAAGGTTCCAATGCCTTGCGTTTCTGTGGAGGTATGCGAGCCCATGCCAGACACCCAAAGACTCTGAAATGTCTCACAATAAGTTTCATACCTGCCCAAGCCTCAAAAGGAGTAATACCTTGCAAATATTTGTGAGGAATTCGATTCTAGATGTGTGTGGCACAACTAATAGCCTTTGCCCAAAAGGCGGGATAAGGAGAACGTACATGTATCATATAGATAGCCATTTATTTAAGAATTCTATTCTTGTGCTCTGCAACTCTATTCTATTGTGGAGTGTATGCAACAAAATGTTGAAGATCAATCCCCTCAAATGTACACTAATACTCAAGTATTTTATTCACATATTCCCTTCCATTATCTATGCAAAGAATCTTGACCACTTTCTTGGATTGCTTCTCCACACAAGCCTTGAAGTCTTGAAATCTGTCAAATACTTCACTCTTATGAATAAGAAAGTAGACCCAAGTGAAGTGGGAGTAATCATCAATGAAGGTGAGGACATAGCGGGCCTTACTAAATGAAGGTGATGGAAATGGACCTGCTACATCACTGTCAACAAGTTGAAGACCTTCCAAAGCTCTCCAATCTTTCCCCTTATCAAACTTCTCCTCATGATGCTTGCCCATGCAACACTCTCAACATACACCCTCTTAAAAATTGGTTCGAGGTAGACCTGTGATCATGTATTTAGTGTTGAGCTACTGAAGATAGTGGTAGTTGAGGTGACCAAACCGCTCATGCCATAGCTTACTTTCTAAATTTAAATGAGTAAGGCCCTAGAAGGAGAACATGGCACAAAGTGGGAGAATGAATAAATCCTTGACTTGTCATTGACTTGTCCCACTGCTACCAAGGCATCATTATCAAGTTCTTTTACCACAAGTGAATCAGGTGTAAACTCAACCTTTTTCCCATTCCCATACTGAGTGATTTGGTAGATAGAGAGAAGGTTGGTAGATAGGTTAGGAACATTAAGAAAATTCTCAAATGTTCCATCAATGATTGGGGGATGGAATTGAATTTGGAAGAATAGGCCCCAACAATGATGGCCTTCCAAAGCTTTGACTATTGAGGTGTATAGGAGTGCTCCCAGTCAACAATATCATTTGATAGGTCACCCATATGAGTTAGAGTTGGATCACAGGTTGGTAAGCCCTCTCCAGGCATTGATGAGTAGTCAATCAAAGCATATCTTTGGCAGCAAGTTTTTCAACTTCATTGCTTAAAGATCAAGAGCAAATCTTTTTGCAAGTGTGGAATTTACTCAAGTATTGCTCATTCCAACTAGTCAAAAGGACGACATGGTGCATAACTCAATTCACCATTATGAGGCATTTATGGTCTACATTTTCAAGATAGAGGTTCATCTGGAACTCTTTTCTATAAATAAACCTCTCCAAGAGAATTTTTCTTTGCCCTTAGCATTTTGAGATTTCTTTCTCCAGTCCTTCATCCTGCTTTATCGACTCTTGCTCTTATGGATTCACCCATTAGGGAAGTTGCAAATAAAAGACAAATGTGGGCATTTTGGTAAATGGCCTAGAGCATGGCTCAACCTCTCTGCAACCATATGTAAACTTTTTTTGATATTTAATTAAATATATATGGCCACAACTCTTTATCGAGGAAAAAAATTTATTAAAATATAGAGTAGATGAAAGAGAAGATAATTCTTTGATTAAAAGGAGAAAAAGGTGAGATAAGCCTTTAAAATTAAAAAAATATCCAAAACCCTTTGTTAAGGGTGTTCAAAAATATAATTACATAACTATTAACAAGTGTGATGGTTGATTTCCACCGTTTGGCTTATTATATAAAAACATAAAGTAAACTAAATGTAAGAAGATATAAATGTTTTTGCATCACTAAAGGAAGAATGTGGTTTGTATTGAGCTACAACTCATTCGGTCAACTGGGACTCAAACCTAGGACCATAGAAGTCAAAAATAACAAAACACAATTAAACTATAATTGCCCATTCTGCTGATTTTTTTCCTGCCGATTTGAAGATCAATCCCCTCAAATGTACAAAAATACTCAGGTCTTTTGTTCACATATTCCCTTCCATTATATGTGTGAAGAATCTTAACCACTTTCCTGAATCGCTTCTCCACACGAGCCTTGAAGTCTTGAAATTTGTCAAATACTTCACTCTTATGAATAAGAAAGTAGACCCAAGTGAAGCGGGAGTAGTCATCAATGGAGGTGAGGACATAGCAGGCCTTACTAAATGAAGGTGATTAAAATGGACCTGCTACATCACTATGAGAAAGTTGAAGAACTTCCAAAGCTCTCCAATCTTTCCCCTTATCAAACTTCTCCTCATGATGCTTGCCCATGGAACACTCTCAACATATACCCTCTTAAAAACTGATTCGAGGTAGACCTGTGACCATGTCTTTAGTGTTGAGCTACTAAAGATAGTGGTAGTTGAGGTGACCAAACTGCTCATGCCATAGCTTACTTTCTAAATTTAAATGAGTAAGGCCCTAGAAGGAGAACGCGACACAAAGTGGGAGAATGAATATATCCTTGAGTTATCATTGACTTGTCCCACTGCTACCAAGGCACCATTATCAAGTTCTTTTACCGCAACTAAATTAGGTGTAAACTCAACCTTTTTCCCATTCCCATACTGAGTGGTTTGGTAGATAGAGAGAAGGTTGGTAGACAAGTTAGGAACATAAAGAACATTCTCAAATGTTCCATCATCCATGTCAATTGAACCTTTCCCTTCAACCTCAACTTGTGTATCATTACCTATGTAAATGTGAGGTACCTTTGATGGCTCCAATGAAGACAACTTCTCGTTTGTAGAACCAATGTGATAAGAGGCACTTGAGTCAAGTATCCACTATTGTGAAGAACCTGTAGTAGCCACAAATGCTTTCCCTTTTCCCTTAGACTGAGGGGAAGAGGAAGGAGTTGAATCATTCTTTGTGTAGGCAAATGGAAAGTTTATGTTGTTTTTCTTAAGAAGATTTGTCAACTCATCAACTTGCTTGGTATGGCATGGATGCTCATCATGACCATACTTCTTGCAGTAAGCACAGGTTGGTTTATCCTTCTTAGGTGGAGTCCCCTTCTTGGAAGAGGATGAAAAATTTCCTTGTCATGGAGAGGATGATTGCCCTTTTTCCTATTATGGCTTTGACTTAGATTGCTTCTTCTTCTTCTTGGAATCTTTGCCTTGACTCCCTTGACTTCCTTGATTAGCCACCAAAGCCTTGGACTTTGAAGACTTGAGAAGCTCCATGTTCAACAACTTAGATTGTTCCAATATCAACGTTTTTGTGAAAGCATCAAATGAAGGCATAGTATAGGAACTCCTTATTGTCAAATGATGAGTTTGGAAGCTTGAAACAAATGTTGCATATTCTGATGCAAGCTTGTCTAACAAGTTGAATATCAATTGAGCATCCTTTTTGTCAATTCCACAATCCTTAAGCTTTGCTCTTAGCTCATTTGCTTTGGTGACATAATCTTGGATTGTATCAAAACTCTTAGGATCCAAGTTGGTGAGCTCATTGTCAACCTTGTAACCTCTGATTTCATCAACTTGACCATACAATTTTTGAAATATTTTCCAAGCCTCTTTGATTGTAGAACACTTCTCAATGTGAAAAATGAGGTCATCTGATACATATTTATGCAAAGTTCCAAGAGCCATGAAATTCTTAGTGAGCCATTCTAACTGATAATTAGGATTAGCCCTATAATCAAGTGGTGTTGCTATTGTTCCATCTATGTAATGCGTAAGTCCTTTTTCCATTAATTTACTCCATACTTTAATTTTCCAGGATGCATAATTATGTAGAGTTAAAGGTGGAAATTTATGAGGACTCATTGCAACAAAAATGAAAGAGCACAAGGAAAGAGAGACACAATCATACAAGATACCACCCCAAATTCACTCAATCAAAGAACCCCCCCCCCCCCAAACTGATGATTTGGCACTTTATACTTAGTGCGTGTACAATGGGCCACTAGAAAAAAACTGCAAAGTGGACTTATGATTTCAACTTTACAACTGCCTCAATGAGGCCAAAGGAGACTCAAACTAATAATGCAAGAGATCTAAACTAAGATCCAAGCAAATTACAAGTACCAAATAGGCCAAAAATGACCAATATCTGAAAGTAAAATATCCACTCACAATATCTAAAAATTGATCATAGATTATGAAATTAGACAAAAAAAATGCACTTTAAAAAAAATGGCACCTCAAAAGGAGATCGTATGAGCTCAAACGAAGCCTTTAAAGTTGCAAAATTTAGGATTGGACAGGTACAACTAGGAGAATCCAAAAAATTTGAAAAACATGTACACCAAAATCAGAAAATAACCACACCATTGCGAAGAGCACAAAAAATTAGCCCAAATTAAAAAAAATTGCACCCAAAAAGGAGCAAAATTGAGCAAGTTATGAGCCTCCAAAGTTGACCCAATCCAAACTGCTCAATGGAGAGAGGCCTAAAATTTTTCAAAAAATGCTAACTAAGCACTGAATGTGCACTGCGGACTAGATAGAAGCTGACTGAGTAGAAGGTATGGACCCCCAAAAAAACCCAAAAAATTAGTACCGTAGTGCTTGAATTGGGCAAAAAAATTCTCCAACACTCAACATTCTACTTTTACCAAAATAGGTCAATTTTATACTCAATTTTTATAGAAATAGCCTCCCGGATGCAATGGTGAGGTAAACAATGCTCTAGCATGCCTCCAAAATGCACAATACCTCAGATCCAAAAATAGAAGCCTTCCAAAAAAGTCTCTTAAAACCAATCAATGAAGCCCCAATGGCTCTAATACCATGTGATATTTTGCAAAGATCAAGGGTACAATTAAAAGCATAAAGAAAGACAATATAATGACAAGAACATACTATATTCTCATCAATATAAAAAATGATCTTGACTGAATTCACCAATACAATGTATATGAGCCTCCTTATATAGGCAAGGCCATAGGGATGTACGAGCACACAATCATGACATGTGGCTCAATGAGAAACAAGGGTAGTTAAGAAAAATTAGGGCTGAGTAGGAGAAACCATATAATGTCCCACGAAATGTGGAGTGTAACAACAAAATAAGACCACAAAAGGTGGAATTTCTCCTATAAGCTATATCCCTATGTGCACACTTCCCTAATTATCTCATATCCAAACTACAATGAGATGCATTATCCTAAGTTAACTTAAGTAAAGTGGAATAATATCCATGATGAATAATTATTTACACCAACAATAATTAAAAAAATATTTATTAGTATTGAATTTATCTTTCAATTAATGTTTTTGATTAGTAAAGTGGCGTTAACTAGGGCACTAGCCCTTAACATAGTTCAAGACTATCAACATCACATAAAACACATCAAAACATCAAAAACAAATTTTGAACCAAGAGTTTAGCAGAAATATAAGCAACATGGCATACCCTTAGACTCCAACAAATAGAACCCAACAACTACCAACAAACTAAGACCTAAGGGGCCATTTATGGACCTTAGTCATATCTATAATTTTATCCGTATCCTTAGAGAGGAAGTTGTAGAGTTCTTGATTAGCCTACTTGTCAGCATCATCTTCAGCAATTCTATCATAGAGGAGGTAGAGAGTTAGTGCAGAGTTAAGCATAACATGAATGCAAAATTTGTTGATACTAACAAGATTCTTGTCCTTGGTATCAAACCTATTATTAATCTCTCTAATTTCTTGTTCCAACTTCCAAATTTTTTCCTTCACCCCCAAACATCGAGTCAGTTCCTTAGCTCATGGTCATCACAATTGAGCACCTTCAACTCTTTCTCCCTAGGGTGATCCATGGAATTCATATCTTTGTCCTTTAGCATTTCTTGATGTTCCATCTCCTTGGGAGAGAGACCCTTGGCTTTTTTCTTATTCTTCTTATTCACATTCCTTTTATTTTCCTTACCTTTGCCTTCTGCAACAACCTCTTCATCATTCTAGACCCCCTGACTAGCTTGTAAGCCATCCAAATAATGAAAGCCACATTTTTCATAGGGCTCTCTGAGGATCCATCATCCAAATTATTAGTTTCCTTATCATTTCTTATGTTCAAATCATCGGGTCGCAGAGCAGGATCGGGGTCCTCCACGTTGACACTATCCAAATTTTGGGTGTCAGGCTCATCTCCCATAGGTTCCTTTGCAATATTGGTGCCCTCACCCTCCTCAAAGTCCTCATCAATTTCAACAGCTTTCTGGGTCTCATCCTTCTTCTCACCCACAACCTTGGAGGCAAGCCTATGAAACCTTCTTCTACACTCAGTTTTCACCACCTAATCTTTATGTTTCCTAGTAGATTTTCCCTTCCCCTTAGAGGAAGATGGTTTCCTATCCTTCACAATAGAGAGTGAAGGGATGGTGGGAGGCCTCAACTCAGTAATAGTAATAGAGGAAGAGAGATGAGGGAGGAAGAAAAAGCTTTAGTGGAGAGTTGGAAAAATTTGGAAGGGGTCATTATGCTCGCAAATGCCACCAAAGGATGAGAGCCATCCAAAGTGGGTTGAATAAGCATTATGTTTCTGGGGGGATTTAAATCCAACTAGTAGTGGTAGAGCCTATAAATCAGACCTTGGTGGAGGGGGATAGATGGTTTGTCCTCATTTTTTGGGTAAAGGACCTCTTTAATTGAATTTTTTATAGAATGTGATAGATAGAAAAGAAAACATGATAGATCATTATTTTTGAAGTGATTTAACAAGGGAAACTGGTATTAATATATAAAAATTAATGACAATCTTCAAGAGTGAAATACTTCATGAACATTAAACATTCCATATCCCATGGCTATTTGAGCTCCCCTTTGACAAAACTGCCTTGAAGTTTGACTAGAGCCTCCTTCCCTTTGAAGAATTTATTAAGGCCTTTGTTCTTAGCCATATGACTCACTTGCTTCCATCTTCTTCCTTCTAGAGATAGTCCAATCGCCTTGGCAATAGTTTCCTTAGTGACCTCAAAGGAAATCCCTACAATGACCACTATGCGATTGTTCCATGATATTGCAAATTGGATGGAAAGTTGCTTGTCATGTCCACACACTTTTTCCATGAATTTTTCCACTCTTCCTTCAATATAGTAGTTCCAAACTACCACATCCTTCTTGAAGTCATTAGGTTTATTCAACTCAAAGAAAACCCTATCACGTCCCATGATAGGATCACTAGTGTTGATTACCATGAAGTAATTGTTTTCCAAAAATATAACATCCATTTCCCCTTCCGGTGCCCAAGTCCTCTGAGCCCAATTCTCCAAAAATGGTAGAGAAACCCTCATCCCCAAAAATTCATAGTATAACAAGTGCTTTGAGAAATATTCAACATCTTCAGCAATCATCTCACGCAGAATTACCAATTTTGGTTTCTCTTTGCATCTTTCAAGACAACTATTAATCTTCAAAATCCAAGGGCCATTGGACAAACCTACCTTAGTAAGCCTCGAATCCGAAACAAAGAGATCATTAGTGAAGGTCTTGATACCTTGGAGTTCTATATAATTTTGAGAGGTGTTATATACAATGTCAGCACATTCGTGAAAGAAAAAATAAGTGGTTGATATTTCAAACAGTTACATATGTGAAATGGAGAATGCCAAACGATAGGTACAAACTCAAAGTGGTGGATGGAAAAGGCAGTTATAGACACATGGCATTAATCGCATGTTATGCAGAATTTAAAACATATGGAAGTCAAGAATGGGAAGAGTGAGCTCAACACTTATAAAACAAACAAATATTACCATGACATTTCTATTCAATAGTGATAGCTGATGCGGATTATAACAACAATAAGAGGTTTTGTTTCCAAATCTTCTTGAAATAACAAAATAATGTTTGTATAATTGCAATTTCTCTGCAAATCTAGAGTCACTGTAATTCATTTCATAAGCAAATATATCAGTTTCAATTATTAATGTTACATTACCTTAACCCTGACCATAACATTAACCTTAACCCTAACGCTAACCATAGCCATAATACTCCTGATTAAATAAACTGTTATATTATCATTAAATAAACTTTAATAATCTTAGATTTTAGTATTTTCTTTGATCTTGCAACACATATATATTATAAAAATAGTCTAAATACATATATATAATTTCATATATATCTATGTAATAATTTAATAATATTATAATTTAATTTATTTTAATAAAAAGATACTATATAATTATATATTGATTTATCTTATGTTTCCCATGTTGCGTCGCACAATTGCCACTAGCATATATACCTTAAATTTTAATTTAATCTATATAAAATACATCGAGAGATATCCTTCTCGAGGCACCTATTTTTATTAAAATTGCACCCTAGAGTCAAATAGGCGCCTTGAGAAGGATATATCTCGATGTATTTAATATAGATTAAATTAAAATTTAAGGTATATATGCTAGTAAACCAGAACCAATGAAAAAAAAAAAATTTAAATATTAAAATAATTTTTAAATCTAATATCATTATTTTAATCGACCTACCTCTTCTCTCTTCGTTCACATTATATGAAAATAATTCTATTTTGAATTGATTTAATAAATAAAAAATGTCTATATGACTACATAGTCTAAGTCATTTAATGGATAAATACGAGTTGGTCACACAGGTCACTTCATTTTCTAGACTCAGACATTAAATTTTTAAGCACTGAAATTGACTGGTCTAACTATTTTATCATTGGCTTTTTGGGTTTTGTTGTCAAAAGTACGATGTTAATAAACAAATATGGATTAAAATGATAAATGAAAAATTATATATTTTATAGTTGTGTGTTATTTTTGTTTTATGTTTGAGTAATATTTGTATATGTTAAAATGACTTAATATTTAATTTATTTAGTTACAAATTGAAATTGAATAGTGCTTTACATTTTTTATATTTGAAGGAGTATACTTTTTATGTAGTTAGGTGTGCTTATCATTTAGATGTAGGTAGAAGATAATGATGACATTCTCTTGAATTCTTTACTGGCACATCTTTGCACCTTCTAAAATTGCAACCACTAATAAGTATTTTATAAAGTGGTTAGAGTAATAGTTAAATATGTTAATTACAAAAAGTATTATTGGATTTAATTTTTTCTCTTTTTTTTATGCTTATAAATTTTTTTTTAGTGCAAATGTGTGTATATAACAATATGAAATCAATATTTGTTATATATTATATATATGTATTTCTATATATTTTATATATGTATGTATGCACACACACAGAGCATACATATACACACACACAACACATACATATATTGAGAGATCATAATTATTCGATTATAATTTAGAGAAATAGTATGTATTCATTATGAGAATAGGAATAATAGTTTTCAATTTCATTTCAAATATATAAATGCTATGATCTAAAATTACAACTATTATAAAATTTTATAATTATAACCTATATGACGATCTTTCAAAACAATAGTAAATTAAATTTACAATAGATTTTAAAAAAGACATTAAATCATTAATCATTCAACTAAACTAATAAACTATAGAATTAAAAATAATATTATTATTTTAAAAATAATGTTATATTTTTTATTCTAATATTAAATGATATTATAAAAGCTTTAAATTTTAAATATTAAAAATCTTAATTAATAAAATTAACTAGTATTAGGTGATGATCAATATATTTTATAAAATCAATCCATAACTTCTCTTTGTTTATGGAAACATTTTCCTTTTTTTTAATTTAGGTATTGACTTACCAAAAATCATGAGACCACTTTAGTTTAGGTATGAATATTATTCATCAAAATTATACAAAGCAATTCCTAATAAATTAAATTCGATCCCATGTGACTCTAACTAACCACAATAATTGAAAAAAAAAATCGATCCCATGTGACTTTAACTTACCACAAACAATGAAAAAAAATGGTTTTCTGTGGAGAGGAGCACAAGCCCAAATTTAAAGTAACTTTCTACATATTATTCCCCCAAAAAAATTATAAAATTGTTACTAAAAATTACCTATGATCCTATTTTACAAAATGAAAATGAAAGGCTGTTTTAAAAATATGGTTGTCCAATTGCTTGCATTCGTGTTGCGTTCCATCCAGCTAACCTAGGTTTGAACGGTCATATATGTTGATTCTTTAATCTCTTTCGTGTTATGGATGTCTCTCCTATGGATCTCTATGCAGCCATAAACAACGCTGACAAGACATTATTTTTTTCTAGAGGGAAATGTATTAAAAAATATTGGCATTGAAATTGACGGGTCTAGCTAGAGGACAATACTTCCATATATATTTTTATACATTAGAGTGTTGTCTGGTACGATAATGACAAAATCAAAAAAATTGCCATGCAAATGAATATTCTTTTAACTCCTAATTTGATGGCTAGATAATGTGAATGATGAGTACACAATATTTATTCCATTTTTTAACTTTTAGATAGTGGATATTCTTAATTTATAATTTTTGTTTTCATTTATTTTTATACAAGTTATTGATAGAATCTATATTTGAAATCTTTTTTCTTTTTAATGTAACGATGAGTCAGTAGGTGAGAAATTGTGAGCCCCACGTACCTTTTTATAAGAAAAACTATTGTTTCATCTCACTCAATTAATTTGCTTTCAAAATTATGTCAAAAAAAAATATTTTATTTTTTTTTCACTTATAATTTTTTTCTTTTAATTTTTTTATTCACTTTATTTCGTTAGCATCATCCTAATCCTTATTAAAAATTAGCACTTCAAGGACTTTAGTTCGTATCATCCTAATCCTTATTAACAATGTCACTTTTCCCAACTTCAATATACTTAAGTAAAATGCATATGATTTTTTTTTTTAAATATTTGAACTCTTTTACATGGAGTGTTGAATAAGAGGATAAAAGTATGTATACCTATTAAATGATTAAAAAAACATATTAAATGATTAAATTAATTAAACAAACAATTTATTTAAATGATGGTTGAAATTATTAAAATAAAAGTAAATAGATGTAGTATAAAAGTTAGAATTTAGATTTAGATTTTTGAGGATTATTTTCATTTTATAGACAATTTATTTTATTATTTGCTATTATTTTTAAATCGTAATATTTTTGTCATTGCAGTATTCTTTATATTTAGATAATTTAGAGTTGTTTTTTTATGAATAAGCATATCCATTAAATAAGTAAAAGATTACACTATTCACAAAAAAAAAAGTTGGAGGAAAAAGTTACTCCTCAAGAGTCACACAAGTATACTCAAAAATAGCCAAAAAAACGTAGGCCTAGCATAGAGATCTAGAAACATCAAGAAAAATCATAAGAAGCTAAAGGAGTAGCAACAGATGGAGGAGGTGGATCTGTAGACACGTAAATTTGTCCACTTAATTAAATGAATATTTAGTATTTATTTGATTATTTAACCATCAGTAAACAGTTAATTAAATTAACATTTAATTAATTCATCCTCAACCTCTTCTTCTATTAACTAAATAAATTATCTAGTTTATTTAAATTTATTCATTAAACCACATCCCCAAATCAATTAAATGAATAAAACATATTTATTTAATTTAACCCCTTTCCTCCTTTAAATAAATAATTAAATATTTATTTAAATCCCTAAAGTACCCCCCCACTTGCATTCTCCTACAAATGCAAGTTGCACCTATTTTGTTGAAATAAAGTAATTTTATTTTAATTAAAATCCTATTTTCTCTCACCCACCAAACCCACTTACCTCCTAAACCCCTTCTAGATTCTTCTAAACCATTCCTAATTAGCCTAATCACCCTCCCTAATTATTGTCACATTACTAAGCAACTTGAAGTCACTTCTCAAAACCTCCAAAGTCTTTGAAAACAATTTAATGGCTTTTATTCTCCCACAAGCTAACCCCTAAAGTCTTTTAAACTGTTAATGGTTCTTACACAACCATTTACGGATCTTACATAACCATTAATGGTTAAACTCAGCTCACCCACATGGTTAGAGACTTTACCTCAAACTCAACCCCCCATTTAACTCATGTGTCTCTTCAAGCATTCATTGCTTTCACCATGGTTATCTCCCCTAACTCTTGTGCAATAGTTTATCCATTGGATAAAGGCATTATTCATTGAATAAAAGCTTGTATTCATTAACCCAATCCTAAACCTTATCACCTAAGGTAACCTTTAAGTCATCTCTAGCATTTAATGCTTCTTCCCTCTCCTCTCAAGCCATCTCATGTTGACATTTGTCATCCTAGGATAGGGTTGAAAGCCCTCATATGGATCACAAACCTATCAATCTCAACCATCGATTTCCCTATTTTACTTATAAATAAAGCTCTCACTCCTCATTTTCAAGAATTTAAGTCTTTGTGCATCAAACTTATAGTCATTTTGAGAGAACATTTAGGAAAATTTTCTTTGTTATTTTTATTATTTTTGTTCCACAATTAATGTACCATAATGCAGATTATTGTGTCTATTAAATTATTAGTTATTTCCATTAACCAAAATCTGCAGTGACAGTAAATAATAATTATTTTCTTTTAAGTGCTTCTATCCTTCCCACTTGTCATTTCACGTCTGACGTGTTGTCATTCAACTTGTTTATCTGCATGGTGAATATATGTGAACAACACAGTCACACGGCAATGGAGAAAATAAAGTCCAAAATCTCACGTTGGTTTTCACTTGATAATTTATAATCTAATAGGGGAAGAGCACTAGTAGTCATCATAGCTAACTTCGCACACCCATAGATCCTAAATGATACATCAGATTTTGATTTTTTTTTGAGTTGCCTTTGTATGCGACTTAACTACTTATAGCTATTGATCTGGCTTCTGGGTAGTAATGATGCACACTGTGGAATCAGTTATGCGCACAAAGGTCAAAAATACTACATTTCCTCTTGATACCTAACTAAGATGTTCCAATAAAATTCAACTCAAAATCACTATTTCTTGTTGACAAATGTCCCAGTAGTGGTGCACAAATGTTCCAATAGTGGTGCAAAAATGGACCATACCTATCACAACTCTTTGTATAAATGAGCACGACAAAAACTAAAGTAGAGATTATTAAAAAAATTAGCACTTCAAGGACTTTAGTTCATATCATCCTAATCCTTATTAACAATGTCACTTTTCCCAGCTTCAATATATTTAAGTAAAATGCATATGATTTTTTTTTTTAATATTTCAACTCTTTTACATGGAGTGTTGAATGAGATGAGAAAAGTACGTATACCTATTAAATGATTAAAAAAATATATTAAATGATTAAATTAATTAAAAAAATAATTCATTTAAATGATGGTTAAAATTATTAAAATAAAAGTAAATAGATGTAGTATAAATGTTGGAATTTATATTTAGATTTTTTAGGATTATTTTCATTTTATAGATGATTTATTTTATTATTTACTATTATTTTTTAAATCGTAATAATTTTGCCATTGCAATGCTCTTAATATTTAGTTAATTAGAGCTATTTTTTGATGAATAAGCATATATATTAAATAAGTAAAAGATTACACTATTCACCAAAAAAAAGTGGGAGGAAAAAGTCACTCCCCGAGAGTCACACAAGCATACTCGGAAATAGCCAAAAAACGTAGTCCTAGTCCAGAGATCTAGAAACATCAAGAAAAATCCTAAGAAGCTAAAGGAGTAGCAACAGATGGAGGAGGTGGATCCATATCATCTTTTCTACCCCATACATTAGTGGGGTCAGGGGGGTCACGAGGAGACCACCTATCCTCTGCAACCTCATATTTCTCATCTTTATCTTATCTTGTCAGAGAAATTATGAGAGCAAACCAGGGAAGCCGTTTAGAGGAATTGGACCAACCAGAACTACCAGGAGCCAAAGAAGCACCGCCACCTATAGGCTACTTGAAGGTAGAGCCCCCCCGGGGTAGAGAGGTAGAGCATGGTACGAAATGTCTCTCTCTCCACTAGAGTGTTGGACAACTATAAGAACTGAGAAAGGGGGTGAATTAGTGATTATGATCAATTTCAAAGGAATTTAGTTTCTCTTTATAGATTGACTTATTAGAAGTAGTAAAGTGCACTCAGAATTGATAGTAAACTAAGTACAAAATGTATAAACAAAATGACATAGACTATGTCCTAAGTGGAACATAGGGGCTTCACTTGGTAACCCTAACTTATAGCATGTGCGTTCATGGCATACTAAAGAATCCCCCTATTTTCATAAACTATTGCGCTAAAATCCTTTTCTTCATCCTCCCCCAATACACAATTTGAATTAAAGGCCACCCTATTTTCACAAATTATTATATTTTTTCATAACTAAAATTAAAATCCTCCCTATTTTCATCGATAGGCAATATATTGCACCCCCATTTTTGGGATATTAAACCCCGCCAATATGAATTCCCTTGATATAATATTGCCTAGCCAATGAAGCCCCCATGGAGTGGAAACCCTCCTAGAGAATAAGACCACTCGAAAAATGCCTCACTGGCTTAATAATAAACTTTTACAAATGCCTCATTGGCTATTTTATGTGTCTCACTAATGATGCTATCTCACTTCAATAGACTTTTTCAAATGTCTCACTGGCTTATGAATGCCTCACTGGCTTAACAATGTTTCTCAACAAATTGACTTAAATTACATGCAGAGTTTTGCCTTTGTTTCAATTCTTCTACATTTTCTAGTCTCATAACATTAAGACTTAGAAACAATAGTTCTTTCAATTCACATGTAATACATTAATGTGTATAAAAAATATACATAGTTCTCTCATATAGAGAGCTCAGATGCTCACATATAAAATCAAATTGTGCATATGTAAAGTACAAGAAAAAATATTCTAGTGAATCTTATTGTAGAAGCTTTTACATATCATTACTCACAAAATCTTTACAATCTGATCATGATATAATAGTGGTATTATAAGCCTTCAAAAAATCACAAAGGGAATCTCAAGGGATGTCTTCTTTCAACTACATTTTGCATAATAAGCATTAGCTTTTGAAAATCTCCACAGTATCAAAAATAATCTCTCTTTTATTTGAAGAAAAGATTATAGTTATTCAAAACATAACTGTCATCTTTTACAAAATATGAAAAAGTAATTCGATCACTGAAAAAATAATAGAGTATATAACTGCTCGTGTAGATAAAATAATTAAAAAAAAACCCATGGAGTATGTCGTGGCAGACCCTTGGTTAGGGTTTAGAAAAAAACAAGAAAAATATACCCGAAGAAGACATTGAAAACAATATTGAAACTAAGAATTTCACAAACCCTTGACTAGGGTTCCAAGAAAGAATACATTTGCAACCATATAATCAATACCCATAACTTTGACTAGGATTCAAAAAAAAAAAGGCTAAACAACATGAAACTTTTCAAAAAAAGACAGCTAGAACATCAACTCTTTTCTCCTTTACAAATCTTTTTAAAACCATTAAAATTTTTGAAATAAAATCCCTTGAACTTTCCAAAACAAATCCACAAGAACATAATAATATTTGTGCAAACAAAGACATACTACTCTTAGTAGCAGTTAACAAACAAAACAAATTGTGCAAAGATAGCAAGACCGGAAAGATAGGGATTTGACACACTTGAAAATATTTTCTTCTCTTTTGGTTATCTTGTCCTTGACATCTAGTAACCACCTCAGTCTTTTCTTCATCTCCACTTCACCTTGTTCGAGCTCAACTTCACCTTATCTAGGCTCAACATCACCTTATTGAAGACCACTTGTAAAAATGAAATGCTTTAACAATAAAAAAAAATGTTAGCTCTAGGGTTTGAAGACCAACGACAACTCAAAGTGCAAATTAAATGCAAAAGAAAAAATGACATGTTTTTCGAGAGCTCCTTAACCAACTACCACATAACACAAGGTATTTTGATGGGAATATATAAAATACTTTGCTTACAACAAATACCTTGTTGGTGGGGACCAAAATATTTCATGTTCCCTAGTCACTTAAAGTGACTTCAAAACCTTTTCCTTTTTTTAATCACCAAGTGACTTAATGACTAATAATATATCTCATGTATAACTATGCCAAGGGTCAAACTTTCATGAAAATACCTTTTTGACAGTAATGCCAAAAATACCTTAGGGGTAACAAACTCCCCCTTTGGCACTGGTGTCAAATCTAAGAATTTTGACCAAAATCATCACAATATACCTGAATGTCATTGTGGAAACTAAATACACAATCCTTGTGTGAATTCCCATATCACTACACAAATTAGAGATTCATCAAAACATTGAAACACTGAAATATACATATGTTTTCCTAGCAGATGACATGACACAAGAATGATATTAGAAATGTATATCATCACAAGATAGTACTATAATATAACCAAGAAATACTATCAACAACACATTCAACTGCAAGATATGACCAAAACAGTCATTAGAAATGTATATCATCACAAGATAGTATTGTAATATAACCATGAAATACTATAAACAACACAATTAACTATACGATATGACCAAAATAGCCACTCACTGTTAAACCAATCATGCACAAAAACTGACCAATCACTGATAAGCATCACTAAAATCTGAACAAGAAATCTAAACCGAACTAAAACCTGAACTGAACTGTGAGCAAAAATCATTGAAAATCATTGAGAATTGCCAAATCTCCCCCTTTTGATAGCAGTGAAAAAGGAGATAAGATGAAACCAATCAAGGTATAAAGGAAAACACATGATGCATACTGATATGATATAAGAATGCATCATACATTTACTTTAGAGCACTATTAATGCCACAAAATGCCATCAGGGTAAAAGATTTGAAAAAAATGCTTCCCCTTTCTCCATGAATGGGAGTAAATTACTAAATAGAATTGAGAGGGAAAATACCAAGCTTATCCCTCAAATATTCAAAAACTTCTCTTGGTAAGGCCTTAGTAAAGATATCAGCTACTTGATTGTTGGAAGACATATAATCTAACACCACTTCATTTTTCAAGGCCTTTTCATGAAGAAAATGATAATAGATATCAATGTTCTTAGTTTAGGAGTGTTGAACATGGTTCTTAGAGATATTAATAGCACTCATGTTTTCATAGAGTATATGTATTGGTTTAGGAACATCAATGTTAATGTCTTGCAAGGTTTGAAGCATCCATAACACTTGTATGCAACAAGTAGCAGCTGCAACATATTCTACTTTAGTAGTGGATAAGGATGCAAAATTTTGTTTCTTATTGTGCCAAGCCATCAGTCTGTCTCCCAAGAAAAAGCCACCACTTGGAGTGTTTTTCTTGTAATCTAGGTATCCTGCCCAATCTACATCAATATATGTAGTCAAAGTAAAGTCATTGTGTCTTAGATACCATAGGCCAAAATTAAGTGTACCAAAAATGTATTTCATAATTCTTTTTACAACATTCAAATGAGATGTTTTAGGCATTGATTGAAATCTTGAAACCAAACAGATTGAGTGCATAATTTTAGGTCATGTAGTAGTCAAATATAATAGACTTTCATTCATGGATTTGTACATTGTGTGATCCACATCTGGCTAATCAACTTTTTGTTGAAGTTTGCAACTTATTTTCATAGGTGTACCAATAGGTTTACACCTAATCATTTGAAATTTTTCTAGTATTTCCTTGGCATACTTAGATTGAGATATAAATATCCCTTTTTCTAGTTGACTAACTTGTAAGACAAGAAAAAATGAAATTTCACCTAACATTGACATTACAAATTTAGATTTCATAATTTTTGGAAATTCTGAGAAAAAATCAATATTATCACTGCCAAATAGGATATCGTCTACATAGACAACAACAAATTATCACCTTTTTGTTTGAAGTATAAGTTGTTGTCTACAACATCTTTTATGAAACCCTATTCTTGCAAATGCTTGTCTAACTTAGCATACCAAGATCTTGGGGCCTTTTTTAAGCCATACAAGGCTTTCCTTAGTCTAAACACATGATATTCCTTGCCTGCACACACAAAATATTCAGGTTGTTCCATGTAAACCTCTTTGTTAAGGTAAGGTTACCATTTAGAAAAGCATTTTTTACATCCATCTAGAAAACTTTAAACTTTTTATACATAGAAAAAGATAGAAAAAATTCTAAAGGCTTCAAGTTGTGCCACTAGTGCAAAAGTTTCATCATAATCTATTCCTGCAATTTAGGAATACCCTTTGAATAGAAGGCTAGCTTTATTTTTGACAATATTTCCCTTATCATCTAGTTTATTTATAAGAACCCACTTGGCTTCAATTACATTTTTACCTGAGGGCTTAGGAACAAGCTCCGAAGTCTTGTTCTTTTCTATCTGATCAAGTTCCTCATGCATAGATTTGATCCAAAACATATCTTTATTGTCTTTTGCATAGGTGTTGGGCTCAAGCTGAGATTATAAACACAAATAAACCCGATTATTAGCATTTACAGATTTTCTTTTGGTTAGAATTCTAGTGGTTGTACCATCTATTATCTATTCTTGGGGATGATTCTTTTGCAGTAACTTTGGGGATCTGATTGGTGTAGATTGCATAAGTTTATTTGACATATTTGGTTCATTTTCCTCATCCCATCTAGCATAATTTACTTGATGCTTTTTATTTTCAGTTTTCTGTTTATATTTTGGTATTGTAACAGTAATATTATCATCAAGTTTCTTTTCATTAGTGTTGAAAGCCTCATCAACTTTAACATTAGAGCTTTCAATTACTCTTTTAAATCTTTTTTTTATAGTATTTGTAGGCTTTACTATGAGTGGAATATCCCAATAATATTCCCTCACCACAACGTGATTCAAAACTGCTAATACTATCATAGTCTCTCTTAATGTAGTATTTACTACCAAATTTTTTGAAATAACCAACATTAGCTGACGTTCCATACCAAAGTTCATAAGGAGTGTATTTTTTGTTCACTCTTAGTTGAACTCTGTTTAAGATATAGACATGAGTATGAACTCCTTTTTTCTAGTAGGTATTTGAGAGACTTGCATCTTGCAACATTGTTCTTGCCATTTCTTTTATTGTTCTATTTTTTCGTTCTGCAACACCATTTTGTTGTTGTGTTCTTGAGGTTGAATATTGCTTAAATTGATACTATCTTCTTCACAATAGTCAATAAATTCTTGTGAAGTATATTCTCCCCCTTTGTCAGATCTTAGGCATTTTATTGTTAAATAAGATTCATTTTCTACCATTTTCCTAAAAAAATTTAAACCTACTAAAAGCTTATGCTTTAGTTTCAGAAAGGTCACCCAATTCATCCTTGTGTATTCATCAATGAAAAGCATTAAATACTTCTCCTTGTTTAGGGATTTTGTCCTTGTAGGACCACACAATTTAGTGTGCATTAATTGCAATGGTTTGGTAGATGAATACTTGTTAGGTTTGTGGCTAATTCTTGTTTTCTTTCCTTCTTGGCACTCTTTACATACAATGTTATATGGTTTTGAAAGGATTGGTAACTTTCTGACATTTTGATTTTTTTGTTGATTTTCACCAGATTATCATAGTTAATGTGTCCTAACCTTCTATGCTAGAGTCTGACTTCATCAACTTGACTAATGAAACATACACTAGGATCTTTACTACTGAAATTTTCATGGAGCTTATAAAATTTTCCATTAGTTATGAACCATGTTGCAACAGTTTTTCCAGATTTCTTTTTTTATTTCACATCCAAGCATATTAAAGGTAACATCCAAGCCATTATCACAAATTTGACTCACACTGAGTAGGTTATTAGCCATACCTTCTAGATAATAGACATCATGCACCAATGTATCATTATATAGGAGAATAGTACCTTTTCCTACAATGGGAATACAATGATCATTTCCAAATCTAACAAATCCTCCTGAGTAGGTTTCAAGGTCAACAAATTCACTTTTATATCTTCTCATGTGGTGTGAACAGCCACTATCCACAACCCAAAGATTCTTTCTGACAAAATGCAAGGTAGTTTGAACAATTAAGGCTTCTACCATTTTCTTAGGTTTCCAAATCAGCTTGGATTTGATATGTTGATCAGATTTACAGATAGCAGCTATGTGTCCTAGGTTTTTGCAATGATAACATTTGATATTACTCAGGAATTTGTTGGCAATTAAAAAAATAACCAAAGAAATAAAAATGATCTAGAAAACTTACTTGTTCTATCAGTGTACTTGCTAGTAGCAGCATGATTTGAGGACTCACCATCAATGAACATTTGGATGCCTTTACCCTTGTAATAATTGGGACTACTCATCAGACTAGATGATTTATCACTACTCTCATATAGTTTAAGTTTTCCTTGAAGAACAATAAGCTTTTCTTCTACAAAGTGAGATTCTTTCTCTTTATTGATCAATCTTTCTTGAGTGACTTCAAGAATCTTTTTCCTTTCTTCTAACTAGAGAGTAAGATCGAATATGAGTTTGGTATCAATATGATTTTGATCCTTTAGAGGTATAGATTCTTTTCTAATTTTTTTAATTTCTTTGAGAGTACATTTCAGCTCTCTCTCAAGGTCAATTTCTGATTTAGAATGTTTTGAAAGGATCTCTTCTTGAGCTTTAATAATAGCCATCAACAAAGTTTCATCTCCTTCAAGAGACTCACTTGAACAACTATCTATTATATCAGCATAAAATCTCTTCTTATTTTTGAAGGATGTTTTCCTTTTATTTTAAATTTGTTTTTTCTTTCCTTGCATTTTGCCATCATCATCATCACTTGTAGCTTCTTTGTGTAGACATTATGCAACATAGTGGTCGATTTTGCCATAGTTGAAGCACTTAAAGGGGAATTTCCCTTTATATCTACCTGATTCTCTTCTAAGACACCTAACAAAGATAGACTCCTCATCATCAGGTTTATCAGACTCATATTCATTATCTCTCTTTTAAGATTTGAAAGCAGTTTCTTTATTTGTTGGAACATCTTCACAAAATCTCATTTCATAGGCAGTTAAAATACCATGCATCTCATCAATAGTAAGTTTATTCAAGTCTCTTTCCTCTAAGGCAGAGACTTTTGAATCACTTTTAGGTGTCAAATACCTCAATACCTTTTTCACAACTACCTTTTCTTCTAATGTTTCACCAAGACCCGGAATTGAGTTGACAACTTCTAAGATTCAAAGAAAGAAATTAGCTATTTTCTCTTCTTTAGTCATTTTAAGGCTTTCAAATCTAGCCTTATAGGTCTGAAGTTTTGCCTCTTTAATTTTATCATCACCCTCATATATGCTGGAGAGTTTATCCCAACTAGATTTTGCATTCTTGCAGTTCATGATTTTGACCAAAACATCATTTGATAGACCACATCAAATGGTATTTGAAGCCTTTGCATCACATTCATGAGTTTTTTTCTCATTAGGGGTTGAGGGAGAAGTAGAAGAGATATATGCATTTTTAACTACAACCCAAACCTCATAGCCTAGAGAGGTTATATACTTTTGCATTCTAAATTTCTAAAAAACATAGCTAGTACCATCAAACAAAGGTGCCCTAGTAGTGGATAAACCTTCTTGATTCACCATTGAAGTACTCCTACCTGGAAACCCCTTAGCACAATGCAAAACAACAATGGTTTGGCTCTGATACAAATTGTTGGATTACTATAAGCACTAAGAGGGGGGGTGAATTAGTGCTTATGATCAATTTTAACAGTTTTAGCTACTCTTTAAATATTGACTTATTAGAAGCAAAAAATTGCACTCAAAATTGATAGCAGAAATAAATACAACACACATAAAGAAAATGACAAAGAGTATGTCCTTAGTGGAAATGCTCTTGAGGAATAAAACCACAAAAAAAATGTCTCATTGGCTTATCAATAAAATTTTACAAATGCCTCACTGGATGTTTCATGTGTCTCACTGACGATGCTATCTCACTGATAGATTTTTTCAAATGCCTCACTAGTTTATGAATGTTTCTCAAAAAATTGACTGAAATTACATACAAAGTTTTCCCTCTGTTTCACTTCTTTTACATTTTCTAGTCTCAGAATATTGAGACTTAGAAACAATAGTTCTTTCAATTCACATGTAATACATTAATGTGTATGAAAAGTATACGCAGTTCTATCATATAGAGAGCTCAGATTCTCACATATACAATCAGATTGTGCATATGTAAATTACAACATAATATATTGTAGTGTCTCTTATTGTAGAAAATTTTACATATCATTACTCACAAATTCTTTACAATCTGATCATGATATAACATTAGTATTATGTTCCTTCAAAACATCACAGAGAGAATCTCAAGGGATATCTTCTTTCAACTTCATTTCACATAATGAGAATTAGCTTTTGACTCCAAAGTATCAAAAATGATCTCTCTTTTGATTGAATAAAATATTAAAGTTGTTCAAAACATAACTGACATATTTTACAAAATCTGAAAAATTAATTCGATCACTACGAAAACAACAAAGAATAACTACTCGTGTAGACAAACTAATCACACAAAAAACCTCGTGGAGTATGTCATGGCAGACCCTTGGTTAGGGTTATAAAAAAAACAAGACAAATATACCCAAAGAAGACATTGAAAACAATATTGAAACTAAGCATTTCATAGACTCTTAACTAGGGTTCCAAGAAAGAATACATCAACCCTTTTCATCCTTTAGAAATATTTTGGAAACCCTTAAAAATTTCAAAAACAAATCCCTTAAACTTTCAAAAACAAATCCACAAACTATCAAACACAGTAATGTTTATACAAACAAAGACATACTACTCTTAACAACAGTTAACAAACAAAATAAATTGTGGAAAGATAGCAAGACTAGAAAGATAGGGATTCGATACACCTGAAAATATTTTCTCCTCTTTCGATTATGATGTCCTTGACTTTGAGTAACCACCTCAGTCTTGTCTTTAGCTTCACTTCACCTTGTTCGAGCTCAACTTCACCTTATCTAGGCTCAACATTACCTTATTCAAGACCACTATATAAATGAAATGCTTTCACAATAAAAAAAAAAAAGTTGTGCCCTAGGTCTAGGGTTTGAAGACCAATGACAACTCAAAGTGTAAATGAAATGCAAAAAAAAAAAATGAAGTGATTTTCAAGAGTTCCTCAACCAACCGCCACATAAAACAAGGTATTTTGGTGGGAATATATAAAATACTTTTCTTACAACAAATACCTTGTTGGTGGCAACCAAAAGATGTCATGTTCTCTAGTCACTTAAAGTGACTTTAAAACCTTTGCCTTTTTTTAATCACCGAGTGACTTAGTCACTAATAATATATCTCATGTATAACTATGCCAAGGGTCAAACTTTCATGAAATTTTTTTTTTGACAGTAATGCCAAAAATTCTTTAGGGGTAGCACAGAGTGGTGGCGAGGAGCTTGAGAGCGATGTGCATGGGAGCCATTGGTAGAAGAGTTTCAACCACACCAACAGCTATAGGACAAAGAATGGTCACTAAAGGAAGAAGGGTCCAATAGAATCGTAGAAATAGTATAAGGGGCATTACCCTAGTGCTCTAGAAGCACTTGTAAGTGGGCCACTTCAAGTGCCACTTTATTAGCTTGTACTTACATCTGTAACATCACATTATTGCATATACAAGCTTTAGCATAAAAGGAAACATGAATATCAAGAGAGATATCAGAAAATATCACATTATTTTATTTGATTATTTATTATTATATTTTGGTAGCATTATTTTTATTATTATATTTTTTAATAGATAAATACTTAATTTAAATGTATGAATTTTGAAAAGTTAATTTATGTTTTTTATTATGTAAATGATATAATTTAGTTATAAAGATGTTAGAAATTATTTTCAATTTTTTAAACTTATTTTCAATCTTTAGAGATTTTTATTTTATTATTTATTATTACTTTTGGGTTGTATTATTTTTTACATTGTAATTTTCTATATGGTCACTTAATTTAAATATATAAATTTAAAAAAGTTAATCTATCCTTTTACTATTTAATTGATCAAAATTACTTTTGAAGATGTTGGAATATTATTTTAAATTTTTTTAGAGTTATTGTAATGCCCCACCAGGAAACCCTAAAGGGATAAAGCGAAAACACAAGAATAGAGTGCAAATATTTTTAAACAAAAAATAAACACAACATAATGATACAATGAGTTATCATAAGTTCATATAGCATAGTGGAAGGCTTAAATAACACCTAAAAAGTTTCCCAATGCAATTACTTAATTCAACACTTAACTTAACTCACGCTAATAAATCCAATTACGTTGATTAACTTAATGACCTAATAATACTTCAAACGAGGATAAATATGTTTGGTAAATTAAAATTATAGATAACATGATGAGTTCATCCTTTAAGGTTAAAAATATAGATAACATGATTAAGTTCATCCATTACAATTTAACCATACATTTCAACCAATCTTACATTCAAAACATATGACATGCATCTAATTTCCTTACATACTTTAATATGAATACTTTCCATTAGACCAAACTACATCCTTCATGATCACAATTAATGCATTTAATAAGATGCCTACATACATGCATTTAAGATCAACATTATCTAATCCACATCATACATTATAACCATAATATCATCCATACCCGCTAAGATAAAAAGGAAGTAGAAGAATCATAAACACCACATAACACCTAAATGATATCGGAGTTCACCCCTAGTGGGATACATCTCTAGGTCTCCTCAACTGTAAGACCCCTCTAACAAAATCATAGGGTGAAGAATGCATAAGGTTCACATCATTTACATCCTACCATCAAGGTGTCCATAAACCATTAATACATATGACCACATTGGTCCAATCAATACATGAATGATCCTTGAATAGGAAAAGGATCCAACTGAACATAATAAGAAGCAATACAAAGATCAACTGGAGCACCCACGAAACTAAGTCTTTGCAACCCATCATAAGGAACCCATGGTCTAAAATGAATATCAGGTTCTCACAAGGGCATAAACAATAGGATGACTCCACAACAATGCTCCTATCAAAGACAACACAACAACACACTAGTGAACATAAGGGATAAGTGTCATCACATAACTTGGTATGGCTACCATGACAGGCATTCATGAGTTTCGGTTCCATCTACTAGGTTACCCTAGCAACCTTTTTCAAACCTCTAGCCCATCCAAGTCTCATGTGGACCCAGCACATCTTTTTCGTGAAGACAAGGTTGTTGGTTTTCCATTTCAGGCCTTTTCATTGCACGTTGAGTCTGTACTAGCACTCATCCCATGCATGAGGCACAATTATCTTCTTTGTGTTTTCAATAACTAAACTCCCTAATATGATATTTGATTATCACTTATTTAGACACATTTTCGATGGGTTACCCTAAAAACAAGTTTGGGTGCCACCCTCACTTGAAAGCCACTTTCCCATATGACACTAGACCATAATTAAATGAACTCCTAGACCAAGGAATACACCAGAACAAGATTATGGAGTTCAATATGTTAGGAATACCCACATGGTCAAACAAGTCTTCATACAAGGTGCACTAATTGATGGTACTCTAACTAGAGACATGACCAACTATGGTCAACCACATACCAACATATCAACACTCACATAAAGTACATGACTGGATACAACACCATCACTTGAAAATAGTCAAAACTTGAGATCAAGGACATAAGCAGGTACCGAAATCAAATGTGACAATATCCAATAATCACAATCAAGGACTTACCATTTCTTAAGCAAATGGGAATACAAAAAATTAAATATGCATAGGCATAAATCGGGAAAGACAATATTTTTCCATACTATTTAAACATTAAAATCGTTCCAATTTTCTAATGGATCTAAGTTTGATTGCAATCTGTCTACCTTGTCTAGGTACATGTCACTCATGGTTTACTAACCCACTAAAGTTTGTTTTGCATCATAAAATAACATAAATACATCATCATGAGTTTTCAAACTAAATTCACATGAATATAATTAAATAAACATTAATCAGCTAAAAATATGATATTCATTTTTCAAAATAAAACATCATTCTATATTGGTTTTAAAACAATTTCTCTAAACTTATCTTCTCTAAAACTAAGTTACACTTTTTGGATAAAGGAAATATACATTTAAAGAAACCAAAAATTGATAAAAAATTTCCCAATTAACAAAATATTTCCTTGCATATATTTAAGCAAATATACAAACCTAAGATATTAATTAGTATATATATCTCTAACTATATATACCTTAATTAATAAATTAATAAATAAAGATCAATTAATATTTATTTAAAAATATACATTAATTAATAATGGTAATTAAAATATTATTTAATAATACACATTAATCTATAAATTACAACAATTAATATATATATTTTATAATATACATTAATTAGGAATTAGCAATTAACATATTATTAATAAAATATATTAATTAAAAAAATAGCCAATCACCAAATATTATATAAAAAACCTTGAATTAAATAATATTTATAAAACTTTATTTTAAATAATAATTAATATTATTTATTTATGTCTTACAAAAAAAACAAAAAATAGAAAGATAATGGGGTACCCACGTGGGCCCCCTCCCTTTTCCAAAGGACCCAATGGGAGCAACACTACCATTGGTAGTGCTGCTACCAAATTGTCACTGATCATTACCTTTGGTAGCGCTGCTACCAACTAGTAGCAGCCGCTACCTCTGGTACCCCTACTACCTCCCCACGTGGTGGGGTTTTTCCTACCATGTGGGGGGGGGGGGTTATATATATATATATAACACAATCTCAAATTGAGACAAACAATTTCCAGAATAGCCATGGTATTTAAAATAATAAAATTTTGCTGAGTAACCTCCTAGAATTGGCAGATTTTTCCAACCAAAATTATATTTGGGCAAAGAATCATTTCTCAAAAATTTATTCAACCAATATGCCAAATCCCAAACTAATTTCCAATATAAAGCTTAAATCTGAGCACATTTAATGGAGATTTAACAAAAAATTCATCATGAACAACCAACCTTAATATTGGTTTTAGAAAATCAACCTGAGCAACCAAAATTAAATCTAGAGGTTTGAAAAGAAGCAAGGCAGGTTTGAGTTTGTGATTAAACTACAACTCTTCCATTTTTCCCAAAAAGAATATGAGATTATCACAAACTCAACCAGAAACCTTCAAAATCAAAATCTCTATTTAACAAAGAGAACAAAGAGATAATCAAGAATCCTACTTCATTTAGCAATCGTGGGAAAGATTTGATGAAGAGCCCAACCTACAAGCTCAATAAATCCTTCTTTCCCAAAAATGCCCAAAATTTCTCCAAAATCATTCTCTCCCAAAAATATTTTCCAAAAATGTCTCCAAAAATAATCCTCTAAAAAAATATTTTCCAAACCTAGGTTAAATCGAAAAAGTTTGACCAAAATTCATATTTTTGGATTTAATATACTTTCTTTTAAATAAAATGAAAAATCACTTTTTTTAACAAATCGAATATACTAAACTTGCTTTTCTTTTAAAAAAAAATGATTTTCTCAATTAATTGAAATTAACCTTTCTTTTTCCAAAATGCCCAAGAGGGTAAATTATTTCTATTTAGAATAAAATTTAATCTTTCCTTTCAAAATGCATAAACTGAATAAATTCATCATTTAATCGAACTTGCTACAAACATGAACAGAGAAATTCTAATTAATGATTAATTTCACACAGGGGTCCTATTTAATTTAATCCCTTAAATACTAATGCATAGAAGAACACATTAAATCAAATTAAATACATAGGATTAAAAACTCAATTTTACCACATGCAAAACACACAACCAAAGAAAGCCAACCAGATACGTGACCTGCATATGCAAACTAAGGGAGACCAATGGATGACTGACGATGCTCACTTGAGCATGACTATGGTAAAATGAGTGTCTTACGACCACCTAATCCAATCTCTAAGGACCAAAGAGGTACACTCGAACCTCGTACCTATGCAGTATTGTACCTGCAATCTCCTGCAGCTAGGAGTCACACACACACACACACACACACACACACACACACACACACACATAATGAAAGTGTTAGTCCAAGATTAATAACACGAATCAAGAGAAAGAATAAACTTACATAAGAATTGATGCGAAATCACATTAACAAGTACGCATAATAATCATAATAGCTGACTATAATATTACATCATGGTAAATCATCCAAGGTCAAAATGGAATTAGAATCTGATTAGGGCAGGGGTACTACATCCTCCCCCCCTAGGTTTTGACTTACTCCTGGAAGTCGTAAGGCTAGACAAAAAACATGAGCACGCATTAGCCTTGAAACTCATTTAACAAATATCAATTTGCACATATGAATCTTTTCACAAATAAATGAAATATTAATGCTAAATCCTCTATGAAAGTCATTATCCATTGGCAAGATACATCTAAATCCATACATTTCTTAAAATATTTTAGGAACTATCTATAATCACAGCAGAGAAACAAGAATTTTCTTCCTTTAAACACACCAAGATAAAGCATTAAAAAGAGGTAAATAACAATTACCATACTCATCTACCAAATATGACAAGAAAACATGCCATCATGGTTAATTTCTTTTACCAATCCATCATCTTCATAAAATTTTATCGCATAGAACTAGCTTCCAATTTCAGATTCTACAACCAAGTTAACTTTCATGAAATAAGAGCAACATATAGAACACAATTGTTCACACTTGTCAGGCATATAAAAACATTTCCAATGACTATGCCCCATAACATAGTGATAGATAACACAATTTACTTCATGATTACACATAATAACCATCCACATAACTAGAATATAGAACTCAAAAGGCCACATGTGAGCATTTCTAATGCTCGGTCATAGATAATATGCACGATCAACATCCCTATGGCTGATCTCAGAACAATAATATGAACACAAAAATCCAACATCTCACTCAAGGTCTTGATGGTGCTAGGGCACACCATAGCGGTGCTACCTTCCATACAAGACCCTCATGAACATCCCTTGTTGTGTAGGGTGGTTAGCCTCCAAGAGATAGTCACCACACATAGGTAGGTAGTGGATTCTAGCTACCTCATAGTGTCACATACCCCCATCCTCAAGGTTCCCTATGTCTACTTCCTCGAATACACTCAACCAAGACCGTCTCATATGTCCTTGGAGAGGAATTCACATTTCAACACAAGACCAACATATGAAAACAATAAGGATACACCGGTTTAGCCAGCAAAATACAAATGAATAAAGATAATAAATCATCAATTCCAACAGTAAGGCAAGAAAATAATCTGAAATTTGCAACAGTAAATCAAGTAAGCAAAAGATCGCAATATCATGGCTAAACCTTCAAAGTCAAAATAGAATAAATTGTTGGACCACAAAGAACTAAATAAGAATATCATAATTGCACATAACATCACTATGTGACTAGCATCTAGCCACCAACGAGGAAGGAGAGAACAACCGTCTAGCTATCGTAGTAGTTCATCATGTGGTGCGGCCTAGTCACACATCCACATGGCATGGAAGTGTGCACCTGGACATCACCCTGCATCACATCATCACATGGCATGCAAATACTCCAAGCAGAGAAGGTACGCAATGGACGTATCCAGCATGGTAGTGTACCTCATCGAAGAAGGCACATGCAACTCACATCCCATATAGCGACATACCTCATAGGATACTCACCATAAGCCAAAGGTATACATGGCTAAGGTCCACCCACATGTCTACCAATGCTTGCTAACTGGTAGCTCATGTGGAAATAACATACCTTTCATGAAGACAAGGCCAAGAGATCCTCCAAGATATATACACCTTCACTATGCTCAAGACCTGCCATCAATATGCTTAAATGAAAGAGAGGAATAGGGTGGCACACATAAACCTTTAAATTGGTTCATCAAAAAGGGAAAGTATTAAGTACACCTTTAATATAGTTTCATTATATAACTATACTTTTCCTCGAAATAGAGAAGCTAAAGTTGCTTCGCGCTGACATTACTCATACATCGATCCATACTATTCAAGGAACAGTGACTTCTAATACTACCCCTTAACATACTAAATTACCAACAACCCATAGTTTGGTACTCAGTAGGGTAACAAATAAGCAACATCACATAAATAGTATGGTTTGCCATACTCATAAGTAAATTGTTGTCATATGATGAATAGGCATGATGATATGATGATAATGTATGTTGTCATTGATGTCAATAAGTGCTAGTGAACTAGTATGTAGATTGGAAGAAGTTGGTGAACTGGTATGAAGAGATGTAGTTGACCGATGTCGGGGTTTCACTAAAGTGTGACTACCAGTTGGTAATCTCAACTCTAGTGTTTCCAATTTGGCAATCTAGCTTGTGCGATGCAACCGGTGACATCCTGTGATGAGTTAGCTAAGAGATGAGGATGAGATCGAGATGCCACGTCAGTTTTGTATGTGTGAAGGATTTCCTTGAGGATCTTGCATGTGAAGATCGATTGCATTAAATGTCTACCTCAAGAATGATCATTCTTCATAGTGGTGTGAGAAGAGAGCGTGATGGATTACTAATTCCCATGTGCGGTGAAGAATGGATGATGCAGATTGACTTGTGATCTATTTGAGATTGTATTGGTCTAGGCATAGTGTTTGGATGGTTAGGATTGGACTATTTGTATTGTAAACCTAAATGCTTGGGGTTTAGGGTTTATACTATCGACCTAACTATTGTCTATAAGGTCGATGATGTTTATTATTGTTCGTGTTGGAAAATGTTGTGTGTGTATCCGAGTGATGAGATACTTGCTAGACCAGTAAGAGAAAAACTACAGTGTGATTACAGAGTAGAGGAAATGAAAAGGGTCCACCTTGGTATGTAGTGTTGTTATCAGATCAAAGTTTTACGTATTGTCTTCTAACCATTTCAGCAATTGGAAAATCCCTTTACCAGTAGCTTTAACATGCCTATTGTAAATCCTCTAACCAGGTGACTCAAGATCATTGAGTTCTTCAAATCCTCTAGCGAGGTAACCTTTAACAGGGTTTCAACCTTTAATAGGGTATATAGCCATCCCTTAACCAGGTGATTTTTAATAGGATCAGTTCCTAACATAACCTTATTGTAAAGTGTTTAACTGGACTAGACTCCTAATAGAGCAAGCTTCAAAAGAGTTCAAAAACAAGATTGTGGGTATTCATCCCCACTGTGGTTTATCCCATTTGGGTTTCCACGTGAAAAATCTGTGTGCCATGAGTTGTGCATTTTTCATGTGATGATTAAGTATTCTTTGTTTGAGTGATTATGCATGCAGAGCTAATGGTTATGGTATTGTTGATATACCACATGCATATGTTTATGGGTGAAGTAGTTATCAATTATTAAATGTATTTGAAGTGTTCAATTTTACTATTTTATGTTGTTTGAAGTCTTATTGTGTTTAACCGATATTTCCATGGTTAAGTTCAGTGATGAAGTCAACCGGTTAGTATTGTTTTAACTTGATAAGTTGTTGAAAAAATCTTTTGTCTGTACTGATTCACCCCCCCTGCCCCCACTCTCAGTACCATTTAGGGTATTTGTTGTTCATCATTATTCATCAATTGGTATCAGAGCAACTCCAGGTCCTCGGTGATATAAGCTTAACTGCTTGAGGTAAAAGATCTTGCTATAATGATGAAGATGGAAGGTCCTAAGTTCAATAGAGATAACTGCAAAATATGGAAGGATAGAATGAAGATTTACATAAAGAGTATGGGTGGTCAACATTGGACCTATGTTGAGAATGCCTATGTGATTCCCACTGGCACTCTGACCGATGATCAGAAAAGAGAGATTCTAGAAAATGGGCAAGTCATGGAAGCCCTTATTAGCATCTTGTCTGATATTGAGTTCATTTATGTACAAGATAAGGAAACTCCTAAGAATGTATGGGACGCACTGGAAACCATTTATGGTGGTGATGAGCATGTAAATAAATCTAAGGAAGAGAGCCTTAGAGGAAAATTTGAAGACATGAGGATGGTTGAAGGAGAGACCATTCAACAATATGGCATAAGGATTAAAATTGTAGTTGGAGATATCAAAAGCATTGGTGGAATAATTGAGGATGCCATCGTTGTTAGTAAAGTTTTGATATCATTGTTACCGGTCTATGTAATCAGAGTTGCTGCTATTAAGGAGCTAAGGTCTATTGAAAAAACCAAGGTATCCTTAGACTCTATCATTGCAAAGTTGATTTCATATGAGTTGAATAGATACGATGGCAGTGTTTAGAAGACTAAGTCAGCCTTTAGAGCATCTGCTGCACCATCCAAAAAAGGAAAAGAAGTAGGCACCAGTTATGAATCTAGGCAATGCGGAGATATGGATGAGGAAGACATTCTGATGGAGTTTGAAGCTCTCCTTGCTAAAAGACTTCTGAAAGGAACTAGTAAATACAGAGGTAAGCTTCCTCTAAAACATTTTTTCTACAATAAGATAGGACATATAGCTATTAATTGTCCTAACAATGATAATAAGGATAAACCAGGGAGGTTTAGAAAGTATAAAGGAGGTAGTAGAAGAAATTGTCTTGTTGTAGTGGATGAAGGTGTTACTAATGAAGAATCTGAGGATGAAGAGAATGAAGACATAGTGCTTGTAGTTGTAAAGGAAGAAGTGTCTGACAAGAAAGCCCTTGTCTCTTGCATTAACAACTCTAATGAGTCGATTATTAATAGTGGGCATTCTCACCACATGACTGGTGATCGAAGAAAGTTTCTGTCTCTGGAAGAATATGATGGAGGTGTTGTCCGGTTTGGCAATGATGCACCATGCTTGGTGAAAGGTAAAGGATCCATCTCACTAAATGCATAGACCAGTGCAGATGATGTCTACTAGGTAGAAGGTCTTAAGCATAACCTTTTGAGTGTTGCTCAGCTAAATGACAAAGGACTCACTCTAGAGTTCAAAGGTGGAGTATGCAGTATAATTGGAAAGAGTGGTGAACTTATTGCCACTGATAAGAAGACCAGAGGTAACTTATTTCAGTTGAATACCAAGATTAGTCAATGTCTGATGGCTAATTTTGATGACAGTTGGATATGGCATAGGAGACTTTGTCATATAAACTTTGACAATATTGTTCAAGCCAGTAAGATCAAGGTAGTAAGAGGATTGCCTTTGCTAAACAAACCAGAAAATTATGTGTGCAGAGAATGTCAACTTGGGAAGATGTCTTCCTCAACTTTCAAAGGTAAGTCTTTTTCAGCAGAGAACATACTTGATCTTGTGCATACTGATTTGTGTGGTCCTCAGAAAACTAGAAGTATTCAATGAGATGGGTATTTTATGATTCCTACTGATGACTGCTCAACAATGATGTGGGTCACATTCTTGAAAGACAAGTCTAAAGAATTTGGAAAGTTCAAAGCCTTCAGAGTATTAGTAGAGAAGGAAAGTGGCCAAAGGATAAAATGCCTAAGAACTGATCAAGGAGGTGAATTCACTTCTGATGAAGTCAACAAGTACTGTGAAGAGAATGACATCAAGAGGCAATTTCCTACTTCTAGGACACCACAACAGAATGACATAGCAAAAAGGAATAATAGGATTGTAGTTGAAGTGGCCAGAACAATGCTGATCCAAGAAAAGGTTGCTCACACTTTGTGGAGAGAAGCAGTGAGTATTGCAGTCTATATTATGCTCCCACTATGATTTATTTTAAAGTATTTGGAACTAAGTGCTATATCAAGAGAGGTGAGCATTTGAGAAAGTTTGATGCTAAATGTGATGAAGGAATATTTTTGGGATATTCCTCTAAAAGAAAATATCTCAAGTGCTACGACAATAGAACTCAGAAAATTATTGAGAGCATCAATGTCAGGGTCGATGAATCCCCTGAGAAACTTGAGGAAACCAGCAACAAGAAAGTGGAAGGTGAACTGGGTATAGCTTTCTGGGAACCAGTTACAAAAGAATCAAGCAAATATCTCAATGTTCCTACACCGATAGAAGTTGTGGTAGGTGAAGAAGTAGATGGAGAAGAAGAAGAAGAAGAGGAAAAGAAAGAAGAACCAGGTAGAGTCATTCCTAGATATGTGAAGCTACATCATGATCCGAAGCAGATCATAGGAGATAAAAATGCAGGGGTACTCACAAGAAGAAAGGTGAAAGAGAACTCTTGCATGATCTCTGAATTGGAGCCTAAGACTATTAGAGAGGCGCTTACAGATAAAGAATCGATTAAGGTAATGGAAGAGGAGCTAGATCAGATTGAGAAGAATGCAACATGGTTTTTGATTGGAGAGATAAAATTCTTCATTGGCCTATAGATTCAACAAATGAAAGAGGGTATCTTTGTTATCTAGTCCAAGTATGTCAAAGAGGTATTGAAGACTTTTGGCATGGAGGAGAGCAAACCGGTTGGTACACCGATGGTGACCAACTACAAATTGACTAAGGAAGATGATTCAATGTTGGTGAATGAGAAAGAGTACCGGTCAATGATTGGTACGCTGCACTATGTGGTACACAACAGACCAGATATTACTCATGTAGTGGGCATAGTAGCTTGTTTTTAGAAAATTCCAAGAGACTCCCACTTGGTAGCTGTCAAGAGAATTCTCAAATATCTGAAAGGAACAATTGACTATGGATTGTGGTATCCATATAATGGTGACTTTAATCTCAAAGTACATACCAATACCGATTGGGTAGGTAATATGGACAACTGAAAGAGCACAACTGGTGGAGTGTTCTTTCTTGGTGGAAGACTAGTCTCATGGACAAGTAAGAAGTAGAGCTATATTTCCCATTCTACAGCTAAAGTGGAATATGTGGCAGCATTTATGAATTGTACTCAAGTAATCTAGATGAAACATGTATTGGAAGGTTCCAAAGTACCTATATTTGAACTGGTGAATATATTTTGTGACTGTAGTGTCCTAAAATTGTGACACTTGCAATTTCAACTACATTTGGGTCTACACGATGGCGGTGCAATGTTGAACGTGAATGGAGACCCCGAAACCTATTTACGACATCAAAAATTGCATCTTTCTACACCTTGGCCTGATCCTCCTTGCACCCTGCTGTCCTGGGAGGTGGGACCATGGTGCCCAGTGCCCTGGTCCCTTAGGACCATGGTGCCTAGTGCCCTGGTCCCTCAGGACCATGGCGCCCAGTGCCCTGGTCCCTAGCCCTATTTTGGGCCCGGTCTCTTGTTGGGCATCGGGTCTTCAAGTTTGCAATTTGGAAAATAATGCTCCTAGGTCTACCTAAGGTCAGAAAAATCAGTCTCCTAACCCTAATTGACAAGTATATAAACTACATTTACCCTCATGAAAAAGGGAGGAAAAACATATGTGTGTAAGAGGCAGAAGCGATAGGCAAACATTCAAACATTCAAGCATTCAAGCATTCCTTCAAGGAATTGAGCATTCTAGGTCTCCATTCAAGGCTAGGTGTTGCATTCAAGACAAGGATTCAACCATTGAAGAGGAGATCACCTACAACATACAAAATACAACATACAACATACAACATCATTACACCTTCACATGTAAGAATACAAACATTCTTACAACAAGGTATCAATACTTGATTACATTACAAACATTTACATTTACAACATTCTCATTTCTTGGCTAATTCCAAAACTGGGTTTGACCTGAAGGAAAACCCCTAATCCCTAACCCCCCAATTGTCCTCTCTTTTCTGTGTGTAGGTTGCAGGTATGCGGCTGTAATTGAAGATCTGGAATCCTTGTGTAGAGACGAATAGATCCCCCTTCGTTTCGCGGATTTTTCGAAGGACCGTGTGCACTCCGACGCCATCGTCCCGTCAACTTTTGCTCAAATTTGTAGGACAGCATCGTCTCGATATTTTACTACTAATTTCAGGTCCGCAGCTTCATCCCATGTCTCTATCTCTATCTACAAGGGAATCTTTCCTACTTTTACATACACTCCTAGTTCAATCCTTCTATCTACATTCTTTACAAAAGAGGGTATCCTTGTTGTCTCAACCCTTGAAACTCATCTAGAATTCAATCTTTCATTTTGTGGGATTGGATCTTGTGAGTTTCAACCCCTCTTTTGAATGTAAAGTCTCTCCTAAGTGAAAACCATCAATCCTAGTGACCTCCTTTCTCTCTCCTTGGAGTGGGGGGAACACCTAGGGTTTGATTTTCCGCTTTACATTTTGGTGAACCCGACGTGAACATCCTAATTCTGATTCTTCATGGTTAGATCTGAAAAATTTGCTTCCTTAATTACATTTCCATGTTTGATCTTTTGCAAATTTTAGAGGTTAATTGCATAAAAACCCTAAATTTTCTTTTTAGTAATTGAGCTTGTGAAATGTTTAATTGTTAATGCTTTCTTTAGATCTACCCTTCTATTGCAAATTATCAATTCATATTTGTGCTTTAATTCTGAAAATTAAGTGGTTAAGTGTCAAAACCCTAATTTTTAAAACCCTCTTGATTCAACCTTTGACCGATGATTTCACTGATCAAAACACCTCCAAATCAGCTATAACTTTGGATTCCGCAACAAAATCATAATATCTTTCATCCCTGAAAAATTTTGAAAAAAGTTGCGAGGACCGTCTGCACCCCGAGCACCATTGTCCCTGACATTTTTTTCGAAATTTCGGGAGCTAGATCTTACTATATTTTTCTGCTAGAATCCAGAATCTTGGCTGATTTCATCAATTCTAACACTTTCAAAATTAAAGTCAAAGTGGGTCTAGTGATTGCTTGGATTAAGGCTTCTAATCATTCAAAAATTGTTGAAATTGAAATTTTGTGTCAAAATTGTGTTTCTTACTGTCCTAAATCTGAAAAGTGTGTTGGCATTCATTCAAAGTTTCAATGCTTTATTCAAATTTTTGCAATTTGTGACTTTTGAAATTAAGTGTTTGATTGCAACAACTTTGATTTCCACTTTCAAAATTGAATTTTTCACGAAATTGAGTCAATTTTTAAATTTCAAAACTTGCATTTCTTTTAGTATTCCCTCTAAAATCATCAAATTCAAAATTTCAATTTCCCTCTCTTTTTCAAAATTCAAATTTTGCATTTTTCAACAATCTTGGTAGGATTCAATTTTGAGATTGCAACTTTAATTTGGCCTATCTACAAATCGTAAAATCACTCAATTTTTTTCAGATTAACTTTAAAATCATCATAACTTTCATCCTTGAAAATTTTGAAAAAAGTTGCGAGGACCGTGTGCACTCCGTTCACCACAGTCCCTGCCATTTTTTTCGAAATTTTGGGAGATTGTTATGATTGCATTTAACAGCTTAAATCTAGGAGATTGGCTGATTTTATTGAAATTTGCTACCTCTAAATTTGAAAATAAATTCAAAATTCAAGATTTCAATTTTCAAGATAACAATTAAAATTAAGTGCTACCCCCTTGGCCCTAATTTTCATTTGTGCCTACCTTTCTGGGAAGTTGTGTTTCCCTCTTCTTTCACAAAGTTCAAATTGGATAATCATTATCTCATTGTTCAATTTTGCCAACTTTATTTTCAAAATTCAAAATCTTCTCTCTCTCTCTAGTGCATGAGTTTTACAACAATAAGCCTTACTTACACTATTCCTGTTAGATGAAGCCTTAGAATTAAGTCTTTCCAAGGTTTAATTACCGAGGAGATGGAACCTAATTTGAATGGCCTTTTTAACGAGGACATGGGTAATTCCTCTAATCCTCTTAATGATGAAGAAGCTCTCCATGAGGTTTTTGTAGAACAACTTTCAAAATTGGATAACCAATTTGATGATTTTCAGCAATGGATGTCTCGAGAATACCCCGATAGTCAAGCTCTTTCATTAATTGAGGGTCTAAAATGTATGGTTCAAAGTGATAAGAATGGAATTGATATTTTGCATAGTATTGCACACATCGTGGATTCGAATGTGATGCCTATGAAGAGTTGTGCCGAAACTTTAGGTTATACACAACCTCCTACTCAAGTCAATCATTCTATTCCTTTGACAACTACTATTTCCAATATACCTACTTTTACATCAAACATAATGACTACCTCAATACAAAACATTCCACCTATGATCACCAGTCATGGGGGCAATCCTTCCTCTTCAATCAACCCTCTTCCTTCATTCAATCCGACTTCTTCATTCATTCCTTCAATGAGTGTCCCTATTACATCTCCACAAATGAACATGACGCAAGGGGGAAATTCATTCAACCATTCCATTCCTCCTTGTAGTGTTCCTTCTTTCCAATCATCTCCTATGACTAACTATCATAGTGTCCCGCCACCTTACTCTCAATCAATACCTTCTTTCAATAACATAATATCTCCATCACAATCTAACATGTCTAATACGAACTCTTTGACTAAAGTGACCATTAACAATGTTGCACAAACTGTCTCTTCTTTACAGCAACAAATTGCCTCTATGAATCAGTCTAAGTTTAGTGTGCCCACATTTGATGTTGCGAGCCCACTTTCTCTTGACATTGTTCGAGCTATCCCCCCTAATCATGTTGAAATCCCACAGTTGGAGCTTTATAATGGTAAAGGTGATCCTCTAACACATGTTAAGACCTTTCAAACAATATGTTCTGATTTTACTCATGACCAAAGGTTACTTGCAAAACTGTTTACTAGAACATTAAGAGATAAGGCTCTACAATGGTATTGCTCGTTGCCTTCCTATTCTATTACTTCTTTCCAACAACTTGCAAATTCTTTTATTCAACAATTTCAAAACAATATAAGTCCTAAAGTTACTTTGATTGATTTAATGCATTGTAAACAAGGTGTTAAAGAAAAAGTGACTGATTTCATTGGTAGATATAAGCATTTGTGTGCTCAAATTTCTTTTCCAGTACCTGACAATGATATTCAAAGAATCTTTATTTCTAATTTACAAAAAGATATTAGAGAAAAACTTCTGTTTTCTGAGTTTACTTCTTTCCAATAGTTGTGTGCAACTCTTCACAATTATCAACTGACTGTGAGTCAAATGGAACAAGGAAATCCTATGGCTCCGAGTGATAAGGGTGATAGTAGTCAACAACCATTTGGGAAGTTTAAACCGAACAAAGAGTTCATTAAGTTCAATGAAAACATCATCAACAACAATGTGAATGTAGCATCAAGTGTGCCTCCTATTTCTAAGTTTTTCAAGAAAGAAAGAAAGTTTACTCCTTTGAATGAATCATTGCATAGTATTATGAATAAGTTATTGGAACAAAATGTGCTTACTCTCCCTCCTATAAAGCAAATAGATCCTGCAAAGATTAATTCACCCTATTTTGATAACAAATCTTTTTGTCAATTTCATCATCAACCTAGGCATGATACTGAAAAATGTTTTGCTTTAAAGGGTAAAATTCAAGATTTGATTGATAATAATACTATCTCTATTTCAGGTGTGAATGATAAAGGCAACACATCTGTAGCTCTTCCTAACCAAGATCTTAAGATTTTTACTGATCCATTACCTTCTCATACCTCTAATGTGATTGAGACTAATGGTTCCTCTTTCTCACCTGATGGTCTTGTGTCTATGACTTCGAATGTGATTAACTTTGTAGAGCAGCAGAAAATCCCTAAAGAACCTTCCATCACATTTGATTCCAGTGAAACTATAAGGGCACCTAATGGTCCTTTATATATAGTTGCAAAAGTCAAGAATACACCTTGCCGTGGAGTGCTTATTGATCCTTCTTGCATGGTTAATGTTATTACTGAAGAATTTCTTTTTACTTTGCAATTGAATCAAGTGATCTATGACAAAACAAATGTGGTTGTGAAATTATTTGATGCATTTTCTTCTCCTGCAATTGGTTCTATTACATTACCTATTGAGGTCCATAACAAATCCCTTGATGTGAGCTTTGCTATTATTCCATCATCCGAACAATTTTGTGTGAAGCTAGGCTATCCTTGGCTATCTTCCATGAAAGCTATTGCTTCTTCTATTCACAAGTGTTTGAAATTTCCCCATAATGGTGAGGTTGTTATTGTTAATCATAGTCTCTTTAAACCAGCTGAAAGAACTTCTAGCATTCCTATTGATTATTTTTGGCCTAAACAATTACAATCTCTTCCACCGCGAAGTGATCATCTTTTCAAATCTTATCAAAAGTGGAAAAAAGGTATGATCCTATCTCTTAGTGAACCTCGAACACCCAAACTTGATATTCCTATCATTCTTGAGAAGGAAGTTCTTCCTTTGAAAGATAAAACTAATGTCTTTCCTCAAGAAGATTCCCAACCCATTCCTATGGATGTGTCTATGTCTAATAAACTTTCTAAAAGTAGACCTATACCTCCTCGTCATGATGGACTTGGTCTCCTTCCTAAACCAAATATTCCTCCTTTATATGGAGCAGTTCCTCCTCCTTCCTCTTATAAAGAGAAGAGACCTTCCTCTTCTCTTATTATCCAACCTAAGAGACCACAACCTAAACACCCAAGTGATAAGGATGAGAACATTCCTCCTCCTCAATCTTCTCAACTTCCTACTAAGACTAGACGAAATCGTTCTGTGCGTAAACACCGATGAAAGCGTCATCTTAGAGCTCATGCAGCTACTTCTCAAACTTTGCAATCCCCCAAAACACCTTCAGCTAGTATTATTCCATTTTCTCCTCAGCCGAATATTCCATTTTCTCCTCAGCCGAAAATTGAGCCAAAACCTCCTAAGCATAAGATGCATGATGGTTTTGATCCTGTGCGAGTTAAAGATCCTATTTTTATAAATCTTGATGATGATATAGATGAAAATGTTATTCATGATGAAAATGTTACTTCTCTTGCTTCTGATAGTGAATATGAATATGTTGATATTGATGACCATTTATCTAACGAATTTTCTAAAGCACTTATCCTAGCTCCTAGACAAGAACAACGTGGCTTGGAACATGAACATAGCCCTTTTTTGGATCTTGTGATAGCTCCATCTGCTGTGTTGGATGTTCCTCCTCTAGCGTGTTTCCTGCCTTCCCGAAATATTGATCAGCAAGATCGGGGGGTGGATGACGTGCTAGACTAGTTCATTAGCACAACAGACTCTCTCCTCCTCTCTTTCTTTTGTTACTTCTTCTATGTGTTATTCTCATTCTTCTATTTGTTGTCCTTAGTGTTGTCTACTTGAGGACGATGCAAAGCATTGAGATCTCTTTTGGTCTCTCTCATGTTGACTCAAAAGACACATGTGTTCCCTTCTTCTAGGTGACCTTCCTTGATTGGGTAATGAAGAACAATTATGCATACATACATATGATATACATGAATTATCATATAGCATACTGACCCTAAGGAAAGTGAAGTCACCTTGTGATTTGTGCTGTGTGTCTATTATCCTTGGGTTTATCTCACACTTGGGGGCTAAATCTTTGTGATAACATGCTCCTTTCCCTTCTCATTTCTTATGTGTACCACTACCTTAAAGAAATCACCCTCGATGAGGCATGTGCGATTGCTTTAATGTAGGGGGCATACACTTCGTCCATATCTCTTCAAGATTCTTAAAAAATTTTCTTGGCAAACTTAGCTTTGCCTTGAAAATTTTTGGTATTTTTTCTTGCATGTCTCATAGTGAGGGAACCGTACTATTGTCAGCCATGGTTCTCCCTCGTTATCTTCCCTTTTACTTTGTCAATCGAAGTCATAAGATCCTTAGTCCACTAGGGGCTTGGTGTATCTTGCCTCCTTGATGTGGTGAAAGTCTTTCAATGTTGTTTCCTTGTACTTTATCAGAAGTATGGGCATACGCTTATACTCCCGCTAAAGTTGGGGCTCAATGTAGCATCCTAAAATTGTGACACTTGCAATTTTGACTGCATTTGGGTCTACACAATGGTGGCACAACGTTGAACCTGAATGGAGACCCCGAAACCTATTTACGACATCAAAAACTGCATCTTTTTGCACCTTGGCCTGATCCTCCTTGCACCCTGCTATCTCGGGAGGTGGGACCATGGCGCCCAGCGCCATAGTCCCTCAGGACCATGGTGCCCAGCGCCCTGGTCCCTGGCCCTATTTTGGGCCCGGTCTCTTGTTGGGCATCGGGTCTTCAAGTTTGCAATTTGGAAAATAATGCTCCTAGGTCAGCCTAAGGTCGAAAAAATCAGTCTCCTAACCCTAATTGACAAATATATAAACTACATTGGCCCTCATGAAAAAGGGAGGAAAAACATATGTGTGTAAGAGGTGGAAGCGATAGGCAAACATTCAAACATTCAAGCATTCAAGCATTCCTTCAAGCAATTAAGCATTCTAGGTCTCCATTCAAGGCTAGGTGTTGCATTCAAGACAAGGATTCAACCATTGAAGAGGAGATCACCTACAACATACAACATACAACATACAACATCATTACACCTTCGCATGTAAGAATACAAACATTCTTACAACAAGGTATCAGTACTTGATTACATTACAAACATTTACATTTATAGCATTCTCATTTCTTGGTTAATTCCAAAACTGGGGTTTGACCTGAAGGCAAACCCCTAATCCCTGACCCCCCAATCATCCTCTCTTTTCTATGTGTAGGTTATAGGTACATGGTTGTAATTGAAGATCTGGAATCCTTGTGTAGAGATGAACAGATCCCCCTTCATTTCGCAGATTTTTCGGAGGACTGTGTGCACTTCGGGCACCATCATCCCGTCAACTTTTGCACAAATTTGCAGGATAGCATCATCTTGACATTTTACTGCTAATTTCAGGTCCGCAGCTTCATCCCATGTCTCTATCTCCATCTACAAGTGAATCTTTCCTACTTTTACATACACTCCTAGTTCAATCCTTCTATCTACATTCTTTACAAAAGAGGGTATCCTTGTTGTCTCAACCCTTGAAACTCATCTAGAATTCAATCTTGCATTGTGTGGGATTGGATGTTGTGAGTTTCAACCCCTCTTTTGAATGTAAAGTCTCTCCTAAGTGAAAACCGTCAATCCTAGTGACCTCCTTTCTCTCTCCTTGGAGTGGGGGAAACACCTAGGGTTTGATTTTCTGCTTTACAGTGACAACACAAGTGGAATAAATATTTCCAAGAATCCAGTATTGCATGATAGAACTAAGCACATTGAGCTTAATTATCACTTCTTGAGAGAGAAGCTTCAGAATAAGGAGATTGTACTAGAACATGTTTCCAGTAAGGAGCAGCTAGCAGACATATTCACTTAGCCCTTACCGAAGACTAGATTTATGTATTTGAGAGGTGAATTAGGAGTTCTGCCCCTTCATGAAGTCAACTAAAGTTGTGTGCTCCACATCAGTCAGGTACTCCAGTGACAAATCTCTTAGGATTAATGTGTTGAAGGATGCTACTCCATAGGGGGAGCAGCATAGTGGAGAATTGAAGCTTGTGCCTCCACTTTGGCATTGTTGTCAAAGGGAGAGAAGATATCTGATGTATGGGGAGAAGATATCCGATGATGAAGATACACTAGTATATGTTGTTTATAGTTGCAATGCTATACTGAGTACTGCCATCAATGCCAAAGGGGGAGATTGTTGGCATATGATGAACCAACATGATGATATGATGATAATGTATGTTGTCATTGATGTCAATAAGTGCTAGTGAACCAGTATGAATATTGGAAGAAGTTGGTGAACCAGTATGAAGAGATGTAGTGAACCGGTGTCGAGGTTTCACTAAAGTGTGACTACCGGTTGGTAATCTCAGCTCTAGAGTTTCCGATTTGGCAATCTACCTTGTGTAATGCAATTGGTGACATCCTGTGATGATTTAGCTAAGAGATGAGGATGAGATCAAGATGCCATGTCAGTTTTGTATGTGGAAAGGATTTCCTTGAGGATCTTGCATGTGAAGATCGATTGCATTAAATGTCTACCTTGGGAATGATCATTCTTCTTAGCAGTATGAGAAGAGAGCATGATGGGTTACTGATTACCATGTGCATTAAAGAATGGATGATGCAGATTGACTTGTGATCTGTTTGAGATTGTATTGTTATATGCAAAGTGTTTGGACAGTCAGGATTGGACCGCTTGTATTGTAAACCTAAATGTTTAGGGTTTAGGGTTTATGCTACCAAGCTAACTGTTGTCTATAAGGTCAATCATGTTTGTTATTGTTTGTTTTAGCAAATGTTGTGTGTGTATCTAAGTGATGAGATACTTGCCAAACCAGTAAGAGGAAAACTATAGAGTGTGATTGTAGATTAGAGGAAATGAAAAGTATCCGCCTTGGCATGTAGTGTTGTTACCAGATCAGAGTTTTACCTGTTGTCTTCTAACCATTTCAATAGTTGGAAAATCCCTTTACTGTGTATCTTTAATAGGCTTATTGTGAATCCTCTAACTAGGTGACTCAAGATCATTATGTTCTTCAAATCCTCTAGCGGGGTAACCTTTAATAGGGTATATAGTGATTCCTTAACTGGGTGATCTTTAACAAGATTGGCTCCTAACATAACCTTATTGTAAAGTATTTAATTGGACTAGGATCTTAACAGAGTGAGCTTCAAAAGAGTTCAAAAACAAGCTTGTGGGTATTCATCGCCACCATGGTTTTTCCCCTTTCGATTTCCAAGTAAAAAATCTGTGTGTCATGAGTTGTGCATTTTTCATGTGATGATTAAGTATTCTTTGTTTGAGTGATTATGCATGCAGAGCTAATGGTTATGGTATTGTTGATATACCACATGCATATGTTTATGGGTGAAGTAGTTATCAAGTTTTGAATGTATTTGAAGTGTTTAGTTTTACCGGTTTATGTTGTCTGAATTCTTACTATGTTTAACTGGTATTGCCATGGTTAAGTTCAGTGATGAAGTCAGCCATTTAGTATTGTTTTAACTTGATAAGTTGTTGAGAAATTTTTTGTCTGTACTGATTCACCGCCCCCCCTCTCAGTACCATTTAGGGTATTTGTTGTTCATCATTATTCATCATAAACATATCCTCCATGGTTGATTACTTCACCATCCCATGGGCCCATATAGCAAGCACTGGTTTGTTACAATACACAACGAAAGCACCAATACTGGTTTATTCACATCTATAAGGAGTACTTTTCAGTACACTATTATCTACTCAAGGAAGGTTTTAATTATGCTTCCCACATGAATAACTAAATAGAATTATTCTAGGTACAAGTACTAAAATCTTTAAAAATTAAAATTACATAAGGAAGTAACGTCATTCCTATATCTTTCACTAATTCCACTAAGCATCTATTTTCACATTACTAAACATGCAAATTTATTTCCAAAGCGTAAGACTTCCATCTTCCAATATGAAGCCAAAATATAAAAATAGAACTTCACATGCCTTCTAAACATTCTATTTAAATCAATGCATTCTTTAGTAGCATTTCTAAAAATATTATAATATAGGAAAAGAGAAGGGAAAGAGAGTTTGATAGTCAAACTATTTCATACATAAGCGCAAAATTAACAAGATCACACAACATGATTAAATTTCTCACTATAAGCCTATCATCTTAATAGTATGTTTTACATTTCACTACCATTTTAGAAGAATGCCAATTGACCTAAACCTGACATCTCCAAATATTATGGTTGCAACAGAGAGTCCTAATTTTCCAAACAACAGAAAATGAGACAGACAATCTTTCGTTCATGCAAAACCTCTTGCGAACACTCACTACTCTTAATTAATATGAAACATATCATAATCTACAACTTTTAATCGAAGAATCAAAGTACGATAAGGTAAATGAGGAGCTATCAACTAAATAATACATCTATGCATGCACATCAAACAAGCTTTCATTTTCACTTTCTATTCATGCTAATTCAACTATATATATCCAAAAGCAAGTTCAATATAGCATTGATCAAATAGGTCCTCAATTGAGTCAGTATTATGAACACATAAAGAGATCTTTCATGGAACACATTAACACACTCTTAGCCACTATTACATGTTCACTTTTTATACATCTTCTTACAAACAAGGCAGTTTCACATAACCACTATTCACACATTAATGCACATTACTTAAGATAGAAATTCTATTATGTTACTCCTACAACACACATGGTGAATTCCTTTATGAAAACATATAATTTTCCTCCCAATAACCATTATGATCTTTTAAACCCATATCCCTCTTGTTATCTAGAAGCACAAAAGAATCATTAGGCTCACACAAGGCTTCAAGAAGTCACAACCTTTCTCTCGCAATAAGAAAACTCACATAAGAGATACATGCACATAAAGCAAACATTTTTATTTTTATAGAGAAAGAAGAGGATGGATGGTAAACGTTCAATTCGCTATCTTGTAAGCACTCAACATCTACCATACAAGTCCATCAGATTAACAACAACAAGCTAGATCATAATCATAATGTAAACACATTTCGCACTTCCAAAGTCAAGACAAGCACTGACCAACCCAATGGATTAGTCAAAAGAGTACAACAATCAATAAGGGTGGTACATACGACTCTCTTTCAAAATAAGAGTAATCATAGACCAAGATATCGATAAGTAACAAAGCACATATAATCACTCAAAGCACCAACATCAAGAAGGTGAAAGAAAGGTGTGAACACACATGTTACACACAATTTAGGTTTCCTCAAAAGAATACGCAAAAAGAACAAAACATGAGTCCTTAAGATCTTCAAGATCCTATGCCGCAATCACAAGCATATAAAAGGAGGACACACATACAACATAAGGTCTATACACCTAAAACCAACTAAGGGCACAAGCGACGCAAGAGATCCCAATTTTTGCAACATTGGCTCTGATACCAAATGTAATGCCCTGCCAAGAAACCACAAAGGGACAAAGATAAAACACAAGAATACAGTGCAAATATATATTTTTTAAATTAAACACAACATAATGATAGAATGGGTTATCAAAAGTTCAGATAACACAATGGAAGGACCTAAAGAGTTTCGCAATGTGTTTACTTAATTCAACACTTAACTCAACTCACGCTAATAAATCCAATTACGTTGATTAACTTAATGGATTGATAATAATTTTAAAAAGGATAAAATTGTTTGGTAAATTAAAATTATAGATAATATGATGATTTCATCCATTAGGGTTAAAAATATAGATAGCATGATTAAGTTCATCCATTACAATTTAACCATACATTTCAACCAATCTTACATTCAAAACATATGGCATGCATCTAATTTCCTTACATACTTTAATTGCATTAAAAACTAATGCATACTTTCCATTATACCAACCTACATCCTTCATGATCCAAATTACTGCATTTAATAAGATGACTACATACATGCATTTGAGATCAACATCATCTAATCCATATTATACATTATAACCATAATGCCATCCATACATGCTAAGTTAAAAAGGAAGCAGAAGAATCATAAACACCACATAACATCGAAATGATATCGGAGTTCACCCCTAGTGGGCTACATCTCTAGATATGCTCAACTGCAAGACCCCTCTGATAAAATAATAAGGTGAACAATACATAAGGTTCACATCATTTACATCCTGCCATCAAGGTGTCCATAAACCAATAATACATATGACCACATTGGTCCAATCAATACATGAATGATCCCTGAATAGGAAAAGGATCCAATTGAACATAATAAGAAGCAAATACAAAGATCACCTGGAGCACCCGCAAAGCTAAGTCTTCACAACCCATCATAATTAACCCATTGTCTAACATGAACGTCAGGTTCTCACACCGGCATAAACAACGGGATGACTCTACAATAGTACTCCTATCAAAGAAAACACAACAAAACACTAGCAAACATAAGGGACAAGTGTCATCACATAACTTGGTATGGCTGCCATGGCAGGCCTCCATAGGTTCTGGCCCCATCTACTGAGTTGTCCTGGCAACATTTTTTGAACCTCTGACCCATCAAAGTCCCATGTGGACCCAACACATCCTTTCATGAAGAAAAGGTTGTTGGTTTGCCATTTCAGGCCTTCTAACTGCATGTCGAGTTTGTACTCGCACTCATCCCATGCATGAGGCAGAATTATCTTCTTATTGTTTTCAATAACTAAACTCTCTAATATGATATTAGGTTATCACTTATTTAGACACACTTTCGATGGGTTACCCAGCACCCACTTTGGGTGCGGCCACCGCTCAAAAGCCACTTTCCCATATGACACTAGACCATAATTAAATGAACTCCTAGACCAAGGAATACACTAGGACAAAATTACAAAGTTCTATATAGTAGGAATACCCACATGCTCAAACAAGTCTTCATACGAGATGCACTGACTGACGGTACTCTAACTAGAGACATGACCAGCTATGGTCAACCACATACCAACATATAAATAGTCGCACAAAGGACATGACCAGATACAACAACATCACATGAAAACAGTCAAAACTTGAGATCAAGGACATAAGCAGGTACCCAAATCACATGCAACAATATCCAACAATCACAATCAAGGACTTGTCATTTCTTAAGAAAATGCGAATACAAAAAATTAAGCATGCATAGGCATAAATCAGAAATGACAATCTTTTTCCATATTGTTTAAACATTAAAATCGTTCCAGTTTTCTAATGGATCTAAGTTTGATTGCAATTTGTCTACCTTGTCTAGGTACATGTCGCTCATGATTTACTAACTCACTAAAGTTTGTTTTGCATCATAAAATAACATAAATATGTCATCATGAGTTTTCAAACCAAATTCACATGAATATAATTAAATAAACATTAATCAACTAAAAATACGATTTTATTTTTTTAAAATAAAACATCATTTCGTATTGGTTTGAAAACAATTTATCTAAACTTGTCTTCTCCATAACTAAGTTATGCTTTTTGGATAAAGGAAATATACATTTAAAGAAACCAAAACTTGATAAAAATTACCCAATTAACAAAATATTTCCTTGCATATATTTAAACAAATATACAAACCTAAGATATTAATTAGTATATATATCTCTAGCTATATATACCTTAATTAATAAATTCATAAATTAACAACAATTAGTATATATTTAAAAATATACATTAATTAATAATGGAAATTAATATATAATTTAATAATACACATTAATCTATAAATTACAACAATTAATATATATATTTTATAATATACATTAATTAGTAATTAGCAATTAATATTTTTTTAATAAAATATATTAATTAAAAAAATAACCAATCACCAAATATTATTTAAAAAACCTCAAATTAAATAATATTTAAAAAACTTTATTTTAAATAATAATTAATATTATTTATTTTCTTTACACAAAAAAACAAAAAAAGGAAGATAATGGGGTACCTACGTGGACACCCACATGGGCCCCCTCCCTTTTCCAAAGGGTCCATTGGCAGCACCACTACCATTGTTAGCACTGCTACCAAATGGTAGCAGACCACTACCTTTGGTAGCAACCGCTACCTCCCCATGTGGTGGAGTTTTTCCTCCCACGTGGGTGGGGGGGCTTTATATATTTATTTTTATTTAATTTTTTAATATAACTTTTCAAAAGGAAAACCCCAGATTTAAAACACAGTCTCAAATTGAGACAAACAATTTGCAGAATACCCATGGTATTCAAAATAATAAAATTTTACTGAATAACCTCCCAGCATTGGCAAATTTTTCCAACCAAAATCATATTTGGGCAAAGAATAAATTATCACAAATTTATTCAACCAATCTGCCAAACCCCAAACTAATTTCCAATATGAAACTTAAATCTAAGCACATTCAATGGAGATTTAACCAAAAATTCATCATGAACAACCAACCCCAATATTGGTTTTAGAAAATCAATTTGAGCAACTAAAATTAAATCTGGAGGTTGGAAAAGAAGCAAGGAGGGTTTGAGTTTGTGATTGAACAACAACTCTTCCATTTTTCCCAAAAAGAATATGAGATTATCACAAACTCAACCAGAAACCTTCAAAATCCATAAAAATCTCTATTTAACAAAGAAAACAAAGAGATAAATAAGAATCCTACCTCATTTAGCAATCCTAGGAAAGATTTGATGAAGAGGCCAACCTCCAAGCTCAAGAAATCCTTCTTACCCCCAAATGCCCAAAATTTCTCCAAAATCATTCTCTCCCAAAAATATTTTCCAAAAATATCACTACAAAAATAATACTCTAAAAAAATATATTCCAATCCTAGGTTAAATGGAAAAAGTTTGACCAAAATTCATATTTTTGGGTTTAAAATATTTTCTTTTAAATAAAAGGAAAAATCATTCTTTTTTAACAAATCAAATATACTAAACTTGCTTTTCTTTTTAAAAAAAATGATTTTCTCAATTAATTGAAATTGACCTTTCTATTTCCAAAATGCTAAAGAGGGTAAATTATTTCTATTTCGAATAAAATTTATTCTTTCCTTTCAAAATGCATAAAGTGAATAAATTCATCATTTAAAATTAACCATTTAATCGAACTTGCTACAAACATGAATAGAGAAATTCTAATTAATTTAGTCCCTTAAATACTAATGCGTAAAAGAACACATTAATTCAAATTAAATACTCAATTTTACCACACACAAAACATGCAACCCAAGAAAGCCAACCAAATACGCAACCTGCATACCCAAACAAAGGGAGACTGATGGATGATTGACAATGCTCACTTGAGCATGACTAGGGTAAAATGAGGGTCTTACGACCACCTAATCCAATCTCTAAGGATCAAAGAGGTACACTAGAACATGCGAATCTAGGTGGAGATGAACCTCGTACCTATGCAGTACTCTACCCGCAATCTCCTACAACCATGAGTCACACATGCATACATATATATATATGATGAAAGTGTTAGCCCAAGATTAATAACATGAATCAAGAGAACAAATAAACTTACATAAGAATCGATGTGAAAGCACATTAACAGGTATGCACAATAATCATAATATTTGACTATAACATTACATCATGATAAATCAACCAAGGTCAAACCAGAATTAGAATCTGATTAGGGCATGGGTACTATAGTTATTCTCAAATTATAGAAAAAATTATTTATTTTATTTGATTATTTATTATTATTATTTTGTTGTATTATTTTTTAAAGTATTTTGAAAACTTTTAGAATTTTTATTTCATGATTTTTTTTTAATATCTATTAATCTCTAAATGACTCTTATTTTTGTGAATTTCTTTAATTTAAAGGTATGAAATTTGAAAAGTTAGTTTACCTTTGTATTATGTAACTAATATAGTTTAGTTTTCAACTTTTTGTTTTCTTTTGTTGTTTATAAATTTTTAAAGGAATTATTTTTTAGGTTTATTTTTTAAATATACATCTTATTTTATAGTTGTAATATTCTTTGATTTATTTTTTTAGATATTATAAATTGTTCATTTGATTTTCAAGTTTTATGATGAAGTATTAGGTTTATGATCCAAATTGTTAATTTATAGTTAGTTAATAGTTTAATAGTACATTTTTTTTGTTGAGTTAACCCTCACAAATTTTAGTAACTATTATAATAGTATAGAATAATCAATCATAATAAACAATATGATTTTCATATTCAGTTGTTATTTGCAAATTCATTACTCATTTTATTTACTTTTTAAAAATATATTATTTTATTTTAAACTAATAATTTTAATATAATTTATCTTTATTTTAATATTTTAGTTAAATTATGATTTTCATTTAAAAAATTTAATTTATTTTTTAATATTATTTTATTTTTAATATTGTATATATCTCTCTTAATAGTGTTGGTAATATATTAATTACATTTTTCAAATATATGTCTTCTTAAAATTTATTTCTCATTAGATTATAAGTTACTTAAACTTTTATCATTAGTTTTTAGTTAACTTAATAAATTTAATATGTGTTATTTATTTAGATTATTATATATTCTAACTTTGTATTTAACTTATTCTATGTTAAATTTTAATATATCTTTAATATAGATTTTTTTTTAAAATTATCATTTAAGTTGAATAGATTATGCTTTCTTAAATACTTTTTTTTAATAAATGATTATAGTTTGAATATATTAGATTAAAGTATTTTTTAGTATAATATCACCTCCTTTATCTCTCACTCTTGCCCCCTCTACCTCTAACTTCCATTCCCTTTTTTTACTAACGAACTTTCAATCTTTCACAAACTTCTTTGTATATCATTTTTTATATCTTTATCTATCTCTCCAATTCCCCCTCCCTTTATACATCATCCCCTATATCTCTCTATATCTCTGCAATGTATATCACTCCCTCTCTATCTATTAATCTATCTCTCCCTCTTCCTCTCCTCCCTTATATCTTCTATATCCCGATTTATCGATTTGTTTATCTCATAACTTAGATATATTTCTATCTCTATCTCTCCCTCTCCCTCCTCCTATAAATCTCCCCATCCTTATCTTTATCTATCCCTATATATCTATATATCCATTTCACTCCCTCTCTCTCTCTATCTCCATCTTCATCTCTCCCCTACTATCTCTAGACATGACTCCCTCTATCTATCAGTCCATCACTCTCTCTTGCTCCCTCTTCCTAAACCTCTATATCGAAATCTCTTCGCCCCTTTGTCTCGATCCCTCCATATTTATTCTTTAGTCACTTCTCCTATCTATATATCATTATCTTTGCATCTCTCTACCACTATATATCTATGTCTACCTATATCCATATATCAATTCTCGTCTCTATCTTTATCTTTCTACCTACTTTTAACTAACTACAATATTGGTACTAGGAACTTGACACATTGTGTCTCTTGCTTATATATAGGAAAAGTCACTATCCTACATTTGATATTATTTATGATATCAAAAGGTAATAAAACAATTACGTAAATAAATTTAATTTTTAAAAATCTTTTTAATATGTTTTTTTGTATTTTTTATTTTTTTACTATGATTTAACTTGTTATTTTTAATGTGAAAGTTAAAATTATCAATTTTTCAATATAATTTATTTTACTTTATTTTTAATCTTTTATTTGAATTATAGTTTTAATTTTTCAAATTTAATCTATTTAAGAGTTCAACTATATTTATATTTAATTTTATAATTAAATAAATATTTGTTAATATTGAATTTATCTTTCAATTAATGTTTTAGATTAGTAAAGTGGCGTTAACTAGGGCATTAGCCCTTAACATAGTTGAAAACTATCAACATCACATAAACAAAATCAAAACATCAAAAACAAATTTTGAACCAAGAGTTTAGCATAAATATAAGCAATAGGGGATACCCTGAGAGTCCAACAAATAGAACCCAACAACTACCAACAAACTAATACCTAAGGGGCCATTTATGGACCTCAATAATATCTATAATTTCAAAGTGGAATGGAAATATAGTCTTAAGACCAACATAGTCCCACTGCATAAGGATAGGGTAGTAGTCGGAGCCAAAATAGATCAAGGAGGATAAATGTCAGTTATACTAATATTCCAAGAAGAATAAATCACACACCTATCCAAACATACCTAAATAAGATTATCTCTAGAGTATAGGTTGGACTATGTATATTTTTTGTCTTCAGATCCAAATCAAATAGACTCCCCCTCACCAAAATAATCAAAAGGTCTTACATGCTATTAGAAAAGTTAGCAGTACCCCCAAATTTTTTATATGGGAATAATGGGCGGTTAAAGTCACCCATCATGACCCAAAAACAATCACAAAAGGATAGCCCTCAGTATAGGAGAGGCCAACTCCAAGAATGGAGGGGGATAGCACCACATCCTTATCCCCAAGGTTATCACCTAAGTCAATAAAAATCATAATAGGGGTCGTATTCTCCCACAAAGGGTTACCCCTATAAGACACCTAAAATGATTTAGAGGTGTCTATCATTGACCGTGAGTCCAAAGGCCTCTTATCCTTTGCCTCAAAAGAAGTTTTGGAATTCCTAGTAAGGAACTTATTAGATAGATTACCTATTGACAAGCAAAGCTGACAGAAGAGCATAGAGTTTTCACATTCTAGCTACTAAGAAAAGTCTTGATGTCACCGGAGACTAGCAACATCGTACCAGAAGCAATGCCCACACAAAAAAGCACATAAACTAGTTTGGACCTTTGTCTAGTAATAGCATCAAGAGAAATAAACTTCCCCAAATGAATTAGCTAGACCAACAATAATCTTCTCATCCTAAAACTCTAAACGCAATCCTTGGAGACAAACCCAAGTCATAATAGCACTAGCCAGATGGGTACTTAACTTAAACCCAGGACACCACTTTCAATGACGAATTTGTTGCTTACCAAAAAACTAAGAGTTAGAAGAGAGGATAAGAACACTATCCTCCTTATGTAATAATGAGAAATAAAATGTAGCTTTAGTGAATGCCAAAACTGACACACTTTGTTTAATAGCACATCTCGCTACAACCCATTTTTTAAAAGAGGCAATCTTTGGGTACCTACATATGAACTTCTCCATCGGGGAATTCTCCATTTTAGCCAAGGTGCGATTAAGGGAGGAGTCCATAATATTAACACATGTACCATTCTTGAATCTCTCAATAGACACACCATCTATGGGCATAAACTGTCCACTGTTGAAAATATCCTTCGAACTCCCCTAGGGAGGATTAGTAGATAACAAGGTAGAAGGAAATGAGTTCCCAAAAGTGCCCCTATCAATAAAATTCAAAGGAGACAGAGGAGCCAGAGAAGGACCCGCCCACCCCTCAAGAACATATATTCTCCTAAATCTTAGGAAAAAAGCAAAAGCATTCTACACAAAAGAATTTTGAAGCCTACACTTGCACCAAGTCCCGAACCTCAATCACAGATAGAAGCACGCTCACTGCATCATCCTTACTAGATTTCCCTAGATCCTCACTAGACTGCTCCTGCCCACCACTTTCTGAGCTCATTTTGAGAAAAAGAACTTGCATTATTTTTATAGAGTATTATTAGTTATTATCATATTTGTAGGACTTAAAAAATGGTGGTCTTAGATTTGGGCTTTCAAAGTTTATTCGCTAAGCTTTATTAACATAACATTTTTTGAGATTGTGTTAAAAATAAAATTAACCATAGGCTAAATTTTTTTCTCATAATATATAGGTGGTATTGCAGCTAACGAGGTTCTATAAATTTATTTAACTATAAAAGGATATGTGATTTGAAATACTATAAAAAAGGGATTGCATCTCTTTTTAAATAGGGACATTATTAGATTGTCTATTTTTAAAGTAATGGTTTTTTTGATAGACTATTTAAACCTTTATCCTCCAATTTTTAATTATTTTTGCCATCTTCTAGACTTGAGTAAGGTTTTCTTCGGATCTAGTTGGTCTAATGTTTTTTATTTCAAGTCTTCTAAATTGGTTGGGAAAACCCATATTTTCTTTTTGAAGGATTTGAGTAATTGACTAGTAAGGAGTGATCTAAATGATTAGGATGCTCTTTGGTCTATTTTCATAGATGGACATTTTTGCCTTAAGAAGTAGTTGATGCCCATTTATGAGATTATGATTGAAAGGAAGTTTATATAATGTCATGTGGATATTAGCTCTTACAACATGAAAGAAACAGTGATGAGATTTTTTCTTGATGGAAAGAAACATATAATTCCTATTGTTGACCAAAGTGCAACCTTTTATATAAATTCTTAGCTATAATAAATTTCTCCGTTGGGGCAACATATGAAAAAGAGTTTTCCAAGGTACTTTCAAATGTGCTCTTTGTAAGTTTAGAGAGAAATGAATTTCTCACTATTTCTTTGAGTTTCTTCTTTTTGCAAGCATGATGAGTATGTGGTGACACATTTGGAATCAAACTTTTGTTCATGTTGCAATCCCTATATATAAATTTTCAGCTAGCATGGGTTGACCTCCTATTTTAGCCTCTTTTATGTTAGTTGCCTAAAATATAGGTCCCACTTAATCCTTTGGAATATTTGGCTACAAAGAAAAAGTCAATCTTTTAAGATTAGGGTATACCTAGCAAAACACTTCATACTCAAGTTAAAGAAAAAAGTTGCTAGCCAAGTGCTTTGTGAATGTCATTCTTTCTTTTTCTTTTATAAGCTAATTTTACAAAAGTTGGATTTGGGTTAATTAGATATTTCTACTAATATTAATTCTAGACTCAGATCTTTTGTGAACAAAACTAGTATATAATGTCCTTATCTATTAAGATTTATAAGAAAACAAAGAAGTGAATTGATCAATTCACATATATTTCTCTTGAACCAATTATCCAATAATTAAAGGGAAGCTTGAATTGTCAAGTACTAGTGGGAAAAGCTTGTGACTTTGATTGGAAAAATGTTATATTATTAAAATTTAATTGACAACTATTATTTGAAAATATACATGAACTTTTTTTCAGATTAAAAAATTTATTATATTTATTAAAAAAAAAAATTAAAGTAAAAATAAAGTATTCTAATCGGCTATCACTTTCAGGGTACGATTATGTGCGTCGAGGAATGCGCTTTGGGCGGTGGACGCATTTCCCAATTCATTACGGCAAATTGGAGTTCTCTTTGCACGTGGGTGGGCACTTTGGTCCACTTTAGAGGTTTGACTTGGTAAAAGCAGGACTTCTATCAACTCCATTCATCTGTATAAATTCCTTCAAAATAATGGAAGGCACACATCCCTTGATTTGAGTTGTGTGTTTCCGCGATTTTTTTGGCAATACGCATGGAATTCAAAAAGCTAAAAAGAAACTCGGAACTTTTTCTATCTGACGAGTGGCGTTTCTGGCGTTTGGCTTCTGTGGATGAAGTGAAAAGGAATTTGGAAACGATTAAGCAAGAGCAAATCCTTGATTCGTGGGATATTGCACGCCTTTTGGATGGATGGGTGGATGGCCCGGGCTACAGATATACTATTAAGAACGAGTACAAACCTACAATGGGACACAAGCTACTCGTTAAATCACCAGTATCAAGACCATCTGGTAAGTTGATTGCTTTGTACAGTTCTACGGCATTATCGTTATTCCTTGTTAGTATTAAGATCTGAATAAGAGTAATTGTCAAATCACTTTTTGCAGATGGTAAATTTTATGAAGAAATGTACTCTGGAGTGGATTTGAACAGTGAAGGACTAAAAGCTGCTTTGTTGCTTTCCTGTGACGATAAAATTACTGAAGTCATGCGTTTCGTTTTAAAGAGTATCACAGACAGATTTCAGGACGAAGGCGAGCGTCAAAAGGAGTTAGATCGTTTGTCAGACAGCCTGAAGGAGACTTTCAGTCACCGTAGATCGGTATTGCACTACGTTACGGATCAGCCACACAACGCAAAGCATGCGGAGTACGTTACAGAATTAGTTCTTACAAATTTTGAATTTGGAAAAGAGTTAATTAAAGTTCCCGATAAATACGGGAGGACTTCTCTTCATTTTGCCGCTCTCCATGGCCACATCTATCTCTACACTTTTCTAATGAGCGAGTGCGGTTTGAAAGCTGATGGAAAGGATCGAAACGGTGAAAATATACTTCATTTTATTATAGACAGCAATAATATAGACGGAGTGGTGAGATTGCTGGAAATAAAGGAGGTGAAGAGTCTAATTGCCTCGCAGGACGCCAAGGGTAAGACGCCGTTGCATAAAGCAGCTGCCAACGGTAATAGAGAGATTATCTACTTTCTAATACTCCAACTAGGACGAAGCTCAGAAGAATATGTTCGTCGGGCAGATTTGTTTGGGCAAACGGCGCTTCACGAAGCTGCAAGTGGAGGTCACCAGGAAGCCGTTGAGCACCTGTTGGAAATGGGATCTAGGCCACTCTTAGAACGGAACTCTGAAGGCAAAACTGCACTGCACTATTCTGTGCAAATCTCAAACCAACAAAAGGCAAAAGAGGTGGCTGGGATACTCCTGCAACACTACAAGTCTAATGAAGAGAAATCACTTTAGTTGTGGGCATCGGCTGCTGGTGTTGGTACAGCAGAACAAAGTGCAGAATCCTCACCAGAAGTACAAAGATTTCTCAAGCAACAAAGAGAGAATATAAGCAGCCCTGGACGCTAAAATAACTTGTTACTCAGCGCGGTTACGCTGGGTTATGACAAGTTAGCATGGGAACTTATCAATAGGGGTGCCAATGCAAGTCAATTAGACAACTTCTCCAATGGCGAACTGTCGCATGCTCACAAGGAGCGTGTCCAAAAGTGTATGCTTTCTTCACAGCCCCATCTTGTTAAGTTTTATTTTCTATTAATTATTGAATATTAATTCAATGTTCAATCGCTTTAATTACTTCTTCCTTTATGTGTATTCACAATCATCAACATTTGTAAAGTTTAACTTATGAATCGTTTTTAAAAATGGCCCTAAGTTATGTATTATGTATAGCCTATATTAATTTAAATGAGGACATGAGTAAATAAATTAACTTATCTGATTAACTTGACTAATGAGTAATATAATTTTAGACATCTTTCTAATTATGTATGTTTTGTCAATGGAAAGATACCACCTCACTTTGTAAGGTACAACTTCTTTATAGACTCTTTGATACCATTGGATTTTTGATAGTCTTGATGCTTTAGTTGAACTTACAATTATTTTCTTGGTGTCATTATTTTTTTATTTGACTTTTATTAGAAATTTAATATAGATGAGATATGATTTTACAATGGTTTGATATCAAAAGTACATTAATATATGATCAATTATTTGAGTTACGCTAATAAGTCAAATTGATGATAAAACTATAGAGAATCTCAATGTTCTATTTAACAGTAAAAAATAATTGATCAGCCATCTATTGTTCTACTTTCATTATTCTTGGTAAGTCAGACAAAAGATTATCATCTTGTTCTTGGCATCCTGGGTGTTGCACCTGGACCCCAAATTGGTCTCTTCTAGCTAGACTCCCCATCATCCCATCCTTTTTTTGGGAACTCTGGTGGCAGGCCTTTCTTCACATAGGTTGGAGCTTATGAATTGAATGTACTAATAAAAATTTTAGAAACTATAAGACTCAATGGCAATCTCTATCCTTTGCCATTATCAATCAGGTCAATGAGAATCAGAAAGGCTTTGGTAATTCTAAACACTCTCACCCCCCTCATCTCTAAATTGTCTTAAAGGTAAGAATTGGTCTATGGCTAGACTTCTTTCTAATTTTAGCTCCTCAGCCTTTGGATTTAGAAACAACATAAAATGGTCCCCCACCCCTTGACACCAATTGGTTAAAATTAAATTTTGATGGGTTTTCTAAAGGAAACCTAGGTCGGGTAGGTGGGGTTGGGCTCATTAGAGATTCAAATGACTTATGGGGTTAACCTAGGCATTTAAACTTCTAAGTTGAATTTGTGTTAAATATAGATTATTTTTGAAATGATGTTATTTGTACTCTATCTTCTTTATTCTTTTGTTACTTAGGTTTGAGGTTTTATGACGGGCTTTACAATTTATTTTTAAGGATCAAGATGTCTCATGAAGCAAAAAAAAAATGCTACTCTTGAAATTTGTGTGGTTTCGAGTTTGAATTTGTGTTAAACAAAGTCTTTCTTTATTAATGATGTTATTTGTACTCTTTCTTCTTTATTTTTTTGTTACTTGGGCCAGGGTTCCATGGGAGGCTTGAGGATCTATTTTAATGGAAGGAGGTCTCATGAAGTAAAAAGAAATCTGCTAAAAGATTAATTGGAATCTTTTCCACAAAAATAATAGGTCCTACATTTTGGAGCTTCAAGTTTGAGAGGTGGAAGTGATGGGGAGATGGAAATTGCCTCATCAACTTAAGCTTTTTTCCTACCATTTGAAATTTTTTAACTTTTTACTAGTTTAATTTTTTTGTTAATTATTATATTTATTTACTTATTGAATTAAATATACTACATAATAAAATTTATGAGACCACCACCTTTCATATATTTGCAAACTTAATCTTCTAAACTTAATTATACTATAAAATTAATAAAATCACACTTTAAAATAATCCTAAAAAATCTCTAGTCAATGTTTTTATCAAGCTGCCAAAAGTTCTCCTTTTTCTTCTAAATTCTAAATTCACTCCAAAACTCCTCAACACTCTTCAACATCTACCAACATCTACTCATAGCGCGGTGTTAATACAAATAGTTGCTCTTTCAAACCAGGCTCTGATATTAGAAGTCATAAAGAACAGACATTAAGAAAATTGAAACTAGATGATTCACACACTAGGCAAGCTATTGTTAAAATTGCATGCACGATTTTGGCTTGTCTGCAACGTATCTTTTTATCTTGAGGGTAGGTCATTCGGCACCAAATGAATTTGCACTGATGATCTACTCTGAAACGTGACAGTTCTCAAGCGTGTGGAGAAAATGCCGGAAGGAGGCCGAGACCAACCAACTATCTACGATAGTCTTGGTATGTAACCGTGGGTTTCACTTGTGTAGCGAATGCATCTATACAGCATTGCCTAATGAAAAAAAATTCTCAAATTTTATCACTATCCGAATTAATACATCTAGAGAAAATTGGAAATGAACTTATGTAACAAATGCACCTATAAAACGATTGCCTAAAGATAACATCTTGAGGGTCAACCAGGTCTCACCTTAACAAATGAGTGCTATGCCATACATTTATATGCAACCATGTCCCATCCAAACAACCAATGCTGATAGTCTGATCTACTGTAGAATGGTCTTTTAGGCTGTATTAGCGTATACATATCATCTGAATTCTTATATACCTTGTCATTTAATGTGACTTGCAATGGACCAGGAAGAAAGGCTTTTGCAGAAGGCCTGGCTGCACTTTTTTTAAACCCATATGTTAAATCACCCGTGACAGTGGGAATTTCGGGTGATTGGGGAATGAGCAAGTCCAGCTTAATGTTGCAGGTACTCTTCAAATCCTCTCTTCAAAGTGATTTCACAGATTCTTTCTCGATGTAATATTGATGAAAATCCTAAATCATTGAGAACTTACACAATGACAGACGGAAATGATTTTGCTGCAAGCAGTAGCCCAGCTAGCGTTTCCGAATATTCTACCATTTGAGGATTTTCCTGGTTCCAAACAGTTCGAGCTAACTCCAAAAGGTCGAGAAATATACAAAAACGTTACACATGGGGTGAAAAATATATTGCCAGCCTCTGAAATAGCTCATGTAAGTACTTGTTATCTAGTCATACATTGATTGACGTCTGGTGAGAGTGCGACAGTAGAACCGTAACCATCATGAATCCACTAAAAGTTTTACCCCCTGTGCATCAGATTGATGATCCACTAGTATATTTTCTCGACAATTATCAGGACAGATACTCTCAAGTTTATAAATCATTAGCGCTCATGGACCATCGGGAGATGGTGAGTTTTCTCCCAAAATATTCTAGCTTTGTGGATATTCCTAATTACTCTATTAAATTGAGACCTCATTGTTTGCTATGTCTCAATTCCGTTTGAAAGATAAAATATCAGATTCAAGTAGCAGCCTGGGCAAGATTCCTACTGTTCTGACCGTTCACTATAACGCGTGGCATTATCAAAATGAGTTAGAAGCATTGGCAGGTTTGGCTGTTACAATAACAAAGGCAATGGAAGAAACAATGACTAAATCACAGAGAATCAGGTCTTGCTGGAGATACGCATGGAAGGAACGTGGAAACGAAATACGTTTCCAATTTCTTTTGCCATGCCTCCTTGCTCTTTTTCTTTCAAGTTGGCTTACTTGGGCGGTTTGGATGTTCTTAAGCAGATCGAAGCGCAGCGAACTACAAGACTTGAAATATGGATCCATACCTGTAACTGTAGTTGTACTTTTTTGGACCCTAATGAAACAATTGTATTCTGTTTTTAAGCCTGTTAGTGTTCAAATTTTGGGATATATCAGCCTAGCTGACCATAGCACAAATCTGGGTTACCAGCATCAAGTGATATCTGACATCAAGTTTCTGAAAAATCAAATTCGAGAAAAACCATCTTTGTTTTGGAAATTTGTTGCTGGCAATTGGTTATGGAGAATGTCTAGGCTTGCAAGAAACGCGACGGTCTCCTGTCGTTTCGCGTTTCAACGCGAGAAACGTGTTTCTCGTTTCTAACGGCCGTTTCCAGTAGGCAAATTCCTTTTTGGGTGTTTTCGACTTATCTTCACTTTGCATGCGAGACCTGCAGAAATCTTTAGCACTTAAAATAACGAACTCTTTCACTTTACTTCGTACCAATTACTATAAGGGCAGTAAAGTAATTGTTTATTAATGATTTAACATTGACAGGTTGAGTTTTTTTTTTGGCTCATGGCTTAACTTGGATTAAGCAATAGATGCATGCACTATCAATTTGAAGTAAAGTAATTGTTTATAAAGTAAAGTAAATGTTTTAAATGGTAAAGTAATTGTTTTTAACAGGTTTTTATAGTAAAGTAAATGTTTTAAACAAATTTGACAGTAAACTAATTGTTTTTTATTGATTTAACATTGACACATTGATTTTTTTTGGCATGTGAAATTGCATGTTTCATGGCTTAACTTTAGATTAACTAGTAGATGCAGATTATAGTTTTCTATATGTCATGTTAGTTACATTAAATATATAACTTTAACTAACATTAATTATACAGCCTCATGCAAAATATTTCAATATAATTATCTACAATTCATGAAATGCAATATCTAGATAATTTATCTCCTAATATAAATATCTACAGTTCATGCAATGTAATATCTTAATATAATTTATGTTTATCTTCCACTAATGTTTCAGAATATCAAGGTGAAATTGATTATATTTAGTTTTTAACATTAATTTAAATTTTTTTTTGAAATTTTTAGAAAAAGTTTGTGCTTTATAAACTATTTAATGATTTAAATATATTTTTTTTTAAATTAACATTTATTTATAAAATTATTTTTTGATTAAAATTAGTTTTATTATTTTAAATTTTAAAATTTTAAAATTAATTTTAATTTTATTTATTTATGTTTTAATAAAATATATAATTTTTATTAAATAATTTATAATATTGATAATTTTATAAGTAAAATAAATTTAATATTTTTTTTGGAATATATAAGCTTTTATATTATTATTTTAGATTTTTAATTATAAGTTATATTTAAAATTAAAATATAAAAAATATTTTTTTATTTTTTTTATTTTTTAAAATATGTAGATAACTATGAGTAATTTTTTTATATGTATAGTTGAAGCTACTAAATATAAGTATATCTATATATAGTTTCTTAAAATTTCTTATAAAAGGATTGAAACAAAGATTATAATTCACAAATTGATTGAAATATTTTTAAGAAGAGAGTTAAGTTTTGGTGTTGTGAATCAGGTGTGTTATTTTCTTCCTTCCGTTAGTTTATCAATCTTGTTTTTATTGCTATAAAATAAATTTTAGAATTTGAATTGATTTGTTATACTTGTAAACAGAATTTGAGGAAAAATGGATGATGCTTCTTCAAATCCTCCCATGGTCAAATTAGAGAGTCAATCCACAAAACCCACAGAATATAACAAAGCAAAAAGGGAATTTGAGAAAAAGTTGTGGAAGCTTGTCACAATAACTGGGGATTATTCAAGAGGAAATTATGGCAGTTCTGGAAGTAGGCAATGGAAGTGCCTACATTGCAAGACAAACAAGTCTAGTTCAATCCAACGAGTTCGGTATCATATGTTGGGAGTTGGTAAGAAAGAACAAATATTCATTTGTAAACATATTCCAAAAGGACAACGATCTGACTTGATTAGAGAGTTTAATTTTGTAGAGTCTTTAAAACCTACTGAGGAACAATTAAAAGATTCTCACCCAGGGATGCCACCATTTTCATCTTCTTCTACCTCTGTTCATGAATCTCAAATTGGAAGAATGTTTGATGCTACTGACAGAAAGAATGTAGATGCTGCTATTGGGAGACTTTTCTTCGGTTGTGGAATGCCATTCAACATAGCTAGGTCTCCTTTATGGAAAGAGGCTATGAGGATGGTTAATAATGCGCCTAAAGGGTATGTGCCTCCAAGCTATGAAAAACTTCGCACTATTGTTTTAGATGATGAGAAGAAACACATTGAAGAAAGGCTAACAGATGTTAGAGATAGTTGGTCATATACAGGTGTTTCTATAGTTTCAGATGGTTGGACTGACATTGCACGTAGACCATTAATTAATATTCTTGTTTGTTCACCTAAGGGTATAATGTTTATGAAATCGCATGATACTTCAGGTCATGTGAAAGATGCAACATATATTGCAGGTCTTTTCCGTGAAGCAATTGAGCAGGTAGGGAGAAACAATGTTGTTCAAATTATCACTGATAATGCTGCAAACAATGCCTTGGCAGGAGATAGGATCAAAAATGAATTTCCAAACATTTTTTGGACCCCATGTGTTGTTCATTGCATGAACTTGCTTCTTAAAGATCTGCATAATAGCCTTCCTTGGATTAGTGAGGTAGTTTCAAATGTTAAAAAAATACAACATTTTATTGTAAATCATTCTATGTCACATGCTATATATAGAAAACATGCTTCTTTGCAGCTACTTAGATGTGCAGAAACACGATTTGCTTCCAATTTTATCATGGTTGATAGAATTGTGAAGGTAAAACAAGCATTAAGGCAAATGGTGGTGTCCACTGAATGGGAGAGATGGAGAGATAGACCAAGTACCAACAGTCAAGCATGCGATGAAATTTTTGATCTCATAATTGGTAGTGGGTCAATTTTATTTTGGCAACGAGCAGGTGATCTTCTTATACTTTGTTGGCCTCTTATTGAAGTTCTTCGTCTATTTGATAATGATAAACCATGCATGGGAGATGTGTTTGAGAAGCTAGATCAAATGAGAGAGAAGCTAAAAAATATATTTATTGTTGGGGCACCATCATTTGATCAAGAGACACATGATATTGTTTGGAATTGTAGTTTAGATAGATGGAGGATGCTTCATAGGCCTCTTCATTCAGTTGGATTTTTACTTAATCCAAAATGGTTTCACAAAAAACCATGGTTGGATGATGAAGTTTTGACAGGATGGAAAGCCTATCTAGGTAGAGTTTATCCAAATAGAGAGGACCGCACTAAAATCAAGGATCAACTGTCAAAATATATTGACGGAGTTGATAATTTTTCCCATAAAGATGTTCCATTTGATCGATTGAATATGGAACCCAAAGCCTTTTGGGAGAATTATGGAACAAAAACACCAAAACTCAGAAATACTACAATTCGTGCGTTATCTCAGGTAAATTTTTGCATGTTTAGGCATATAATAGTTGAATAATAGATTTATTTTATTATTAATTTATTTTAATATGTTAATATTGTTTAATTTTGTTTTACATGAATAGGTCTCTAGTTCTTCTACATGTGAAAGAAATTGGAGTGAGTATTCCTTCATCCATTCTGTGAAGCGTAACAGGCTAGGTAGCAAAATGGCAGAGGATCTTGTGTATATACATTCAAATCTTCGTCTTTTGTCTCGTGCTTCTCCTGATTATAAGTCAGGGCCTCATAGGATGTGGGACTATGGTGGCTCGATGGATGATGGAAATGATGAATTGCCAATAGAAGTACTTGAAGATAATGTAGAGGAGAGTTTACTTGCAGCTGGAATGGAGATAGGTGAAGCAAGCAGAAGCATTCCTTGAACATCAAACTTTTGATGATATCTTTCAATATTTTATATTTATGTAACTGCAAACAATTATGATACTTGTATTTTCATTTTTGAACTGAAAAATCATTTCAAATTATTTAAAAGTATTTAATAATATTCTTGGTCATTATTTTATTATGTTTTGTATTTTTCAAGCTTTAACTTCATGCAATTTTATTTATGTGAAATAAAGTTTTGTACATGTATAACTTGCATTTTTTTTATTTATGTAAATTAATTTTTTATAATGAAACTTGCATGCACATATACATATTCTTATTATGTTTTTATTTTAGAAACTTTAACTTCGTATATTTTTTTTCATGTGAAATAATTTTTTTAATGAAACTAAATATATAACTTGCATGCTTTTTTATTTATGTAAAATAAATTTTTATAATAAAAAGTTGCATACACATATATTTTTAATAATAAATTTGCATGGATTGTTTATTTTAGAAAATTTAATTTCGTGCATTTTTAATTATGTGAATGAATTTTTTTAATGAAATTATATATAGAACTTTCATGCTTTTTCATTTATATAGAATAAATTTTTATAATAAAAACTTGCATATGCATATATTTTTATAATAAACTTGCATGGGTATATATATTGTTTTGTATTTTAGAAACTTTAACTTCATATTTTTTATTTATGTGAAATAAAGTTTTTTAATGAAACTATATATAAAAATTCATGCCTTTCAATTATGTAGAATAATATTTTATAATAAAAACTTGCATATACATATATTTTTATAATAAACTTACATGCTTATATATCTATTGTTTTGTATTTTAGAAACTTTAACTTCATATTTTTTATTTATGTGAAATAAAGTTTTTTAATGAAAATATATATAAAACTCCATGCTTTTTCATTTATGTAAAATAATTTTTTATAATTTTATATATATATATATATATATATATATATATATATATATATATATATATATATATATATATATATATATATATATATATATATATATATATATATACGTTTCTTATATGCAACCTTTAATATTCCGTTTCTCGTCACGTTGCCGTTGCGGTTGCGTTTCTCGTTTCTCGTTTCTGGTAACTAAGAAATTTCTTGACACTGTTGAAGGTACTTCCATTCCAAAGAGACCTCCGCCTTCTAAAGACGACGCCCGCATAATTGTATTTGTTGACGATTTGGATAGGCGCCAAGACACCGTTATTTTACAGGTACTTCTCATATGAATCAATTTTGTTCTTTAAGCGTTAAATATGACCATAAAAGATGATATACACCTCTCAAATAACAAGCTTTCTGCAAAATGGCATAATCAGGTACTTTCTGCGGTTAATTTGGTCTTAGCGGTTTGCGAAATCAACGTGATTCTTGGGATGGACAAGAAAATGATCGCGAGAGCAATAACCCATAAACACCAACACCAGCTCCAAGAAAAAAATAATTTAAATATGGTCGATCCAGTAGATTTGGCGCAGAAATACTTAAGCAAAATAGTTCAGCTACCTTTGGCCTTACCAGATTCTGGCAATGAAGAGAGAATACAGTTTCTGAATCAGCAGTTGGGAGAGGAATTAAAGGAAAGTGGTGACAACGAAACAGTGGAGAGAATGCAGTTTCTGAATCAGCAGTTGGGAGAGGACTTCAAGGGGAGTGGCGACGAGGAAATAGAGGAGAGAATGCAGTTTTTCAATCAGCCGTTCGGAGAGGACGTCATGGAGAGTGGCGACGACGAAATGGAGGACAGCTGGCAAAATTTAACAGGTTTCCAAATATTACAATGCATTTCTTAGATAACAATATTATTACATTTCAACTGTGTTACTTTATAAAATGGATAGAATGGAAACATTTTCTGACTGATGTAGATTTTCGATTGAGAGGTACAGAGAGCCTTTCGCAAGAAGGTCCGGAGTCTTTACCAGGTTCTCAAATTACGATCTAGCTATCTATGAAAATCAAGGCCTTTCGTTTCAGTTGGTTTACTTAATTTTCTGATTGATGCAGATTCTCATACCAGTGATATGGAAAACTCTCAAGAAAAACTTCCACAAAGTTGTCCAGAAATTTTTTCAGGTTCTAAACAGTAAATCTCTTGACGAGGCCATTTTATTTCAATTCTTTAATTTTCTAAAAGAAAATTTGAATTTGTTTTTCTGATGCTCAACCCCTTATTGTAGAAAACCTTAAAATCTTCCACACGGCAGCCCAGAATCTTTACCAAGTTTTCAAATTTCAATCTATCTGTAAGATGACAATACCGTTTCATTTCAATTCTTTGTAATAAAAGAAAACATTTCTTATTGATACAGATGATCGACCCAATGATGTAGAAAACCCTCACGATAGTCTTCCACAGAAAAAACCACAAAGTGGTCCAGAGAAACGGCCAATAATTTCCCAACTACTAGAGTATTTCGGAGCATTGAGGTCTGCTGGGCCAGTAACTTTCCTACTGCTCATTTTTTTTAGAGCATTGAGAACTACGCTTCGCCGATGGAGTTACTCGGGTATAGCCGTTAGAAACACTTTCTCTAAGAACTTCACATCAGAATTTAATTAATATATCATGCGATTTAGTGAACATTAGAGGGATTTTGGCATTTCAGCAGGTCCGGATATAACAAGCTCCAGACTGAAAAGCGTGCCAATAAATAGTCAGTTGATACTGCCAAGCTACACCGATGAAGAGCGGAAAGCATTGATTTTCTTGAGCACAAAAGCAAGCGATGGCCCACAAGTTCCTCGTGAATGGAAAAGATTCCTCACATATCACCGTCTAGCGTGGACCATCCTTTTCAGATTCAAGCAAGTGAAACAGTTGCCAGGATGGCAGGTCCAACTTCTAGTCTGGATATTTTGTTGTTGGCAATGGAAAGAAAATATCAACCATGTTATAAAGGTAGTTTACTCAGCTATATTTTTTTTCACTTTTAATTTTTATGCTTTTTTAACTCTTGAGACCTTCACATGTCCCTCATGTATCTTGCAGAAGTGGAAGGAGCTGGTGTCTATAAAGGGTAGCACTGTAAATGATGAGGACCCTTCACTCAAAATTATTGTTGAGCATTACGTTGATAGAAATGTAGCAGATGTTTTAAAGGCTAAATGGGAGTTGCTAATTAAGACTTTGGATGAATACGATGTTCCCATGGATAGCATTCAATCTTTTCAAAAGTTTCGTCTACATTGTGATATTGGATACCTCCCTCCGCCTCCTGCAAATGACACACAGCCGATGAGCAGCACCTCAGCCTCCGAATCTCTCTAAGAAGGCTCTATTTCTCATTCAGGGAAAGGCAAATTAGAGTTCTATGAATCAACTTTATTGGTTAAGTATCAAAGTACAAACCTCTCGAAGCTTATATGAATTAGTAGGAACACAGACAAGGCACGTGAACTGTTTGACAAAATGGGTTGCCATGATGCAGGATAAAAATAGCATGGAATTTTATGAAATGGTTTTTAAACATCTTCTAGTAAATGCAAACTCTGAATCCAAAAAACTGAAGAATCTAGTTTCAAAAATTCTAATTTAAAATTGTGGTTTCATTTCTCAATATTGTTATTTTTTATACACATGTTATTCGGTATAATTTCTAATGTATTGCTCTTATAAATATGAGATGATATGCAATCCTTTGTCTTATTAATGGTGTTTTATTTTTATTAATTTAGATAATAAAAATGGATATGTAATATATTGTGTTTTTAAATATTATATTTTCATTCTAAACATTATCATGTTGTAAGTTATATATATTAGCATTAACATTATTATCTTAGAAGTTATCTTAAAATTCTATTATCATTCTCATTTCAATAAATTATACAAATATGAATATCATAAGAGTTTATAAACAAGTCATGTCTATCAACAAAAATCCTAACGTATAAGCTTCTACATTTTCATACAAAAAAATATAATTCCACATTATGTTGAATCACAATTTAACATTAAAAGTAAATATTTTAATAAGAAATATAATCTAAATTTGATGGTAACATGATGTCTTTTCTTTGTTTTCAAGATAATGAATATAAGCTATATCAGAGTGACAACTACGTGAAGGATATGCTACATTTTTTATAATGATCTTCCTAGATAACAAAGATAATGAACAAAAAAAACAATAGTTCTCCAAATTTTGGTGCTCATCCATCTAAAAAGATGCATTATTCTTATGAAGTTAAATCTCATTAAAAGAACAAGTGTCACGTAGTGAGTACTTGCCATTTGAATATTTTAATTGAAGTAATAAATGAAATAATATAAGTATATATGATTTTAATTTTATGTAAGTATATTTGATCATTTGTATTAATTGATTTGACTTATATAATTTAGAAATAGAAATAGTCAATGTCATTTGAATTATAATTGAGATACATAACTACACGGCAACAAATGTGGACTAATAGTTGATAAATTTTGAAAAAATAAAAATCACAAGAACTCATTTTGTATAGGTGAAAAATAAGAAAAATAAAATCTCAAAAAATGTACTTCATAAATAAAATAGTTTTTAGTATAAAAAAATGTGAAATTTTATTATTAGTTTACATGTGATAGGTGATAAAGTGTTCACTTTAAATTTTTACTTTTATTAAACACATTTTGAATAATTTAAATTTTATGATTGTTTAATAAGTTTAAATATTTTAGTTTTATTATATTATCCATACTACTAAATGTATGATATATTAAATAGACTCCAAAAATTAAGTTTATAGTTCAATTAGAGATAGACTATGTTAAGATTCAATAAGAGATGTGAATAGGTTGAAGATTATGTTAGGGATGGTATCATATAGATAAACATTAGGATTCTGATATTATTGTATTTTAATTATTATATTATAATTATATATTGATAAATACATGACACATATTATGGTTAAGTTAGAGTTATGTTTAAAGTTGGTGTTAGGTTAGACTTAAGTTAAATATGTCAAGGTTCAATTAGAGATATGATTAGATTTAAGATTAAGTTAGGGTTAGAGTCATATAGATAAACATTAGGATTCTTATATTATTAATATGTTATAATTATAATACAATATTATTGAATACATTTTTATATGTTTATTATTAAGTTGTTGTTATTTATTATTTTGTTATTACAAATATTAGTACTATATTATTAATAATATTATTTTATTATCAAATTTTTATATTATTAAATTGCAATAGAATAACTAAAAATTA